>NW_028270156.1:96498038-97170538 GCF_037043375.1 Chiloscyllium plagiosum | reverse complement strand
TCGGGTCAGAGCACATTGCTGTGAGTATGCATGACTGCCCCATGGGGAGTTTACAATAGACTGCCATCTGGTGGGTTTAGAGCAGACTTCAGAATCTTCACTGAAATTCCAGTGAATTTTTTAAAAATATTCTTTTCTGTTGTTCATTCAATTATTTCGAAACTGCAGTCCCTGTTCCCAGTCCAAACAAATCCAAACAACACTGAAGGGAAACAGGGATGGACATGTACAACATTTTATTTTATTTGGTTGAATTGTAAAAACATGTCGTTTCATTAATTAATCACTTCTTAATGAGATTGAGGAAGGGTTTAAGTGAAATGTAACTCCTCTCTCTGACACACAAGGCAATTGTGCTGTCACTGATGTTATCCGGGCCCATCGAATTGAGCAAAAGGTATCAAGGGGGCAGATGTTTTGATACAGCAAGTTGTTGTGGTCGAGGATATCATTCATATCAATTCCAATCCACAACAATATTTATGAAAAAGCATGAACATCTCCAAAACAAAACAGGATTTCAATATAAACATGAACACTTCCCATCCAAAACAATATTTGCATTTATAAACAAACAGTTCCCAAACAAAAAAGATTTCTAAATAAACTGAGATAGTTCGATGCACAGTAATATTTACATGTAAACAGATCAGCTCCAATATTTATGCACAGACGAATAGCTCTATACAACAATGCACATGGTTTATTGTATGTACTGTATAATACAAAACCTGAAATAGCTCAGCCACTGAATTGTGGATTTGCAGCGTTGCCCTCCCCTTCCCTGAGCACCAGGACTTGGGGCTGAGTCTGTCTCTCTCCAGCACAGCTTTCCAACACAAAGACACACAACAACATCGGTCACTCTGCTGCTCGACACGCTTTAATGAACATTTTTATTCTTTACAAATTGAAGTGATGGATACAGTCAGTGGGATGGTGCCTTTTCTCACTGGCCCCTCAGTTGTGAGAAACATTAAAATGTATCCCTGTGAACCCCTGTGGGATAAGGATGGACAAACCAGCACTACCCTCAGTCTGTTACCATAGCGACAGGCTTTCCCATCGCTGAAACACTGTCCCTCCTCTCTCTCTGTCCCCCCTCTCTCCGTTCCCCCTCTCTGTTCCCCTCTCTCTGCCCCCTCTCTCTGACCCCCTCTCTCTTCCCCCTCTCTCTGCCTCCTCTCTCTGCCCGCCTCTCTGTCCACCCTCTCTCTGTCCCCCTCTCTCTGTCCTCCTCTCTCTGTTCCCCTCTCGTTTTCCCCCTCACTCTATCCCCGCGCTCTGTGTACCCGTCTCCACGTCCCCCACTCTGTCCGCCTCACTCTGTTTCCCTATGTCTGTCCAATTCTCTCTGTCTAGCCACCCCCTCAGTTCCCCTCTCTCTGTTCCCTTTCTTTGTCCCTCTGTCTCTGTCCCCCTTCTCTTTATCACCCCTCTCTGTCCCCAAACTCTGTCCTCTTCTCTCTGTCACCCCCCTCTCTGTCCCCCCTTTCACTGTCCCCCTCTCTCTGTCCCGCCTCTCTCTGTCCCCCAAGTATGTCCTCTTCTCTCTGTCACCCCCCTCTCTGTCCCCCTCTCTCTGTCCCCCTCTCTCTGTCCCTCCTCTCTCTGTTCTCCTCTCGTTTTCGCCCTCACTCTATCCCCGCGCTCTGTGTACCCGTCTCCACGTCCCCCCCTCTGTCCGCCTCACTCTGTTTCCCTATGTCTGTCCAATTCTCTGTCCACCCCCCCGTTCCCCTCTCTCTGTTCCCTTTCTTTGTCCCTCTGTCTCTGTCCCCCTTCTCTTTATCCCCCCTCTCTGTCCCCAAACTCTCTGTTCCCCTCTCTCTGTCCCCCTCTCTGTGTCCCCCTGTCTCGGTCCAACCTCTCTCTGTCCCCCCTCTCTCTCTGTCGCCCCCTCTCTGTTCCCCTCTTTCTGTCACCCACACTCTGCCCCCACTCTCTCTGTCCCCACCTGTCTGTCCCCCAATTTGTCCCCACGTCTCTCTGTCCCCCAAGTCTGTCCTCTTCTCTCTGTCAACCCCCTCTCTGTCCCCCTCTCTCTGTTCCCCTCTCTCTGTCCCTCCTCTCTCTCTGACTCCTCTCTCTGTCCGCCCTCTCTCTGTCTCCCTCTCTTTGTTCCCCTCTCTCTGTCCCCCTCTCTTTATCACCCTTTCTCTGTCCCCACCTCTCTGTCCCCCTTTCTCTGTCACCCCTCTCTCTGTCCCCCTCTCTCTGTGCGCCCTCTCTCTGTTCCCTTCTCTCTGTTCCCCTCACTCTATCCCCATATCTCTGTCCCCCTCTATCTGTCCCCCTCTCTTTGTTCCCCTCTCTCTGTCCCCCTCTCTTTATCACCCTTTCTCTGACCCGCTCTCTCTATCCCCATTCTCTCTCTTTCCACCTCTCTCTGTCCCCCTCCCTCTGTCCCCCTCCCTTTGTCCACCGCTCTCTGTTCCCCTCTCTCTGTCCCCTATTTCTGTCCAACGTCTTTCAATCCCCCTTTCTCTGTCCCCTTCACGCTGTCCCCCTCTCTCTGTCCCCCCACTCTCTGTCCCCCTCTCTCTCTGTCCACTCTCTCTCTGTCGCCTTCTCTTTGTCCCTTTCTCTCTGTTCCCTCTTCCCGTCCTCCCCTCTCTCAACCTCTTCTCTCTCTCCCTCCCCTTCCTCTCCCCCTCTCTCGCCCTCCCCACCCTTCCTCACCTCTCTCGCACTCTCCAGCCCTCTCGCCCTCCCCCTCTCTTGCCCCCCCTCACTCGCGCTCCCCCTCTCTCCCATCCCCTCTCTCGTCCTCTCCCTCATTCTCGGCGTCCCCTCCCTCTTTCCCCCCTCTCACCCTTCCCACCCTCCCTCCCTCCCCTCTCTCGCCCTCCCCCTCCCTCACCTCTCTCGCCTTCCTCTCTAGCCCTCTCCATTCCCCTCGCCCTCCCTTCCCTCCCCTCTCTCGCCCTCCCCATCCCTCCCCTCTCTCGCCCTCCCCTGCATCCCTTCCCTCTCTCGCCCTCTCCCTCCCTTCCCTCCCACTCCCTCTTCCTCCTTCAAGCCTTCCCCTCCCTCCTTCCCCTCTCTCGCCCTCCTCTCTCGCCCTTTCCCTTCTTGCCCTCCCTTCCATCCGCTCTTTCGCCCTCCCCCTCCCTCCCCTCTCTCGCCCTCCCGTGCATCCCTTCCCTCTGTCGACCTCTCCCTACCTCCCTTCCCTCTCACTCCATCTCCCTCCTTTAAGCCTTCCCCTCCCTCCTTCCTTCTTTCATCCTCCCCTCCCTTCATCCCCTCTCTCGCCCTCCTCTCCCGCCCTTTCCCTTGTTGCCCTCCCTTCCGTCCTCTCTCTCGCCCTCCACTGCCTCCCTCCCCTCTCTCGCCCTCCCCTGCATCCCTTCCCTCTCTCGCCCTCTCCCTCCCTCTCTTCTCTCTCACTCCCTCTCCCTTCTTCAAGCCCTCCCCTGCCTCCCTCCCCTCTCTCGCCCACCCCTCACTCTCCCCCTGTCTCTCCCTGCCCTCTCTCGCACTGTCTTCTCTCGCCCCCAATTCCCTCCCCTCTCTCGTCCTCCTCTCTCTCACCCTCACCCTTCTCTCGTCCTCCACTCCCTCCCTACCCTCTCGCGCCCTCCCCTCTCTCCCTACCTTCTCTCGCCCCCTCCCGCCCTCTCGCCGTCTCCGTTGTCTCGCCCTTCCCTCCCTCACCCTCTCCTTCCCTCTCGCCCTCACCTCCTTCACTCCCCTCTCATTCCCTCCACTTTATCGCCCACCCCCTCTCACACTCCCCTCTCTCACCCTCACCCCGCTCACGCCCTCCCCTCCCTCCCTCCCCTCTCACGCCCTCCCCTCCCTCGCCTCTCTCGCCCTCCTCTCTCTCCCTCCCCTCTCTCGCCAACCCCTCCCTCCCCTCTCTCGCCGCCGCCTCTCTCACCATCCCCTCTTTCACCCTCCCCCTCTCTCGCACTCCCGTATCTCGCCCTCTCCCTCCCTCTCACCCTCTCCCTGCCTCTCGCCCACCCCACCCTCCCTCCCCTCTCTTGCCCTCCCCTCTTTCACCCTTTCCCTCCCTCTCGCCTTCACCTTCCTCTCCCCTCTCTTGCTCTCGCTCTCTCCCCCTCCCCCTTTCTCGCTCTCCCCCCCTCTTGCCCTCCCCCCTGTCTCCTCCTCCCCTCCCTTCCCTCTCGTCTCTCGGTCTCCTCTCTCTCGCCATCTCCTCTCTCGCCCTCCCCATCTCTCCCTTCTCCTCTCTCACTCTCCCTCCCTCTCGCGCTCCTCTCGCTTGCCCTCCCCACACTCACTCCCCTGTCTCCTCCTCCCCTCTCTCAACCTCTCCTCTCTCTCTTTCCCTCCCCTCCCTCCCTCCACTCTCTCGCCCTCTCCCTCCCTTTTCCACCCCCTCTCTCGCGCTCGCTTTCTCACCCATACCCTCTTTCACCCACTCCCTCCCTCTTCGCATTCCCTCCCCTGCCTCCATCCCATCTCTCGCCCTCCCCTATCTCACGCTATCTCTCCCTTGCCCCCTCTCACTCTTCCCCCTCTCCTTCACTCTGCCTCCATCTTCTCTCACTCTTGACCTCCCTCAATCAGTGTCTCCCTCTCTCCCCACCTTCCTCCGTTTCTCTCTGACTGAATCTCTCTCGCTCCTGTCCCTCCCTCCCCCTGTCTCAGACACACTCTGTCTCCCTGGTTCTTCCCTCTCCCTCTGACCCAGAGACTGGGGGGTGCGGGGTTGGTTGGTTGTGAGGATGCGTGTCGCGGGGGGGGGGGGGGGTGAGATGTAGGAGGAGGGGAAAATGGGGTAGAGATGGAACTGCTGGAGCGGGACAGAGACGGCAGGACAGAGAGAGTGAGGGTGAGGGAATAGGGAAGAGTGGAGGCAGGTGGAGAAACCAGGGTTGGGGATATTGTGTGTGAGAGGGGAAATGAGGGAGTGTGAAGAGGAGAGGTGATGAAAGAGAGGGAGAGAATTGAGGAGAAAGAGTAGCGGAGATGAAATGGGGATACCAGGCTGCAGTGGTGGGACAGAAGTAGTTAAACCCGGCTCCTGAGCTCAGCGCGCTGTGCCCTTCCCTTCCCTGAAGACCAGGACTTGGGGCTGAGTCTCTCTCTCTCCAGCTCAGCTTCTCCAACACAAAGACACACAACAACATCGGTCACTCTGCTGCTCGGCACGCTTTAATGAACATTTGTATTGTTTACAAATGGAAGTGATGGATACACTCAGTGGGATGGTGCCTTTTCTCACCAGCCCCTGAGTTATGAGAAACATTGAAATGTTTCCCTGTTACTCCACTGGGGGATAAGGAGGGACAAACCAGCGCTACCCTCAGTCTGTTACCATAGCGACAGGCTGTTCCATCACTGAAACACTGAACTGAAATGAGAAAATCCCGGATGGTGTGATTAATGAGGGAATTTGATGGATGGATGGATTTGGGTGAAGGGATATTTCAGCACATTCTTCAGCTGCTGCCTGAACTTAGTCTGGGTCACGGCATAAATCGCGGTGTTTGTGCAGCAACTGAGGAGCTGCAGCGTGAAACCCAATTCCTGCACAAAGGCATCGAGATACAGAGGGGTATCCATAATCCACGACATCCGGTACCATATAGAATACAGCATTAACGTTGACCATAACAGGATGAAATTGGCCGAGATCACAAACAGTAAAATGATGGATTTTTTTCGGTTTCTCATTTCAGTGTCAGACTGAGCGTCCCCATTGGTGTGAGCGCGGAGTCTCCTGCGGGCTCTGCTGGTCACTAAAATGTGTCTGACGGTGAGAACATTGAGCAGCAGAATCAGGAGAAATGGGACACACGGGGTTAGAATGTGGTGGAGGGACTCGATTGTGACCCAGACACTGGAGACTCCAACAGCGAGTGTTACATCACAAAACCAGGGGAAGTTCGTCAGCGAATACCGAGCCGTTAGCATAAAATACCAGGAAATGTTCTTTAAACAGCTCAGCACAGTCACTGCTCCCAGAACCACAGCCGCCGTTTTCTCACTGCAATATTTACTTTGCAACTTCTGGCAACAAATGGCCACAAACCGATCAAAGGTGAAAGTGACGGTGAACCAGACAGAGCAGTCAGTGGCTGCATAAAGCAGGACGGCGTGGATATTACACACGGGGACGGAGTCCCTCAGGAAATAAAACTGTTCCCGATAAACAATGGGAATGTGTCTTAGTGTCAGGTCGAGGATAATGACCAGGAGATCCGCCGCTGCCATGGCCCCCAGGTACCGTCTGACACATGGAGACAATCCACAATCTTTATCAAGCAGGACGTAGATGGTCACTACGTTAACTGTGAGGAAGGAAAACAAACCCATTATCCATCAGCCTGGAGGCAAAGGGACCCGATTGATCGGGGACCCAGTGAGATTTTCAAATGTGTCCCTGCATTCAGGGATTTATTAAAATAATTGCAGCTGGAATAACAAATGGGAAGGTCGGAATTACTGACAAAAATGTGACATAAATCACAAGAAACCCACCTTCCCCAAACACACAGAGTCACATCCATAAGGACAGATGGTTTCTAGAACATTCCCACACACTCGATCACTCGAGAGCAGACACAGGTCACTCCTTCCCAGTTACTAATACGGAGGGTGGAAACGTTGCTGTCCTGAAGGATTCTCTCCCAATTTCCTGAAGACAATCGGAGTTTGGAAATTCCTGTATTTTGGTCTAAATTGTGGTCGATCCTGTGTCGTAAACGCAGGAAAAATGTATTCATCCCTTTCACTGCCTGAGGGGCCTTTGGAACAGTGTCTCCTTCTCCCTGGAACGGGATCTCTTCCCTCGGGATCTTATCGTTTGTTCAATTCACTAACGTCCGGCCGTTCACAAACAATGTCAAGGACAGAACGTTCCGGGGAATGTCGGGGACAGAACGTTCCGGGAATGACAGTTATAGAATGCCGGGGACAGAACGTTCAGGAGAATGGAAGTTATGGAATTTCAGGGACAGAACTTTCCGGAGAATGGCAGTTATAGAATGTCAGGGACAGAACGTTCCAGGGAATGTCAGTTATAGAATGTTGGGGACAGAACGTTCCGGGGAATGTCAGTTATAGAATGTCAGGGACAGAACGTTCCGGAGAATGGCAGTTATAGAATGTCGGGGACAGAACGTTCTGGAGAATGGCAGTTATAGAATGTCAGGGACAGAACGTTCCGGGGAATGACAGTTGTAAAATGTTGGGGACAGAACGTTCCGGGGAATGGCAGTTATAGAATGTCAGGGACAGAACGTTCCGGGGAATGTCAATTATAGAATGTTGGGGATAGAACGTACCGGGAAATGACAGTTATAGAATGTTGGGGACAGAACATTCCGGGGAATGGCAATTATAGAATGTCAGGGGCAGAACGTTCTGGAGAATGGCAGTTATAGAAAGTCAGTGACAGAACTTTCCGGGGAATGACAGTTGTAAAATGTTGGGGACAGAACGTTCCGGGGAATGGCAGTTATAGAATGTCAGGGACAGAACGTTCCGGGGAATGTCAGTTATATAATGTTGGGGACAGAATGTTCCAAGGAATGTCAGTTATAGAATGTCGGGGACAGAACGTTCCGGGGAATGTCAGTTATAGAATGTTGGGGATAGAACGTTCCGGGGAGTGTCAGTTATAGAATGTTGGGAACAGAACGTTCCGGGGAATGTCAGTTATAGAATGTTGGGGATAGAACGTTCCGGGGAGTGTCAGTTATAGAATGTTGGGAACAGAACGTTCCGAGGAATGTCAGTGAGAGAATGTTGGGGACAGAATGTTCCGGGGAACCCTTGACCTGTCCATCACCTTTCCCCCCTACCCACCCCACCAACATGATGTACAGTGCCTGGACAGTGCATTGATCTATAAACCCGGATTAGATATCTGTCCGGCACTGGGAGCTGTGCAGACCACAGTCGGGCACGAATGTGTGATCCTGAAACAAATATTCATCCAGCATAAGGAGCTACACAAACCACATCACTGCAGTATCTATAAATCTCAACCAGAATGACTGACCATCACAGCGATCTGTCAGTGATCACCCGTGAATTAATTTGAAAACCTGGAGCAGTTACCCTCCAAGTGAGTAGGACTGTGTACCCCACCCCAGCGCATTGATCTGGAAACCAGGCGCAGGCGCCCTCCCAGCATGTAGGACTGTGTACACCACCCCAGTGCATTGATCTGTAAACCAGGAACAGTTAACCTACGAGCATGTCGAGCTGTGCACACCACCCCAGTGCATTGATCTGTAAACCAGGAGCATTTACCCTCCCAGCATGTAGGACTGTGTACACCACCCCATTACAATTATCACTAAATCAGGAGCAGTTATCCTCGCAGCATGCAGGACTGTGTACACAACCCCAGTGCATTCATCTGTAAACCAGGAGCAGTTACTCTTCCTGCATGCAGGACTCTGTTCACCACCCCAGTGCACTGATTTGTAAACCAGGAGCAGTAATCGTCCCAAAATGTAGAGCTGTGTAACCCACCCCAGTGCAATGCTCAGTAACACTGTGTTTGATCACTGGCCAGCGCGGGGAAACTTGCAGACCGGGCTGGAAGTGACAGGATGTACAGCTCCCTTCCATTTACAGCTCCATATCTCCATTGTTACCTGACCAGGGGCTGCTGTGGGTGTGAACATCACTGCCAGAGAGAGATGGCGGGGAATCAGTTTAAATATCACCACATGGGAGGGGTTTGGTGAATAGACAGGGATGGGGAGACTGAGAGACAGTGTCATGGAAGGATGTGTTCCCAGTTTTCAGAATGCTGAAATGTAGACACTTCGATAGCATCCTATAACATGAGCCTGTCTTCCCAGGAAAGATGGGAAAAAGTGATATTGGTGTGAGGTGAGATGATGGAGAGTTTTGGATGAACATTTGTTCTTCAGCTTTGTAAATGGAGTCCATCATGGCTGGAGGTACACACCATCACCCAGATGCCCCTGGATATTACGTGATCCCTGACACTGATGTCATCTTTAAAAGCCCAATGGGCACACGATTGAGCTTTCTCCGCTTGGAGCTGCCCTGCATAGTTTACCCCGAGCATGGTACATAAGGGACAATTACACCACGATTTGTCAACAGGGGCACGGAGGTCCTGGTGGATGGGCTAGTACAGAGGGGAACCATTCTCTTCCCAGAGGGGGCCACACCACCAGACCCACCGACCATGGTCTGAGCTCACCACCCAGATCAGTGCAGTATCTGTGGTCTGACGAAATGTCCAGCAATACAGGACAAGCATCAATAACCTTCTCCGCTCTGTCAGGGTGAGGCTCACCGCATTCTCTTTGCTCCCTCACACTCACTGTATATCTGTTATAGCACCAACACCCGAAAAAGGCTTATGGTCCACCACTCTCACTGCCGCATGCTGCACCTTCTCTCTCTGTCTCTGTCTCTCTGTCTCTCTCTCTCTCTCCCTCTCTCTCCCCCCCACTCCCTCCACTTCACCCCCACACGAATAACACTGCATGGATACAACACTGTGGACTGACTCGCTCCGGACACCTCACCATGACCCCGTCCCCACCTACACTAACACTAACAGCAGGACCACACACTCCCAACCTCCCTCCTTCCCTTTCTCCCATTCCAGGAGAAACAGCATGGAATAGGACAGAGAGGACCAAGCCGGGTGGTGGAGTGCCCGGTATCCGTTCCCTCACCCCCCTCCCCCCGCCATGTGGGGAGGACCCTGGTACAAGCCGGAGAGGACCGGGACACCTCGTGTAGAGATTCTGAAACATCCACTTCCCACCGACCGATTAAGGAGCAATATTCAGTGAAGGGCAATTCTCACTTTAAACCCACTGGCAGCTCCGTTTCCCCCCGGCACAACTTAGAAGCCATGGCCCTGTTGCCATCTCCCTTTTGTGTCCAGATGGTAAAAATGGAATCCCCACGGTCTCGGTGGGCAGGAGGATGGGCTCACAACATATCGTCACCACCTCCTCCCAGGAAGGGAGCACGGAGACTCCTTCCTACACCTCCTCCTGTCAACAGCTCAGATACTGAAACTAATCTGTGATAGTTACTGCTCTCCCCACTTGTTCTGACATCTTCAACCTGTGCTCATATACACGCAGCGCTTTCTGTTCCTGCAGCCTCATGATAATGTCACAGCCTGTTTTAAACTGTCTTTCATTGTCATTCCTACCAAAGTATTTCACCTCAAACTGCTCTGCATTGATCCCCATCTGCCTTACACCTGAACACTACATCAATGTCCGGTTAGAGTTCCACACTGTCCTCCATAGACTTCAGAGTTCTTCCAGGTTCGGTGCCATCTACAAACATTGAGATTGTTATAGCGTCACAGACCCCATGAAAGAACTGAAATTCTGCCCCACATAGATGAGTGTGAGCAAGTGAAATACTGATATATTCCTATGGACAAAGTCGAATAATGACATGCTGTCAATGGAGCAACAAATGTCCTGACACACATCAGACGTAGCAAATGAAATATTGACAAACCACAGAGCAAAAGAAATCCGGATAGGTCAAACTTATCAATATTTATCAGGGTATAATGTGATGAAGTTGAAAGTGTGTACTATACCTTCAAGAGAGAGGGAATGCTGTTCTGAACTGAAAGTTTACAAGCACCTGTGGTATGAGAGGATTGCAGACCCAGAAACAGTATATTGCTATAGAGCTGAAGTCGGGTAGTAAGCAGTTAAGAGAAAGAGGGTCTCAGAGTTGTGCACAGTTGATGTAAAATGTTCACTTTCAGAGTGAAAAAATTAAATTGATGTTTTATTTAAACAGTGGAATTTGGCAGATCTGTCACTCATATTTTAACAGTTTACGAGGTGAATTGAGTATTTCTTTATGTTTCATTTAAGTTACCAGGTGAGCTTCACGCCATGGACTAACCATCCCCGTGTGTGTATCTGTGTGTCTCTGTGTGGGGCAGGTCTGGCAGTCTCTGTGGTGCTTAAAGTGATGCAATGTCACCCTCTGCTGGCCTCCCCACACCACTGCACAGCCATTGGCAGAGGGTGAAAACCAACAGGGATACAAGTCAGAGAGGAGGAGGGAGAGGGCAGCTGCTCACAGCACCATCTAAACTGATGTCTTATCCATGGGCAGATCTCAATGTCCTTTAAACGTTGTAACTGTCCCTGCTTTCACCACTTCCTCTGGAAGTTCATTCCACACACAAGCCAGCTTCTGTCGAACATAATTACCTCTCATGGCTTTTGTAAATCTTTTCTCCTCTTACCTTAAAAATCCCTCAGTTTTGAATCCTCAACTCTAGAAAAGACATCAGCCCTTCAGCTTCTCTGTAACCCTCATTATTTTATAAACCTCTGTGAAGTTACTACTTAATCTCATATTCTTCAGTGAAAAAAGTCCCAGCCTATCCAGTCTCTCCTTATAGCTCACTCCCTCCTTTCCCAGTAACATCCAGGTTAATCTCTCCTCAATCCTCTCCAGCTTAATAATATAAACGTCAGTAATATCAAAGTGAATAGTCAAGATATTTTCTAAGGGTATGGGGAGTCCAAAACTAGAGGACATAGGCTTAAGGTGAGAGGGGAAACATTTAAAAGTTACCTAAGGGGCAGCTTTTTCACCCAGAGGGTGGTGTGCCTATGGAATGAGCGGGCAGGGTGACCCGAATGAACACAGTATTCCAGAAGAGGTCTCACCAATGTCCTGTACAACCACAACATGACATCCCAATTCCAATGTCAAAGGTCTGTCCTATGAAGACACGTGTGTTAAACACCTTCTTAACCATACTATCTATATGAGATGCAAATTTTAAAGAATTATACCTGACGGCCTAGATTTCTGTTATACAGCAGTGCCAAAGGCTCTACTTTTAATTGTATAGGTCCTGCTGTTGTTTGATTTACCAAACCCAATACCTCGCATTAAACCAACCTAAACTCCATCAGCCACGACTCAGCCCAGTGAGTGATATTACTGTCACCTCCCCCTCCCCCTTCAATATTAAAACGCCCATCCGTCTCCAGGATGCCTGCACACTCCGGCCTTGATTTTCACAAAGACCCTGAGCTTGGTTTGCCTTGTATTGTTAGGGGGAGGAGGGACAGATTGCAGACACAGTCAGTGGGGAGGAGAGGCTGGACATTAATCAGCGGCCTGGTGTCATTTAATGGTTTTAGGAAAAGGGGAGTCGCACGTGAGAGTTGGGTAAGAGTGATCTGTGTTTTGGGGTCAGAAATTAAGCTCTTCCTTCGTCTCTGGTGTTCAGTAATAAATATCTATTTGAGACCCTTCATTGGGAAGAGTGTGTCTGCAGGATTTCTTTCCTTAATATTGCAGACTACAGATAATAGCAATTAAAGATGTTTTTAGTTAATTTCAATGGCGCAGCACGTACACTCAATATCCTACAGTTGAGACAATATCTTGCATTTGTTTAATCATACAAAGTGTTGTTTGTAGTTCAATAATGGTAACCTGATTATAATAAATCCACACAAAGCTGAAATATGACCGGAAATCTGGGTATGGTAGTGTGGTGGGTAGTGTCCCTGTCTCTGAGCCAGAGTTCTGGATTTTATTCCAATTCCTGAATTTGTGTGGTAATGTTCCTAGCTCTGGGCTAGAAGGCCTGGATTCAAGTTCTGCCTGTTGCAGAGGTATGACCCAGCATGTCAGGACAGTCTGATGAACAAACACAGAGGAGAATACTGTTACAGCTTTATGGGTATTTCACAGAGATGCTAGTATCCCTACCTCCGGGCACAAAGGTCTCGGCGTAAAGCCCACAGAAGTGTCTCAGGATACATCTGAACAAACTGATTAAAATGGATTTAGAATTGTGACTTGATGGAGAAGGAAGAGATGTCAGTAATGCATTTCAGAATTTAGGCCCAGGATGACTGAAAGTACAGCCATTCGTGTTGATTGGGGTCACATTTTGCAGCAGTAGCGGTTTATAAAATCAAAATGGCCATGGATAGGGTGAGTAGTCAGGGGTTTTTCCACAGGTTTAGGCTTCCAAAACTAGAGGGCATTGGTGGAAATTGAGAGGGGCAAGCTTTTGAGGAGGCACCATTTCACACAGAGGGTGGTGTGCGTATGGAATGAGCTGCCAGAGGAAGTGGTGGAGACTGGTACAACTACAGCATCTGGGTACTGAGAGACTTGGCGAGCTTTTCCAGCAATTTCTGTTTTTCTTTGAAAAGTGCATTCAGTTTAACACAGGTATTCTGAATAAATTAAACATTTATATTTTTTAATGTCTCAGGGACATATAAACATATCTTTAAATTGACCGAGACCATTTTCTGCGAAGGGTATGGCTCTGTGTATGACAGCAGCAATGATGCACCTACATGGAACAGGGAATGTGATGGAGACATACTTTGGACAATGTACAAGGAGACCTCACATGGTCCAGTTTGGGAGAGGATGACATTACTGTGTGATTCAACTCAGAGAGGGAGAAAATATAATCTGCCCGAGAAGGAATGGCTTATTGCACTCTCTCTCCTTCATTATTCCTCATCACAGCAATGTGTGCGGGCTAAAACAAACCTCTGCAGTCATCGTTACCATTCTTATTTTTATGGAATCCGTGCAGTGTTGAAACAGGCCCTTCGACCCAACAAGTCCATACCAACCTTCCCAACTCATTTCCCTATATTTACCCCTAACTATTGCACATAACCTAGAAATCCCTGAACACTACAGACAATTAAACATGACCAATCCACCGGACCTACACAGTTTGTGGTAGGAAACTGGATCACCCATTAGAAGCTCACAAAGAAAAGGGGAGAATGTGCAATCTCCACACAGACAGTCACTCAAGGCTGGAATCGACCCCAAGTCCCTGGTGCTGTGAGGTAGAGTGCTAACCACCGTGCTACCCTTTGGATGATCCCTAACGAGAATTCACTGGAATCTACTCACTGCCTAAAGCAAAGGGAATTCAAATAAATCCAAACTCTCCCAGGATGAAATCCCATTGCTAGCAGCTTGTGTGAGTACAATATCTTCAGAAGCAGAATAACGTTTTGGACAATCTCACAAAATTTCCTTTGTCATGAGTTCCAATAATATTTGGATCAAGTTCTTTGAAGTTAAAATTGCAGAGATTGTGTGTGTGTGTGTGTGTGTGTATTTCTAGAAAGGGAAATGTTGATTATATAATCGTAATACCCAAACAGTTTGCCATTCATCTTTCGATCACAGTTTGAGTAACATTGCTCTGGATCATAAACGTGTTGTTTTAGCAGATTAAACAAACCAGCCTGACTTGTTCCTAAAACTGACCCTGACCCAGTCTGAGACCGATATGATCGGCCATATCACCAACCTGGTTACATTTAACATTTGTTGTGACCAGTGGAGGAGTGGGACAAGAAAAGGAAACAGTGACCCAAAAAGACGGGGAACTAAAGGCCGGTGAGCCTGATGTTGGTGGTGGGTAAGTTGTTGGAGGGGATTCTCAGAGATAGCATTTACATACATTTGGCAAGGCAAGGGCTGATCGGAGTAGACAACGTAGCTTTCTGCATGGGAAATCATGTCTCATTAATTTGGTTGAGTTTGTTGAAGAGGTGACAAAGAAGATCGATGAAGGCAGTTTGGTACACATTGTCTATATGGACTTCAGCAAGGTGTTCATTTAAACAACAAAGAGCAAAGAAAATTTACAACCCAGGAACAGGCCCGTCGCCCTCCAAGCCCTTCGCCCTCCGATCCAAATGTACTGTCTAAATCTGTCAGTCAATTCCTAAGCATCTGTCTTCCTCTGCTCCCCACCAACTCATGCTTCTGTCTAGACGCATCTTAAATGAATCGATCGTGCCTGTCTCTACCACCTCTGCTATCAACGCGTTCCAAATGCCCACCACCCTCTGTGTGAAATACTTACCGCGTGTATCCCCCTTAAACTTTCCATCTCTCACTTTGAAAGCACGACCTCTCGTTATTGAATCCTTCGCCCTGGGAAAAAGCGTGACTCTATCAACCCTGTCGAAACCCTTCATGATTTGCAAACCTCAATCAGGTCCCCGTTCAATCTCCTTTTATCTAGTGAAAATAAACCTAACCTACTCAGCCTGTCTTCATAGCTAGTATTTTATTCTGATTGGTAGACAGATTAGTAAGTTTCAGTCACATAAGATACAGAAGAAGCTAGTCACAATTGGCTTGAAGGAAGAGGGATATTTTTCAGACTGGAGGCTTGTGAGCAGCAGTGTGCTGCAAGAATCAGTACTGAGTTCACTGCATTTCATCATTTATGTAAAGGATTTAGATGTGAATATCGGGTCAATTGTTAGTATATATACAGATGACATCAGAAAGGTGGTGTAGTAGATTATCTCAGAGTACAACAAGACCGCAATTAGATGGGACAAAGAGGCAAGGATTAACAGATGAAGTTTAATTTAGATAAATATGAAGCTTTGCATTTTGGAAAGGCAAATCAGGGCAAAAATCTTTTACTTCATGGTCAGGTCCTGGGGCATGTTGTGAAACAAAGGGGCATAGGGCTGCAGGTGCATTGTTCCTTGAAGTGGAGTCGCAGGTCGACAGTGTGGTGCAGAACACATTTGGCACATTTGCCTTAATCAGTCAAAGCATTGAGTATAGGAGTTGTGGTGGTATGTTGTATCTGTACAGGCCGTTGGTGAGGTCACTTTAACAATACTGCCTACAACTCGGTTTTCTGCAGAAATGACTTACACGGATGTTGCAGGACTGGAAGTTTGAGCTTTAGGGAGAGGTTGATTAGGTTGAGGTGTTTCCCTCTAGAGTGTCAGAGGCTGAAGGGTGACATTATACAGGTTTATAAAACCAGCAGGGGCATGGATATTCTGAACAGCCACGTTCTGCTCTCCAGAATCTGGGAGTCCAGAACAAGAGGGCATAGGTTGAAGTCGAGGGGGATTGATTTAGAAGGGATCTGAAGATAAATGTTTCACACAGAGAGTGGTGTGTGTCCAGAAAGTGCTGTCAGAGGAAGTGGTGAAGGCGGTTACAATCGCACATTTAAAAAGTATCTGAAAGAGGAGGGATATTTACCAAATGCTGGCAAATGGGACTGGATCAGATTTGATATCTGATCGGAGTGAACAGATTGGACTAACGGGTCTGTTTTCGTTCTGCATGACTCTCTGGTTCTATCAGGGGGATGATGAAAAATTCTGTAAGGTCCTTTCAAGTAGTACTTCTCTTCTCTGGAAGTTTAACGTGACTCTATGTTTACATTGATTGAAAGCTGCATTAGTTAAATATTTGACAAATAAGTGAGTCACGGATAATGGGATACAGACAGGAAAGTGAGGCTGAGACCCCAACCTGATCGGCCTCAATCTTACTGCCTGGTGGAGAAGGCACAAAGAGGAAGTGGTGAAGGCGGTTACAATCGCACATTTAAAAAGTATCTGAAAGAGGAGGAATATTGGCCAAATGCTGGCAAATGGGACTAAATTA
Source organism: Chiloscyllium plagiosum (assembly GCF_037043375.1). Lineage (NCBI taxonomy): Eukaryota > Metazoa > Chordata > Chondrichthyes > Orectolobiformes > Hemiscylliidae > Chiloscyllium > Chiloscyllium plagiosum. The sequence goes on along the minus strand of NW_028270156.1, from coordinate 97,154,119 downwards.
GATTTGATATCTGATTGGAGTGAACAGATTGGACGAATGGGTCTGTTTCCGTTCTGCATGACTCTCTGATTCTATCAGGGGGATGATGAATAATTCTGAAAGGTCCTTTCATGTCGGAATTCTCTTCAGTGGAAGGTTATCGTGTCTCTATGTTCACCTTGATTGAAAGCTGTGTTAGTTAAATATTTGACAAAGAAATGAGTCATGCATAATGGGACGCAGACAGGAAAGTGGGGCTGAGACCACAACCTGATCAGCTACAATTTTAGTGCCTGGTGGAGAAGGCACAAAGCATCTAATGGCCCACTCCTGCTCCTCTGTCCCATGTTCCTGTGTTCCATTCAGCTCCTCAAACCTGCTAGTCAGGAGCAGTTGGAGGCTACTTACTCCTATAACCTCTTGCACAGAAACACAGGAGACCATTCAGCCCCTCAGTACTGTCCCACACCGTTTGAAGTGATTTGGGAAATGTAATTGGAAAACCCAGGCTGGGTACGAAAGAGGCCCCTCATCTCTCTTCACAGAGCTTCCCCTCTCTGCAACTTGTGCTTCATTTGTTGGTCATGTTGTAGACCCAGATTCCGTGTGAATACAGCCCCCATGCCTCACTCAGGGATGGCTCACAAAATCCTCTGGTCTCCCTGGCAGCAACATTCAATAACATAACATTCGTGAAAATAACACACACTAACTTTCCAATAACAGAATGGGAGAACATCAGAAACAGGGGCATATTGTTCACCCCCTTAAGCCTGCCTTGCCCTTCTTTAAGATCATGACTGATCTGCTCTTCGTCTCAAATCCTCTTTCATATCCAATTCTACATAGCCCTCAACTCTCTGACAGGTCAATTTCCATCTACCTCCTCTTCAAATACTTTCAGTCATCTAGCTCCCCGAACACCCTTGAGGAGAGAAATCCTGACATTCAATACCACCTGTTTGAAGAAAACACTTGCTGCTCCGAGATCATGGCCTATTGATGAGAACAAAAGAGGTTGAGACAAGGGTTCGGGCAAAAATGACTGGCCCCGATATCAAGGCAGTGGTTGACTTCTGTTGACATCAAGGTGCTGGACTTAATGGGAATCAGAGTAAACTCTCCAGTGTTTGGAGTCAAACATGGCACAAAGGAAGATGTTCATCATCTCAGTCCTGAGTCACCTCTGTGGGAGATCCTCAGGGTAGCTTCCTCTTCACAAACATCTTCAGCTGTTTCATCAATGTTTCCCCGCCCTCACCCTCCCCACCATAAGAACAGAAGTGGGGATGTTCGCTGAAGATTCCACAATGTTCAGAACGTTTTGTCCCCCGTCAGTTCCTGAACTGGTCTGAGTCCATGTGCAGCAAGACCCAGGCTCCATTCAGGCTTGTGCTGTTAAAGGGTCCATAACATTCATGTAACAGCACTGCCTGACACTGCATATTGCCACAGTAAAACAAGAGTTCATTCAGCACCTCACGCTGGCTTCACAGGAATATGGGGAAGCCATTCAGCCCATTGACACGATTGGAGAAGAACAGGGAGAGCCCATTCAGTGCCTCCAGCATATTATTCAGGAAAAGAAGGAGTGATGGGCCACACCAGAGCCCCTCGAAAATATTTGAAGGCAGGAGCCTAAACTCTAATGTATTCTTATTTTAAAGGAAATGTAAAGTGTCTGTTCCAGATGCAATGTGACTGGTCAAACTACTCGATGTGAAGCGAAATACCATCTATTTCAACACGAAAGAAGAAATAACACCACAGAAAGAGGAATTTAGAATAATGTAATTCTATTGGACAGCTTAACAGAATAATAGATCTCGGAACTATTACTAATGAACTGTTCCAATATAGGGAAATCCCATAAACACAGCCCTTGGCAAAAAGAAATATTCAGACACAGAATGTCACAAATATTTCTCCAATCCAGGAATTAAAAACAGCATCAAGAGAAAATTCAGAGAGAGTAGTAACCAGGAGACATCCACTGAAGCTTCCAACTCTGTGGAGTCCCAATAGTTTCCAATGTTAGCACTGCTGCCTCACAGCGCCTGAGACCCGGGTTGTATTCCTGCTTCAGACGACTGACTGTCTGGAGTTTGCACATTCTCCCCGTGTCTGCGTGGGTTACCTCCGGGTGCTCCGGTTTCCTCCCACAGTCCAAAGATGTGCAGGTCAGGTGAATTGGACATGCTAAATTGCCCGTAGTGTAAGCTAAGGGGTAAATGTACGGGTATGGGTGGGTTGCGCTTCGGCGCGTTAGTATGGACTTGTTGGGCTGAAGGGCCTGGTTCCACACTCTAATGTAATCAGAGATACTAATCTGTGAGAGCTGGCCACACCCATTCAGGCTGCATTAAAATTAACCTAACGCCTCGTTAGCTGTTACTCAAGTGCTCTAAACTAGCCAGCTTGGCAACAATCGTTCAATCCCTCTCATAAAAGAAACCCGGACAAAATAACCTCTTAAAGCTGCAGCACCATCACGCTTGTCAGTTCATCGAGCTTTCAAACAAGAACCAGGGGTAAGCCAGTCAGGCCTTTGGCCCTGTTCAATCGGACGAGGAAGAAGCCAGTCAGTCCCTTGAGTCACTTATGCAGGAACAGTAGGAGGCCATTCCCACCTCAATGCACTTACACGGGGGCAGAATGAGGTAATTGATGCTGATTCCTGATGAATGTGTTATGCCCAAAACGTCGATTCTCCTGCTCCTCAGATGCTGCCTGACCTGCTGTGCTTTTCCAGTAATCGACTCTCTACTCTGATCTCCAGCATCGGGAGTCTTAAGTGTCTCCTAAATGATGCTCTAACATGATGAACAAGTGGAGCAGAAGCTGCAAAGACAGACTGTTCCACGTTGTTCCTCTTGCCTCTGTGGCTTATGATACACATGTGGGACATTAACGTGGTTTTCTAGTGGTGAGCAGTGAAGCTATACATCCTGTGTGAAGTCTCAAGAAGGCATCTTTCATCTCTGAGAAGACACCCTGCTGTTCTCTATGTAGGTCGGAAGCTGGTGGGAATGGATACCTGTTTCAGATGGAAGGTATTGTGGCTGCTGTTGGAGATTATGAATAACCTGACGTTCAGTATATGGTTCACACGCCGACTGCACAATAACATGGGGAGAGTTAATTAAGGCATATAAACAGTTAGGAAAGTCACGTTAGACTGATGAATGGACCCTCTAATTTCAAATAATGCTGATCTTGTTCATGTTGATCTTGTCTAGTGCATGTCCTGTGCAGTGTAAGCTGTATGCTTTACTCTGTCCAAGTCTATTTCCACCCTATGATCTGTCTGGCCATGCTTACTATGATCTTCCTCCACAGATCATAAATAAAGTGTTTCCATGTACTGAGATACACGTGACAATAAATCAAACCAATCAATCCTGGGTAAAGTATGGAATTTCTCTTCCTGTCAATGTCTCTTTTGGAAATAAGTGATCGCTGCCACTCCTCGTGTTTCAACGTCACCATTTCTTCGTCTCTCACAGCTCTACAGATTAAACACTCAGCTTATTCACTCTATCCTCATGTTACCATCACCTGTGTCTGTGGTAAGGAGATCATTCCTTACAAAGGAGATCAAATCTGTAGAGAGTGCCCCAAATGCTCTCTCAGCAATGCTCTGCAACAGCAGGAAGATGGCTTTACTTATGTACTCGAATCATCTTACAATGAAGGACAGCATACCATTGACTGCACCCATTACTCACACAGGGTTTGATTCAGACCGGTCAGCATAAAATTGTGATTGGGAGATCATGCTTGCCAAATTTCTTAGAGTTCTTTGGTGAAGTGACCAAGAATGTTGATGAGGGCAGAGCGATAAATGTAGTCTCTGTGGATTTCAGGCCTTTGATAAGGTTCCACATGGTTGGCTGCTCTGGAAGGTTCCATCACGGAGATTACTGGGGGAACTGACCAATTGGATACACAGTTGGCTTGTTGATAGGAAGCAGAGGGTTTAGTGGAAGGATTTTTGTCATACTGGAGGTTGGGTCCATAGCTTTTTGTTATCTATGATTTGGTTGAGAATGTACAAGGCATGATTAATAAGTTTGCAGATGACACTAAAATAAGTGGGAGCATGATCAGTGAGGAAGTTTATCAGAAATTACAGCAGGACCTTAATCAGGTGGGCAAGTGGGCTGAGAAATGGCAAATGGAATTTAATATAGACGTGTGAGGTCTTGCATTTTGGAATCTCAAATCAAGGTAGGATTTTCACGGTGAATGGGCGGGCCTTAAGGGGTGTAGTGGGCAGAGAGACCTTGGGGTTCAGGTGCACGGTTCCCTGAGAGTGGAGTCACAGGTAGGCAGGACAGTGAAGAAGGCTTTTGGCACACTGGCCTTCGTCAGGCAGGACATTGAGTATAGAAGTTGGGAATTTATGTTGCAGTTACACAGGACTTTGGTAAGGCCGCACTTGTAGTATTGTGTTCAGTTTTGTCAACTTGTTATAGGGAGGATATAATGAAATTAGAAAGAGTGCAGAAGAAATTTACAAGGACATTGGCAGGACCCAATAGTCTGAGTTATAGGGAGAGGTTGGACAAACTAGGACCTTTTCTTTAGAGTGTAGGAGACTGAGGGGGGACCTTATAGAGCTGTATAACATCATGAGGGATATGGATAGGGTGAATGCTCTCAGTCTTTTCCAAAGTTTAGAGAATCGCGGACGAGAGGGGATCAGTTTAAGGTTAAAGGGGAAGGAATAAAAGGGAACCTGAGGGACCACTTATTTACATAAATGGCTGGTACGTGGATGAGGTGCCAGAAGATGTGGCTGAGGGAGGTGTATTAACAACATTTCAAAAGCATTTGGACAAATATGTGGATCGGAAAGGACCAGAAGGAAATGGGCCAACTGCAGGGAAATGGGGTTAGTTTGAATGGACATTTTCAAGGTGGAGTCGAACCCCTTTGTTAATTAAAACCAAACACCCAGAAAAGCTCGCCTCACATCGTAATGTGTTAACATATGAGTGACACAGATCTCCTACATTCCACTATTTAAACAAAAATTAGCAAGTTAGTTTCTTAACTTTAATAGTGAATACTAAACAACAACGATTCACAAATACAAGCCCCCCTTTTCTTAGCTACTTACTATCTGACTCCAACTCTGTAAAATATATGCTATTCCAACAACCCACATATTAAACGTTACAATCTCAAGACCACACAGTCTCTATCTTCCCCGCTGTGTTCACTCTTTCAACAGTTACTCTGCTGTTGGATGGCAGCGGCTCTCCCTCTATTTTCAAAATGCTGGGTTTATTTACTTCCCATGATACAATAATTCTCATAATGTGATTGATTTCCAGGTGTACGAACAATAATATTCAAATTCCATTGGCTTCGGATATTCTGAGCATTATTTAAAGTCTTTGATTGCATTTGAATTGCTGTCAAAACAGCAACCAAAACTCATGCTTCCATTTCCCAGCTAATTGTTACATTTGGAACAGTCTGAACTTTAGCTGGCATCTGTGGCTGTACTTTCGATTCAGCAAAACCCGTCCTATCTTAAAATGAACAGACATTAATTAGATTCCAGGCAGTAACACAACCGGGGCTATCTGTTATTCTGTATACTAACCTCCTTGAATCCCTTGATTAGATTCCAGGCCGTAACTCATTCTGGCCTATCTGTTATTTTGTATATAACCCACCCTGAACACTTCGATTCGATTCCAGGCTGTACCTCACTCTGGGGTATCCGTTATTCTGTATATAACCAACCCTGAACCCCTCGATTACATTCCAGGCTGTAACTCAGTCCGGGGTATCTGTTATTCTGTATATAAACCACCCTGAACGCCTCGATTAGATAACAGGCTGTAACTCACTCCGGGTTGTCTGCTGTTCTGTTCATAAACCACCCTGAACCCCACGACTAGATTCCAGCCTGCAACTCACTTCGGGCTATCTGTTATTCTGTATATAACCCACCCTGAACACCTCGTTTCGATTCCAGGCTGTACCTCACTGCGGACTATCTGTTATTCTGTATATAAACCACCCTGAACCCCTCGATTCAATTCCAGGCTGTAACTCACGCCGGGCTATCTGTTATTCTGCATATAATCCACCATGAACACCTCGATTCGATTCCAGGCTGTAACACACTCCGGGCTGTCTGTTATTCTGTATATAAACCACCCTGAACCCCGCGATTAGATTCCAGGCAGTAACTTCCTGTCAGGGTTGAAAGGGAAGGCTAGTAGTTATAGGGAATGCTGGCTGACTAAAGAAATTGAGGGTTTCGTTCAGAAAAAGAAGGAAGCATGTGTCAGGTATAGACAGGATAGATCGAGTGAATCCTTAGAAGAGTATAAAGGAAGTTGGAGTATTCTTGAGAGGAAATCAGGAAGACAAAACGCGGACATGAGATAGCTTTGGCAAATAGAATTAAGGAGAATCCAAAGTGCTTTTACAAATATATTAAGGACAAAGGGTAACTAGGGAGAGAATAGGGCCCCTCAAAGATCAGCAAGGCGGTCTTTGTGTGGAGCCACAGAAAATGGGGGAGATATTAAATGAATATTTTGCATCAGTATTTACTGTGGAAAAGGATATAGAAGATATAGACTGCAGGGAAATCGATGGTGACATCTTGCAAAATGTTGCAGATATACAGAGGAAGAATTGCTGGATGTCTTGAAATGGTTAAAGGTGGATACATTCCCAGGACCTGATCAGGTTTACCTGAGAACTCTGTGGGAAGCTAGAGAAGTGATTGCTGGGCCTCTTGCTGAGATATTTGTATCATCGATAGTCACAGGTGAGATGCTGGAAGACTGGAGGTTGGCAAACGTGGTGCCAATGTTTAAGAAGGGTGGTAAAGACAAGCCAGGGAACTATAGACCGGTGAGCCTGACCTCGGCGGTGAGCAAGTTGTTGGAGGGAATCCTGAGGGACAGGATGTACATGAATTTGGAAATGCAAGGACTGATTCGGGATAGTCAACATGGCTTTGTGCATGGGAAATCATATCTCACAAACTTGATTGAGTTTTTTGAAGAAGTAACAAAGAAGATTGATGAGGGGAGAGCAGTAGATGTGATCCATATGAACTTCAGTAAGGCGTTCGACAAGGTTCTCCATGGGAGACTGATTGGCAAGGTTAGATCTCATGGAATACAGGGAGAAGTAGCCATTTAGATACAGAACTGGCTCAAATGTAGAAGACAGAGGGTGGTGGTGGAGGGTTGTTTTTCAGACTGGAGGCCTGTGACCAGCGGAGTGTCACAAGGATCAGTGTTGGGCCCTCTACTTTTTGTCATTTATATAAATGATTTGGATGCGAGCATAAGAGGTACACTTAGTAAGTTTGCAGATGACACCAAAATTGCAGGTGAAGTGGACAGCAAAGAGGGTTTCCTCAGATTACAACAGGATCTGGACCAGATGGGCCAATGGGCTGAGAAGTGGCAGATGGAGTTTAATTCAGATAAATGCGAGGTGCTGCATTTTGGGAAAGCAATTCTTAGCAGGACTTCTGCATTTAACGGTAAGGTCCTAGGGTGTGTTGCTGAACAAAGAGATCTTGGAGTGCAGGTTCATAGCTCCTTGAAAGTGGAGTCGCAGGTAGATAGGATAGTGAAGAAGGCGTTTTGTATGCTTTCCTTTATTGGTCAGAGTATTGAGTACAGAAGTTGGGAGGTCATGTTGCGGCTGTACAGGACATGGGTTAGGTCACTCTTGGAATATTGCGTGCAATTCTGGACTCCTTCCTATCGGAAAGGTGTTGTGAAACTTGAAAGGGTTCAGAAAAGATGTTGCCAGGGTTGGAGGCTTTGAGCTACAGGGAGAGGCTGAACAGTCTGGGGCTGTTTTCCCTTGAGTGTCGGAGGCTGAGGGGTGAATTTATCGAGGTTTACCCTGGGGTAAGGCAGTCCAGAACTAGAGGGCATAGGTTTAGTTTGAGAGGGGAAAGAAATGAAAGAGACCTAAGGGACAACTTTTTCACGCAGAAGGTGGTACGTGTATGGAGTGAGCTGCCAGAGGAAGTGGTTGAGGCTGGTACAATTGCAACAGTTAAGAGCAATTTGGATGAGTATATGAATAGGAAGGGTTTGGAGGGATATGGGTCGGGTGCTGGAAGGTGTAACTAGATTGGGTTGGGATATCTGGTCGGCATTGACAGGTTGGACCGAAGGGTCTGTTTCCATGCTGTACATCTCTATGATTCTATGACTCTATAACTCACTCCGGGCTACCTGTTATTCTGCATATAAACCGCCCTGAAACCCTCGATTAGATTCCAGTCTGTAACTCACTCCTGGGTAGCTGTTATTGTACACATAAGCGTCCCGAATCCCCTTGATAAAAATCCAATCTGTGACTGATTTCCAATTTTAAGGGGCTCTGCACATTAGCCACCTCAATCCTTTGATTAGATTCCAGTCTCATCACACTCCTGGGTATCTGTTAGTCTATATATTAACCATCCAATCCAAACCCTGTTAAAATTCCCCATGGTATTCAGGGATGTGTAGGTGAGTTGCATTAGTCAGGAGTAAATGTGGGGAAATGGGTCTGGATGGGTTATTCTTCTGAGGGTCAGTGTGGTCTTGTTGGGCTGACGGGCTTGTTTCCCCACTGTCGGGATTATATGAATCACCCGGAACCCTCTCGATTAGATTCCAACGTGTAACTCACTTCCATGTATGTGTGACTTGCATGTTTCAAAAACACCCCGAAACCTTCAATTCTATTCCACTTCGATAAACACGAGGTGCTGAATTTTGGGAAAGCAAATTTGAGCAGGACTTATATCTTAATGGTCAGGTACGAGAGAGAGTTGCTGAACAAAGAGACTTTGAAGTGCAGGTTCGTAGCTCCGTGAGAGTAGAGGGGCAGGTGGATAAGATAATGAAGGCAGCGTTTGGTATGCTTTCCTTTATTGGTCACAGTTTTGAGTATAGGCATTTAGAGGTCATGTTGAGCCTGGACTGGACATTGGCTAGGCCACTGTTGGAATATGGCGTGCAATTCTGGTCTCCTTCCTATCGGTAGGATGATGTGAAACTTGAAAGGGTTAAGAAAAGATTTACAAGGAGGATGCCAGGGTTAGAGGATTTGAGCTACAGGAAGACGCTGAATAGGCTGGGGTTGTTTTCCCTGGAGCATCAGAGGCTGAGGGGTGACCTCATCGAGGTTTATAAGATCATGACGGGCATGGATAGGATAAATAGACAAAGTCTTTTCCTTGGGGTGGGGAGTCCAGAACTAGAGGGCATAGGTTTAGTGTGAGAGGTAATATGAAAGAGACCTAAGGGGCAACTTGTTCACTCAGAGGGTGGTACATGACTGGAATGAACTGTCAGAGGAAGTGGTGGAGGTTGATACAGTCCCCTACACTGACTCCATTCCCCTACACACCCCCCCCCCCCCCCCAGTCCCCTACACTGACTGCAACAGTAAAAAAGCAACTCAATGGATATATGAATGGGAAGGTTTGGAAGGAGATGGGCCAAGTGCTTGAAAAAGGGACTAGAGTAGGTTAGGTTATCTGGTCGGCATGGACGGGTTGGACCAAAGAGTCTGTTTCCATGCTGTACATCTCTATGACTGCATGACTCCGTGATATTGTGACTCACAACTTGTTATCTGTTATTCTGTAGGTAAACCACCTCAAACCTCTCGATTAGATTCCATTCTGTCCCTCACTCCTGGGTATCTCTTATGCTGTATGTAAACCCTAAACCCCTCAATTAGATTCCAGTCTGGAACTCACTCCTGGGGATGTGTTATTGGATCAGTGATCCTTGTTGGATGTTAGATTGAAGACAAGATAAACTAAATGGTCAAATGTTACATTGGGAGCAGGAACACAGAAAGCTGCTGTTTCATTTCTGTCCTGTTCCATATCTCCAAGTTTCAGATTGGGGCTGAATTTCTGTCACAATGGGGAAAGTCTCAAAAGCTGTTTACTGTCCTGCATGAACGCATCATCATAACATGAATTGCCTTGCAAGATAGGAAATGGAGACAGCTGCTGGAAGGTATCTGTATATGTGTGTGTGTGTGATTCTGTGTGTCTGTGTATGTCTGTTTGTGTGTGATTCTGTGTGCGTGTTCAATGTTTCATATATTTTCGAACTGTATTGATGTTGCCAGTCTCTCTTGCTTTTCCTTATTTAATAAACTCAATGTCATCGTTTTGCTGATATAATATGGTAACTGTGGACAAATCTAAAATGTCTGCCTGACTGATTTGTGTCAGGAATATTTTCAGCAAGGGGGAGAGGGCAATGTGTCAAAAGCCATTTCCATTCACTGATGCTAGCAGAGATAGGAAATGGAGACATCTCTTTGAAGGTCTTTAAAATGTACATCCCAGAACCTGTTTACAGTGAATGCGGAGAGACAATGTCACATTCCAGTCAGGCCTGCCTTACTTTCCAAGCTCCTAATATATGAGAGAAACATAATATACAAAACCTGAAAGTGCTCAGCCACTGAATTGTAGATTTGCAGCATTGGATCAGAATCCTGCCTGGGTATGTCTTATCCCAAATTGAAGGGTTTCTCAAATCCCACACTGACCTTCTGTGGGTTCAAATTGTGTGTTGTCTACAAATAAAAGAAAATAATGCGCCTGCAATTAAACAATACTCTTTCTGGAACTTTGTACATCTGTTGTTTTAAGTATCTTTCAACAGGATTGAAGAAAAATGAGACAGTGAGAGATAAGTAGCACTGTAACCAGAATGGCAGTGCAGTATAAAATGTATATTAATACTTTCAGTGAAAGGGGAAAACAGAGGAGGATAGTCCTCAAACTAGGACCGTGGGGAGTCAGTAAAGTTGTGTAGTTTGTGACTGCATTATATTTATGTGAGTTAAGGTTTGAAACCAGTAGACCAATAGTACACTTTGTGACTCACTCACAGTTACAAGTTATTTCACATAAAAGGGTTAACATAACCCTCGATTAGATTCCAGGCTGTAACTCACTCCGGTCTATCTGTTATTCTGTATCTAAAATACCCTGAAGCTCTCGATTAAAATCCAGGCGGTAACTAACTCCAGGGAATCTGTTATTCTGTACATAAAACATCCTAAATCCCTCGATTAGTTTCTAATCTGTAACACACTCCAGGCTATGTGTTATTCTGTATAAAAACCACCCTGAACTCCTCGAAGAGAGACCAGACTGTAACGCACTCCATGGCATCTGTTATTTTGTACATAAACCATCCTAAACCCCTCGATTAAGGTCTAACCTGTAACACATTACAGGCTAACTGTTATTCTGGAAATAAACCACCCTGAACCCCACGATTAGATTCCAGGCTGTAACTCACTCTGGACTATCTGTTATTCTGTATATAAACTACCCTGAACCCTGCAATTAGATTCAGGCTGTAACTCACTGCAGGCTACCTCTTATTCTGGAAATAAACCAGCCGGAAACCCTCGATTGGATTCTAGGGTGTAACTCACTCCGGGGTATCTGTTATTCATATATAAACGACCCTGAACCCTTTGATTAGATTTCAGATTGTAACTCACTCCGGGGTATCTGGTATTCTGTATATTAACCACTCGAACCCCTCGATTCGATTCCAGTCTGTAACTCACTCCGGGCTATCTGTTATTTTGTATACTAACCACCCTGAACCCATTGATTTGATTTCACTTCCTGTCATGTTCAGCTCATGTTCCCAACACAATATAATCTCAATAATGATCAATGTATCACTGGTCGTCCTATCTGCTGGCACTACCATCATGTTAACATTCTGATGTTAACTGGAGTGACCCCCTTCACTGTAAAAAAAAAGAAAGAAAAGAACGGGAATGAATCCCTCCAACTCTATTTTGATTTAGTCCCTCCCCTCCCCTTCACTGTTTTGATCATACAGCATTGTCCTTCTATGTGAAGAGCAGTGTTTGTCACTGGCCACCCGGGTGTTTTCCTATCTTCCTGGTGGTGGAAATTGAATAAAAATTCGTGCACTTTAAAAGAAAAAAAGAAAAAAAACATCCTGATGTTTACGTACATGATTACCTGTAGCAGTGAGTCGCAGGTCGACAGAGTGGTGCTGAACATATTTGGCACATTTGCCTTAATCGGTCAGAGCATTGAGTATAGGAGTTGTGGTGGCATGTTGCATCTGTACAGGATGTTGGTGAGACCACTTTAAGAGTACTGCGTGCAACTCGGTTTTCTGCAGAAATGACTTACACGTATGTTCCAGGTCTGGAGGCTTGAGCTATAGGGAGAGGCTGATTACGTTGAGGTGTTTCCCCCTGGAGTGTCAGAGGTTGAGAGGCAACATTATAGAGGTTTATAAAATCATCAGGGTCATGGATATGCTGAACAGCCATGTTCTGCTCCTAAGGATAGGGGAGTCCAGAACAAGACAGCATAGGTTGAAGGGGAGAGGGCGAATGATTTAAGTAAATATTTCACACAGAGAGTGGTGTGTGTACAGAAAGTGCACTCAGAGGAAGTGGTCAAGGCGGGTACAATCACACGAGGAATATCGGCCAAATGCTGGCAAATGGGACTAAATCAGATTTGATATCTGATCGGAGTGAACAGATTGGACTAATGAGTCTGTTTCCATTCTGCATGACTCTCTGATTCTATAAGAAGGATGACGAATAATTCTGAAAGGACCTTTCAAGTCGGAATTCTCTTCAGTGGAAGGTTGTCGTGTCTCTGTGTTCACATTAATTGAAAGCTGCGTTAGTTAAATATTTGACAAAGAAGTGAGTCATGCACAATGGGACACAGACAGGAAAGTGAAGCTGAGACCACAACCTGATCAGGTCCAATCTTAGTGCCTGGTGGAGAAGGCTCAAAGTTTCTAATGACCCTCTCCTGCTCCTCAGTCCCATGTTCCTGTGTTCCATTCAGCCCCTCATACCTGCTAGACAGGAGCAGTTGGAGGCTACTTACTCCTATAACCTATTGCACCGAAACACAGGAGACCATTCAGCCCCTCAGTACTGTCCCACACGTTTTGAATTGGGAAATGTAATTGGAAAACCCAGGCTGGGGACGAAAGAGACCCCTCATCCCTCTTCACAGTGTTTCCCCTCTCTGCAACTTGTGCTTCATTTGTCGATCATGTTGTATACCCAGATTCAGTGTAAATACAGCCCCCATACCTCACTCAGGGATGGCTCACAAAATCCTCTGGTCTCCCTGTCTGCAACATTCAATAATAGAACATACATGAAAATAACACCCACTAACTTTCCAATAACAGAATGGGGGAACATCAGAAACAGGGGCATGTTGTTCAGCCCCCAAGCCTGCCTTGCCCTTCTTTAAGATCATGACTGATCTGCTCTTCGTCTCAAATCCTCTTTCATTTCCAATTCTTCATAGCCCTCAACTCTCTGACAGGTCAATTTCCATCTACTTCCTCTTCAAATACGTTGAGTCATCTAGCTCCCCGAACACCCTTGAGGAGAGAAATCCTGGCATTCAATACTGCCTGTTTGAAGAAAACACTTGCTGCTCCTATATCATGGCCTATTGATGGGAACAAAAGAGGTTGTCACAAGGGTTCAGATAAAAATGACTGGCCCTGATATCAAGGCAGTGGTTGACTTCTGTTGACATAAAGGAGCTTAACAAAACTGAACTTAATGGGAATCAGAGTAAACTCTCCAGTGTTTGGTGTCAAACATGGCACAAAGGAAGATGTTCATCATCTCAGTCCTGGGTCACCTCTGTGCGAGATCCTCAGGGTAGCTTCTCCTTCACAAACATCTTCAGCTGCTTCATCAATGTCTCCCCGCCCCCACCTTCCCCACCATAAGATCAGAAGTGGGGATGGTCGCTGAAGATTCCACAATGTTCAGAATAATTTGACCCCCGTCAGCTCCTGAACTGGTCTTTGTCCGAGGGTAGCAGGATCCAGGCTCCATTGAAGCGTGTGCTGTTAAAGTGCCCGTAACATTCATGTAACAGCACTGCCTGACACTGCACATTGCCACAGTAAAACAAGAGTTCATTCAGCACCTCACGCTGGTTTCACAGGAATATGAGGAAGTCGTTCAGCCCATTGACACTATTGGAGAAGAACAGGGACAGCCCCATTCAGTGCCTCCAGCCGATTACTCAGGAAGAGAGGGATTCGAGTGTGATGGGCCACACCAGAAGCCTTCGAAAATATTTGAAGGCGGTAGCCGAGACTCTAATGTTTTCTTATTTTACAGGAAATGTAAAGTTTCTGTTCCAGATGCAATGTGACTGGTCAAACTACTCGGTGTGAAGCAAAACACCATCTACTTCAACACGAAAGAGAAAATGAAACAAAAGAAAGAGGAATTTAGCATAACGTAATTCTATTGGACAAGTTAACAGAATAACAGATCTAGGAACTATTACTAATGAACTGTGCCAATATAGGAAAATCCCATAACCACAGCCCTTGTCAAAAAGAAATATTCAGACATAGCTTGTCACAAACATTTCTCCAATCCAGGAATTAGAAACAGCATCAAGAGAAAATTCAGAGAGGGTAGCAGCCAGGAGATATTCGCTGAAGCTTCCAACTCTGTGGAGACCGGAGTAGTTTCTGATGTTGTCGAGAAAACAAAACCCAGAGATCCTAATCTGTGAGAGCTGGCCGCACCCATTCAGGTTGCATGAAAGTAAACACAAGGCCTCATTAACTGTTAGTTGAAACTTTATTGCTGGAACAGCACAGCAGGTCAGGCAGCATCCAGGGAACAGGAGATTCGACGTTTCGGGCACAGGCCCTTCTTCAGGAATGAGCAGAGAGTGTTCAGCAGGGGAAGATAAAAGGTAGGGAGGAGGGACTTGGAGGAGGGGAGTTGGAAATGTGATAGGTGGAAAGAGGTCAAGGTGAGGGTGATAGGTCGGAGTAGGATGGAGGCGGAGAGGTCAAGAAGAAGACTGCAGGTCAGGAAGGCGGTGCCGGGCTGGAAGGATCCGGCTGAGACAAGGTGGGGGGAGGGGGGATGAAGAAACTGGTGAAGTCCAAGTTCATCCCCTGCGGTTGGAGGGTTCCCAGTCGGAAGATAAGACGCTCCTCCTCCGACCGTCGGGTTGTTGTGGTTTGGCGGTGGATGAGTCCAATGACCTGCATATCCTCGGTGGAGTGGGAGGGGGAGTTGAAATGCTGTGCCACAGGTTGGTTGGGTTGGTTCGTCCGGGTGGCCCAGAGGTGCTCTCTGAATCGCTCCGCAAGGAGGCGGCCTGTCTCCCCAATATAGAGGAGGCCACACCGGCTGCAGCGGATGCAGTAGATGATGTGGGTGGAGGTGCAGGTGAATCTGTGGCGGATATGGAAGTTTCCCTTGGGGCCTTGGAGAGAGGTGAGGGGGGAGGTGTGGGCGCAAGTGTTGCACCTCCTGCGGTTGCAAGGGAAGGTGCCGGGAGTGGTGGTTGGGTCGGTGGGGGGTGTGGATCTAACAAGGGAGTCGCGGAGGGAGTGGTCTCTACGGAAAGCTGATAGGGGAGGGGAGGGAAATATATCCTTGGTGCTCATTAACTGTTACTCAAGTGGTCTTAACTAGCCAGCTTGGTAACGATCGTTCAATCTCTCTCATAAAAGAAACCCGGGCAAAATAACCTCTTAAAGCTGCAGCATTGTCCCATTAGTCAGTACAATGAGCTGTAAAACAGGAACCAGGGGTAACCAGTCAGGCCCTTGGCCCTGTCCAATCGGACGAGGTTGAAACCAATCACTCCCTTGAGTCACTTACACAGGAACAGCAGGAGGCCATTCCCACCTCAATGCATTTACACGAGGGCAGAATGACGCAATTTTTGCTGATTTCTGATGAATGCCTTATGCCCAAAACGTCGATTCTCCTGGTCCTCGGATGCTGCCTGACCCGCTGTGCTTTTCCAGCAATTGATGCTCTTCTCTGATCTCCAGCATCGGCAATCTTAAGTGTCTCCTAATTGATGCTCTAACATGATGAACAAGTGGGGCAGAGGCTGCACAGACAGACTGCTCCACATTGTTCCTCCGTTGCTTAGGATACACATGTGGTTTTCTAGCGGTGAGCATGGAAGCCATATGTCTTGTGTGAAGTCTCAAGAAGGCATCTTCCATCTCCAAGAAGACAGCCTGGTGTTCTCTATGTCGGGTGGAAGCTGGTAGGAATGGCTACCTGTTTCAGATGGAAGGTATTGTGGCTGCTGTTGGGGATTGTGAGCAACCTGAGGTTCAGTACAGGTCGCACGCCGACTGCACAATAACATGGGGAGAGTTAATGTAGGCATATAAACTATTAGGAAAGTCACGTTAGTCTGATGAATGGACTCTCTAAGTTCAAATAATGGCGATCTTGTTCATGTTGACCTTGTCTCAAGCATGTCCTGTTCCGTGTAACCTGTATGCCTTACTCTGTCCAAGTCTATTTCCACCCTATGATCTGCCTGGCCATGCTTAATATGATCTGCCTCCACTGCTCATAAACAAAGTGTTTCCCTGTACTGACGTACACGTGACAATAAATCAAACCAATCAATCCTGGGTAAAGTATGGAATTTCTCTCCCTGTCAATGTCTGTTTTGGAAATAAGAGATCGCTGCCACTCCTCGTGTTTCAGCATCACCATTTCTTCGTCTCGCACAGCTCTACAGATTAAACAATCAGCTTATTCACTCTATCCTAATGTTACCATCACCAGTGTCTGTGGTAAGGAGATCATTCCATACAAAGGACATCAAATCTGTACAGAGTGCCCCAAATGCTCTCTCAGCAAGGCTCTACAACAGCTGGAAGATGGCTTTACATATGTATTCGAATCATCTTACAATGAAGGACAGCATACCATTGACTGCACCTATTCCGTACACAGGGTTTGATTCGGAGCAGTCAGCATAGACTTGTGAGTGGGAGATCATGCTTCCCAAATTTCTTAGAGTCCTTTGATGAAGGTACCGGGACGTTTGATGAGGACAGAGTGATAGACGTAGTCTCTATGGATTTCAGTAAGACCTTTGATAAGGTTCCACATAGCAGGCTGCTCAGGAAGGTTGCATCTCGTAGAATGCGGGTGGAACTGGACAATTGGATACGCACTTGGCTTGATGGTAGGAAGCAGAGGGTTGAGTGGAAGGATGTTTGTCAGACCGGAGGCTTGGTCCATTGCTGTTTGTTATCTATGATTTGGTTGAGAATGTAAAAGGTATGATTAGTAAGTTTGCAGATGACACTAACGTAATTGGGAGCATGGTCAGTGAGCAAGTTTATCAAAAATTGCAGCAGGACCTTAATCAGGTGGGAAATGGGCCGAGAAATGACAAATGGAATTTAATATAGAAGCGTGAGGTCTTGCATTTTGGAAACTCAAATCAAGGTAGGAGTTTCACGGTGAATGGGAGGGTCTTAAGGGGTGCAGTGGGCAGAGGGACCTTGGTGTTCAGGTGCATGGTTCTCGAAGAGTAGAGTCACAGGTAGACAGGACAGTGAAGAAGGCTTTTGGCACATTGGCCTTCATCAGGCAGGATATTGAGTATAGAAGTTGGAACCTTATGTTGCAGTTACACAGGACTTTAGTAAGGCCGCACTTGGAGTATTGTGTTCAGTTTTGTCACCTTGTTATGGGGAGAATGTTATTAAATTAGAAAGAGTGCAGAAGAAATTTACAAAGACGCTGCCAGGACCCAATGGTCTGAGTTATAGGGGGAGTTTGGACAAGCTGGGACCTTTTCTTTAGCATGTAAGAGACTGAGGGAGTCCTGAAAGAGCTGTATAAAATCACGAGGGGTATGGATAGGGTTAATGCTCTCAGTCTTTTTCGAAGGTGTAGAGAATCGAGGAATAGAAAGGAACAGTTTAAGGTTCAATGGGAAGGAAGAAAAGGGAACCTGAGGGGCCACTTCTTTATACAGAGGGCTGGTACGTGGATGAGTTGCCAGCAGATGTGGTTGAGGGGGGTACATTAACAACATTTCGAAAACATTTGGATAAATATGTGGATAGGAAAGGACTGGAAACTTATGGGCCAACTGCAGGGAAATGGGGTTAGCGTGGATGGACATTTTCAAGGTGGACTCGAACCCCTCTGTTAATTAAACCCAAACACCCAGAAAAGCTCGCCTCACCTTGTAATCTGATAAAATATGACCGACACAGATTTCCTACATTCCACTATTTAAACAAAAATTCTCAAGTTAGTTTCTTAACTTTAATAGTGAACACTAAACAACAAGTATTCACAAATACAAGCTTCTCTTTTCTTAGCTACTTACTATCTGATTCCAACTCTGTAAAGATATGCTGTTGCAACAACCCACACATGAAACATTAAAATCTCAAGACCATACAGTCTCTATCTTCCCCGCTCTGTTCACTCTTTCAGCTGCTGATCTCCCTGGGTCATTTTTTTTATTGCAAGTAGGTTTACATGAACATGTGTCTTTGATAGAGAGTGTTTGAGAGGGGCAGTTAGCATTCCTGCTCTACAGCAATTGGTCTACTGTTGGATGGCAGCAGCTCTCCCACCAGTGTTCAAAATGCTGTGTTTGTATACTCCCCATGATATAATAATTCACATAATTTGATTGCTGTCCAGGTGTCCAAACAAGAATATTCAAATTCTGTTGGTTTCTGGTATCCTGAACGTTATTTAAACTCTTTGGTTGCATTTGAATAGCTGTCAAAACAGCAACCAAAACTCAGGTATCCATTTCTCAGCTAATGGTGACATTTGGAACAGTGTGACCTTTAGCTGGCATCTGTGGCTTTATCTTTCTATTCAACAAAATCCGATCTGTCTTAAAGTGACCATACATGTTTTTGGCTTCATAATATCTTCCCGCTTCAGAAAATAAAATGAACCAGCAAAATGAAAAGATGGCTACATTTCTTTTCCTCTAATTTTTAATCCCAATTATATGAAATACAAAAGTATTACTCTCAGTTATATCATTCATATTAATTCGGCACACCAATACAACACTGGAATAAGTCAAATCTTATCTATACTGCTTTCCTTTATATCCACGAAAACACATCTGCTATCACATTGTAGGAGCCACAGAATGTACATTTTGTGAGATTAATGTCGGTAAGGTAAGACTCCAATTAAATAGTCTCATATTCTGGTCTTTAAGTATTCTAAAAAATGCGAGGGATTTGTCGTCGTCCACAACCATCTTCGACAATTTGTTTGTCATATACACATTAAAATATTGTCAGGCCAGAGTGAAACTTAATAATTCTTGTTCAATAATGGAGACTTTGTTTTTTTTTCTGGTGGATATTGAGATTTTTCGACAAGTAGCCAATGAGCCATTCAATTCCATCATCTTCTTTCTGTATCAATACATCTCCGACCCCTATATCCCGAGCATCAAACACAATTTTCAAAGGGTTTCAGAATATTTGGTATAACGAAAACTGATGTGGTGATTAATCCTGCTTTAAAATTCTCAAATGCCTCCTGGCATTGTTCTGTCCACCACAATTCTGTTTCCTTCTTTAGTAAATCCATCAGTGGTGCCCATACACCGCTGAAGTTTGGAACAAACTTCAGATAGAATCCACTCAGTTCCAAAAATCGAAGCATCTCTTTCTTCGAGAATGGTCGTGGAAATTCCTCAAAGAACCTTCATTTTTATGTTCCGTGGGGTCAACATTCCATGTCCAATGTCATGTCCCAACAACGTCACCTCTGCCTTCGCGAATTCTGTTTTCTTTAAGTTTATTACCGAGTTTGCTTCTTGTAATCGTTCAACATGCTCTGTCAACTGTAAAATGTAAGCTTTCAATTACTTGCTAAAGATCACTACATCATACAGATAAACTGCACAATTTGTTCATCTGGCCACAACTCTGTTCCTGAGTCTTAAATGTGGCTGGTGCATTATTCATCCATATGGATAATGGATAAACAATTCAATAAAGTTTGTTGTCATCTTCGGTATCTTTACTAGATAGTTTAACTGACTCCACATTTTTATTTTTATTTGAAAGGGGCCACTAAACCTGGCTTTGAAGAGATTTCTTACCACTGGTGGCAATACTAATACGTCATCCCCACTGGAAATCTTCAAAGTTTCAATGTTTTTATCTGCCACCTGCATCACTCTATGCTGTGCTCTTCAGATAATGTTTAGCAAACTCACCTACTCCATCTACTCTCTCCTTCACCTCATACACATAATCCAGGTGTGAGATCTCCGACTTCGGTCCTGTCAATTTATATTCAATTAATTTCAAAGGACCTCTCACTTCATGTATGAATATTAACTCAAAGGAAGTAAAGTGAGTAGATTTATTTGGGGCTTCTCTAATGGCAAACAATTTAATGGGGCACCTTTATCCCAATCATTTGGCCAACACTGACAGTACGCTGTTAACATAGTCTTCAGCGTCTGATGCTATATTTCCAAGGCTCCCTGGGATTCAGGATGGTTTGAAGTACTGTATGCCTCAGCCATTCATGAATTCCTTCAACAGCTGAGTGGTAAAATGAGACCCTTGGTCTGACTGAATCTCTCTGGGCAGTCCACAGCGAGTAAAGAAAGCTACCAACTCCTCCACCTCCCTTTTTGCCCTGACACTCCAATAATGGAATTGCCTCTGGAAATCTGGTAAACACATCCATTACGGTCAGCAAGTATTGGTTTCCACTTTTACTTTAGAAAGGGGAGCTCCACAATTAATCATAACCCACCTGCAAGGTTCTTCGAATGCAGGAATTGGCAAGAAAGGTGCTGGTTTTATTCCTGCCTGTGACTTACCTACCATTTGGTATGTATGTCACGTACAACAAAAATTAACAGCGTCCTTGTGCATTCCAGGCCACTAGAAATGCTTTTGTACCTTAGCCTGAGTCTAATAGTCCTTGAATCATTGAAGAAAGGATAGGGAAGGTGATTCAGGAGATGAGTGACAGAAATAGGGTGGTTGTTATGGGGGACTTTAACTTTCCTGATATTGATTGGGAAAGCTATAGCTCAAGTTCGTTAGATGGGTCAGTGTTTGTTCAATGTGTGCAGGAGAGTTTCCTGACACAATATGTAGACAGGCCAACAAGAGGTGAGGCCATACTGGATTTGGTTCTGGGTAACGAACCAGGCCAGGTGTTAGAATTAGAGGTAGGTGAGCACTTTGGGGATAGTGACCATAATTCGGTGATTTTTACTCTCGTGATGGAGAGGGATAAGTGTGTACTACCGCCCTCTTCCTTGATAATTATGTACCTGTCATGCAGGGAGGAAAGGGTCGTGCGAGGGAGCCGTGGTTTAATAAGGAATTGGAATCCCTTGTTAAATGGAAGAGGGCGGCCTATCTCAAGATGAGACGTGAAGGTTCAATTGGGGCGATTGAGAGTTATAGGGTAGCCAGGAAGGACCTGAAGAGAGAGCTAAGAGCAGCAAGGAGGGGACATGAAAGGTCCTTAGTCGGTAGGATTAGGGAAAACCCTAAGGCTTTCTATAGGTATGTTAGGAATAAAAGAATGACGAGGGTACGAATAGGTCCAGTCAAGGATAGTAGTGGGAAGTTGTGTGTGGAGGCGGAAGAGATTGGGGAGACACTGAATGAATACTTTTCTTCAGTATTTACTCAGGAACAGGGCATTGTCGTCGATGCGAATACTGAGTCACAAATAAGTAGAATGGATGGCTTTGAGGTATGTAGAGAAGAGGTGTTGGAAATCCTGGAAAAGGTGAAAATAGATAAGTCCCCTGTGCCTGATGGCATTTATCCTAGGATTCTCTGGGAAGCAAGGGAGGAGATTGCAGAGCCATTGGCCTTGATTTTTATGTCCTCTTTGTCTACAGGAGTAGTGCCAGAAGACTGGAGGATAGCAAATGTGGTTCCCTTGTTCAGAAAGGGGAGTAGGGATAACCCTAGTAACTATAGGCCGGTGAGTCTCACTTCTGTTGTGGGCAAAGTCTTTGAGAGAATTGTAAGGGATAGGATCTATGCACATCTGGATAGGAATAATGTGATCAAGGATAGTCAGTATGGTTTTGTGAAGGGCAGGTCGTGCCTCACAAACCTTATTGAATTCTTTGAAAAGGTGACGAAGGAGGTTGCTGAGGGGAAAGCGGTAGATGTGGTATATATGGATTTTAGTAAGGCGTTTGATAAGGTTCCCCATGGTAGGCTACTGCAGAAAATACGGAGATATGGTATTGAGGGTGAGTTGGAGGTTTGGATTAGGAATTTGCTGGATGGAAGAAGACAGAGGGTAGTAGTTGATGGCAAAGTTTCTTCATGGAGTGCCGTCACTAGCGGTGTTCCGCAAGGATCTGTTTTGGGACCATTGCTGTTTGTCATTTTTATAAATGACCTGGAAGAGGGGTTAGAAGGTTGGGTGAGCAAGTTTGCGGATGATACGAAAGTCGGAGGAGTTGTTGACAGTGAGGAAGGATGTGGCAGGTTACAGCAGGATATAGAGAAGCTGCAGAGCTGGGCAGAAAGGTGGCAAATGGAATTCAATGTAGCTAAGTGTGAGGTGATTCACTTTGGGAAGAATAACAAAAAGATGGGGTACTGGGCTAATGGTCGGATACTTGGTAGTGTGGATGAGCAGAGGGATCTTCGTGTCCATTTACACAGATCTCTGAAAGTTGCCACCCAGGTAAATAGTGCGGTGAGGAAGGCATATGGCGTACTGGCTTTTATTGGTAGAGGAATTGAGTTTCGGAGTCCTGAGGTCATGATGCAGTTGTATAAGACTCTGGTGCGGCCGCATCTGGAATATTGTGTGCAGTTTTGGTCGCCATACTATAGGAAGGACGTGGAGGCACTGGAACGGGTGCAGAGGAGGTTTACCAGGATGTTGCCTGGTATGGAAGGAAGATCGTATGAGGAAAGACTGAGACACTTGGGGCTGTTTTCATTAGAGAAAAGACGGTTTAGGGGTGACTTGATTGAGGTATACAAGATGATTAGGGGGTTAGATAGGGTTGACAGTGTGAACCTTTTCCCGCGTATGGAGTCGGGTATTACAAGAGGGCATAGCTTTAAATTAAGGGGGGGGTAGATATAGGACTGAAGTTAGGGGTAGGTTCTTCACTCAGCGAGTCGTAAGTTCATGGAATGCCCTGCCAGTAGCAGTGGTGGACTCTCCCTCTTTATGGGCATTTAAGCGGGCATTGGATAGGTATATGGAGGATAGTGGGTTAGTATAGGTTAGGTGGGTTTGGATCGGCGCAACATCGAGGGCCAAAGGGCCTGTACTGCGCTGTATTCTTCTATGTTCTATGTTCTATGTTCTAGGTCTTATCCATTTTTAAGGGCAGCACCCACCTATCAAAATGACTATGGTTAATTCTTTCAAACTCAATATAAGTCTGACCTGGTTCCGTCTCTATTTTTATGAATTTCTGTCTATATCCTTCTAATACCAATTCATAACCAATCAAAATAGCCAATTTGACATCTTGATAATCTCTTGATCCCTCATCTGACAGTGCTGCACATACCTCACCAGCTGTGCCCACCAGCTTAGACTGAACTAGCATTACCCACAAGTTCACTGGACACGTTTTCTGCCCAGCCATTTTTTAAAAATGAAATAAAAAAGGCTTTGACATTTTTCTCACCTAAATATGGCAAGTTACTAACCTAGTTGGAAACATCCCGACGTTCTGCCTTCATCTCCGTCCTGTTAATTTCACTTTCTTGTCTAATTCCCAACTTCTGCATTTCAAATCCCCTCTCTCTCTTTCTTTTTCCTCTCTTTCTCTTTCATCTCTCTCTGTTTCTGTCCCTTTATTTATCTTCTAACTCCAGTTGCCACATTTGCAATTTAAGTTTTTACAACTCTACTGCAGTTGCCTATTTCTCTGATACATCAAAGTGCTTAACCAATTCTATTACAATTTTAACTTCTCTTTTCTCCCTGGTTAAACACAATTCCAACGTATTTGCTAATTCTAAAAAATGTCCTCCTTCTGTCTTTCTAAACTTCCTTGGAAAATTTGGAAACCTCTTTAGTAATGTTAAAAGCCATTTCCCTCACTTTTGATTTAATCAACCACAAGTAACAAAATTAAACAGATTTTCCCACTGGTTTTATTTGAAGATCAAAGTCACTAATTGCAACGAGTTGGAATTTTCTGGGGCCTGTTGTATCTCAAATATGTTCAGGTCTGTCCAAGTGCCACACGGCAAGCCCCCAAACTGTTATGACATCAATGTCGAACTCCTCTGTTAATTAAAACCACACACTTAGAAAAGCTCACCTCACATCATAATCTGTCAAAACGTGAGCGACAGAGAACTCCTCAATTCGACTAATAAACAACAAATAACAATTGATATGTGTGCAAATTAGCTCGCTGAGCTTGAAGGTTTGTTTTCAGATGTTTCGTCACCATGACTAGGTGACAACATCAGTGAGAGTATCTGCTGAAGCTCTGGTGGTATGTCCCGCCTCTCGATTTATAGGTCTTGGTTTCTTAAAGTAGATGATGTCATTTTCGGTTATTTTAACAAGAGAACGTAGACAGGATCTAAATTGATGCGTTTATTGATGGACTTCTGGTTAGAATACCAATACTCGAAGAAGGTCCTTGCGTGTCTTAATATGTGTGTGTGCTTTGTCCCAGTCAAAGTGGTGTCCTTCGTTGTCTGTATGTAAAGAACATAGTGATAGTGCGTCATGTCTTTTGGTGGCTAGTTGGTGTTCATATATCCTCGTAACACGACAACAGGACAGTTTCAATGGTGGAAAAATGATTTTCTATACACTGTTTAATCAATGTGTGTGTGCAGATAAGTCGCATTTTTCACATGTGCACAACACATTGTAAATGAACAACAGAGACACAGTTAACGAAAAATGATGCATATGATGTGTAAAATTGATAAAACATTAAAACATGATTTGATCCTCTCAACGTTCCCTCCTTTTCTGGGATTCCTAGCTCTTATCTCTCATTCTTATCAGGATGTGTGCTCCAAATTCTTGATTCTGGTATCCCAACTTATTTCAGTTAATCACCTTTCTACCGGGACTTCAATATGTTGGCCTGCTGGGTTCTTTCCAAAGCTAGTGTCAGGCACATTATTGGAGATAAATATTCTGGCATCATACTCAGCATTTGAACATATTACTCTGTTGTATATGCACTGTACAAAGGACCACAGCACACAGGCATTGCCAAAACATTGGGGGAAGTTCATCTACTTCTTTCGATAATGTAGGTTTTTTTTTTCATTTTCCACATCTCCATATCTATATCCTCTCTCTCTTTCTCCCTTTGTATCTAGTTAAGAAATCCACCAATTATTCTTCGTGTCCCATCTCCCGAAACTCCTTCTTTCTGTTTATATCTAACGCTCTCTTCAAGATGTAATGTGGTTATAATTAAGCAATGTAACTACAAAGACATGCGGGCGTCGCTGGCCAGAGTTAATTGGAAGGGGAGCTGAGCAGGAAAGACCATGGAGCAGCAATGGGAGGAGGTTCTGGGGATAATTCGGAAGATAATACCAGAAATTCAACCCCAAGAAGATGAAACATACTCATGGAAGGACAAGGCAGCCATGAGTGATAAGGCATCAGACCAAAAGAGAAAACTTACAATGTTGTGAAGATGATTGGGAATCCCGAGAATTCATTGGCTCTGAAACTATATAAGGCTGGCATCACTGACACGACTGAGCTCTTAATCATGGTCAGGGAAAGAAACAGAGACAAACATTCACTTTAATCACAGAAGATGGTATTCTTCAAGGAAAAAGATTCAGGTGAATTAAACATTTGCATTAAGATCAGTTAAATGGTTTTGCGGAATGTTTCAGTTTGGAAGCAAGACCCGGGGAGACAGACCCTCAGCAGAGTGAGAGTTTGAAAATGGAAGTATTTCCACATCAGAAACCAGGTTAGGTCACTGAGTGCAGGGCTGATGAGTGAATGGGTCTCAGTGAGAATTGGGGAGCAGACAGCAGAATTGCATTGCAGGTATTGCAGCTTGAAACTGCGTATTCATGTAGTGCTGTAGACCACAGCAGCAGGGGAAGCAGACTTGCATTTAACCACACCCTGTAACCTTTTGCCAGGGTAACACCTCAGTCTGTCATTCCCATCAACACCATCTATGGCTCAGTGACGAGTGTGGGTGTACATGTCAGAGTCAGAATCACATGAACTTTAACCTGATGCTAACTCATTAAAGATACCAGTCTTGACCAACAGATCTGAACGAAGCCCTGCAGTCCTAAATGATGATGGACCATTAAACAATTGACTGGAGGAGAGGGTTCCATAAACTTTCCCATCCTAAATAATGGAACAGACCTGCACATCAGTGGAAAAGAGAAGGATGTTTTATCTGCACCATCCTCTGCCAGAAGTGTTGAGTCGATGATACACCTCGCCCTCAAAATGATGCCCACAAAATCACAGATGCCAGTCCTCAACCAATTTGATTCGCTGCATGTGACATGAAGAAATAGGTGAACACCAGTAGATACGACACAGACAATGGGCCCTGGCTCCATTCCTGCAACAGGACTGAAGACTTGTGCTGCACACCACCCGTGTCCCTGGGGAAGCTGTTTCATTCCAGCTCCAACTCTGACATCTGCATGGCTACGTGGAAAATTACTCAGCTATGTCCCGTCCCCTAAGAGGGGAATAATTACAATCTGACCAATTAACACCCCCTCAGTCCCATCACGAAAGTCAAATTGGTGGGAGTTCTTTTTGACAGAGCTGTCATGCAGCACAGAAATAACCTGCTCAGTGTGGTTTTTGACAGGTTCTCATGTGGAGATGGTGCAGATGTGGAAATGTCACTGGATGACTAATCCAGACCAGGCTAATGCTCTGGTAGCGGGTGCAAGTTAAAGACAATTAATAAAATATCGAGATCTAAAATCTGGTGTCCGTAATAGTGACCTTGAAGCCAATATAGATTGTAAACAGAATTTCCTTCTCCAATGCACTTTTAGGAAGTGAATCTCCCATGATTTCCTGGGCTGGCCTAAAAGTGACTCCAAAGACGCTGACATGTGAGAAACATTTCAATGGTCTCTGAAACTGCCGGGCAAGGGCACTCATTTGTATCAAACTACTCCGAGGTCTGAAAGGATGAAACCGGACAGAACACCCGGCCTCAGCATCAGTGTCAGAAAAGGGAATGGGAACACAGTCCTGTCGACCCTGCAGAAACCTCCTTCCTAACATCTGAGAGCTTGTGACAGCATTTACAGAGCTTTCCCACAGACTGCACAGAAACATCCGGAATGGAAAACACATTTAACCTTCCCATTCTACTTCATGGAAATAATCTGCTCAATGCACTTACCCCAGAAGATATACATATCCGTTAATGTAAGTAACTTTGGGAAGCTATAAAATAGGTGGTTCAGTCGTATGTTTGGTCCATCGAGTTTGCAAACCAATACAATGTAATGATGGTTGGACCTTCATTTTCACACCGTACTCTTGCTCTCCCACCATCCCTTTACTGTCTCGATTTCCTTATTTATAATCAGTATCTCGGTTTCCAGGTGCGAGCGAATTCCCAAAGTTCCCCAGTCAGTGAGAGCAGACATTTATTCTTATCTCAATGCAGAGTAACCTGCCTGTACCTAATACTGTGGCTCCTTGTTTTAGATGTCCCAGCCAGGGGAATTATCATCCCTGCTTCCAATTTGTCTCACCCTGTCGGAGTTTTGAATATTTCACTGAGATCTCCACTCATTTTCCTAAACCCCATGGAATACTGGCCCAGTCATCCCAAACTCTGCTCCCACAATAAGCCCGTCATCCCAGAGATCAGTCTGGTCATCCTTCACTGCTCTCCATCAATGTCAGGTTTGTCCTTTATTAGGTAAGGAGACCAAAACTGCACACAATACTGCACAATATTCAAGATGATATCTCACCAAGGCCCTGTACAGCTGCAGTAAGACACCTTTTCTCTTGGACTCACATCCCCCTGAAATGAAGGTCAACACACCATTTATCTTCCTGACTGCTTTCTGTTTCTTCAATATTACTTTCAGCGACTGGTGTACAAGGAGATGCAGATCCTTTTCAGTGTTACAGCTCCCCACTTGGTGGGTCTGTGTACACTGGTCAGCGTGCCAATGCCATGCCCAGCATTGACTTCTGGTTACAGAACTCACTGCGCTGCATGGGCCTCAGAGGTTTATGCAGAAGGAAACAACAAAAAGGAACATACGTCCCTTTGCAGATCAACATGTTTCAACCAATCCCTTTCAAATGGTAGGCTGCCAATTTATCGTTTCCATCAAAGGGCACACTGTCACCTCTATCCACATTGTTCTCCATCTGTCACGTATTTACCCATTCACTCCACTTGCCTTAGTCTTCTCAGTGCTTTTTTACATCCTCCTCACCCACTCACAATCCCACATCCGTTAGTGCTGTCAGCAGGCTGGGATATATTGTATCTGATTCCAGCAACCAAATGTTTAAAGGGCATTGTGAACAGCTGGGCCCCAAGCACCGATCCCTGCGACACCTCAGCAACCGCCCTCTGTTAATTTCTATTTATTTATTTCATGAATCTGGGTGTGACTAGCTGGGACAGCATTTATTGCCTGTCCCTAGTTGCCCTTGAGAAGGTGGTGGTGAGCTGCCTTGTTGAACGCTGCAGTCCACCTGATGTGGTTGACCTCCAATGCCATTAGGGAGGGAATCCCAGGATTCTGACCCAGTGACTGTGAAGGAGCGGTGATATATTTCCAAGTCAGGATGGTGAATGGCTTGGAGGGAACCTGAAGATTATAGTATTCCCATACATCTGCAGCCCTTGTCCTTCTAGATAGACATGGTCGTGAGTTGGGGTGATGGTATCTGAGGATGTTTGGTGAATCATTTCATTGCAGCATGAAGATAGTAAAACACTGCTGCTGCTGCTGCTGAGCGTTGGTGGTGGAGCATTGTGGGATGAAGGGACAGTCATACTAGCTGCTTTGTCCTGGATGATATAAAGCTTCTTGAGTGTTGTTGGGGCTGCACTCATCCAGGCAAATTGGGAGTCTTCTATCACACTTCTGACTTATGCATTGTAGATGATGGACAGACTTTGGAAGTCAGGATGTGAGTTACTCTCCGCAGTATTCCTAGCTTCAGACCTGCTCTTATAGTTACTGTGTTCATGTGGCGAGACCAGTGAGTGCCTGAGCAATGATTACCCACCAGGAATTTGATACTGGGGTATTCAGTGATAGTAACAACGTTGAATGCCAAGGGGCAGGTTAGATTGTATTTTATTGCTAAATATTACTTGCCACTTGCCAGCCTGGACACTATCCAGATCTTGTCGCATTTGAAAATGGAATGCTTCAGTATCTGAGGAGCCACAAATGTTGCAGAACATTGTACAATTTTTGGCGAACATCCTCACTTCTGACCTTAAAATGGAAGGAAGTTCATTGATGAAGCAGCCCTGAAGAAGTTTTCGGTCACTGCTCGAGGGACTCCAACAGATTGGAGCTGAGTTGACTGACCTTCATCAACCATGACCATCTTCCTACGTGTCAGGTATGATTCTAACCAGCAGGGAGTTTCCCTCTGATACCCATTGGTTCCAGGGTTGCCAAAGCCCTTGATACCACACAGGATCGAAGGCAGCCTTCATTAAAAGGGCTATCGCTCTCACCCCACCTCTGTAATTCAGCTCTTTTGTCCATGTTTGAAACACGGTAATGAGGTCAGGAGCTGAGTGGCCGTGGTGGAGCCCAAACTGGGTGTCATTGACCAGGGTATTGCTGAGCAAGTGCGGCTTGAATGCACTGAGACCTTCCCCCACTTTACTGATGATCGAGAGTAGACTGATGGAGTGGGAATTGGCCGGATTGGATTTGTTCTGCTTTTTATATACAGGAGATACTTGGGGTAATTTTCCACATAATGAGGAAAAGCCATTGTTGTAACTGTATTGAAACAGTTTGGCTGGGAGTGCGGTAAGTTATGGAGCACAAGTTTTAAGTACTATTGCCAGAATGTTTTCAGAGTATGGACCCTTTGGAGTATCTCCAACCGTTTCTGGATATCGCGTGGACTGAATCAAATTGGTTGATGACTGGTAACTGAATTGCTGAGGACCTCTGGAGGAGGCTGAAATGGATCATCCACTCAGCAGTTCTGACTGAAGATTGTTGCGAATGCATCAGCCTTATCTTATACACTGAAGTGCTGGGCTCTTCCATTATGGTGAAAGGGGTTATTTGTTGAATCTCTTCCACCAGTGAATTGTTTAATTGTCCCCAATGTTTCTCGGCGAGATGTGGAAGGACTGCAAAGCTTAGATCTGAACCGTTGCTTGTGGGATCACTTAGCTCTGTCCAGCACTTCCTGCTTATGCTGTTTGGCGCACAAGTAGTCCTGCTTGGTGGCTTCACCAGGCTGACACCTCATTGTCAGGTATGCCTGGTGCTGCTCCTGCCATCCTGCACACTCCACTGAACCAATGTTGATCCTCTGCATTGATGGTAATTGCTGCGAGGGGGATATGCCAGGCCATGAGGTTATGTGGGAGTACAATTCCACTGCTATTGATGACCCACAGCACCTTATGGACATCCAGATTTGAGCTGCTAGATCTGTTCGAAGTCTGCCCTATTTAGCACCGTGATAGTACCACCCAAAATAATGGAGGTTATTCTCATTGTGCAGGTGTGACTTTGTCTCCACAATGACTATGCGGTGGTCTATCTTACCGATAAAGTCATGGATAGATACTTCTGCAACTGGCAGATTAGTAAGTCTGTGGTCAGTATGTATTTTCCTCTTGTTGGTTCATTCACCACCTGCCGCAGAACCGGTCTAGCAGTTATATCCGTTAGGACACGGCCAGCTCGATCAGTAATGCTGTCGCTGAGATACTGTTGGTGGTGATCATTGAAATCTCCCACCCAGAGTACATCTTGCGTATGTGCTACCCTCAATGCTTCCTCCAAATGTTGGTCAGAATGGAGGAGTACTGATTCATCAGTTGAGAGAGGCTGGTACATGGTAATCAGAAGGAGGTTTCCTTTCCCATGTATAAACTAATGCCATGAGACTTCATGGGATACGGAGTCACTGTTGAGGACTCCAAGAGCAATTCCCTTCCAACTGTATCCCACTGTAGCGCCACTTCTGCTGTGTCCGTCCTGCTGATGAGACAGGAGATATCTGGGGAAGGTAATGGGCAGTCTGGGACATAGTCATACTCACAGAACCATACCTTTCAGAAAATGTCAGGCTATTACTTGACGAGTCTGTTTATTTCTATTCACTGTTTCCTGCCAGCTGTCCGATTCTAGAAACATGTCCATATATTAGCCCCAATCCACTAATTTTGCAAATTTGATTTTGCAAATTGGGCTTGGAGCTTTACCAACATTTTTCTAAAATGTTTTACATCCATTGTTTCTCTTTCATTTGTCTCCCAGTTTGTTTCTCAAACATAATTCCCATTTCATTAATCTATGTTAGTGTTGTATATGACCATTACTTTCAGCCGCAATAATTTCTGCTAAACCATTTACTTACTATGTTTATTGTTCCATGTACTCCATCATTTTCCCACACCAGACTCGGTTTTCCTTGTATTGTTAGAAAGTTTTGTGAAGACAGAACTGAAGTAGTGGCTTTATAGTTCTGCCATTGCCCTGTTCCCCATTTTCCATTCTCTGGTTTCAAACTGTAAGGAAACTGCACTTGCTTTCTCATATTTCTCACATTGACATAATCTAACAAGCTAATAACCCTTATGAATATAACTCTTCACTCTTATAACCCTTATGAATATAACTCCTCAGAAATCCATCAATTCCTGCCTTAAACTGCTCAATAATTGACTTACCACACCATGCACTCACAGGAGCAAAGACTCTGTGCCAACAGAAAAACAGCATGATCGATACTAGTCCCACTTTCCTCCAGCAGGCCCATAGCCTGGAATGTTCTCACTTCCAACTGCTCGTCCAAGTACTTTTTAACGATTGTGAGGTGATCATTCCTCTCTCAGGAAGTAATCCCAGAACCCCACACCTCGAGGTGAAAAAATGTTTAAATCATCTCTGAACCTCAAACCCTTCACTTTAAAAGTGTGCTCCTTTGTTCTTGACCCTCTCACTAAAAGGAATCGCTGCAGTCTATCCACCCTGTCCGTATTGCTTATAATCTTATCCTTCTGAATCACTAACTCCTCAGCTTTCTCTACTCCAAAGTAAACAACCCGAGCTTATCCAGCCTCTCTCCATAGCTGATATGCTCCATCCCAGGGAACATCCCGATGAATCACCTCTGCACCGTCTCCAGTACAATCACATCCTTCCTGGAATGTGGTTCCCGGAGCTACATACAGTACTCCATTTTGGCCGAACCAAAGCCCTTCTCTTATAATCTATACCCTGATGAGGAAATGCTATCACCCAAGGTCCAATTCTTAACTAGTCCATTAACCTATCCAGGAGAAAGTGAGGAATGCAGATGCTGGAGATCAGAGCTGAAAAAACGTGTTGCTGAAAAAGCGCAGCAGGTCAGGCAGCATCAAAGGAGCAGGAGAATCAATGTTTTGGGCATAAGCCTTCTTCGGGAATCTGGCCGAAACATCGATTCTCCTGCTCCTTTGATGCTGCCTGACCTGCTGCGCTTTACCAGCAACACATTTTTAAGCATTAACCTGTCCAGTCACATTCAGGGATGTGTGGAGAAGCACAATCTGAGCTTCCCAGTGTGCTACCATTCATTGAGTCCTCCCTGCCTGGTTCTATCTCCCAAAGTGCATCACCTCATATTTATCAGGGTTACATCCATCTGCCATTGATGTGCCCATCTGACCATTCCATCTGCATCTTCCTGTAACTTATGGCCTTCCTCCTCACTGCGAACCACCTAGCCAATCTTTATGTCAAACATACACTTACTTATCACACCCTCCCTACTCTCCACCTAGCTCCCTCCACATTCAGATCTATATTTTGTTATGAATAACACAAACAATAAGGGACACAACACTGAACTCTGTGGTACATCAGGGGACACTAGTCTCCAGTCACACAAACAGCCTTCTCCAACCACCCTCTGTCTCCTGCTACTAAGACAATTTCCGTTGGAACTTGTCAAGTAATTCTTCATATTGTGAGATTTTACTTTATTTTTCAGTTTCCCTGCTGGAAATTTGTCAAATTTGGAAATCCGACAAAACTAAACAATCGACCTCCTCAAACTAATTCAATCAAATCCATTGGATGTGACTTCCTTCTGATAAAGTCATGATGATTATCCCTGATCAAACCTTGCGACTCTGATTGGAGTTCGATTTTCTCCTTCCCTATTTTCTCCAGTAGTTTCCTTAACAGTGATCTAATACTCGCTCGTCTATAGTTCCCTGGTCTATCTCTCCCACCCTTACTGTGAAGTGGAATCGTATTAGCAGTTCTCCAGTTCTCTGGCAACTCCCCTATGGTCAGATTCTAATTAAAATATTCAGTCAGGGTCTTTCCTCCTTTGACCCCAACAACCGCCTGTGATACAATTCATTCAGACATGGAGATTGGTCCAAATTTATACAGAACAAAACCTCAAATTCCTGCTCGTATTTTACACCAATCTGTTCAAGAGCTTCCTAGACCACCTTCTTGAATTCTGTACCTGCCTCCTCCTTCTCCCAAGTAATATAGATGTGAAGGTCTCATGTAACAATCCATCAATGTTCTCCAGCTTGACACACAGATTGCCCCTTTGGTTTCTAATGGACGCTAACTGTTTGCTGATTATTCTGTTCGACTTGTCCGTGTAGAATATCGTGGGATTCTCCCTTATCTCGCCTACTTGTACTTCTTCATGTCCCTCTGTTATTCAGTCCTTTCGATGTTTCTAAGATGCACGACAATCACCTCTCATGTTTTGAAACTCGAGATTACAGGCTGAGGTTCCCAGTCAGAAAATCTTGCCATTTTACGGATTAATCTGGATAATACCTTTTGCAGTTCCTCTGTAGTCAATATATTCTTTTTGAGATTGGGACTCCGAACGATACGCAATATTCTAAGTTTAGTCTCACCAACGCTCAATGCAACTGGTGAACGACATCCTCTATCTTCCAATTACATTCACATGAATGTAAATCTAATTTCTACTTTCCCAGTGGCATATGTTCTTCCCAATACCTCTCGGTTTAACTTTTCTTATGAACTTACAGTGTGAGTTATTTAGAAAAAGCTCATGAATATCCAACTATACGTTATCCAATGGTTCTTCATTGCCTATGTCCACAAGAATCATCTTCAAACCATTCCAAAAATATGGTTGCCACTTCTGGTTTTCCTTTCATCGGTACATTCTCACACTCCCCAGTTATGTTATTACCTTCTAAATATCTCGTAGCATGTTCTTTGTAATCGAGTCCAACAGATACTGCGGATGACAAGATAACTGGACTGTAGTTCACCATTCTCCAAATTCATCCTTTCTTAAACTGTTGGATAATATTTATAATCTTTGCCTTATCCAGATTGGCTAAATGCCTTTCGGGAATATGACAGAAAATAAAGTGAAAATCCGCGATGCAATCAACAGGTCTATTGCTGCATCCTCTGTACTTCTTGTAAGATGTGCATCTCGTCTGTCAGATTAATAAATACTCAATCTAGCTTACTTTTCAAAGATGACCTCAACACTGATAAGAATGACCTTAGACTTTACTTACACAAGTCTCAGGGTCACTTGGTATTTCTGGAAGAATTTCTGGACATTCTTCCATGAAGATAGACACAAAGAAACTGTTTCTTTTCCTGCGATTTCTCTGTTCTCTGCAATAAATTATCCTGAACGCGCACCAACTGTTCCACATTTGGCCTTTTTAAAATTTTTCTTCAGACATTGGGAGACGCTTTTTAGCAGTCCTTATGTTTTTCTTTCATTTGCACGCTTTTTCTCTTTGTGATTTTCTTCTCAGTTTCTTGGTCATCCTTTGCTGGTCCTACATTTCTCTGAATCCACTGACTTACTGCAACACTTGGCATTTTTCTAAGCTGCCTCCTTTCATCTAATAGGTAGATGAAGGTAGGTTGAAAGTGATAGTCGGAGAGGAGGGTGGACCAGATTGATAGGAAGGAAGGTGGACACATAGGAACATTCAAAAGGGCTGACTTGGAAGGTTGGAGTGGGATAAGGTGGGATTAGGGGAAATGGGGAAATCCACTATGATCCCCTGTAGTTGGAGGGTCCCAAGGCAGAAGAGGAGGTTTTCTTCCTCCAGGCTTCTGGTGGCTCCGGTTTGGTGATGGAGCAGGCCCAGGACCCTCATGTCCTTGGCAGAGCGGGAAGGGGAGTTAAAGTGCTCAGCCACAAGGCGATGGAGTTGTTCAATATGGCTGTCCCAGAGATGTTCTCTGAAATGATCCACAAGTTGACCTCCTGCCTCGCCAATGTAGAGAAGACCACACTGGTTTAATGGATGCAGTAGATGAGGCGTTCTGTAGCCCTTTGACACCTATCACGTTCGGCCTCACCTTCATCTACCTATCACAATCCCAGCTACCTCCCCCCTGCCGCACCCCCTTCTCATAATTATCTCTTAGCCCCCTTGGCCCATAAGCTTCATTCCTGATGAAGGGCTTATGCCCGAAACATCAATTTATCTGCTCTTAGTATGCTGCCTGACTGTGATTTTCCAGCACCATACTCTTCGTCTCTGATCTCCAGCATTTGTAGTCCCAACTTTCTCCTCACACCTTTAGGGCTTGCATGACTCTGATTTATAACGGTTACTTCAAATAAAACAAAAACTGCCGTGTACTCAAACAGCATAAAAGAAAACCAATACATTGTGGACACTGTTCCCAAAAGGTCCTTTCCAGCAATAGTTTCAATTAGCTCTTCTGATCACTCAACACCAATTCCTAAATAACCTGATCTCGAGCTCAGTGCTGGACATAATGTTCATGTAAACCATCTCACACCTGGTCATGAAATCTATTTTTCCCAGCATGAGCATTCAATTGGGTTAACACAGTTTAGATATAATTTAAGCGGTACATTATTACTGCAGTACTCACAAATGTGTATATCTCATTTTCTGTTTTATAACATGTCCAGCATTTGTATTGCAGTTTTCACTTTGATATATAACTCCCATCAATGTTTGCTCCTCCTGCTATTTTTGTGATCCACCTTTATAGATACTGTGGAATCTGAGTGACGTTGACTCTGGGGAGATTAATGGCAGAGATCATCTCGCCACATCATTTATGATCTTCTCAAACTTTAATTTCTCCAGATCTCCCGTTTTGCTGATGGGGTAGAGAAGGATAATGATCTTCCAACAATGCTCTGTATTCCCCCAGAGAGCGGAGACAGCTCTAAGCTGGGTGGGAACCTTACAGCAGGCTGGTAATATGTTGCTGCTGCTGTACAGTGAGATCACATCTGGAGTAGTGTGTACAGAGTTAGCCTCTTCTATGAAGAAAGGATGTTGTTATATTGGAAGCAGCTCAGAGATGATTCCCTCAACTGATTCCTGCAATGAAGGTGCTAACTTATAACGAAAGGATGATCAGGTTGACCCAGTAGCCATTGGAGTTTACAAAAATCAAAGACGAACTTATTTGAACATAGATGACAGAAGGAGTTAACCAGTGAAGTGAATTACACAGATAGTGGAGGAATCCATTCCGTTCTCCAGCCTGTTACACAGGAACAACAGGAGGATATTCAGACCTTCGACCCTGTTACACCAAAACAGGACAAAGCTATTCAGCCCCTGGAGCCTGACATATATTTATAGAAGGAGGCCAATCAGCCACTCGAGCCTATAACACTGGAACCAGAGTAGTCCATGCTGCACCAGTATCCTGTTAAACAGCAACAGGATCAGTCCATCAGCCTCCTCAAGTCTGTAACATAGGAACTGGAAGAGGTCACACAGTGACTGGAGATTGTTACACTGGGATAACAGGAGGCCATTCAGACCCGCCGAGCCTATTGCAAGGGAATTGGATAAGGATAAAAACAATCTGAGACTTCTTTCAAGAGAAAGGAAGAGGTAATTTAGACCCATATCTGTTGCATGGGAACAAGAGAAGACCAATCAATCCCTCGGTCTCACCTCCAGGATACATGAGGAGACCATTCAGTATATCTACCTGTTATGGAGAAGTATGAGAAGACCCATCAGCCCCTCAAAATATTACACAGCAACATGAAGATTCCATAATCTCCCAATCCTCTAAAGCATCAACAGGAGGAGGTCATTCTGGTCTTGGAGATGGCAACATGGCGACACCAGAAAGACGTCAGCCCATCGATATTGTACACCAGCAGGATGATGAGTCCATTCAGCCACACATGGCTGTTACTCAGCAATTGGAGCAGACCTCTTAAAGCCTTGTGTACATTAAACAGGAATTCAAAGAAAACGTGAAGGTTGTCGAAAGGGGATGAACTTGTAATAATGTCATACATCAGGGACTAATATGTAACAATTCACTATTGTAATTTAAGGCAAATTATTAGAATCCATTGTTCAGGACATTTGCAAACTCAAACCACAATTCGTCAGAGTCAACATGGTTTTACGAAGGCTAAATCGTGTTTGAATTGTTTGCTTGAATTATTTGAAGATGTCACAAACAAGGTGGATCATGGGAATCCTGGAGATAGAACATATCTGGTCTTCCTGAAGGCATCGGATATGTCGCTTCTCCAAAGAGTAAGTGGTAAGATGAGACAACATGGGTTTAGGAGTA
Source organism: Chiloscyllium plagiosum (assembly GCF_037043375.1). Taxonomy (NCBI): domain Eukaryota; kingdom Metazoa; phylum Chordata; class Chondrichthyes; order Orectolobiformes; family Hemiscylliidae; genus Chiloscyllium; species Chiloscyllium plagiosum. The sequence goes on along the minus strand of NW_028270156.1, from coordinate 97,116,479 downwards.
ATTTATTAGCTTGGATGGAGGATTGTTTATCTAACAAAATATAGTCAGGTGGAATAAATGTGTCATTTTATTTTGGCAAATGGAGTTTGTGCCATTGATTTCAGTACTCATGCCTCAAGCATTTGCAATCGATGGTATTACTGTACTCGGTTGACGGGAGAGAAAATACAATGCCACATTTTCAGATGACACTAACATAGGTGGGAAATTACTTCGCAATGATGATGCAAGAGATTTTAAAACATATGGATAGGTTGGGTGAATGGGCCAACATTTAGCAAGGAAAATTAAAGTGAATAAATATGGGACTATTCAAGTTGGCCAGTATAATAGAAAGACGAATTATTATCTAAATGGAGAGAACGTTCAAAGTGCTTAGGTGCAGAGGGATCTGGGTGTCTGCTTGCATATCACAGAAAACCTGCCTGCGGGTACTGCAAGTAAAGAGAAATGCAAGCATAATTTCTGTGTTTATTTATAAAAGGATAGAGTAGAAAGGTAGGGAGTGTTGGTGTAGCTATGCAAGGCATTAGTGAGGCTGCAACTGGAGTACAGTTTGGGTGTCCTGTGGAATGAGATATTTCCATTGGAGGCAATTCAGAAGAGCTTCATTAGATTGATTCCATATTTTAAGTGTTTGTCTTATGAAGAGTAATTGAGCAGTTTAGGCCCATACTCTCGAGTTTATAAAAATGAAAGGAGATCTCATTGAGATCTGTAAAATGCTAAAAGTAATTGAAAGTTAGATGTGGAGTGGATTTTTTCATGTGGCGCAATCTACTTCAAGGGACTGGAGTTTTAGGATGGAGAGATGGCAGGAAAGTGGAACAGAGGCCGCGTTGACATCAGCCTCATCAAGGGGTTGGATTCCTCACAGATGCTCCTTGTTCTTATTCAACTCTTCGACTGTGTTGCCCAGGAATGGGGGAGGATTGGGTTTCATACAGGAAGCAGACACTCAGGATAAATCATTTAGAGAGAACGTAGTCAGTGGGGTCTCACAGTGACCAGCGCTAGGTTCTCAACTATCTACAGTCTATATTAATGATCAGGAGGATGGAACAGATATACAGATGCTGAGTTTGGTGATGTCCATAAGATCGTAAGGCATAGGGGTGGGAGTAAGGCCATTCGGCCCATCGAGTCCACTCCGCCATTTAATCATAGCTGGTGGGCATTTCAACTCCAACTACCCGCATTCTCCCTGTAGCCCTTAATTCCTTGTGACATCAAGAATTTATCAATCTCTGCCTTGAAGACATTTAGCGTCCCGGCCTCTACTGCACTCCGCAGCAATGAATTCCACAGGCCCGCCACTCTCTGGCTGAAGAAATGTCTCCGCATTTCTGTTCTGAATTGACCCCCTCTAATTCTAAGGCTGTGCCCACGGGTCAAGTCTCCTCGCCTAACGGAAACAATTTCCTAGCGTCCCCCCATTCCAAGCCATGTATTATCTTGTAAGTTTCTATTAGATTTCCACTTATCCTTCTAAACTCTAATGAATACAATCCCAGGATCCTCAGCCGTTCCTTGTACATTAGACCTGCCATTCCAGGCATCATCCATGTGAATCTCCGCTGGGCACACTCCAGTGCCAGTATGTCCTTCCTGAGGCGTGGGACCCAAAACTGGACACAGTACTCCAAATGGGGCCTAACCAGAGCTTTATAAATTCTCAGTAGCACATCACTGCTTTTATATTCTAACCCTTCTGTGATAAATGACAACATTGCATTCACTTTCTTAATCACGGACTCAACCTGCATGTTTTCCTTTAGAGAAACCTCGACTAGCACTCCCAGATGCCTCTGTACTTTGGCTTTATGAATTTTCTCACCATTTAGAAAGTAGTCCAAGATTGTATTAGTTTTTCCAAAGTGCAAGACTTCGCATTTGCTCACATTGAATTCCATCAGCCATTTCCTGGACTACTCCTCCAAACTGTCTAGATTGTTTTACAGCCTCCCCACTTCCTCACTAATACCTGCCTGTCCACCTAAATTCGTATCATCGGCAAATTTCGCTAGAATGCCCCCAGTCCCTTCATCCAGATAATGTGAACAGCTGCGGCCCCAACATGAACTTTTCTTCTCTCCCTTTCTCTCTTTCTTCTTCATTTCCTTTCCTTTTATTTCCACTTCTCATCATAATTCAAACTGTTTCAATTCCTTCTCATGTTAAAAGTGCCTCATTTGAAATTAAATTCTCGCTATTTCCAAAGAGTTTGATGTCGTTTCCACAAAACGCAATTGCCGAGCTATATCTGTAATTATCTCTCATTTTCTCACAGACAAACACAACCCCAACTCCAGATTGTCTGTGAATTCCTACAGCTTTGCCTTCATTACCTTTTGTAAATCTCCAAGTTTCACTTCTTCCACACACAGAAAACTCTTTGTGACTGAAATAATCTTTATACGCAAAACACTGTTTAAACCAACCGAATTCAACATCTGGAACAAAAGACGCTAACAGCTACCATACGCGACCTTTCAACCCAATAGCCTCCCGTTGCATACTCTCCAGTGTCTGCATGGGTTTATTCTGGATTATCTTGTTTCCTCTCACAACCCAAAGATATGCATGTCAGGTGAATTGGCCATGCTAAATTGTTTGTAGTTTTCAGAGATGTGTGAGTGAGGAGCCTTCGTTAGGGTAAATGTGTAATAATAGGGTAGACGAATGGGTCTGGGTAGGTTACTCCTCGGAGGGTCGGTGTGGACTTGTTGGGTCGAATGGCCTGTTTGCACACTGTAGGGATTGTAATTCAAAACCCAATTTGGTATTATCGATTTAGAACCAGACAAGAGTCCCCAGTTTGCTATAGACCAACTAGACTACCTCAAACTAGTTTAAGAGGGTAGCTTGGATGCCAAATTTTCCTTATTTTAAAAGTAGATGTGAAGTGGGCATTCCAGGTGTGATGCTACTTGTCACACCACTCACCATTAGCAAAACACAACATACTCAAACACTCTAATGAAAATCCATACAAAATGTAGAGGAATTTAGAATAATTTAACTATTGGAAACCATGACCGAATAATGGATACAGTACCTTCTACAGATGAACTGTTCCAATACACCAACATCCCATAAACACACCCCTTGGCAAAATGGAACATTCAGACATACATTCTTGCATACAGTTCTCCAATCCAGGAGGAATCAACATCAAGTCAGGTTTCAGAGAGAGGAGCAGTTAGGGATAAGTTATAGGCCATTGTTACTACTATTTATGAAAAACCGTAAAAGTGTCGTAAGTTATTTACTTGAGCCGTTTTCAGTAGGCAGTTTGGCCTTTAAGATCTCTCATATGAAAAAAAGAGAAAATAATATTTTTTTAAAAAGTGACAGCTTTGTCACACACTTTAGATGCCTGGTCCTTTACTTAAGGGGCTTCCTCGATCGCAAGAACATCTGAGACGGCCAAGTACGGTACAGACCAAGTTACAAGGATGTATCTCATAACTTCTGAAACACCCCTGTCCATGGACCATCACATGGGACATACCGGGAAGTGAACAACAGCCTGACACACACCATTTCACTGTTTTTGAGCTTCACAATGTCAGCACTCGATACACTAGGGAGCCAAAAACAAAGGCCAGGGAAAGATACAGAGGGACAGAAAGAGTCACATTAAAGAAAGAAAGAGAAAGTTAATTAACTGAAAAGATGTGGAAATATTTGGAAAAAGACAGGGCAGTGAGACTAACTGGAGAAGTGAGATCTTCAAGAGTAAAATTACAAGAATGAGAACGTTGAATAAAGGCATTGTTAGATCAGCTGGAATGGTTTGTTACATCAAATTCTGCTTGACAGAAAAAAACCATAAACAACATAAACTGGGGCAAGATGACAGCCCAGCATGGAGAGCTGTGCAGAGCATGCTAGTGTGTTGCTCATTAAACTGCACTATCTGACCAGCATAGAGAGTGTTGCAAACTTTACTATCATATGCTAACTATACTTGCATCAGATTACTATAATGTTTACAATGAGAAGATTTGCTGTGTGTGTGTTCATCAAAGACTGAGAGAGAGTCCGTTTGTGCGCGCGATTGGCGTGGTTGAATGTGAAACTCATTGTTGGAGTAGGAACGCACATGGAGGAAATTAGTCTAAATACGAGCACCTGGCAGGCATTTTGTTAATCGACAGAGAGAGAACGAGAGAAGTTTCATGGACAGATGACGTAAAGTATTTGAGAATGTTAAAATAAAGGCATTGCCAGACACAATAGCAATATACATCGGCGTGCACATGAATGACAGATGGATGGGAGTTTGGTGTGAGGTCGAATCAGATTTGCTTTGGCAGGTTTGAAGCCGGGAGCGGCAGCAGCAGATTATTGGCTTCATTAAGACTGTATTTCATAGCTCAAGGTTCAAACAGCAGATGGACTCAACCAGTGAGATACATTCTGGGGTGGTGAGCATTTCAAGTTAGAAATGGTCAGGATATGGTATCATGACTCAGCTCATGGTCAAAGTGATCTCCACAGTTGTGACTTGTCTGCTTCAGTCGCTGATATTGGCCAGAGATGAGATGGAAACAGTGGAAGGAAGTGGAGTTTGTAACCATAACAGTAGAGAGTGACCTCCCTGCTCTTAATATTAAAATAACAAAGGCAATGATACAGTAAATTGTAGTTCTCCGCTCGAACTGAGTAGGTCAACATAGAGAGTAACAATGCCAGTTCAGAGAGGGACACAGTCATTGAACACATTCATTGATGTAGTTAGTTGTGTTCTGTAGAGTGAATATCTGGAGTGAGAGTTTCAACAGAAAAGTAATAGTGACAAGAAGTGTAGACTATATATAAGAACAGTAATACAGTCATAACCGGTTTATAGAACAAAAAAATCTGGACAGTGACACTTACCAGGAACACCAACGATAGCCAGGAAAGGATAATAAAAATATTGAATAATGAGAAGAGCATAATAGATCCGCGATGATAATGACAACCAATAAAGTGCAGAAAGACGCCAAACATTAATGTATAAACTCCTCTCTATTGTTGGAACATGCCAGTCTAATGTTCCCAGATTCTGATACATTTTTGGAACATTCCAGTCTAATGTTCTCAGATTCTGATCTATTTTTGGAACATTCCAGTCTAATGATCCCAGATTCTGATCTCTCCTCTCTTCCCCCCCCCCCCCCCCCCCCTCTCTGGGTCTGCTGTTCCCTGTCACTGCTGTCGGTTGTGCTCCCACTAATGTTATGGGATAACACATTGAACGGCGCCCATTTATCATTAAAAGATGGAAACCCTCCACTGGGATAATTAGAATCCATGTAGATTGGCATTAAGCACAGTCACTGAACAAACACTGGGAAAATTAGCAAAGGCTACGACAACGGATGAATGGGCACTGCACAACAATCAACAGACAGGAGGGTTCCCTCCCAGTTGGGGAACACTACAGTGGTCCCGGACATTCAAACTCGGACCTTCTGGTGACCATCCTTCAAGGCGGACTTCAGGACAGGCAGCAGCGAAAAGTGGCCGAGCAGAGGCTGATTACAAATTTTGGTACCCAGAGGGAGGGCTTCAACTGGGGCTTTGGGTTCATGTCACATTGCAGGTGACCACCATTGCACTATACACACACACAAACACACAGGCACTCCTATACACACACATACATAGGGACACATATGTACACAGACACGCACACAGACACACACACCCTTACAGACACACACACTCTCACAGGCATCCGCTCAGAGACTTAGACCACTCTACACTCATGCATACATTAATACACGCTCTCTCACTGATATTCAAACCCCAACCCCAGACACACACACACTCCCACACTCACACATGCACCCCCTTACAGGCTTAAGACACTCTACATCAATACACACACACATACACTCCCTCTCACACTCACAAACCCCAACCAAGACAAACACACACATACAAACAGACAAAGACCCACATGCACACAAATATTTTGTGGGGAGAATTTGTACTTGCAGAGTTACATTGTACTTTGCTCAAAAACTGCTTGCATTTATGTCGAACTCTGAGCTCAAAAACTGCATGAATTCATGTAAAACAATTGTTATCTCACTTTTCAGATTAGAATCAATCTAACATTATGGTATAGACAGAGAACACAGGGGCCAACACCTTCAAAATATTGTCTCACTAACACTCATTGTTACTGCTAACCTGAGAATGCAACTTTAAAAGAAAAAGGTTTTGTAATTTACACATGAAAGAAATGAAACTATCATGATATTCCAATAGATGAAAGACTCAACAGACAATCAAGATTTTTTTCAATGTATAATTTCAGTTACATCAGACTGTAAATTTTTGCGATAAATTCTATGCTTTGTAAGTGTGTCCTCCACTATCACCTAATGAAGGAGCAGCGCTCTGAAAGCTAGTGTGCTTCCAATTAAACCTGTTGGACGAAAACCTGGTGTCGTGTGATTTTTAACTTTGTACACCCCAGTCCAACACCGGCATCTCCGAATCATGACTAAACAAACAGGCTCAGTTAACCAGTTTCACACATCACTTTTCATATCACTATAAAAGGGAACATTTACTGGGTTTGAAAGGAATGGATAAGGGTTGCTGAGGGATGGACCATAAATCTTTGAATCTTTTGAATCTTTTTTAAAAACTTGTATATGAGAGTATTAAAAGGCACTGCAGTGGTCTATATGTGCTCCACTCTGTTTATGAAAGGAGGCAGTTATAAAATAACAGATCGGTTGCATAAAAATGTCGAGTGGCCAAATTTCTAGATACCTTACCCAAAAGTATAATACTTATTGACCAATGTGAGGCTTCTCCTGGTTTTAGGTTCCCTGTTATCAAATCCTTTCATAACCTTGAGACAGAGCATTGAGATTGCTGCTCAGCAACAGGCCGAAGCAATTCTGTCACTATGGACCTCTTTCAGAGGGATAAGAGAAACCATTCAGCCCATATTAGCCTGGTGATACTTGAAAACGTGGAAATCTAAAATATTGGCACATTTTGCCAACAGAACCATTCAAAACGAAGAGATATGTCGCTGCAGCTGTATGAAGTGTTACTGAGAGGGCACCTGGAGTAAGTACATTGTGTTGTTTGTGCTTCTGGAACTGAGAATGGTTGGACCGACATCACATACAGTTTAACGGGTTTCTGTGTTATTTAATGTCTCGGGTCTGTTACACAGGGACAGGAGGAGGCCATTCAGCATTTGCAGTCTATTACAGAGGGCCACGAGGAACCCTTTCAGCCTCTCGAGCCTGTTACAGAGGGGCAGGAAGTGTTTATGTAACTTTCAAGTCTGTTACGCGTAAATATTAGTTTTAAATTAGTTTTGGAATAGGAAAGACCTGATGTAAGCATTAAAGTTCTAACTTTGAACAAGGACATCTTTGAAAGTGTTACGTGAGCCCTGTAAAAGGCTGATTGGAATACCCTATTCACAGGTAAAGGGATGGTTGGAAAACGCAACGCCATCAAAACTTGGCTTCAGAGAGTCCAGACCAACGTGTTCCCATTAGTGAGAGGGGCACGGCTGGTGGGTGCAGGGAGTGCTGGATGGCTAGATATAGTGATGCTCTGGTCAAGGTAAGGAAGGAGGCATATGTCAGACAAACAGAGTTGAGAATCAAGTGACTCCCGAGAGGTGTGTCAGGGCAGCAAGTGTACAGTCAATGGGGACACCGGGCCAGAAAAATGTGGACAAGAGATGGCTTTATAAATACGGTTAACGAGGCATTGAAGAAATTATACAAATCCTTTAATGTCAATAGATTAACTAGGTAGAGAATAGGGCCCCTTAAAGTTCAGTAAGGCTACCTATGTCTGGAAGCACAGCAGATTGGAGGGATACTAAACAAGTATTTCTTATCAGTATTTAATGTGGAAGATGTTACAAGTGCGAGAGAATGAAGAAATATATAGTGATACCTTGAAAGTGTCTATATTACAAGGAGATGTTGGACATTTTAAAACACATAAAGGTGAACAAATCCCTGGGACCTGATCAGTTGTATCCCAGATGTTTGTGGGAAGCTAAGAAAGAGATTGCTCAGCATTTTGGTGATATATTTGTAACATTGATTTCCACAGGTGAGGTGTCAAAAGACTGGAGGGCTGCTAATATAGTGTCATTATTTAAGAAATTAAGGAAAAAACAGGTAACCACAGATCGGGTGAGCCTGACGTCAATGGTGACTAAATTGTTGCAGGGGATTTCGAGGAAAAAGATCGATATGCATTTGGAAAGACAAGGTCTGAAGAGGGCTTTGTACATTGGAGATCACGTCTCACTGACTCGGTGTAATCTTTTGAGGAAGTGATGAAGATGATTGATGATGGCAGGATGTCTTTATGGAATTCAGTAAGAAAACCAAAATGTTCTACATGGTAGACTGGTTAGCAAGGTTAGACTGCCTGGAATACAGGGAGAGCTCGCCATTTAGATCCAACATTTCCTTAACTATTGGAAACAGGGAGTGACAGTGGACAGTTGTTCTTTAAACTTGGAGAACTGTGACCAGTGGCGTGCCGCAAAGATTTACAGTGAGTCCACTGCCTTTTGTCACTTATACAAATCATTTGCATTTGAGTATATGAAGTATGGTCAGTAAGTTTGTAGATAATACCAAATTTGGTGGTGTCGTCGACAGTGAAGAATGAACTCTCAGACTATAATGGGACTTTGCTGAGATGAACCGAGGAGTGGCAGATGGAGTTTATTTAGTTAAATGTGAGGTGTTGCATTTTGGCAAGAAAAATCAATGCAAGACATGTAGGTATGCTCCTGCCGAAAGCTTCCAATCAAGGAGAACTCCATAGAAGTTATCGAATCCCTACAGTGAGGAAACAGCCTATTCTCCCTATCGAGGCCACACCGACCCTCTAAAAAGTATCCCATTGGACAAACCCCTACTCTATCACTCTGAGCCTGCATTTTCCATGGCTATTCCACCTCACCTACACATCCCTGGGTACTATATACAATTGAGCATGGCCAATCTACCCTTATTTGTGTATCTTTATACAGTCGGAGGAAAACATAACATCCGGAGGAAACTCATGCAGACACGGGGAGAATGTGCAAACTCCACACAGGCAGTCATTCAAGGATGGAATTAAACCAAGATCACTGCGCTCTGAAGCAGCAATGCTGGTCTCTGAGCTGCTGTGTCACCTTGTGGTGCAGGTTCTCCATTCCTTGAAAGTGCCGTCACAGGTAGACAGTGCAGTGAAGAAGGCACTTGGTGATTTTAGCTTTATTGGTCCGTGCTTTGAGTCTAAACATTTTCATGACATGTTGCATCTGTACAGGACATTGGTTTGGCCACTGTAATATTGCCTTTAATTCTGGTCTCCCTGCTGTCGGAAAGATGTTGTCAAACTTGAAAGGGTGCAGAAGAGACTTATAATAATGTTGCAGGTTTTGGAGGGTTAGAGTTACAGGGAGAGGTTGAATTGGGACTATTTTCAAGTGTTAAGGCTGAGGGGTGACGTTAAAGAGTTTAATAAAATCATGTGGGGAATACATAAGGTAAGCAGTCAACGTCTTTTACCCATGATAGGCGAGTCGAAAATTAGAAGTCAAAGGTTTAAGGTGAGAGTGGAAAGATTTAAAAAGGAACATACAGAAACTGCTGTGTGTATGGATTGAACAGCCAAAAGAGGTGGTGGAGGCAGGTACAGTTACACAATTTAAACGGCATTTGGATGGATACATGCATGGCAAGTGTTTAGAGGGAGATGGGCCAAGTGTTGGCAAGGGGGACGAGATTTAATTAGGATATTTGGTCAGTATGGGCGATCAGACCGAAAGGTATTTTTCCCTGCTGTGCATCTCTGAAACTCTATTGCCTCTTGAGTGTATAACACAGGAGCAGGAGGAGACTATTCAGCTTCTGAATTCTGTCAGGCAACTTGTTTGTTCAATTGCTGAGAGTATAATACAAAAATACATCATTCAGAATTTGATGGTGTTTTACAAAAATAGGAGAAAGGCTTTTAGTCAAGAGAAACTGTAAGGAATGTGAAGAGGCCATTCAGGCCCTCGAGTCTATTCCACAGGAGCAGCAGGTGAGCACAGAGCTATTGGAACCTGTTAGTCAGTAGTAGGAGGAGGACGTCTAATTTCGCAAACCATGGAACAGGAGGCAGTCACACAGCTGCTTAAGATTGGGACACATAACATGACGCAGTCATTCCACTGCTTAAGACTGTGACACAGGGACAGGAGGGAGTCACTCAGAGCTCTAAACTGAAGCACAGGGAAATCTGGTGGTTAGTGAGGCCCCAGCATCCTGTTATGCAAGGACAGCAGGAGGTGACTCACACCCTAACCAGTATGGGACGCTGGGAGAGAAGGGGAGTTTTCTTGGAACAAACAGAAATATATGAATAGGTTGCATTAGTGGTCCATTCAATCCTGCCCCAACATTCACTAAGACTCCTCTCTCTACATCTTCTGCTCGGTTTCTTGGTCATGTTGCAGACTCAGATGCTGCAACAACACTCACCATGACTCATCCAGAAGGATGGGTCTAACAGGATAATTCAGGATTTGAGGGGTCCAATGACAAGAATGAAAACACAAAATAAAGGTATTGTCAGATGTTTCGTGCTCTCACTTTCGCAATTCAACTCGCATAACTAGCCCATCCATTACACATTCAGAATGGAGCACTGTGTAGATCCGGCTAGTGAACAGCTGCATGCACCCCAGCATTGTCCAGAGTGAAACTCTATGCAACCCATACGAATGCTTGATCTATAATCTTGGACTAAATGTTCAGTGTGGGGAGCTGTGCAGTCCGCACTGGTTCATTCATATACAAACCAGGCTATTGCATTGTTCGGTAACACTGTGTTAGATCACTGTCCAGTGTAGGGAAACTTGCAGCCAATGCTGGAAGTGACAGCATGTGCACTTCCCACCCATTTACAGCTCCATATCTGCACTGTACCTTGACAAGGGGTGCTGCGAACGTGAAAATCAATGTAAGGAAGAGATATAAATGGAAACAATTTAAATACCACTAGTTCTGATTAAGGCGCATATCACTCTAGTATTTAAAGTTGAAATAACTGAGATAATATCCAATGACGTTTTGTGAACGGTGCAAAGAATTAAGAGGGGGATGGTGATGTTATAGTGGTTGCACTATAAGCCTCCAAATAATCAATGGGAATTAGAGGAACAAATATTCAGGGAGATTGGCGAGACTTGCAGGAGCAATAGGGTTGTCATAATAGGTGATTTTAATTTTCCTAACTTAGACTGGGACTTCTAGATGGTGAAGAAATTCGATAGAACGTAATTTGTTAAGTGTGTTCAGGAAAGCTTCCACAAGCAATATAGAGAGGTTCCTATTGGGGAAGGGACAAACTGGACCTATTGTTGGGAAATTGGGTAGGATAGGTGACGGAGGCAAAGTGGGCGAGCATTTTGGGAATGGTGACTGGAGCAGTATTAGTTTTAAAATAGTAATGGTAGGGACAGAATTGGTCCACAGAATCAAGTTCTAAATTGGAGCAAGTCGTATTTTGTTGGAATTAGACAGGGGATTGCAGGGGATGATTGGAGTAATTTGTTTCGAGGTAAAATGATCCCGGGCAAGTGGGAGGGCTTCAAAAGTGAGATAGCTCGAGTTCAAGATCTATATGTTCCTGTGAGGATGAAGGGAAAGTGAGGCTGGAAGAGAGAACCCTGGATAACAAGAAATACTGAGTATATGACCAGAAAAAAAATGAGGCGTGGCTAAGGTACAGGCAGCTGGAATCAGGGAATCCCTGGAGGTACACAGGGGATAGAGGAGTTTTCTGAAGAAGGAAATCAGCAAGGCAAAAAGGGAGAATGAGATAGCCTTGGCTGAGCAGATCAGTGTGAATCCAAATTCAGTATAGGAAAGAAAAAGAACAACCGGAGGACGCCTTAAAATCCAAAATGGGTATGCATGTGTAAAACGTCAAGAAATGGGTGAGGTCCTCAATTTCCCCTCTGTGATTACCATAAAGAAAGACATGAAGACTTGTGACCTTTGGGAGGTTAGTTGTGATATCTTGGTACAGTCCATATCACAGTAGAGGTGCTGATGGACATATTAGAATGCATAAAGTCAGATAAATCTCTTGATCCTGACCAGATATACCCAAGAGCACTGCAGGTAGCGAGAGAAGACAGTTCAGGGGCCATGGACCCGGAAGACTGGGCGGTAACAAATGTGCTCTTATTTAAGAAGGACTGCAAAGAAAAGCCTGGGAAAGATAGACCAGTAAGCTTCATATCTGTTTTCGGTAAACCGCTTGAGAAGGTTCTGAGATATAAGATATACATGCATTTGGAAAAACAAAGTTTGACTTGGAGCAGTCAGCATAGCTTTGTGCGTGGCAGATCATGCCTTAGAATATTTGTTAGAGTTTTTGAGGAAGTGACCATAAAGGTTGACGAGGGCAGGGTGGTGGACATAGTCTATATGGATTTCAGTCAGGCCTTTGATAAGGTTCCACATGGTACGTCGCTCTGGAATGTTAGATCGCATGGACTCCAATGTAAACTGGCAAATTGGTGACACAATTGGCTTGACATTATGAAGCAAATGGCTATGGTGGAGGTATGCTTGTCGGACTGGAGGCCTGTGACTAAAGGAGTGCCTCAGTGGTCGGTCCTGGGACCAATGCTGTTCGTTATCTTACACCAATGATTTGGACCAGAGTGCACACGCAAGGTTAGTGAGTTTGCAGATGACTCTAAATTAGGAGGCATCATTTACAATGAAAAATATTATCAGAAATTGCAGCAGTACCTAGGTCAGCTGAGGAAGTGGGCTCAGAAATAGCAATTTGAGTTTAATACAGATAAGTGTGACGTCTTGCATTTTGGAAAGTCAAATCCAGGTAGGAGTTTAATGATGAATGAGAGGGTCTTAAGGAGTGTAGTGGATAAAAAAGATGTTGGAGATCAGGTGCACAGTTGTCTGAAGTTTGAGTCACAGATACACAGGACAGTGAAGAAGGCTGTTGGCACGCTGGTCTTCATCAGCACATTGAGTACAGAGGTTGGGACGTGATGTTGCAGTTGTACGGAATGTTGGTAAGGCTGCAGTTGGAGTATTGTGTTCAGTTTTGTTCATCTTGTTCTAGAAATGATATTATTGAACGAGAAAGAGTGTAGAACAAATTTACAAAGATGATTCCTGGGCTAAAGGCTCTAAATTATAGCAGAGGTTGGACAAGTTAGAACTTATTTCTTGACAGCGTAGGAAACTGAAAGGGTTCTTATAGAAGTGGAACTCTTATAAAATCATGAGAGGCGTGCATGGGGTGAATACTTCAATTTTTTTCCTAAGGTTGGGGAATCGAGGACTCGAGGACATCCATTGATGGTTTGAAAGGACAAAAAATATAAAAAGGAAACTGAGGGGCAATTTTTTTGCATAGAATGTGGTATGCATATGAACTGAGCTGTCAGTGGAAGTGATTGAGGTGGGTACAATAACAACATTGAAAAGGCATTTGGACAAATACACAGATAGGAAAGGATTAGAGGGATACAGTGCAAGAGCAGGGAAATGGGGTGAATGTGGATGGGCATTTTGGTTGGCATGGCCGAGCTGGGCCATGTGGCCAGTCATACTGGCAGTCTCGTGCAGTATGACTGCAAATGAGTGTGTTTTGGAGTGGATGCAGAGTCGGGGAGACTGAGAAAAAATGTCATTGAAGGATATGTTCACAGGTTTCAGAATGCTGAAATGAAGACATTTCGATAGTATCATGCAACACGGGTCAGTATTAAGAAGAATTATGAGTGAAAGGGATATTGCTGTGAGTTCAGGCGATAGAGACTTTTGGATGAGCATTTGTTCTGCAGCTTTGCAACTGCGAGGGAGGACAACAGAGTCTTCGCCTCACTGGGCTGAATCTAACAAAAATCTGACATTTTCTTTGAGTGTGACAGAAGGGTTGTCTGCACGAGACTGAGCTAGATTCCTGGTGCTATCTTACCAAACTCATCTCATTAACTACCCACCCCACTCCATGGTGTCCCTGTCATGCAATGCCAGCCCGATTCTCCCACCCATCATGACTGGAGGTACTCAAAATCGCCCGGATGACCCTGGATATTCCATGACCCCTGACACTGGGGCTACCTTTAAAAGGCCAAGGGGCACATGGTTGAGCTTTCTCAGTTTGGAGCTGCCCTGCACAGTTTGCCCCGAGTATGGCAGATAAGAGGACATTACATCACGGTTTGTTGACAGGGGCACGGAGGTCCTGGTGGATGAGCTAGTACAGAGGGGGACCATTCTTTTCGCAGAGGGATCACACCACCAGACACACCGAGCATGGTCTGAGCTCACCACCCAGCTCAGTGCAGTATCTGCAATCTGAAGATATGTCCAGCAAAACAGGACAAGATTCAATAACCTTCCCCACTCTGTTAGGATAAGGGTCACACTCACTGTATGTCTGTTATAGCACCGGTTCCAAAACAAGGCTCATGCTCTACCACTCTCGCTACTGCATACAGCACCTTCCCTCTTTTTCTCGCTTGCATCTCTAATGCCCCCCCCCCCCCCCCCCACAGTTATAGAATATTCTGGAGATTCCAATTATGGAATTTTCCAGATCATGTTCCAACTTATTCCCAGTTTCAGTAAAGTGGCAGTGCCCCTGTGTGTGACATGTAAGAGGATGGAGTGGAGACGTACATTTTTCAAATCACACACAATTAAAATCCATCATGAGGCCATTCAGTACTTCAAACATGCTCCAACATTCAACACGTTTGGAGGTGATCTGATGGTTTTCTCAGCTCCACGTTAGAGGAACCTTCAGTCATTCAACCCTCAGCTTCCTGTTACCGAGCAGATGATTCTCAGACACTTCATACCCCGGGTTTCTTCTAGCATGTGCTAAGAAGGCATTTCCCATGGGGACAGACTCTCCTAACAATATATTTCATCTGCTTTATAAATTCATACAACAGTCATACAAAATTCATACAACAAACCAATCAAAAACATGCACTTCTTTTATGGTTATCGATATCCAATCGCAATTAGACATTCTGGTTATTTCACTTGTCTCACCTTATTGTATTCAGCCAAAGAAACTTCCAAACACTCGTCTCAATATAAAATACAATTTCTAGCAAAGAACGTTTTTATCCTCAGCCGTTATCATGACAATTATCTCAAATATACTTTTTTCCTTGTCATGAATGTTTCTCTTGCCCTTTGTGACTGATTCTGTGTGTAGCAGTTACACAGTCCCCCACTCAGTTGGCTAGATAGTTGGCTTGTGATGCAGAGGGTGGCCACGAGCGCAGGTTCAATTCCCCCCACTGACAGAGGTTACCATGAAGGGAATGCTCTCTGAACCTCACCCCATCACCCGAAGTGTGGTGACATTCAGTGTAAACCGCCATGAGTGCTCTATCTAATGAGAGCTCTTTGGGACTCTATTCTATCAATGTTCGCATTTTAACTTTTTTAACAACATTTTTTACTGAAAAATAGATTTTTATTATTATATTAAACCCATAGCAAAATAACTCAAATGACTGAACAATATTTCACCCATGTGCATGTACATACAAAACAAGTTAAAGTCTATAAACGGACAGAAAACCCCCCAGAAATAAACAATAAATAATAAATAAATAATACGACTCAGAATAACAAAACGATAGCTCTTGTTCTTCGAGAGCATTAACTGATACACATTCATATGTTTACAATTCTTCATATGTGATTCATTAGACAATATCGTCATGGCTATATAAAAGCCCTTTTTACAGTGGCAGATAAGCCTGTATCGCGGTAATCGAAAAAGGGTTGCTATATCTTATATAAATCTCTGCTTTCTGGTGCACCACACAGGTGAAAACGTCCAAAGGGATATTCTCCATGACGAGCTTCCGACGAGCCAACAGACCCGGGAACGGTATTTCAGACATCCAACACAACAGAATACTTTTCCTAGCACAGGACGTGTGGGGGAGATACTAAACGAGTATTTTGCATCAGTATTTACTGTGGAAAAGGATATGGAAGATATAACATGTATGGAAATAGATGGTGACACCTTGCAAAATGTGCATATTACAGAGGAGGAAGTGCTGGGTGTCTTAAAAAGACTATAGGTGGATAAATCACCAGGACCTGATTAGGTGTACCCTAGAACTCTGTGAGAAGCTAGAGAAGTGTTTGCTGTGCCTTTTGCTGAGTTAGTTGCAATATGGATAGTCATTGGTGAGGTGCCGGAAGACTGGAGGTGGCTAACGTGTTGCCACTGTTTAAGACAGGTGGTAAGGACAAGCCAGGGAACTATAGACCAATGAGCCTGACGTTGGTGGTGGTCAAGTTCTTGGAGGGAATCCTGAGGGACAGGATGTGCATGTATTTGGAAAGGCAAGGACTGATTCGGGATAGTCTACATGGCTTTGTGCGTGGGCAATCATGTCTCACAAACTTGACTGAGTTTTTTGAGGAAGTATCAAAGAGGATTGATGAGGGCAGAGGGATAGATGTGATCCATATGGACTTCAGTAAGGGTTTCGACAAGGTTCCCCTTGGGAGGCTGATTAGGACGGGTAGGACTCATGGAATACAGGGAGAACTAGCCATTTGGATACAGAACTGGGTCAAATGCAGAAGACAGAGGGTGGTGGTGGACGGTTGTTTTTTTAGACTGGAGGCCTCTGACCAGTGGAGTGCCACAAGGATCGGTGCTGGATTCACTACTTTTTGTACTTTTAAATGACCTGGATGGGAGCATAAGTGGTACAGTTAGTAAGTTTGTAGATGGCCCCAAAATTGGATGTACAGTGAACAGCGAAGAGGTCACCTCAGATTACAATAGGATCTTGACAAGATGAGCAAATGGGCTGAGAAGTGGCAGATGGAGTTTAATTCAGATAAATGTGAGGTGTGGCATTTTGGGAAAGCAAATCATAGCAGGACTTATGCACTGAATGGTAAGGTCCCAGGGAGTTTTGCTGAACAAAAAGACCTTGGAGTGCAGGTTCAAAGCTCCTTGAAAGTGGAGTCGCAAGTAGATATGATAGTGAAGAAGGCGTTTGGTATGCTTTCCTTTATTGGTCTGACTATTGAGTACAGGAGTTTGAAGGTCATGTTGCAGCTGTACAGGATAATGGTTAGGCCACTGTTGGAATATTGCGTGAAATTCTGCTCTCCTTCCTATCGGAAAAATGTCGAGAATCTTGAAAGGGTTCAGAAAAGATTTATAAGAATTGGAGGATTTGACCTATAGAGAGTGGCTGAATATGCTGGGGCTGTTTTCGCTGGAGCTTCGGATGCTGAGGGATGACATTATAGAGGTTTTCAAAACTATAAGGGGCATGGATAGGGTATATAGGGAAAGTCTTTTCCCTGGGGTCAGGGAGTCCAGAAGTGGACGGCATAATTTTAAGGTGAGAGGGGTAAGATATAAAAGAAACCGACAGGGCAACTATTTCATACAGAGGATGGTACGTGTATGGAATGAGCTGCCAGGTGAAGGGGGAAAACACTGGTATAAGTGCAACATTTAAGAGGCATTTGGATGAGTATATTGAATAGGAAGGCTTTGGAGGGTTATGGGCCAGGTGATGGCAGGTGGGACTAGATGTATTTGGATATGTGGTCGGCATGGACGGGTTGGACCGATGGGTCTGTTTCCATGCTGTACATCTCTATGACTCTATGACTTATATTAATCTCTGTGTTTTAGTGCACCATACTGGTGAGAAAGTCCAAAGGAATATTGTCCATGACGTGCTTACAAGACCCAACACATCCTGGGAGTTTCAGATATCCAACACAACAGAATATTATTTCCTAGCACAGAAAGTAAGGATATATTTTTTCCCATGTGCATTTGTGTAAGATACTCTGGGCAGGTGCAGGTAAAGGGAAACCGTGTCCATCTCCAATTCGGTCCCCAAGACCCCCTCTACCACACCTAACACAGTGATCCGATATGTACAAAGCCTGCAGCAGAACCACATGCAATGAGTAAGAGTGCCTGTCGTCATTCAGCATTTAGGACATGCTGAAGATAATCCCACATTGAATTTTGAGAGAAAATCAATGTCGGATAGACCCTATGAAGAATTTGCAACTGCATGGAATAGGTCTTATTACAGATCAAAATCCTTCGAGCATTTTCACAAATATCCTCCCAAGTCTCCAAAGAGATCTAAACCTGACAACTCTCTCGCACAGACGTCGCGAAGCTGCACAGTCTTGTCTGAAGGGGCACTCTCCAACAAATGATAAAGGATACTGACAAAGAGTGTATTCTTAGCAATAAGCACCCGCTTCATTGTATCGGATCTGTAAGAGTCTGTTAAAAGTTTGTGTCTTTAAAATCAAATCTCTAATCTGGAAAAAAACAGAAGAAACCTCTACTAGATAGTCCATACTTACGAGTTATTTGATCAAATGATATCATTGTTTCTCCCTCAAGTAACACGTGGTGGCTCAGTGGTTTGCACTGCGGACTCACTACACCAGGGTCACGGGTTTGGTACTAGTCTTGGGTGACTGGCTGTGTGGAGTTAGTATGTTTTCAACTGCGTCTGCGTAGGTTTCCTCCTATGTTCACAAAGATGTACAGGTTAGATGAATTGGCCAATGCTAAATCACTCATAGTGTTCCAGGATCTGTAAGTTCAGACATTAGTCAGGATAAATATAGAATGGTAGGGGAATAGGTCTGGGTGGGTTACTCTTCAGAGGGTCGAAGTTAACTTGTTGGGCCCAAGGGCTTGTATCCACACTGTAGGGATTCTACTAATTCTAAATCACCCAAGCTAGGTACCCCCCTCGCTGCACACAGTTTAAACCTGGAATCCATTATCCCCGGATGACAACCCAGTATACCAATTTAAGGGGTAAGAAATGTGGTTTTGGCTGTCTTGCCCTCGATCTGACGCATTGTTGTTCAAGTTTTAACAGTATTGATAATCATTAGTTTTTGACAATACTCCATACATGTTGTCATTTTATCGAAGAACAACAGACTAATAAGGGTTCACTTTGTCTGAGAGGGCTCAATTTCCAGCCGTAGTGACGCTGAGTCCTCAGCGCCCAGGCACGAACATAGGATGATAAAAAAAGCTTAATTGATTGATTTTAATCTGGGAGATTTACCCCCCACAATCTGTGGGGCAGTTGCAATTTTGTTTGTTTGATAAGGAATCGCTTATGGTGCCAAATAAAAGAGCTAAACCAGCCATTCTGTTTCCTAAGTATGTGTCTGGGAAACATCAAATAAAGCATTCGCACGAGGTCTAGGAAATGAGGTAGGACATTCATTTTAATAACAGCTATCCGATCCAGCCAGGATATTTGAAATACTTCCCATCTTTGAAGGTCTTATTTAATTTTGTCAAACAATAAATAGGGAAACCTCCCCAGTGACCATTTAAAAGGAAACCAGGATTTGCCCTCAGTATCAGGTATTTCCCTAAGACCTCCCATAGGCATGGCCTCCAACTTTGTAAAATTAATCTTATCGCCCGTAAAGGCAACAAGCGAATTAATGCATTGCATCACATGAACAACCGAAATTGCGGGATTTGACAAAAAACATAAGACCCTCATCTGCATACAATGTAATCTTACGAGACTTCGATCCCACCTCTGAGGCAGAGTTGTTTGCATCCCGACGGATGACCTCCGCCAGTGGCTCAATCCCCAACGTAAACAACAATGGTGAACGGTGTCAACCCTGTCGGCTGCCTGGAGAAATATTAATATTACTGGGTGGCCACACCATTAGCGAGAACCGCAGCCAGAGGATCGCGGTAAAGGACCCTCATCCACTTGATAAAAACTTTGCGTAGACCAAACCGTTCTAATGTACAGAAGAGATCCGGCCACTCAACCCAATAAAATGCCTTCTCTCATCCAAAGGGATCAATAATCCCTGGACATATTGTTGTAGACACTCTTGGATCATATTGAGTAAACTCTTTACATTGTAGGAAGATCTGCGGCCCTTTATAAAGCATGTTTGGTCCTCTTTGACAACGGAAGGCAGCAAAGTTTCCAGCCTTAATGCACGGGTCTCAAACAAGATTTTGAAACCAACATTTAAAAGTGAGATTGGCGTGTAAGAAGCACAATCCTCCAGGGTCTTCCTTTTTGCAGCATCAGAGAGATATGAGCCTCTCTTAAGGATGGAGGGAGGGGTTCGTGACTGTATGAGTGACGGAACATGTTAAACATCAGCCCTGACAATGGGTTTATAAATTATTTATAAAATTCACGAGGAAATCTGTCAGGAACGAGCACCTTTGCATTCTGAAGCTGCTTCACACCCTCCTGCGCTGACAAAGGTGCATTAAGGCAAAACACTTATTCAGGGGTTACTCCTGAAAAAAGAAAATAGACTCCATCTTAATCCATCTATCCACATAATGCTCAGTCTGAAAAAATTAGGAGAAAAATCTCGGACAGGAGGCATTAATCTTTTTGGAATTGAAGGTAAGGATCCCAATAACTTCCCTAATTGAGGTAATGGCTTAAGAGGGGCGATCGTTTTCCTGGCAAGATAGAATAAAAACCTGCCTGGCTTATCACCATATTCAAACAGCCTTTGTTTCGCAAAACTAAGTTCCTTCTTGGCTGTCCGTGTGAGCGTGAAATTCACCGTAGAGCGAAGTGTTGTGATCCTCTGCAGCTTAGCCATTGAGGGTCTATCACAGTATGCCCTCTCGGCTGCCCTCAGCTGTGCCTCAAATCAGCGTTCGTGCTCCCTCTTCTGCTGCATCCTAAGGGATAATTATTCCCTTGGCATAAACCTTAGCCATTTCCCATAGAATGGATGGGTTACTGGTTGAATCTGAATTAATGGCTAAGAAATGTCTGAATTCATTACAGAAATACTCAATGAACTAACTAGTCTTAACAATAAAGGGATACATTCGCATATTTCCCTCAATCTTTATCAATAAGCATGGTCAGAAATGGTAATATTCCCAATTGTGCAGGATGCCACTGAATCTAAGATTGTTGCAGGGATGGGGAAGAAATCAAACCTGGTGTGGCATTTCTGCGGGTTAAAGAAGATATTAAAAGCCCTACTTGTGAGGTGGATGTGCATCCAGACATCCACCAGCTCTAGTTCTGCACACAAATCCACCATTTGCTTACATTATAACAAGTGTATTGAGGGACCTTCGGACATTCTGTCTACCGTGGGTTCCATAAGACAGTTGAAATCTTCTTCTACGATAACGTGCCATGATGCAAGATATCTGAATTTGGAAAATGCATCGACCAGGTTTTTAAGAAGGTGCGCCGGACTGGGAGTGGGGGGTCCCACAACTGGGATTCCATCAAATGTTGTTCAATGTAGAGGGACACTGATCGACCAGCTGACGAGGGGTGTCAGCAGGTTGTTTCCGTGTCAGCATTTGATCTGACACCGTGTGGCTGAGGGAGGGGACTCAGCAGGAGGTTTCCGTGTCAGTGTTTGATCTGACACCGTGAGGATTAGGGAGGAGTGTCAGCACGAGGTTTCTATGTCAGTGTTTGATCTGACACCGTGAGGCTGAGGGAGGGGAGTCAGCAGAAGGTTTCCGTGTCAGTGTTTGATCTGACACCGTGAGGCTGAGGGAGGGGAGTCAGCAGAAGGTTTCTATGTCAGTGTTTTATCTGACACCGTGAGGCTGAGGGAGAGGAGTCAGCAGGAGGTTTCTATGTCAGTGTTTTATCTGACACCGTGAGGCTGAGGGACGGGAGTCAGCAGGATGTTTCCGTGTCAGTGTTTGATCTGACACCGTGAGGGTGAGGGAAGGGAGTCAGCAGGAGATTTCTGTGTTAATGTTTTATCTGACACAGTGAAGCTGAGGGAGGGGGGTCAGCAGGAGTATTCCGTGTTAGTGTTTGATCTGACACCGTGAGGCTGAGGGAGGGGAGCCAGCAGGAGGTTTCCATGTCAGTGTTTGATCTGACACCGTGAGGCTGAGAGAAGGGAGTCAGCAGGATGTTTCCGTGTCAGTGTTTGATCTGACACCGTGAGGCTGAGGGAGAGGAGTCAGCAGGAGGTTTCTATGTCAGTGTTTGATCTAACACTGTGAGGGTGGGGGATGGAAGTCAGCACGAGGTTTCCGTGTCAATGTTTTATCTGACACCGTGAAGCTGAGGGAGGGGAGTCAGCAGGAGGTTTCCGTGTCAGTGTTTGATCTGACACCGTGAGGCTGAGGGAGGGGAGTCAGCAGGATGTTTCCGTGTTAGTGTTTGATCTAACACCGTGTGGCTGAGGGAGGGGAGTCAGCAGGAGGTTTCCGTGTTAGTGTTTGATCTAACACCGTGAAGCTGAGGGAGGGGAGTCAGCAGGATGTTTCCGTGTCAGTGTTTGATCTGACACCTTGAGGCTGAGGGAGGTGAGTCAGCAGGAGGTTTCTGTGTCAGTTGTTGGTCTGACACCGTGAGGCTGAGGGAGGGGAGTCAGCAGGAGGTTTCCGTGTCAGTGTTTGATCTGACACCGTGAGGCTGAGGGAGGGGAGTCAGCAGGAGGTTTCCGTGTCAGTGTTTGATCTGACACCGTGAGGCTGAGGGAGGGGAGTCAGCAGGAGGTTTCCGTGTCAGTGTTTTATCTGACACCGTGAGGATGAGGGAGAGGAGTCAGCAGGAGGTTTCTATGTCAGTGTTTGATCTAACACTGTGAGGGTGGGGGAGGGAAGTCAGCAGGAGGTTTCCGTGTCAGTGTTTGATCTGACACCGTGAGGCTGAGAGAGGGGAGTCAGCAGGAGGTTTCTATGTCAGTGTTTGATCTGACACCGTGAGGCTGAGGGAGGGGAGTCAGCAGGAGGTTTCCGTGTCAGTGTTTTATCTGACACCGTGAGGCTGAGAGAGGGGAGTCAGCAGGATGTTTCTGTGTTAGTGTTTGATCTGACTCCGTGAGGGTGAGCGAGGTGAACCAGCAGGAGGTTTCCGTGTCAGGCTTTGAAATGAACCCATGAGGTTTTGTCATGTCACATTGTTGCTTGACAGTCTGGAGGGCATACCTCTCAATTCTGGCATAAGCTCCAAGGCATTAGGAAGGAGGAGTTTGCTTCAGTACCAGAGTAAATCACTAATAGTGGTGAATATTGTCTATTCCCAGTTGTGGGATTCGCAATTTAAATGGAAGATTCTTCTTATCCAGTATGGCTTCTCCCCTACTCCTAGTATTAAAAGACGAAAATAAAAACCCGTTCAAATCCGCCCTGCTATAACGTCAAATGTTCCTTGTCATCGAGGTGCATCTTTTGCAATAGGACAAAATCCACCCTCTCTATTTTAAGATTAGAAAGTAAATTTTTCCTCTTGACTGGGCAATTGCTCCCCTTAATGTTCTAGGTGCACCATTTAAGTATATAATTTTCCAGAACAGACTATAGCAACACTTGAACTCGAGAGAGGAAGAACTCGAATTACTGATCATTAATAAACAAAATCTCATAGAGCTTAAAAACTACACAATCGAAAACTATTACAACTGACAAGCTCTCAAAACTTTCCAAAACTAAACATATAAAAAAAAACAAAAAACCAAAAAAATCGATAGGGGAATTTATAATTTCCACAAAGTTTTCGCTTTCTTTGCAGAGTCAGACGAGTTCATGGATCCATTAAATGCAATACCGAGAACAGTTGGGTACCAGAGGGAATACTGACTCCCGAGTTCCCTTACTCTTCTCTTGATAAGGGTTAGACCTGGACGCAGGTGAGCACTTTGGTGACAGCGATCACAATTCTGTTAAGTTTACTTTAGTGATAGCAAGGGATAGGTGTATACCACTGGGCAAGAGTTACAGCTGGGGGAGAGGTAGTTACGATGCGATTAGGCACGATTTAGGAAGCATAGGAGGGAGAAGGAAACTGAAGGGAATAGGCACATAAGAAATGTGGAGCTTATTCAAGGAAAAGTCACCGTGTGTTCTAGATAGGTATGTACCTGTCAGGCAGGAAGGACGCTGTAGAGTGCGGGAGCCACAGTTTACGAAGGAAATGGAATCTCTGGTCAAGAGGAAGAAGAAAGCTTATTTTAGGATGAGATGTGAAGGCTCAGTTAGGGCGCTTGAGGGTTACAAGGTAGCCATGAAAGACCTAAAGGAGAGCCAGGAGAAGACACGAGAAGTTGTTGGCGGATAGAATCAGGATAAACCCTAAGGCTTTCTGTAGGTATTTAAGGAATAAAAGAATGACTAAAGTAAGATTAGGTCCAATCAAGGATTGTAGTGGGAAGTTGTGTGTGGAGTCAGAGGGGATAGGGGAAGCACTAAATGAATATTTTTCAACAATAATCACTTTAGAAAATGACAATGTTGTCGAGGAGATTACTGAGATACAGGCTATTCGACTAGTTGGGATTGAAGTTCACAAGGAGGAGGTATTAGAAATCCTGCAGAGTGTGAAAGTCCGTAAGACCACTGGGCCGGATGGGGTTTATCCGAGGATCCTCTGGGAAGCCAGGGAGGAGATTGCCGAGCCTTTGGCATTGATCTTTAAATCGTCACTGTCTACTGGAATAGTGCCAAAAGACTGGAGGATAGCAAATGTGGTTCCCCTTTTCAAGAAGGGGAGTAGAGACAACCTGGTAATTATAGACCAGCGAGCCTTACTTTAGTTGTTGATAAAGTGTTGGAAAAGAGGATAAGAGATAGTATTTATAATCATCTAGGAAAGAATACATTGATTAGGGATAGTCAGCACGGTCATGTGAAAGGTAGGCCGTGCCTCACAAACCTTAATGAGTTCTTTGTGAAGGTGACCAAACAGGTAGATGAGAGTAAACTGGTTGATGTGGTGTATATGGATTTCAGCAAGACGTTCGATAAGGTTCCCCACAGTGGGCTATTATAAAAATGCGGAGTAATGGGTTTGTGGGAGATATAGCAGTTCGGATCAGTAATTAGCTTGCTGAAAGAAGACAGAGGGTCGTGTTTGATGAGAAATGTTCATCCTGGAGTTAAGTTAGTAGTGGGTCTGTGTTGGGTCCACTGCTGTTCGTCATTTTCATAAACGACCTGGATTTGTGTAGAAGGGTAGGTTAGTACATTTGCAGATGACACTAAAGTCGGTGGAGTTGTGGATAGTGACGAAGGATGTTATAGGTTACAGAGAGACATAGATAAACTGCAGAGCTGGGCTGAGAGGTGGCAAATGAGGTTTAAGTGGATACGTGTGTGGTGATTCACCTTGGTCGGAGTAAACGGAATGCAAAGTAATGGGCTAATGGTAAGATCCTTGGTAGTTTAGAAGAGCAGAGAGATCCTGGTGTCCAGGCACACAGATGCTTGAAAGTCGCCACCCAGGTTGATAGGGTTGTTAAGAAGGCATACAGTGTTTTAGCTTTTATCAATAGAGGGATCAAGTTCAGGAACCATGAAGTTATGCTATAGCTGTACAAAACTCTAGTGCGGCCGCACTTGGAGTATTGTGTACAGTTCTGGTCACCACATTATAAGAAGGATGTGGAAGCTTTGGAAAGGGTGCAGTGGAGATTTACTAGGATGTTGCCTGGTATGGAAGGAAGGTTTTACGAGGAAAGGCTGAGGGACTTGAAGCTGTTTACGTTAGAGAGCAGAAGGTTGGGATGTGACTGAATCGAGACATATAAGATAATCAGAGGGTTAGATAGGGTGAGCCTTTGTCCAAGAATTGTGACGGCGAAGATGAGGGGGCATAGCTTTAAATTGAGGGGTGATAGATATGGGACAGATGTCAGAGGTAGTTTCTTTACTCAGAGAGTAGTAAGGGTATGGAATGCTTTGCCTGCAACGGTAGTAGATTCGCCAACTTTAAGTACATTTAAGTCGTCATTGGACAAGCATATGGACGTACATTGAATAATGAAGGTTCGATGGGTTTCAGATTGGTATGACAGGTTGGCGCAACATCGAGGGGCGACGGGCCTGTACTGCGCTGTAATGTTGTATGTTCTGTATCATCAAAAGATTTTTTTCTGAATCACCGCCGCCGAAACGTTCCGAAAGGACATAATCCTGGAGCCCGTGAATTAAAGGCATTGGATTTTGCCGCTGGGTTCTGGAAGCTTCCATTAGTCTTTGTTTATCCTCATAACTGTGTAACCGCACGCGGACAGGGCGAGAGCGCTGGTCTGAGCCTGACCTGTGCACCGTAACCCGATGAACTGTCTCAGTCTTCACCCGTCCCTCTTCAGTTTCGAAGTGAAGGAATCGCTGCAGCCAGTTCTCAAAAAATACTCACTGGCTGACCACTTGCTGTCTAGGCCAGCAGACAGACGATGTGAACATTCTTCATCCTGCCCCTATTCCCAAGGTCGTCATCATGTTCAATTAAGATACGAACCTGTTTTTCAACGGTGAGGATCCTCTCTCATGAGGAATTTATTATCGCAGACTCTGTCATGCAGTTCGGCGCTTGACATCGTCCATTTTGTTTCCAAGGCTGTCAAGTTGCTGCTCATGTTTTTGTAGCCCGTCTGAGAGTGTTAGTGGTTCTAGCCACGGCTGAACCCTTCTTCAATCATGGCTTCAACCATTTCACATAACTTGGTGAACTCAGTGACCAAGGCCTGGTGAGTAACTGGGTCCATGGAACGAGCAGAGGGGGGTACAGCTGCAGCCTCAGGCAGGCTCGATGCTTCAGACGGGTGCACCGTGTGTTGGGACTTACTCGATCCTTTTCCATGTTTTGTCATTTCCACTTGATAAACCGGGATCAGTAAAGATTCTATCGCTCTTCTAATGTTGAATTTTAAGTAAATGCCTGGGATGTAGTGGGTTAGGGAACCACTTTTCCCTTGCTGTGATGCAGAGCCCAACAAAGCAGACCTTCAGGATCGCCACTATCTTGGACTCCCGCTTAACATTTTATCAATATTATCATTTCGGTTTGCATTATATTCCTGGATGTTCTGGAGCAGTGTGATTTTGTATCACTGTCTACATTTCCTCCTACACTGCAAATTGCTGCCCATTCCTCGATAATCCTTGACTCTGTTGTTACTTATGATACTTCTGAAGTGCGTCAAAAATATTCAATATCTCTGCCTCCAATGCTCTGCAGGGAAGAGAGTTCCAAACACTCTCACCACTGAGAAAACAAAAGTTAACCGCAACTGTGCGTGAGATCATTTTTGTCTCCTGACCTGAGAACGGATACAATTAACTTGGAAGCAGTTCGGAGATGTTTCACTTCATGTATTCCAGGGATGCGGGTCTTATATAATGAAGGCTTTAACAGGTTACTCTTGGAATGAGAGGTGAACTTATTGAAACATACAAAACCGAGAGGAGAGTGGATCAGATAGATACCCACTGGGTGTTTGTATCGTCCAAACTTCTTGTTGTTCTGATAGAATCTCTACAGTGTGGAAGCAGAACATTCGTCCATCAAGTCCACATTGACCCTCAGAACTGTATCGCCCCCCGACCTGCCCCCCCCCCCCTACTCTATCCATGTAACTCTGCATTTCCCATGACTAACCTATCTAACCGACACATTCCTTGGCACTATGGGAAATTTAGCATGGCTAATCCACTCTAAGCTGCATATCTTTGGACTGTGGGAGGAAACTGGAACACTGGTAGGAAACCCACACAGACATGGGGAGAATGTTCAAAATCCAAATAGAGGGTTGCCAGAGGTTGGAATTGAATGCAGCTCCTGGGCGATGGGAGGTAGCAGTGCTAACCACAGATCCAATATGTGCATCCGTTAGTTCTATTAGTTACTTATGGCTGACTTAAGAAATCTGCCTGATTTGTTCCTGTCACTGAACCTCAGCCAGTCTGAAACCTTTATCATCGACTATATTACCAACCTGGTTACATTTAAAATTTGTTGTGAGCAGTGGAAAAGTGGGACTAGAAAAGGAAAGAGTGCCACCCTCCATCCTCAGTCACAACTGGAGTGAAAAAAAAAATCACAAAGTGGTATTTCATTCCAGTGGGAATTCTCTTTCCCAGAATTTTGGGGTGGCCAGATATTTATATTATAACGAGTCTGGCTTTGCCTATAGACAGGTGAATCAGAGATAATGGTGGATGTAGAGCAAAGTGCAACTGGGACCACAATGAGATGAGCTGCGACCTTATTTACTGGTGGAGTAGTGTCAAAGGGCCGAATAGCCACCTCGTGTTCCTCAGCCATGTGTTCTGATGTTCCATTCAGCCCTTCGAACCTGCTACACAGGGGCAGATCGAGGCCACTCCGATGGTTAGGTGCAGTTGCGGAAATGTACGTGGAAAATGCAGGCTGGGCGAGAAAGTGCCCCCACCACTCGACCCCCCCCCCCCCCCCCAAACAATCCCTGCTTCCAGGCTTCCCCTGTCTGAAAATTCTGCTCCAGACGAGGAACATATTGCAGCCCCAGATACGCTGCGAATACAACCCCATATCCCCCACGCAGGGTTAAAACAACAAATCCTCTGCCCTCCCTGAATGCAACATTTTACAACGCGATTTCCATGAAAATAACCCGTTAGTTTCCAAAAGCATAGCATGTGAAATTAATAAATAGGAACAGGAGTAGGTCAATCGGCCCCTAGCCTTGTCATTTAAAAAAAAAAACATGGCTGATCTACTTCAGGATTCAACTCCACCTTCTTGCCGACTCCTTGTAACCCTCCACACCTCTCTGGGTTAGGGAATTCCAGACATTCACTACCTTCTGAGAGAAGACATCGGTTTTCATCTCAGATTGAAATCGATGTTTCTTATTCGAAATCTGTATCCTCGAGTTCGACACTTTGCCCAAGAATGGAAACAACTTCTCAACATCTAATTTCTCAAGCCCCTGCTGTATCTTGTATGTTTCAGCAGTATCACTTATCATTCATTTAAACCCAATGAATGATCGCGTCACCTTTTTAGAGATTCTCTATAACTAAACCCTTTCATCGCAGGAAAATTC
Source organism: Chiloscyllium plagiosum (assembly GCF_037043375.1). Lineage (NCBI taxonomy): Eukaryota > Metazoa > Chordata > Chondrichthyes > Orectolobiformes > Hemiscylliidae > Chiloscyllium > Chiloscyllium plagiosum. The sequence continues at coordinate 97,087,572 of NW_028270156.1, read as the reverse complement.
CTAATGTACCAACATAGTTACTTGCTGCACCAGCATGCTGACTTTGTGTTACACACATAGGAACACTCCAAAACCTTTGTACTGCTCCTTTTCTGGAAGTCCTCTCCATTAAATAACAGCCTGCCTTTTGATTCTCAGTGTCATCCTCAAACTCGGATGTATATTGCACTCAGCTCCCTCCTTTAGGCTGTCAGCATAGATTGTAAATAACTGATGCCATCAGACTGATAGTTGTGGTACTCCAGCAGATACACCTTTACCATAAAGATCCATTAATCCTGACTCTCCGATTTCTGTGTTAACGAATCATCATCCCATGTTAATACAGTATCCGACGTCCTAGAGCTTCTGTTTTGTGTAAGAACTTTCATTTTTTAATACTTGTGGAAAATCTCTGGAAAGTTTTGCCTCTACCAGATCCCCTTTATCAAGTCCGTTGTTACATTTTCAGGCATGGTAAGGAGTACTTTGCATGAATTTAGAGGCAAAATATCATTTCCCTTTCACAGACCCACACTGACACTGCGTGAAGCTTTTCTAAACGTCCATGCTGGGCAAGTTTTCCAAACTGGACTAGTCCCATCTGCTTTCATTTGACCCATACGCCTCTAAGTGTTTCCCAGTCATATATTTGTCCAAATAATGTTTAATGTTGCAGCTGTACACGCCATCTACCACTCTTCCTCTGGCAGCCCATTCCATACCCACACCACACTCTGCGTAGAAACGTTGTCCCTTCGTCCTTTTTAAATATTCCCTCTAACACCTTAAACCCATTCTCTCTATGCTGGAACTCCCCCAGCCCGTGGAAAAATCTTGGCTATTCACACTATCCATTCCTCTCATGATTTTATAAGCTTCTACAATGTCAGCCCGCAACCTTCTACACTCCGTCTGATACTAACTTCAAGAACAAGCATTTAAAGATAAGCACTGCAAATTTGAAGCGATATTAAACATCACAGGTAACCAATACTCAGCCCAATCTTCATACTGTTATTTGTTTTTCTCCATGTTACAATACTAAGGCGACATGAAACGCTTACTAGTGCCAATAAGAAGTTAATCATCTGAATTCCTTTGTCTAAAGGGGATGATGATCACCACAGTGAAAACGTATCTGTGGCCATATCTATATAATACCATATGGTCAACATTCTCCCTCCTGGCCTCCCTGTGACTGTATGTGGTTGTGTCTTCTTTATCTTGCAATCAATAGAGTGAACCCCTTTCCCCATTTACATCTTAATTTAAACCCCTTTTACAGAATCTTCTCATTCACCACTGCTAAAAGCCCGTTTATCTTTTGCCACACCCTCCTTTCCCTGCCGCACATTCCCCAATTCTGGTAAGGGATTAAAAGACCATTTTGCAATTGTATTCAGTTTTTAAGAAGTGTCACATTGGAAACGCTAACACTGTTTCTCTTTCTCTGCAGATGCTGACAGACGTGCTGAGTTTCACCAGAAATGAAAAGGCACAGAAAAAAGTTTCAATTAAACAAATAACTATGGATACTGGAAATAAGACTACAAAAAATGCTGGAGATACTGGTAACTTTATAGAAGATTAACTGGACCTGAAACTTTAACTCTGCATTCACTCCAGAAAATTATGCAACACCTTTAGCAATATCTTCAGCAATTTTTGTTTTTGAACAATTTCCAATGACGTCAAAGATGCCCAAACATCTTGTCCAACATGGAGCGCCGTACACTGGGAACTGAACAATAACGCATGGTGCAGAAGTTTGTTGACTCTGAAATTGCATAAGGTTGGCATCACTGACACTACAGAGCTCTGAATCATGGTCAGGGAGAAAAACGGAGGGAAACACATTCACTTCAAATACAGAAGATGGCATTATGGAAATGAGAAGATTCAGATTAGTACCTTAAATGGATTGAGTTTATGCAACGAATTGGAGGCGAGGCATCAAAGAAAGACTCCAGCAGAATGAGAACATGAAAATTGAAGTATTTCCACATCAGAAACCAGAGTAGGTCACTGAGTACAGGGCTGATGGGTGAATGGGTCTCGGTGTGAAATGGGGTACAGTCAGTAGAATTGAATTGTAAATAATGCAGCTAAAACTGGGTTATCATCTGATGCTGTAGAATCAACAGCAGAAGAAGCACAGTTGTATTCAATGACAATCTGTAACATTTTCCCGACGATACTTCATCAGTCTACCATTACCATCAAGCTGATCCATGGTTCAGTGACGAGTGTGTGTGAACATGCCAGGGTCGGAATCACGAGCACCTAAGCCTGATGACAACCCATTAATGCGACCACACTTGACTGGTTACACTCCAAACAGCAGGACTAACATCTGATACAGAGGGAGAAATGATACCAAGACTAACAAATCAGATCTAAGCTCTGTCGGCCTGTCAAATCCATGCATAAAAGTCGATGGTCCATTAAACAATTTACTGGAAGAGATGACTCAACAAATATACGCACCCTAAATAATGGAACAGCCCTGTCCGTCAGTGTAAAAGATGCAGTATCGGCACCATCCTTAGCCAGAAGTATTGAGTCGATTATCCACCTCACCCTCATCATGATGTCCACAGAATCATAGATGACAGTCTTCAACCAATTCAATTCACTGCATGTGACATGAAAAAGCTGCTGGACACTGTAGATATGACTAAGGCAGTGGGCCCTGACCCCATTCCTGCAATAGGACTGAAGACTTGTGCTGCACAACCAGCCGTGCCCCTGGGGAAGCTGTTTCATTCCAGCTCCAACTCCGACATCTCCCTGGCAATGCGGAAAATTACTCAACTATATCCAATCCGCTAAAAGAAGGATTACTGCAATCTGACTCTTTACTAGTCCTTCAGTCCCATCACGACAGTTAAATTGGTGGGAGTTCAAATTTGACAGAGCTGCCAAGCAGCACAGAAATAATCTGCTCAGTGTAGTTTCCGATAGGTCCCCATGTGGAGATGCTGCTGTTGTGGAAATGTCACTGGATTACTAAGTCAGACCAGGCTAATGCTCTGGCAGCTGATGCAAAATAAAAACAATTAATAAAAAATCAAGATCTAAAATCTGGTGTCAGTAATAGTGATCTTGTGTTCAATATCAGTGTAAACTTCGATTTCCTTCCCCAATGTACTTTCAGGAAGTGAATCTCCCGTGCTTTCCTGGTCTGGCCTAAAAGTGACTCCAGACACAGAGACATGTGATATATTCTTCAATGATCTCTGAATCGGCCAGACAAGGCACTCAATTATATCAACTGCACTGAGGTCTTAAATGATAAACCCGTTCTGAACACCAGGCACCAGCCTCGTTAGTACAAAAGGGAATGGGAAACATAATCCTGTCGACCTGCAGAGACCTCTTTCCTAACAGTTGAGAGCTTGTGACAATATTTACAGAGCTTTCCCACACACTGCACAGAAACATTGTGACAGGAGCATGTCATACAACACATTGAGCTTTCCCTGTGCTAGTTAATGGCTGAACATCTCCTCAGTGCAGTTTTCCCCATACAATTGTCATATCCCTTAATATGTTTAAACATTGTGAAATATAAAATGAAATCTGCCTTAGTGCCTTCAGCCCATCAGTTTTGCTCCTCCGTTCTCCGAAAACACGTGTTGATTAAATACAATTTGGCTGCAATGTGATTCGTGAATCTGTTTTTCTATAAAGTGAATTCCCGTTCACTTTGACGCGATTCCTTGCCAGGAACCAGCTGAACAGCAAAACCCTGTCTCAGGATCCTCTCTGCAAAATGTACAAACAATGTGGTCAGCTAAAACAGGAATGCAATGCGCACAGGAGGCCTTGAACTGAGCCTGAAACTGGAAATTGTAGACTACATTTAGAAATAACTTTATTTCAAACTGTGGAGAGAATCTTGAGGAGAACCGGAATTCCCCATCGGCATCACGTGGTTATTCAGCCCCCACATGCTTTCTGGTGAACGGTACAGTGCTACAGTGAGTGACTGTAGTGTGAAAGTGTTACATTTACGGCACTGTTCCATTACAACATGTGATTTAAAGATTTATTTAGACTGAACTAGTATGGTTGTTCGACCAAACTTAATTTTTGGTTTTTACTGATTTTTTGGGGGGTTTGCCCCTTACTCCCTTTTTTCCATAGACCCCATTATTAATATTGCACGATTTACAACAACACACTGTTTCACAGAAACACAGTTACTGTGTTATTGGAGAACAACCTGGACTGACAGCTGATCTGCAATCTTCACACCGTACTCCTGCTCTATCCCTCCCCTTTAATTTCCAGAAATCCTTATTTATATTCAGTGCCATGACTTCCACAGCCTGATCTGGGAGAGAGTCCCCCTGGTTCACCAGTCTCAGAGTGCAGACATTTATTCTCACCTCAATGCAAAGCGGCCTGTCTGTACCTGATACTGTGGCCCCTTGCTTCAGATATCCGAGCCAGGGGAATAACCATCCCTGCTTCCAATCTGTCTCGCCCAATCAGAGTGTTGTATATTTCACTGAGATCTCCACTCATTTTCCTAAACCGCATGGAATACAAGTCCAAACCCCCAAACTCAGATCCCATAACAAGTCTGTCATTCCAGAGATCATGATGGTCATCCTTTACTGCTCTCTCTCAATGTCAGGTTTGTCCTCGATTAGGAACAGAGACCAAAACTGCACACAATGCTGCACAATGTTCTAGATGGCGTCTCACCAAGACCCTGTACCGCTGCAGTAATAAACTCGTACTCCTGTACTCAAATCCCCCTGAAATGAAGGTGAATACAACAGTTATCTTCCTCACTAATTGCTGCTCCTGAAATATTGCTTTCAGTGACTAGTGGACAGGGAGATCAAGATTCCTTTCAATGTTACAGCTCCCCACTTGCTGGGTCTATATACACTGGTCAGCGTGCCAATGCCATTCCCAGTATTGACACCTGGATTCAGAACTCACTGCTCTACATGGATTCGGAGACTGCACAGAAATAAACAAAAATGCAGCTTAAGTTCCTTTATAGAGCAACATTTTTCAAACACTCCCTTTTCAAATGATAGGCTTCCATTCTTTTGTTCCCATCAAAGTACACAGCATCTCATCTCTCCCATTGCTCTCCATCCGCCACGTATTTGTCCAGTCATTTCACTTATCTCAGTCACCTTGGAGCTTTTTTACATCCTCCTCACCCACTCACAAGCTGACATTGTTTAGTGCTGTCAGCAAACTTGGGAATATTGCATTTGAGACACTCAACCAAATATATGATGTGTATTGGCAATAACTGGCGCCCATGCCACGATCCTTGCGATATATCCCTAGCCTTCCACTAAAAAAAATGTTGTTTTATTCCTTCTCACTGTTTCTTGCCAGCTCTGTCTTTCGAGAACCATGTCCATGTATTAGCCCCAGTCCCACAGGATTCGAATTTGCACAATAGGCGTGGGGCTTTATCAAAAATCTTTCTGAAATTCCACTCGGATTGCCTTGATAGCTTCAACATAATTTTGCTTAAAGCCGCTTTCTCAAATATGATTCCTATTTCATGAATCACTGTTGACTTTGTCTATGACCATTAATTTCAGTCTGATACTTTCTCTAAACTGTTTAGTTGATAATTTAATTCTATTCCCCTTTTCTCACCAGAGTAAAGTTCCCTCGTATTACTAGGAAGTTTTCTTTTTTGTTTTGCTTTCTTCCGTAAAGGCATAACTGAAGTATTTGCTCCATAGTTCTGCTATTTCCCGGTCCTCAATTATCTGGTATCAAACCGGAGGAAAGCTGCACATTTATTTCCCTTAATTTTTACATTGACATATTTTCAGAAAATATTATAAGTTCTGTCTTATAAACTTTGTTAAGATATTCTTCAGAAACCTATCAATTCCTATTTTAAGGTACTCAGTGATTGGCCTTCCACAGCCATACAATCACAGAAGCAAAGACTCTGTACTATCAGAAATACAGCACGGTCTACATTAGCCACACTTCGCGACACAATAACCATAGCCGTGAATCTTAAGGCATTTCAAGTGCACTGCCGGGTATTTTCTCATAGTTTTGAGGTTACCATGACAACTCGCCTCTCAAGAAATGCATTTCAGACCCCAACACACTCTGGGTGAAAAGCAATCCTCAAATCCTCACTAAACCGCAAACCCTTCACTTTAAAAGTGTGGCCCTTTGACTAAATGGAACAGCTGCTGTCCATCCACACTGTCCATGCTCCTCGTAATCCTATCCTTCAGAATCACGTCTCCCTCAGCCTCTACTCCCCGAAACTAAACAACCCAAGCTTATCCAGCCTCTCTCCATAGCTGATATGCTCCATCTCAGGGAACATCCTGGTGAATCACCTTTGCACCCCCTCCAGTGCATTCACATCCTTCCTGCAATGTGATTCTCAGAACTACACACAGTATTCCATCTTGGCCTCACCAAAGTTCCGCATAGCTCTTATAATCTGTGCCTCAATGAATCAAGGTTTTGTTTACAATCCCCTATGCTTTCCCAAATTGTGTATTACCCTGTACATCACATTCAGGGATGTGTGGAGAAGCACCCTCTGACCTTCCTAGTGTGCTGCCATTCATTGAGTCCTCTCCTGTCTGGTTCCTTCTTCCAAAGTGTATCACCTCATATTTATCAGGGTTATATTCCATCTGCCATTGATCTTCCCAGCTGACCATTCCATCTGTATCTTCCCGTAACTTAAGGCCTTCCTCCCCACTGCCAACCAACCGGCTAATCTGCGTATCAAACACAAACTTATTTTTCTCATTCCCCACCCCTCGTCCATATTCACAGCTACATCATTTATGAGTACCACAAATATTAAAGTTGAAAATCGCACAATATCAGGTTAGAGTCCAACAGATTTGTTCGGAGGCACTAGCTTTCTAAGCACTACGTCTTCATCAGGTGATTGTGTGCTTTGATGAAGAAGCAGAACTTTGAACGGTAGTGCCGCCGAATAAACCTGTTGGACTATAATCTGGTGTTAGGGATTTTTAGCATTGTCCACCCAGTCCAACACCAGCACCTCCGAATCACAAATAATAAGGGACACAGCAATGATCCCTGTGGTATACGATTGGACACTGGCCTCCAGTCACACAAGGAGTCAACCACCATCTTGTGTCTCCTACCACCATACTTCATTTGGATGCAATTTGGCAAGTCACTAATGAGTCCTACCTGTTCCCTGGCCATTCTATTCCGCTGGACACACTTGTAGAATATCTGGGAATTCTCCCTAATCTTGCCCTGCCAGCAGGTTTCCATGCCCCTGTGTTAGTTAGTCCCCTACACGTGCAGAATTTCCTCCTTATTGCAGCCTTAAATGGTCTGTCATTTATCCTGCCATTATTTCCCTTGATTGTGTATTAGGCAGCCGGAGAAACATCCTATTAATTTCCAACTTGTCACATGTTTTGTGAAATTTATACATTTCACAGTGACCCACCTCTCATTCTTTGAAACTCTAGAGAACACAGGCGGAGTTTCCTCATCACGCAATCTCGCCAATTGAGGGATTAATCTGGAGAATGTCCATTGAGCTTCCTCTGTGGTCAGTATATTCTTTCTCAGATTTGGTGACCAAAACTGTACTCAATATTCCAGGTACATTACTCACTAACACGCTTTCAACTACTTCAACATGTCTTTACATCTATATTCTGACTCCCTTAAAGGAAGGCAATCCAATCTTTAATTGACCACTTGCACATATTCCTTCAAATACCCTTCACATTCATTGCATTTATGAACTCATTGTGAGTTCTTATAGAAAACCTTCTGATAATCTAAAATATGCCAGTTGTACTGGTTCCCCATTATCTATGTTGTAAGAATCAACTTCAAACAATTCCAAAGCTTGTCAAGTATGTTTGTCCTTTCAGAAATGCATACTGATTCTCTCCAATGTTGCTGTTAATTTCTAAATAACGAATATCACATCCTATATAATAGACTCCAACAGTTTCCCCACAAATGTCAAGTTAATTGGTCTGCAGTTCTCCACACTATCTCTTCTTCCCTTTCTGGATGCTTGATCACTACCGTACATCTATAGTGCTTGGATCACGTTTACGAATGTCCATTTATCTACAACGGCTTCCGTTGTAGGATGCACGGGGTAATAGAACACAGTCATCAACAGTGCAACTAATACTTCTATTAGTGGTTTATTTCTGAAGATTTTGGTTTGAAGTAGATTTTGTTTGTCAAGGTTAGCAATGCTCAATCTAGCTGCATGTTAAAGTAGAGCCTTGTTACTAATATAAATTGACTTTGTCTTTCGATCCACAAGTCTTATATAATGACGTTGTATTTCTGGGTGATTTTCTGGATCTTCCTCCATGAAGACAGATGGAAAGTAATTGGTTATTTGCTAGACCATTTCCCTGTTATCCATAATAACCTCGTCTTTCCTGATTGCAGATTTCCACATTTGACTTTGCTTTTCTCTTTCCTTTGAAATATAGAACATAGATTTATGCAGTCTTTGTGTTCCTGTTTGTTTGCATGTGTGTTCGCTTTTTAATTTCCTTACCCGTTTCATGGCCCTTCTTTTCTGGATCGTAAATTTCTGAGAATTCTCAGGATTCCACAATGTCTGGAATTCTTCTGAAGTCACTTCCTGTGATTCATGTAATCTTTAATTTATTATGTTAACCATTGTTAACTCACTTTCTCACTCTTGAGTGTTTTACCTAAATAAGACCATAAGACATAGACATAGGAGTGGAAGTAAGGCCATTCGGCCCATCGAGTCCACTCCGCATAAATAGACATATTTTTCAGACTTTGTAGTATTTCTATAAATCTCCTGGTCCTGACCAGGTATATTCAGGAACACTGCAGGAGGACAGGAAAGAAATAGCGGGGGCCCTGGTTGGTACTTTTGCATCAGCGGTAGCCAACGGGTGAAGTCCTGGAGGATTGGAGGGTAGTGAATGCTGTGCCGTTATTCAAGAAGGGCTACAAATAAAAACCGGGGAACTATAGACCAGTAAACCTAAAATCTGTAGCAGGTCAGTTACTTGAGAAGATTCTGAGAGAGAATATATACATGCATTTGGAAAGACAGGGCCTTGTGAATGGGGGATTATAACACATTTGTTAGACTGCTTTGACGAAGTGACCAGTAACTTTGGCAAGGGCACGGTTGTATATGTAGTCTGCATGGATTACAGTAAGGGCTTCAATAACGTTCCACATGGTACTCTGCTCTGGAAGGTTAGATGATATGGAATTGAGGGGGAGCTGGCAAATTAGGTCCAAAATTGGCTTGATGCTAGGAAAAAGAGGGTAATCGTGGAAGGATGGTTGTCGGACTGGAGGCCTGTGATGAGTGGAATGCCTCAGGGGTCGGTGCTGGGACCACATATTCATATATTACACATATCTATGATTTAGATGAGAATGTACAGGCATGGTTTTTAAGTTTCAAGGTGACACTGAAATAGGTGGTATCGTGGACAGTGAGGAAAGTTCTCAGAAATTTCAGAAATTACAGCAGAACCTTGATCAGGTGGGGAAGTGGGCCGAGAAATGGCAAATGGAATTTAATTCAGATAAGTGTTAGGACTTGCAGTTTAGAAAGTCAAATCAAGGCAGGAGTTTCATGGTGAATGGCAGGGCCTTAAGGAGTGCAGTGGAACAGAGTGACGCTGGAATTCAGGTGCACGGTTTTCTGTAAGTGGAGTCCCAGGTAGACAAGGCACTGAAAAAGGCATTTGACTCACTGGCCTTCATCAGTGAGAGCACTGAGTATCGAAATTAGGGAGTTATATTGCCGCTGATGCAAAAGTACCAACCAGATCACGACCAGGAGATTTATAGAAATACTACAAAGTCTGAAAATATGTTGGCGAGTCCATACTTGGAGCGTCATGTTCAGCTTTGTTCACTTTGCTCGTGGAAAGATGTTATTAAACTGGAAAGAGTGCAGAAGAAATTTACAAGGATGTTGCCAAGACTCAATGGTCTGAATTGTACTGAGGGATTGAACAGGCTAGGAGTTTTTACTTTGGAATGTATGAGGCTGAGGGGGATCTGATAGTAGTGTATAAGATCATGGGATGCATGGATAGAGTCAATGCACTCAGTCTTTTTTTCCCCAGGATTGGGCAATCACGGACTAGAGGGCATCAAACTAAGGTCAGAGGGGAAAGAGTAATGGGGAACCTGAGGGGCAATTTCTTTTAAACACAGAGTGGTATGCATATGGGATGAGCTGCCAGCAGAAGTGGTTGAGACGGGTCCATTCACAAAATTTAAAATACATTTGGACAAATACACAGGTAGGAAAGGATTAGAAGGATACAGCGAAATGGCAGGGAAATGGGGTTAGTGTGAATGGACATTTTGTTCGAAATGGACCATTTTGGGGAAAATGGCCTGTCTCCGTGCTGTAAGACTATATAGGTCTAAAAACCATTGTTCTCCTACTGAATGTTATATTGTATTTTCCCAATTCACTGGAGCGAACTTGACACTCTAGCCTCTGGGCTTCCATGATGTTTGACCAGAATGTTCAAACATTCCACATTGAATGCAGACGCCGTGTAAAATACAACATATTAATGTCACTATTCCTCCAAAGCTGCTTCAGAGCAAGGTTAGTAATTCGTCCTTCCGACCACACAATAGACAATAGACAATAGACAATAGATGCAGGAGTAGGTCATTCTGCACTTCGATCCTGCACCACCATTCAATATGATCATGACTGATCATCCTTCATCAGTATCTCACAACACCAAATCCGAAATAATCTGCTCTCTAGTTTGGTTCACAACATTCTCTTCAACCTACCTAATATACACTAAAGGAATTTATTTTTCACAACATTAGCAGTCACTTAGTTAACTCAGTTTCGATGCAACTTGACACCATCCATTATTACTGCAGAACCCACAAGTATTTGCTACTCATTCACAGAATGAGGGCTTAGCTGGATAACCAGCATTTACTGGCCATGCCAGACGGCAGTTAGGAGTCAACAGCGTTGCCTTGGATCGGAGTGACATGCAGGCCAGACCAGATAAGAACAGCCGTTTCATTCCCTAAAGGACATTAGTGAACGAGATGAGTTTTTCCAACAGTCAGGAATGGATTCCCGATCACCATAAATCCTTGATTCCAGATACTTATTGAATTCAAATTCCACAATCTGCCATGGCAGGATTTGAAACCATGTCCCCAGAACATTACCTGGGTCTCTGGGTTAAGAGCCCAGCGATAATATCATTATGTCATAGCTTCCCTTTGCATATAGTTGCATATATGATTTCCAGAGCATATGATGCAAAATATTTGCGCTACAGTTTTGGTTCAGATATATAACACACGTTTGTTTCTCCTTGCTATTTGTAAGACCCACCCAAACTCATTCTGTGGAATCTGAGGGACAGAGCCTGTGTCGTTATTAGTGATAGAGTTGGATAAGGCATTCGAGGAGGCTCACCTCGATGCTGAGATGATCTGAAGACATGTCAAGCAATACAGGACAAGCATCAATATCCAACCCGCTCATCAGGATAAGTGTCACCGTATATTCTCACAGCTCCCTCACACTCATTGTATGTCTCTTATAGCACCTACCCTTGACCAAGGCTCACTTTCTATCTCCAGATAAGGTTCAAGCACAACCACTCTCATTGTTGAATTCAGCACCTTCCCTCCCCCACATTTTCTGTCCCTGGTGCAATAGCCCCGCGCACTAATAGCACTACATGGATACAACACTATGGACAGACTCCCTCCGGCCACCTCACCATGTCACACCTTACCCAGCCTAGCACTAACAGCAGGGCCATCCACTCCCACCCTCACCCATTCCATCCCTTTCTCCCATTCCAGGAGAAACAGCCTGGAATAGGATAGAAAGGGCCAAGCCGGGTGGTGGAGTGCCGGATATCTGTCCCCTCATCCCCCTATCCTGATATGTGGGGAGGATCCTGGAGAGAACCGGAAAGGACCAGGAGGCCTTGTGTGGAGATTCGGTAACATACACGTCCCACCTACCGAATAAGAAGCAGTGTTCAGTAAAGAGCAATTCTCAATTCAAACCTGCTGTCAGTTCCAGCTTCATCTCTCTCACTCGCAGAAGAACAGATACTCTATTGCACAGAGATGCAGGCATTGAAATACACAGACGTATTGGTAAATACCCCAATATACTAACATACACAATGCATACAAGGACATAAGCATGCACACAAGGAGAAGCACACAAAGACATAAACAGTCACACACAAATAGACACAAACAGAGATAGAAACACACAGGCTGATACAAAGACAGACAGACATAGTCACACAAATACAAAAGTAACCAGTACATGGACACACACACACATAAATGCACATTAAGACACAGACACGAGTGCCATTAGGACTCAAATAAATAAGTTTTTGATTTATAAGGAGATCCAGGATTCCAGGGCAAGGTGTGAGAATGATGTTGAGGAACATATTAGAAATAACTGAATGGTATATCAGACTCGATAGGCCAAATGGTCTAATTCTGCTCCTTTTTTAACGCTCGTGTGGTGTTATGCTATCAGGTATTCTCTTCCTGAGACAGTAGCAGCAACATATTTGATTGGAAACAGTCAGTGGTAATGTGGGAAAAGATTGGAGGGCAGACTGGTTAATGTCTATTCCTAGTTATTGTACCACTATATCCGAAAAGGGGCAGTGATTTGAGGTAAACACATATTTTAAAAAAAATTGTGTCCCACAATGAAAGAAGGATGTCCATTTCCCTTTACTGTTGTGCTATCTGTGGTGTCCTCATCCTCAGGGAGTAGTGAAGACTCGGTTAATTTAGGTATTTTAGTTTGAGATTGACTGATCTTTGCAGGACAGGAGAGTCAATGCTTATTGGGAACAGACAGGAGACGGATGGTCAGACACACTCGGATCAGCCATGAGCATTCTGAATGGTGCCGCTAAATGGCCAACTGCTGCCCTTTCCAATGTGTTGTTCTGTCAATCCACCCTCCCGGCCGTTACCAGAATATACTGCTGCCCCTATCCAATGTGTTGTTCCCTCAATCCACGCTCTCGGCCGTTACAGAGATATACTGCTGCCCCTACCCCATGTGTTGTTCCCTCAATCCACCCCTCGATGCTGTTACAGAGATATACTGCTGACCATACCCCATGTGTTGTTCCCTCAATCCACTCCTCAGTGCGATTACAGGGTAGAGGACCATCCCATTCAGCCAGACTGGATCGTTACAATGAGACGGGAGGAGACCATTCTTCCCCTCCAAAGAATTACACAGGAATATAGGATGAAGTAATTCAGCTCGTTGAGTACATTGCACAGCCCAGGACGAGGCTATTCAACCCGCCTGAACTGCTGCACAGGAACAGGGATGCTGTCACTAACAGGAAATAGACAGTAGTGATATATGATTTTTTAAACAAAACTGTAACTAGTTTTGACTGAGAGATCACTGTAGGGTCATCAATGAACAATAACCTATGTAAAATATCTGGATGAAGGGACTGAATGGATCAAAGCTGAACTACCTAGTAAACCAAAATGATCATTCATTAGATCTTCAAATGGAGTAGTGAATTTGCATTCTGATGTAGACTGGGAAGATTAGTGAGCGTAACCGCAGCAGAAATAATATAACGTGAGTTGTCTATTGCAGTCGGGAACAATTTAAAAGCAGAGAGATTGCAGAACTCTGTGATGCAGATGTTTTTCATATTCTTGGTACATGAATCATATGAAGTCTGTCTGCAGATGCTGCAAGTGATTCGGAAGGTAAGTGGAATGATGCTGTTTGCGGCATTGGGTATTGGGTTTAACTTTGAATATTTCACTGTATCTGTACAGGGCACTGCTGAGACCACATCAGATACATTGGGTGCAGGTCTGATCCTCTAAACTAAAAACCGGATACAATTCCTTTCAGAGATGTTCAAAGATGCTTCCCTTTACTCATTCCTGAAATGAAGGCCTTTTGTTATCGGGGATTATCTGTTCAGATCTTAGATGAGAAATCTTACTGAACCACGATTTTCAGAGAAGTCCTGCAGCTGGATACATATTTTTTCTTGTTAAGAAAACTAAAGCTAGATAATATTTTTTTGAATGAGATACATTGATATTAACACAAATATTATGAAGATATCAACCCATTTTTAAAAATTACGCAGATGCATATAAACATCTCATCAAATCATAAAACGGGCACATTATTTTCTTTTGCTCATGAAAGGCTCTGTGCACAACTACAGCAATGATGCTGCATACAGCATACAGTCTATTATCACCCATTCCAGAGAATGTACACGGAGAGTGCACATGGTCCAGTTTGGTGTTCAGTTGACATTCTTGTATTTTTCCACACAGAGACGGAGAAAAATATTACCTGCCTCAGAAGCAGCAGCCAATTGGTCTCTCTCTCTCTCTCTCTCTCTCTCTCTCTCTCTCTCTCTCTCTCTCTTACTTTGTTCTGCCTGAAAACAAGTTGTGAGAGCAGAAAATCCCTGAGACAGCTTTACCACTCGTGGAGGATTCCTGATGAGGATTCATAGGAATCTGTGTACAGCTCGAAGCAAAGGGAATTCAGCCAAATCCAACTGTTCTGGGAAGAAATCCTCAATCCCAGACATTTGTGTAAGCAGAATAAGTTCAAAGTCAGAAAAATACTTGAGACACTCTATCATTTTACCATTTGTTCACTGTTCAACTTTCGGTGTCTCAGATTTTTCTAGAAAATTAACCCGTCCGATATCTATATCATTGGACACAGCACTCAACTGGTTACATTTAAAATTTGTTTTCACCAATAGAGGAGTGGGAGAAGACATGAGTGACACTCCAACATTGGGCAGAACACGAACAAATGATTTTCAAAGGGTTGTTAAGGTGTGAATTCCCTTCCACAGAAGATTGTGATCCCTGGTTATTTCCATTTGTTCAAAATTATCAATGTAAGACATTTGAAAGACAAGTGAATGTAGGGAAATGGTACACTGACAGAAAAGTGCTGCTGAGACCTTAATCAGATCATAGTGCATGGTAGAGCCGTGACAAAGTGTCTGATGACCCACTCTTGCTCCACAGTCCCGTGTTACTATGGTGCCTTCAGCCTCTCACAACTCCTGTAAGGTGCAGATGGGGGCCACTTGCTCCAAATACCTGGTCCACAGTAACACAGGATCTCAAATAATCCCTCACAACTGTCACACACAGATTGGTATGCATTGGAAAATGTTATTTGGAAATCCAGACTAGTTTTGAAAGACGCCTCTGGCCTGTTTACATTTGTTGGTCTTGGTCTAGACCAGGATTCGTTATGAATAAAGCTCCATACCTCACTCAGAGATGACTCAAAAATGCTTTGCTCTCTCTGATTACAACATACAAATACAGTACATCCAGGAAAATTACAGCCGTTTACTTTGAAATTACAGAAAATGAAAACATAAGGAACACGAATAAATAATTCGGACGGTCAAGACATTGTATACGATCATGGCTGATCTACTGTTAGTATTAACTCCTCCTTAATGCCCAGTTCTTCACAGCCCTCAGCTCTCTGACAGGTCAAAGATTCATGTACTACCTCTTTAAATACTTTCAGTGATGTCGCTCCCTAACTCTCTCGTCCAGATAACTCCTGACATTGATTACCCTCTGTGAGAGGAAAACACTCCTACACATACACCGTCACCTATTGATATGAACAAGAGGTGAACACAGGGGCTAAGGAAAGAGGGAATGGCCTTGATATCAAGGCAGTAGTTGACTGAGGATGTCATCGGGACCGTCTACTTATTTCAGCTTAATGACAATCAGGTCTCACCTCCTCACTGTTTGGGGTCTTTCAGAGCACGAAGGAAGATGTTTGTGGTCGGTGGCCGACAATTCTCTCAGTCCCGGGACATCTCTTCAGGAGATCCTCAGATTAACTTCCTCAGCACAAACATCTTCAGCTCCTTCGTCAACGTCTATGTGCCCCATGCCCGGCGCCCCCCATCTATCCCAAGATCAGAAGCGGGGTGATCACTGAACATCACACATATTCAGAACATTTTTTCCCCACTCAGCTCCTGAAGCGGTCTGTGTCTATATTCAGCAAGACCCAAGCAACATTCACGTTTGTGCTGTTAAAGTGTCGGTAACATTCATGTAACAGAACGGCCAGGCACTGCACATTTCCACAGTTGAAAGAGGAGCTCATTCAGCACCTCAAGCTGGTTACACCCGGATATGTGGAAACTGTTCAGCCCATCCAAATGACTGAACAAGAAGAGGGACAGCCCATTCAATCCTCCTACCCGTTCCACAGGAAGAGGAGGCGTCTGGTCAGTACATTGAGCTGTTAAACAGGAACAGGCAGAGTCCACTAAGACCCCTAAACCTGTTCTATGGAACCAGGAGGAGACCATTCACCCCTCGAGACACTTTCACAGGAACAGGAGGGTGTCATTGATGCTCCAACCTGGAAAACGAATGGAGCAGATACTGCACTCATAGACTGCTCACAATGTTCCTCGTGACTCCATTGCCTGTGGAACAAATTATACTTTAACATATTTTGCTGGCAGTGAGAAAGGAAGCCAAATGTTTTGTGCCAAGCCTCAAGGAGGCATCTTCCATCTCCAAGAAGACAGACCCATGTTCACCGTGGGGGTCAGAATCTGGTGGGGATAGTTAACTGTTTTACAATGAAGGTACTTTGGCTCCTGTCGCGATGGTGGATAACGTGAAGTTCAATGTATGATCACACACCAAATGCACGATATTAATGTTGGAAGAGTTTAGTTATGACTGTCTCTCTCTCTCTCTCAATCGAAATGGGGAATGGCGTGGACTGAGAGGAAAGTTCTCAGCGTCTTTTAAGCCACCGAGCATCATGTAAATCAAGTAACAAAACATGGAATTTATCACCGTATTAGTTCTGTTCGGAATATAATAAGTGGCACTCCATCACCTTAAGTTTCAAAGAAATCACCTCTTATTTCTTCAAAACACAACAGATTAATCCTCATGCACTCCCGATGGTACAATCATCCCAACAATTAGTCTGGTGAATTTCCTTTATACTCTTTCTGCCAAGAGGATTATTCCTTATAAAGGAAAGAAAATCTGTGCACAATACTCCAAATACTATCTCAACAACACTCTAGGGTTGATCACAATAATTCTGTTCCCTCACTTTGCTGTCTCAGCTTCTTTCCTGTGGTATAAAAAGCCATTCCTTCTCTCTGCGTTTTGAATTCTCTCTGGAATTTTGAAGTTTCTTACATCTGTGCGTCAGAAATCACCAGAGGTGTCGATGGAGATGTATATCACGTTCAGAGGGAGATTCAATCAGAAAGAATTCACTTGAAACAGGGAATGGTCACCTACCTGAATGGAAATGACTTGCAGGAACATGGAAATCAGGCAGAGAAAGGGAGCTATCTTTCCTTTTGTTCTTCCCTCATGGAATGTGTGCAGCCCTGGTCAGGCTAGCATGTTATAGATTAGATTACATTACATTGCAGTGTGGAAACAGGTACTTTGGCCCAACAAGTCCACACCGACCCGCCGAAGCGCAACCCACCCATACCCCTACATTTACCCCTTACCTAACACTACGGGAAATTTAGCATGGCCAATTCACCTAACCTGCTCATCTTTGTGACTGTGGGAGGAAACCGGAGCATCCGGAGGAAACCCACGCTGACGCGGGGAGAACGTGCAAACTCCACACAGTCAGTCGCCTGAGGCGGGAATTGAACCCGGGTCTCTGGCACTATGAGGCAGCAGTGCTAACTGTAGTGCCACCGTGCCACTCACAATGCTGATCTTGAACTGAGTGGCTGATTCAGCTGTTGCACAGGATAATAAAGAGTGAACCACATTGCTGTGGGTTTGCAGTCACACAGAGACCTGAACATGAAAGGAAAACCCATTGCCTTCCCTAGAGGACATGAGGCAAACAGATATGCTTCTGTTGAAAACTAATGGTGATAATTTCATTTGCATTTCATCAACTTCCTTCAGGAGACACCAAAAGATTATTATTCTGTGCCGCTCGATTATGAGTAAATGACTTGACCACCATGCACTGTCTGTCCATCTGACAGATTCTGTGGAGAGAACAAATTACCCATCTCAAGTGCAAATTTTTTGTGACGTAAGCATAGTTTGAAGGGACTTGAAACGGTTATATCTGGATTTACCAAAGGCACAAACGATTAATTATTCAGCAGTTGCATTGAGGCTGAGAAGGTGACTGAAATATCCGGTATGTGGACTTGGGCAGGATTGGTGAGTGGGGAGAATATGTAGAAATGTAAATATGAATGGAGAAAAAAGATAATGGAGATTAAGAACAGTGTGCTTTCTCCTCGTGTATTGTTGAGTAAGTTGTGAATAATAGTTTGCTAGTTATAATCAGTAATGAATACAATTTTTGACTGGATCTGAAAATGATGACTTCCAAATTTTAAAATATGAATATGAACTGCAATTCAGTTCAACTCAGTTTAATGGTCAGATGGAATGACTTACCAGGAACACCAACTATAGCGAGGATGGGATAGTAACCACCTTGAATAATCAAAAGGATATCTTCGATCCGTGATGCTAATGATATCCAAGGCTGAGAAAGGTAGTAAAGACCCAAGGATAAACTCCTGCCTGTTATTGTAATATTCCAGTCTATTGTTCTCAGGTTCTGATCCATTAATGGAACATTCCAGTCTAATGTTCTCAGAGTCTGATCTCTCCTCCCCTATCTCTCGAGCTGCGGATCCCTGTTAGTCCAATCATTGATGCTCCCACCCATACTGGGATAACACATTGAACCGAGTCCTTAATTAATAGAAGAGGCAAACCCTCTAGTGACACATCTCGGATCCACGGAGACTGACATCAATCACAATCACTGAACAAATAGCTACAGCCAACGTCTTTCAATACAACATTGTTTTATTCAAATTCAAAACAATGATTCAAACTGTCATTTTCTGGATGGGCTATGTGAGGGTGACAGATGAAATAAATCTTGAGGCCGGTAGATCAATTGAGTGTAACCATTCAATCTGTCTTGAATGCAGGTATAATGCCATAGGTTTATCAGAACGGAAACATGCGTCTCTGATTATAAATGGAAACATGCATCCTGGAACTATTGATCAAGCATCAGAATTTCAATTAAACAATTTTTATAATTCATGATCTGAGGCGAATGTTTGTCTGAGAAACGTAGGGTTGTAACAGTCAAATGAAATGGATAACAGAGAATTGTACGTGTCAAATGCAATTCAGACTGTTATTCCAGGTTTAGAGACAGGCAGATGAGGCCTGTACTATTGATGTTATCGATGTTAGTGAACTGTGATGAAGTTTAATTTCCTGGACTTCAATTACAGTGTGATTATGGCATTGTGGAGGAGACAGAAAACAGAGAGGATTGGGGGACATGGCAGTTAAGACTGGAGGGAGGGACAATAATATTCCTCAGTCATCAGTATTGGAATGTTACAGTTTATAACTCATATGAAGAACAGATTCAAGGATACATCTAAAGTGAGGAATGAGGAGTAAAATTTATTTATTGAACACAAAATACGGGGACAAAATGATTTTCTGTCTGTACTAAATTATGGGAAGTACAAAGAAATAAGGAACACTCATGATATTGAGCTCCATAAATTGAAATGTGTATTACAAAACCACGAACGTGGTGTGCAATCTTTCTCAATCATTATTTGGCCCACACTGAGATGCTGATTTCCCCTCTGTCGGTGATCCACCTCACTGAGATTCTCTGGCGCAGTATCTCAGTATTGAAGGGGTACTCAGTTCCTGCTGCTGTTCACCCAGTCTGTTTAAATTAAATCACGTTCTCACTGTAGAGAAAAAAAATCACTTGGCCTTTTGGACTCTGTTTAACTGTCAGCAACTCAGCTCTGTGATATTATTGGCTATAAATGCTCTGGGACCACAGCCAGTATCCACACAGTGCTCAAACGGTATGGCAATAGATAAAGACCTTGCCGTCCATGAGGATTTCTAAATAAAACTTCAATTTTCTGTCCGTTCCTGTCTATCTCCCCTTATGCTGTCTTCTGATCTATCCAACTCAACCTCGTTTAACATCCCTGTTTCCAAATTGTGCAGTTGTACAGCTTGATGTTGTGGCCATTTTGGAGAAATAGATAGAGCAGGGACAGGTCTGATCGTTGGAGGGTCCGGGGTTTAGATGCTTCAATAAGAACAAGGAAGGTACTAAAAGTGGAGCGGGGTGGGGGTTGGGGTGGAGGAGGGTGGGGTGGCATTGAAAATCAAAGACAGCATTACGTTGGTAGAAAGGATGCTTGATAAGGACTTGCCTACTGAGATAGTATGGGAAGAGGTTGGAAACAAAAACGGAGAGGACATCCTGTTGAAAGTTCTCTATTGCCGTCTGAAAAGTTCCAGAGATGTAGAGGAAAGGATTACAAAGATGATGCTGGATAGGAGTGAAAATAACAGAGTAGTTGTTATGGAAGAATTTAACTTTCCAAATATTGACTGGAAATGCTGCAGTTCAATTATTTTATAGGGGTCAGTTTTTGTCCAATGCTTGCAGAATGGTTTCCTGACACAATATGTAGATAAGCCAACAAGGGCCGAGGCCAAATTGGATTTGGTACTGAGTAACGAACCAGACCAGGTGTTAGATTTGGAGGTAGGTGAACACTTTGCTGATAGTGACCACAATTCAGTTATGTTTACCTTAGCGATGGAAAGGGACAGGTGTATACCGCAGGACATGAGTTATAGCTGGGGGAAAGGCAATTATGATTCGATTAGGAAAGCTTTTAGGATGCATAGGATGAGGAAGGAAGCTGCAGAGGATGGGTACAATTTAAGTGCGGAGCGTTTTCAAACAACAGCTACTGTGTGTCCTTGATAAGTTTATACATGTCAGGAAAGGAGGAAGTGGTCGGGTGAGGATGTTGTGGTTTACTGAAGAAGTTGAATCTCTTGTCAAGAGGAAGAAGGGGGCTTATGTAAAGATGAAACGTGAAGGCTCAGTTCGGATGCTTGAGAGTTACAAGTTAGTCTGGAATGACTTAAAAAAGAGCTAAGAATAGCCAGGAGAGAGCATGAGAAGTCTTTGTCAAGTAGAATCGAGGGAAACCCTCAAGCTTTCTAACAGTATGTCATGAATAAAAGAATGATAAAATGAAGATTAATGGCAACCAAGGACAGTAGTGTTAAGTTGTGTGTGGAGTCTGAGGAGATAGGACAGACTGTAAATTAATATTTGAATCAGTATTCACAATGGAAAAAGAAAATGCTGTCAAGGCCAATACTGAGATACAAGCTATTAGACTAGACAGGATTGAAGTTCGTAACGTGGAGATGTTAGCAGTTCTGGAGAGTGTGAAAACAGATAAGTCCCTTGGGCCAGATGGGATTTACCATAGGATTCTCTGAGAAGCTAGAGAGGAGGTTATGCAACCATTTGTTCGGATTTTTACATCGCCATTGTCTACAGGAACAGTGCCAGAAGATTGGAGGACAGCAAACATTGTCCCCTTGCTAAAGAAATGGAGAAGAGACAACCCTGGTAATTATATACCTGTCTTACTTCGGTTGTGCGTAAAGTGTTGGAAAGGATTATAAGAGATAGGATTTACTATCATCTAGAAATGAATCATTTGATTAAAAATAGTCAACAAGGTTTTGTGAAGGGTATGTCATGCATCACAAATCTTACCGAGTTAATTGAGAAGGTAATCAAACAGGTGGATGAGGGTAAAGTGAGGTGTATGGATTTCAGTGAAGCGTTTGATAAGGTCCCCCGTGGTAGGCTATTGAAGAAAATATGGAGAGTGTGGTGTTGGAAAAGCGGAACAGATGAGGCAGCATCCAAGATGCATGCAAGTTGATGTTTCTCTTGTAAGCCCTTCATCAGGAATCAGTTTTCTGGTCTGCAACATCTGCAGTCTTCATTTTCTCCTCGCTCCTCGGATGTTGCCTGACCTACGGTGCGTTTCCAGCGCCACACTCTCGACTCTGATCTCAAACATCTGCAGTCCTTACTTTCTCCCAGAAAATATGGAGACGTGGATTTGTGGGTGACTTAGCGTTTGGATCACAAATCGGCTCGCTGAAATCAGACAGAAGGTGATAGTTGATGGGGAATGTTCATCCTGGAGTTTAGTTGCTAGTGATATACTGCAAGTGACTGTTGTTTGTCCTTCTGAAAATGACCTTAATGAGGGTATAGAAAGATGGGTTAGTAAATGTACTGTTGGCAGAAAGGACGGTGGATTTGTCGGCAGTGCTGAATGATGTTGTAGGTACTGCGCTGTAATGTTCTATGTGCATGGACCTACAATGGGCTAAATAGCTTCCTTCTGTGATGTAACGATTCTGAGGTACTCTGGCCCGCAATAAAAGCCTTAGGTGCCTGGAGAGACAAGCTGGTCCAATAAAGGACACACACTGCACAGTCATCCATCATCTCTTCCTGTTTTCTGATGTACAGCGGCCTCAAAATATCAGTCCAAACAAAATAGATTGATTCATATTCACGCAGTCAGGAGGACGTTCAACCGAGGGGATTGCCGTCAGAGGATTCAAGGAATAATAAGATATCAGAATAACACAAAAAATAAAACAATATTACAGCAGCATAATAATTGGCAGCAGAGTAATTGTTACAGTTCCAGATATTTCCAGGTTCAGTATTGTGTACAGTTTTGGTCACCATGCTATAGGAAGGATGGTATTAAACTGGAACTTTACAAGGATGTTGCCAGGACTCAAGGGTCTGAGTCATAGGGAGAGGTTGGATAAGCTGGGATATTTCTCTTTCGAGCGCAGGAGACTGAGGGGAGTGAAGTTCTTCGAGAAGCTAGTCATGGCCTACATCAGTTCCAGTCTCCCAGCCTGCCTCGATCCCCTACAATTTTCCTACCAGTGGAATGGATCCATAGCGGGTGCCATATCCCTGAAACATCTGGACAACAAGGATACCCACGTCAGATTCCTGCTCATTGATTATAGGTTCACCTTCAACGCCATTATTCCCTTCAGACTGATCACCAAACTCCCCGACCTTCGTCTTGGCTCGGCCCTCTGAAGTTGGATCCTCAGCTTTCTGACATACAGTGCACAATCAGTGCAAATAGGTAAGTGTGTTTCTTCCACAATAGTATTCAACACTGAAATCCCAAAGGATGTGTCCCCAGCTCCCTACTATACCCCTGTACACCCACGAATGTATTGCCAAATTTTGAACGAATGCCATCTACATGTTCACTGATGGCACCATCATAGTAGGACAGGTATGTAATGATGGCAAGTCAAATTCCAGAACGGAAATAGAGGACTTCGTGATGTGCTGCACTGAGACCATCCTCTCTTTCAACGTCGGCAGAACTATCCAACTGATCAATGACTTGAGAAAGAAATGAGGAGAACATGACCCCATCTACATCAATGGAACTGAAGTTGAAAGAGTGGAAAGCATTAAGTTGCTTGGAGTGACGATAACCGACCTCCCACGTACATGTGACAGCCGAGATGGCACAAGAACGCCCCTTCTTTCTCTGGCAGCTCAGGACATTTGACATGTCCACAAGGACCCTCACTAATGTCTACAAATGCACAACTGACAGCAAAGTATCTGCGTGCACAATGACCTGGTGTGGCCACAGCCCTGCCCAGGACAGTAAGAGAAATGACAGAAGGTTGTGTGCACAGCCCATGCCATCACGGAAACCAACGTCCTATCCATTGTCTCCATTTACACAGCTCACTGTCGCGGAAAGTCTGACAACATTATCAAAGACCCATCGCACCCTGGATCTCCTGCAATCTCTTCCATCATGCAGAAAATACAGATGCTTGAACACACAAACCAGCTGCTCATGAACAGCATCTTCCCAGCCATTATTAAACTAAGGAATGGACTCTCTAAATTCAAATAATGCTGATCTTGCTCACATTGATGTTGCCTATAGCCTGCCCTTTCTGGTGTAGCCTGTATGCCTCAGACTAAGTTTTTCCTTTACCCTATGGTCTGTATGTCCTTGCTTATTGTAGGAGCGAGATTCCCCAGCTAGGGACAAAGACTCTGGATGCAGACAGGACACAGGCACAGAATGGACTTTAATTCAAGCAAAACCTGGTTAATGCTGGGAGAATATCTAAGGATCTTCCTCGAATCTGGCTTTGACATGCGAAGACAATTCTTTACTTAATGTTTAGCTCAGATCAGAAGGAAAATCAATGACCCACTTCGATTTTGCAGTAAAAAGACAGTATTTTTATAAGTTCTGTGTTGCAATGATCGAATACAACTTTGTCAGTGTCCCCTCCACTCCCCTTCTGCACAACCAATCTTGTAAAACAACTGATCAATGATGGACACTCGCATGGACAGCCCGACGTTCTTATTTGTTTCGGATGTTTAACGATTGTTGTTATCTTTGGTCCTTGGGATCTTTCTCTCATGCATTCCAAAGTTCGGGGCTGTGCTCTTTTTAGTCATATCCCTCATTGTTTATCTTGAAGGATTGCTTAAATTCTACTCTCCAATGGGCAGGTTATCTCTTATCAAATTCCGTGAATCATATTTTACATTAGAACGTTGATTCTGTTACAAAATTCGTAATATCATTATTATATCTACTGTTAACCTTTTTCTCAGCGAATTAGACAAGACATGCCAGGCATCTCTTTAAGGTTTTATAATTACGTGGAAATCTGTGTCCATGATTAGTTACCAAATATTTAACTAGAACTTATTACTGTTGTAAACAGTTTCAAAGGCGCAGCTAGCTTCTGAAAGATAACTTGAGTTGCTGTTTTTGTGGATGAACAGAATCCTTACTGAGATCAGAATAAGTTATCTTTTGCAGAGATTCTTCAAAGGTTTTGTGCTACAATTTCATTATTTCATCTGTGTTCTGTTACAAATCATCAATTTTTAAAAAATGAACTTTCTTTATCACGATGTTGGCATGTTTCAGAATCTTGCGAATCAGATTATCCTTTCTTTTGCTTGGAATAATTCCCTTCTCAAAGGCTCTTTTTTCACTAATGCTGAAGAAATCTATTTTAATTTCTGGCTATTTTGTGGCTCTTCAAAAACAGACAGCTGAAGTAGACTTTTAAATTTCGGCCACTCCATGTCTCTTAAAAAGGCAGCTCCAACACCCACTATGATCTGCCAGAACTGTGTATAAACAAAGAGTGTCACTCTACTTAGATGCATGCGACAATGACTTCTATCAAATCAAATGAAACCAAATCTAATGGTAGAGAGAGCGGAATTGTCACAAGGTCAATAGACCCAGATCGAACTCTGCAGCCTGCCACATCCGGCCAAAAATCGTGATAGACGATTAAACAACTAACTGAATTATTCCCATTCTCTCAATGGATCAGCTCTGCACATCAGTGTAAAAAACAAGAAAATAGTATCTGTACCATCCTAGCCAGGGGTGTTGAGTCGATGATTCAACTCACCGTCATCATGATGCCCACAGAATCATAGATCAGTCTTCAACCAATTTGATTCGCTGCACGTGACATGAAGAAACAGCTGAATACAGTAGATACGACAAAAGCAATGGGCCCTGACCCCATTCCTGCAATAGGACTGAAGGCTTGTGCTGCACAACAAGCCGTATCCCTGGGGAGGCGGTTTAATTCCAGCTCCAACTCTGACATCTCCCTGGCAATGTGGAAAATTACTCAGTGTCGGTGAATAATTACAATATGACCAATTACAACCCTCTCAGTCTCCTCACGATTGTCAAATTGGGAGTTCTTTTTGATAGAGCTGTCAAGCAGCACAGACATAACTTGCTCAGTGTGGTTTCTGATAGGTCCCCATGTGGAGATGGTGCTGTTTTGGAAAAGTCACTGGATTACTAATCCAGACCAGGCTAATGCTCTGGCAGCTGTTGGAAGTTAAGAACAATTAATAAAATATCGAGATCTCAAATCTGGTGTCAGTAACAGTGAGCCTGAAGCCAATGTCGATTGTAAACACAAATTTGTTTTTCCAATGTACTTTCAGGAAGTGAATCTCCCGTGCTTTCCTGGTCTGGCCTAAATGTGACACCAGACACACAGACATGTGATAAACTCTTCAATGGTCTCTGAAAAGGCCAAGCAAGGCACACTATTGTATCAAACTGTTCCGAGGTCTTAAAGGATAAAACCGGACAGAACACCCAGGCCCAGCCTCAGTGTGGAAAAAGGATCGGGAATCACAGTCCTGTTGACCCTGCAGAAACCTCCCTTCTAACATCTGCGAACTTGTGACAACATTTACAGAGCTTTCCCACAGACCGCTCAGAAACATCAGGAATGGAATAGGACATACAGCACATTGAATCTGCCCCATTCTAGTTAATGTCTGAACATCTCCTCAATGCACTTTTCCCACTCACTGTACACATGCCTTAATGTGATAAACCTTGTGAAGCTATAAACTAGGAACTGCGGTCGTCCCCATGGTCTGTCGAGTTTGCTATCCAATTCAATATAATGATGGCTGACACTTTATTTCGACACCATACTCCTGCTCTCTCCCCCATCCTTTTGTTGTCTAGACATCCTTATTAGTCTTCAGCGCCTTGTCTTCCACAGCCTAATGTGAGAGAGAATTCCCAGGTTCACCAGTCTCTGAGTGCAGACATTTATTCTTATCTAAATGCAATGTGACCTGAGTGTACCTAACACTGTGACCTCTTGTTTTAGACGTCCCAGCCAGAGGAATTATCATCACTGCTTCCAATCTATCTAACCCTGTCAGTGTTTTACATACCTCACTGAGATCTCCACTTATTTTCCTAAACCCCATGGAATACAGGCTCAGTCGGCCCATACTCTGCTCCCACAACAACCCTGTCATCCCAGAGATCAGTCTGGTCATCCTTCGCTGCACTCCCTCAATGTCAGGTTTGTCCTTTATTAGGTACTGAGACCAACACTGCACACAAAACTGCACAATGTTCGAGTTGAGGTCTCACCAAGGGCCTGTACAGTTGCACTGAGATACCCTTACTGCTGGACTCAAGTCCCCCTGAAATAAGCGTCATTTCCCCCTTTATCTTCCTTACTGCTTTCTGTTCCTGAAATATTGCTTTCAGTGACTGGTGTACAGGGAGATCCCAGATCCTTTTCAATGTTACAGCTCCCCACTTGGTGGATCTGCGTAAAGTGGTCTCTGTGCCAATGTATTCCCAGTACTGGCTTCTGTCTTCATAACTCACTGCCCTGCATGGGACTCAGATGTCTGTCCAAACAATAACAAAAGAAAAGTGCAGTTCCCTTTATAGATTGACATTTCTCAACCACTCCCTTTTCAAAGCGTTCGCTGGTATTTTAGTGTTTCCAAACAAATTAGACAACATCACATCTATCCACACTGCTCTTCGTCTGCCACATGAAGGCCATTTGTTTCAATCCATTTGTTTCAATCACCTTGAAGATTTTTTCACATCGTCCTCACTTTTCAAAATCCTAGTTCCGTCAGCAGACTTGGAAACTTTGCATTTGATTCTCAACGAGATGTTTGAGATATATTGTGAATATCTAGCGCCCCAGCACCAATCATTGCGATCCCTCATGAGCCTTCCAAACTGAAAACCACCCATTTATTCATACGCATTATTTCCTGTCAACACTCCATTTAAACACCATGTTCATATGTTATCCCTTATCCCATGTGTTTTTACTTTGCACACTAGGCTTGGGACTCTATTACAATTCTTGCTGAAAATCCAAGTTCAGTGCCTCTATTGTTTTTTTTTTCTGTAATTAATCAGTTTCTCAAATATGTTTCCCATTTCATCAATGTGTGTTGAATTTTTTCTATGTCCATTATATTTAGTTCCAATAATTTCTCCAAATTAGTTTATTTACTAATTTCATTCTATATCCTTTTCTCATCAGACTCATGTTTTCTCTTATTGCTGGGAAGGCTTTGTTTATGTATTTTTCTGTGAAGGCAGATTTGAAGTAGTTGTGTCATGTTTCTCTGTTCTCCATTCTCCACTCCCTGGTTTCAGACTGTAAGGAAGCTGACACTTTGACTGAAAAGAACAGCCGTTGTCAATTCACCCTGTCCATGCTCCTTGTAATCTTAAACCTGAATTACTCAATTTTCCCTGCTCCAAAATAAATAACTCGAGCTTACCCAGCCTCTCTCCACAGCTCATATGTTCCATCCCAGGGAACATCCTGGTAAATCTCCTCTGCACCTCATCCAGTACAATCACATCCTTCCTGTAATGAGGGTCCCAGAACTGCACACAATATTTCATTTGGCCTTACCGAAGAGCTATATAAAACTTGTATAATCTTTGAGTCAATGAATAAAGGCTTTATCTACAGTCATACTGAAGTCATCAATTATCATATCCAGTCGCATTCAGAAATGTGTGGAGAAACACTCTCTGACCTTCCTAGTGTGATGCCATTCTTTGAGTCCTCCCCTGTCTGGTTCCTTCTCCCAAAGTGTATCACCTCATATTTATCCGGGTGACATTCCATCTGCCATTGATCTGACCATCTGACCGTTCCATCTGTATCTTTCTATAACATAAGACCTTCCTCCTCACTGCCAACCACACGGCCAATCTTTGTGTCAAACACAAACTTACTTATCACACTCCCCCTACCCACTTCAAATTCACATCACTTACGAATACCACAAATAATAAGGGACACAGCATTGATCTCTGCGGTGCAACAGGGAAATTGGGCACCAGTCACACAAACACCCTTCTACCATTAAGTTGAGTTTGGATGCAACTTGGCAAGTCACTAATAAGCCCTACATGTTTCTTGGTTGTTCTGTTCCACCTGAAATACGTGAAGAATATCTGGGGATTCTCCTTAATCTTGCCCTGCCAGCAGGCTTCCATGCCCCTGTGTTAGTCAGTCCCCTCCGAGGGAAGAATTTCTTTCTTATTAGGGTCTTAAATGGTATATCCTTTATCCTGTCATTATTTGTCTTAAATATAGAGTTCGACAGCTAGAGAAACATCCTGTTTGTTTCCACCTCATCACATGTAGAATAGATTTTTGAAATTTCAGTGCGATCACCTCTCATTCTTTGAAACTGGAGAGGTCGCAAGACAACTCTCTCCATCAGAAATTCTTGTCATCTGAGGAATTAATCTGGAGAATGTCCATTGCACGTCCTCTGTGATCAGTGTACTCTTTCTTAGATTAGGTCACCAACACTGCACTCAATCCCTCAGGTACACTCTCGCCAACACTCTATGCAACTGCTTCATGATGTCTTTACATCTATATTCCGATTCCATTAAACAAACTCCAACCTAACTTTAACTTTCCAATGACACGTATTCCTCCAAATACCATTCACACTAATTGCATTTACGAACTGACTGTGTGAGTTATAGAGGCATAGAGATGTAAAGCATGGAAACAGACCTTCAGTCCAATCCGTCAATGTCTAGCAAATATCCCAACCCAATCTAGTACAACCTGCCTGCACCCGGTCCATATCCCTCCAAATCCTTCCTATTCATATAACCATACAAATGCCTTTTAACTGCTGCAATTGTACCAGCCTCCAACACATCCTCTGGCAACTCATTCCATACACGTACCACCGTCTGTTTGAAAAAGTTGCCCCTTAGGTCTCTTTTACATTTAGATTTAAATCAGATTACTTACAGTGTGGAAGCAAGTCCACACCGACCGCCGAAGCACAACTCACCCAGACCCATTCCCTTACATTTACACCTTCACCTAACACTATGGGCAATTTAGCAGAGCCAATTCACTTAAGCTGCACATTTTTGGATTGTGGGAGGAAAACCACGCAGGCAAGGGGAGAATGTGCAAACTCCACACAGCCTGAGGTGGGAATTCAACCTGAGTCTCGAGCGTTGTGAGGCAGCATTGCTAAGCACTGTGCCACCATGCCGCCCAACATCTTTCTCCTCTCACCCTAAACTTATGCCCTTTAGTTCGGACTCCCCGACCCCAGGTAAAATACTTTGTCTATTTATCCTCTCCATGCCCTTCATAATTTTGTACATCTCTATAAAGTCAAACCTCAGCCTCCAACTCTCAAGGCAAAACAGTCCCACCCTGTACACCCTCTCCCTATACCTCAAATCCTCCAACCCTGGCAACATCATTGTAAATCTTTCCTGAACCCTTTCAATTTTCACAACATAATTACGATAGGAAGGAGACCGGAATTCCACGCAATATTCCATGTGTGGCCTAACCAGTACAGCCGCAACATGATCTCCTAACTCCAATACTCAATACTCTAACCAGTAGAGGAAAGCATACCAAACGCTGCCTTAACTATCATATCTACCTGTGACTCCACTTTCAAGGAGCTATGAACCTGCACTCCAAGGTCTCTTTGTTCAGCAATACTCGACAGGACCTTGTCATTAAGTGTATAAGTCCTGCTAAAATTTGCTTTCCCGAAATGCAGCAGCTCACAGTTATCTGAATTAAACTACATCTGCCACTTCTCAGCACGTTGGCCCATCTGATCTAGATCCTGTTGTACTCTGAGGTAACCTTCTTCGCGGTCCACTACACTGCCAATTTTGGTGTCATCTGCAAACTTACTGACGATATCTCTTATGCTCGCATCCAAGTCATTTATGTAAATGACAAAAATAGAGGACCCAGCACTGATCCTTGTGGCATTCCACTGGTCACAGGCCTCCAGTCTGAAAAACAACCCTCCACCTCCACCCTCTGTCTTCTACCTTTGAGCCATTTCTGTATTCAAATGGCTAGTTGCCCCTGTATTCCCTGAAATCTAAACTTGCGAACCAGTCATCCATGGAGAATCTTGTCGAACGCGTTACTGAAGCCCATATAGATCACATCTACCGCTCTGCCCTCATCAATCCTCTTCGTTACTTGTTCAAAAAAACTCAGTCAAGATTGGGAGATATGGGTTCCCACACACAGAGCCATGTTGACTGTCCCTAATCAGTCCTTGTCTTTACAAATGCATGTACATCCTGTCCTTCAGGATTCCCTCCAACAACTTGCCCAGCACCTACTGCAGGCTCACTGGCCTATAGTTCCCTGGCATGTCCGTACCACCCTTCTTAAACAGTGAAACCACGTTTGCCAAACTCCAGTCTTCTGGCACCTCTCCTGTGACTATCAACGGTACAAACTTCACAGCAAGAGGCCCAGCGATCACCTCTGTGGCTTCCCACAGAGTTCTAGGGTACACCTGTTCAGGTCCTGGGGAGTTTTCCACCTTTACCCGTTTCAACGCATCCAGCACTTCCTCGTCTGTAATATGGACATTACTCAACGTGTAACGATCTATATCCTGACATTCTCTACCTTCCATATCCATTTCCACAGTAAATACTGATGCAAAATACTCGTTTAGTATCTTCCCTATTTTCTGCGGCTCCACACAAAAGCAGCCTTGCTGATCTTTGAGGGGCCCTATTCTCTCCCTATTTATGATTTTGTCCTTAATGTATTTGTAAATATCCTTTGGATTCTCCTTAATTCTATGTGCTAAGTCTATGACAAGGCCCCTTTTTTCCCTCCTGAATTCCCTCTTACATATACTCCTACTGCCTTTATATTCTTCTAAGGATTCGCTCGATCTATCCTTTCTATACATGACATATGCTTCCTCCTTTTTATTAATCAAACCCTTTAGTCATCCAGCATTCCCGATACCTACCAGCCTTTCCTATCATCCTAACAGGAATATACATTCTCTGGATTATTGTTATCTCACTTCTGCAGGCTTCCCATTTTCTAGCCATCCACTTACATATGAACATCTGCCCCCAATCAGGTTTTGAAAGTTCTTGCCAAATACCGTCAAAATTGGCCTTTCTCCAATTTCGAACTTCAACTTTAAATCTGGTCTATCCTTTTCCATCATTATTTTAGATCTAATAGAATTATTGTAGCTAGACCCAATGTGGACCTCCACTGTCACCTGCCCTGCCTTATTTCCCCAGAGTGGGTCAAGTTTTGCACCTTCTCTACTATGTTCATCCACATACTGAATAAGAAAATTTTCTCACTTCACAAATTCATCTCCATCTAGACCTTTAACGCTTTGGCAGTCCCAGTCTATGTTTGGAAAATCTCCTACCATAATCACCCACTTTCTTGCAGATACCTCAGATCTCCTTACAAGTTTGTTTCTCAATTTCCTTCTGACTATTAGGGGGTCTATAATACAATCCAAATAAGTTGATCATCCCGTTCTTATTTCTCAGTTCTACCCAAATAACTTCCCTGGATGTATTTCCAGGAATATCCTCCCTCAGTACAGCTGTAATGCTATCCCTGATCAAAAACGCCACTCCCCCTCTTCTCCTGCCTCCCTTTCCGTCTTTCCTGTAGCATTTGTATCCTGGAACATTTAGCTGCCAGTCCTGTCCATCCCTGAGCCATGCTTCTGTAATTGCTATGGTATCCCAGTCCCATGTTGCTAACCATGCCCTGAGTTCATCTGTCTTCCCTGTTAGGCCCCTTGCATTGAAATAAATGCAATTTACTTTATTAGTCCTACTTTGTCCTTGCCTGCCCTGATTGTTTGACTCATTTCAGTTCTCAATTGTACCAATCTCATATTGATCTATTTCCTCACTATCTCCCTGCCCCCTCCCCCCCACTCCCCCTTACTAGTTTAAATCCTCCCGAGTAGCTCTAGCGAATCTCCCTGCCAGCAAATACGTCCCCTTCCAATTTAGGTGCAATCCCTCCTTCTGGTACAGGTTCCTTCTACCTCAAAACAGATTCCAGTGCTCCAAAAAATGTGAATACTTCTCCCATACACCAGCCCCACAGCCATGCATTCATCTGCTCTATTCCTGTCCTCACTAGCTCGTAGCGCCAGGAGTAATCCAGATATTATTACTCTCAAGAACCTCCTTTTTAAATTTATGCCTATCACCATGCAATCTCCGTCCATAGTCTCAAACTTTTCTCTTCCTATGTCGTTGGTTCCAATTTGGACAATAACCTCTTGTTGGCCCCTCTCCCCCGTGAGAACATTCTGCACCCTTTCTGAGACATTCTTGATCCCGGCACCAGGGAAGCAACACGCCATTTTGCGTATTTCTCTGCTGTCCACAGAACCGTCTGTCTGTACCTCAGACTAGCGAGTCCCCTAACACAATTGACCTCGTGGAATCCGACGTATCCCTTGTTGCATTAGAGCCAGTCTCCATACCACAAACTTGCCTGTTTGTGCTACGTTCCCCTGTGAATCCACCACCCGCTACATTTTCCAAAACAGCATATTTGTTTGAAATGGGGACAGCCACAGAAGACTCCTGCACTAGCTACTTAACTCTCTTGCCTTTCTTGGAGTTAACCCATCTATGTAACTGTATCTGAGACTCCCCCCTTCCTATAACTGCCATCCATCACATACTGTTGCTGGTACCAATTCTTCATTGTCTTAAACTGTCTCTCCAACCGATCCATTCGATCTGATAGGATTCGCAACCAGAAGCATTTATTGCAGATATAATCCGCAGTAATCTGACAAGAAGCGCATATGATTCTACTGAGGCCATTTGTACTCCTTCACAATCTACAGACCCAGAAAAACAAAACTGTC
Source organism: Chiloscyllium plagiosum (assembly GCF_037043375.1). Lineage (NCBI taxonomy): Eukaryota > Metazoa > Chordata > Chondrichthyes > Orectolobiformes > Hemiscylliidae > Chiloscyllium > Chiloscyllium plagiosum. The sequence continues at coordinate 97,053,968 of NW_028270156.1, read as the reverse complement.
TCATTCCTCTACAAAACACTGCCCAAGGCTATATTAATATCAATGGCTTATATTTTAAGACTAATCAAGAGACATATCTCAAAAACATATATTTAAGGAAGAACCCACTCTACTCACTTCTGCAGACTTTCTGTAGGACACAGTTAAAACAATCCACTATCTGGCTGGGAACTTTGCTCAAACAGTTTCACCAAACCAGTTGTAAATTTCACTGTTTGTTAATTTTCCTAGAGGCACTCCGATATCGAGCGATACATGAATTCAAACAGCAAAGGCAGTAACTGTGCAGGTACGCTGTCCTGTCAGTTTCTTCCCCTCACCATGTGCTTCCTTTGTCCGTGTACGTGTGTGACTCTGTGTCTCACATTTTTAGAGACACTGGGCTAGATTATACTTTAAATCTGTTGTAACCAGTGGAGAAGTGGGGCTGGAAAAGGACACAGCGACTCTCCAACATTTGTCGGAGCAGAAATGAGAAATTAACACGGGCTGTTCAAATGGGAATTCTCTTCCCCAGAGGTTTCAGCTCAAGACGGCAGCTCAACACCACCATTTCCAGCGTAATTAGACATTTTCCATAAATGTTGGCCTATCAACAACACCCACATTCCATGAACAAATCTAAAATGATAAACTGCAACAGAATTAATTGGATGGGAGCAAGACTGATAGATAAATGCCTGTTGCCTTCCAGAATTGTGCTGCCTGTGTACTTTGGCTTTGTGCAGTTCCCTAGTATTGTGCCTGGATGCTTGCATTTATTCCAAGTTGTGTTTTGCAACATTTGACAGACATGTGAATGGAGGGAAATTGTGGACAGACAGAAAAGTGCTGCGGAGACCACAATCAGATCAGCCATGATCTTACTGTCTGGTCGAGCAATGACAAAGTGTCTAATGACCCACTCCTGCGCCTCAGTTCTCTGTTCCTATGTTCGAATCAGTCTTTAAAACCACTTGTACAGGAGCAGATGGAGACCAGTTTCTCCAAATACCTGGTTCGCAGGATTACACGATATCATTCAGTCCATCAACACTGTGTGGTTTGATGTGAGTTGGAAAATGTGATGGGAAATCCAAGCTGTCTATGAAAGTGGTCTCCCATCTCTTTAAAGAGTGTCTCCTCTCTGCAAGTGGTGTTTCATTTGTTGGTCCACTTCTTGTAGACCCAGATTCATGTGAATATAGGGCCGATACCTCTCCCAGAGATGGCTCACAAATTTCTTTTCTCTCATTGTCCTCAACATTCACTAACAACATTTCCAGGAAAATTAAAACCGTTAACTTTCCAAAGACAGAATATGAGAACATAAAAACAGGAGTAGCAAATTGGATGCTCACACCATTGTATGCTATCATGGCTGACCGACTGTTGGCATTAACTCTTCTTTAATGCGCAATTCTTCACACCCCTCAGCTCTCTGACAGGTCAAAAATCTATCTACCTCCTTTTTAAATACTTGGAGTGATATTGCTCCCCTAACTTTCTAGACCTGAGAATTCCTAACACTCACTACCCTCTATGAGAAGAAAATACTCTCCACACAGATACCATCACGTATTAACATTAACAAAAGTGTTTAACTGACCTGCTTAGGTAAGAGGGATTGACCCTGATATCAAGGCAGGATTTGACTGAAGATTTTATTCTCAGAGGCAATTATCTATCCAGAATCATTCACCCCGAGTAAAATAAAAAATACAAACCATGGAAATTATCACCTTCTCAGTGTCTGTGTAGAACATAAGGAGTGATTGTCCATCACCATCAAGTTTCAATGCAATGACCTCTTATTGTCTGGCAGCGCGACAGATTAACCTTCACTCCCTCCTCTTTTACCATCAACCCAGGGATTAGTCTCGTGAAATTCCTTTACACAACCTCTATTGCAATGAGACAATTCCTTTTAAAGGAGAAAAATCTTTCCATAATACCCCAAATACTGCCTCAACTATACTCTCTGTGATGATCACAATAATTCCTTTCACTCACTTATTGGTCTCCGTATATTTATTATGACATAAAAACCCATTCCTTCTCTATGCACTGCCACTGTTGTGGAATTTAAAAGTTCCTTACATCTGCATGTCAGCATCAGTAAAGCCAGCACCAGAGGTGCCCGTGGAGATGAACATCACACTTGGGGAGAGACTCAGTCAGAAAGATTGCACTTGAAATAGGGAATGGTCACCTACCTGAATGGAAATGAAGTGTAGGAATAAGGAAAAAAGGCAGAGGAAGGGAGCTAACTTTAGTTTTGTTCTTCTGTCACGGGATGTGTGCAGCCATGGTCAAGCCAGCATGTTATGCTGATCTTGAACTGAGTGACTGGTTCAGCTGTTCCACAGGACAGTCAAGAGTAAAACACATTGCTGTGGGTTTGCCCAGACATGACTGGGGAAGGATAACGAATTGGAAATGTGTTGCTGGAAAAGTGCAGCAGGTCAGGCAGCATCTAGGGAACAGGAGAATCGACGTTTCGGGCATAAGCCCTTGTTCAGGAATCCTGAAGAAGGGCTAATGCCCGAAACGTCGATTCTCCTGTTCCCGAGATGCTGCCTGACCTGCTGCGCTTTTCCAGCAACACATTTCCATCTCTGATCTCCAGCATCTGCAGACCTCACTTTCTCCTCAAGGATAACGAATTGACTTCTCTGAAGGACATGGAGCAAGCAGATGGGCCTTTTCTCACAAATTATGATAGTTTCAGTTCAATTACATCAATTTTGTTCATGGGATTAAGTGTCAATGATTTAAGCAGCATGCAGTGTGTGCCCGTCTGACAGAATCTGTGCAGTAAACAAGTTCAACATAGTCAAGAACAATTATTCTGTAATTGACATATGGTTACAAGGGACTTGATAAATTGTATCCAGATTTAACAAAGGCACAATTGATGGTTTATTCAGAAGATGCACTGAGGCAGAGGAGGAGTCGGGGATATCATGATGGTGGTATTGGACAGGATTAGTGAGTGGGGTGGATATAGAAATGTAGATCTGTGCAGGGCTAGAGGATTATGGAGTTTCAGAACAGTCTGGTTCTCCTCACAATTTGGTGAGCAATTTGTCATGAGTAATTTGCTCGATTTCAATTTGTGAGGAATGGAATATTTCATTGGAATTGAAAATGTTGACATCCACCTTTCTAAATTTTAAATAATATGTGCAGCAATTCAGTCCAACCTGGCTTAATGAACAGATAGAATGAATTACCAGAAACACCAACGTAGCGAGGATGGGATAGTAACCAACTTGAATAACCATCAGTACATCATAGATCCGCAAAACTAATTAGATCCAAGGCAGAGAGAGACGGTAAAGACCCTCGGATAAACTCCTGTCCATTGCTGGAACATTTCAGTCGAATATTCTCAGATTCTGATCCATTGTTGGAACATTCCAGTATAATGTTCTCAGATTCTGCTCTCTCCTTCCCCTCTCTCTCGATCTGCTGATGCCTGTTAGTGCTGTCGGTGATGCTCCCGCTGATACTATGTGATAATACATTGAACCGAGTCCCTAATTAATAGAAGAGGAAAGCCCTCCAGTGATAAATTTAGGATGCACTGAGACTGACATCAATCACAGTCGCTGAACAAATACCTCCCGTTAACCCATTTCAATTCAATACTTTTTATTAAAATTCAAAATTATGATTAAAATTTACATATTCTGGATGGGATATGTGGGGGTGACTGAGGGAACAAATGTTGGGTCTGGTAGATCGATCATGTGTAAGCATTCAATCTGCCTTGGATATGGGAGCAATGCCAGAGGCTTATCAGAATATAAGCATGCTTCACCGTTTATAAATTGAAACATACGTTCTGTATCTACTGATCAGGCACTGCAATATCAGGAAGACATTGAGAGAACTTTTATCGGCCATGATCTGAGAAGAAAATATCCCTAAGACTACATGCGGTTATAACAGACTGTGACATGGCTATGTTAAAAGGGAATTGTACCTAAGAGATTTTGGGGACTGCAGATATTGGATAATTCAGTGTAGGTAAAGCATGGCGGTGCAAATGCAGAGTAAGCTAGGCAACATCCGAGGAGCAAGAGAGTAATGTTTCAGGCAGGACCTTTCTTCAGGACTGGGGAGGGAGAAGGGGCTAAGAGAAAATGGGTGATGGGGTGATGCTGGGGGAAAGATCAGTGATAGGTGAGTGAAGGTAGGATGGGATAGTGATAGATCGGTGGGGAGTGTGGAGCAGATGATGGGAAGGAAGATGGACATTAGGTCTCCTCTAGAGGGCAGATATGAGTCCGGGGGTTGGATCTGGGATCTGGGTTGGCCAGGGGAGATTTGTAAACCAGTGAATCCAATGTTGATGCCGTGTGTTTGTGGCTTCCGAGGCAGAAGACGAGGTGTTACTGGTAACATCCTGGTAATCTCTTCTCAACCATCTCCAGCTTAATGATCTCTTTCCTATAACAGAACTGCACACAGTACTTCAGAAGAGGCTGTATCAATATCCTGCACAATCTCAGCATGACTTCCCAACTTCTAACCTCAAAGGTATGAGCAATGAAGTTACCTTAAGCACCCCACGCCACCAACTTGAAAGAATTATACCTGCGCCCCTGGGTCCCTCTTTTCTATATAACTACCAATGTCCACCATTAATTGTATAAGCCCTCCCCTTTTTGTTTTATCAAAATGCAATACCTCACACGTATACATGTTAAACTTGATCTGCCACACCTCAGCCCAGTGAATGATATTACTGCCCCTTCACACTCCCCCTTCGAATGAATACAACAATCCCCTCTCCAGAAGGCCTACAAACACCAGCCTTGAGTTTCCCAAACACCTAGAGCTTGGTTTGCCTAGCGCAGGCAGAGGGAGGAGTCGGTAAGCAAAAGCTGGAAAGGAAACAGTTGCCTTGTATCAATGAGTGATATTAGGAGGAGGGAAGCCACGTGATGGAGATTTGAAATAGTGACCGGTGTTTTGGGCCCAGAATTGTGCTCCTTTCTCCTCTCAGGTGTTCAGTGTTGATATCTACTCAAGATCCTTCATAGTGCAGAGTGTGTCTGCAGGATTTCTTTCCCTAATATAGCAGACTACTGGTAATATCCATTTAAACCGGAAATCATAGCCAAAAAATTGAAGATGTTCATTGGTTATCTCAATGGCATAGCGAATGTATTCAACATCCTTTAGTTGAGGCTAATAACTTGTACTTTTTTTTCAATGAGAAATGTCCCCTGTATCATTTGGTAATGTTAACCAGAATTTAATAAATCCATACACTTCAAATATGACCCGAAATCTGGGCATGATTTAGGCCTTGTTTACGATGGTGCCCACGTTTCTGCGCCGGGGCTCTGGATTCGATTCCAGTCCATGAATGTCTGATAATGCCCCTATTTCTGGAGAAGGTGGAGTGGAGTCATGTCCTGTGGAGTTGGGTCACAGCGTGTTACAACAGGCTGATGAACAACATACAGGAGCATCATGTATCAGCTTTAGGGGGTAATGCTGAATGATGGTAGTGTCCCTATCACTGCGCCTAAAATTCTAGTTCCAAATCCCACAGAGCTGTTCCATAATATGTCTGAACAAGTTGATTAAACTTTTTTGGAATCGTGCCTTGATGGAGAAGGAAGAGGTACGACTACTGAATTTGAGACTATAGACCCAGGATGACTGAAAGCACAGCCAACCGTCTTGATTGGAGTCACATTTACACTTTCTAGAGGTTTATAAAATTATGAAGGACATGGATAGGGTGAGTGGTCAAGGTTCCTTCCCCTCAGGGTTGGAGAGTCTAAAACTAGAAGGCATAGATTGAAGGTGGGAAGAGAAATATTTGAGAGACAATGAAGAACAACCTTTTTTTCCTGCAGAGGGTGGTGCTTCTATGGAATAAACTGCCAGAGAAACTGGTGGAGGCTGGAACAATTACAGCATTTAAAAGGCAACTGGATGGCTTTATGATTAGTGGGACATGGGCCAAATGCTGGCAAATGGGAGCGGATTAATTTAGAATAATCGGATGGCATGAACAAGTTGAAGGGTCTGTTTCACTGTTGTACATCTCTATGAATCATTGATTTAATTAATGAAGGTCTCTTTGTAATCTTCAGCTGTTCACCATTATACAAACATTGTCCACTGTACACCAAAACTTGATGTCTTCCGCACATTCGCGAAATATACCTTCTATAACTGTCATCTAAATCATTTATATAAATGACAAACAAAAGTGGATCCAACGATTTTGCCTCTGGATCATTGCTGCCCACCGGATTCCAGTTCAAAAAACAACCATCCACCACCACTCTGTCTCCTGCTATTAAACAGGTATACACAGAAACACACGCGCAATCACACACACATACAGAGACACTGACGCAACCATGTCTTCAAGACAAAGGTTAGATTAAAACAACGATCGAGAGTTATAGTGAGAAGGCGGGAAAGATGTGTTGAGAAACACACCCGACAGAATCAAATAGCAAAGTAGACTTGATGGGCCAAATGGCCTATTTCCAATTTCTTATGCTCTGTGACCTTAAGGTGTCAGGATTATTTTCCTAGGGTGCAGTAGAAGCTAAGCTTGATAAATACTTGACTGAACAGTCAATGAGACTGTGAGGTACGTTTGAGGGGCTGAATGGTATATGTTTGTTCCTATTTGCTGTGCCCTTGTTTCTGAAAAGAGTAGGTGACTTGCTGTGAGGTTAACATGCTTTAATATAAAAGGGGTCTCCCATTTCCATTTGAGATAACGTTGCTTCTTTCTCCTTTGGATTATGCGATCTGTGGCGTTCTCATCCCCCGAGAACAGTGAAGTCTGGGTCATTGAGGATATTCAAGGTTGACCTTGACTGACCCGTTGATGGACAGGAGGGTCAATGTCTATTGGGAACTGACAGGAAAGGGGTATTCAGTTACAATCAGACCAGCCATGATGTTTCTAAACTGAGCAGCAAGTTGGAAGGGACGAATGGCCAACTGCTGCTCCTACCTCATCCGTTGTTCTGTCAATTGACCCCCAAGGCTGTTACAGAGGGAGAGAAAGATCCCATTCAGCCAGTGATAATACAGCAAGATCAGGCCATAATGCACCTCTATGGGATTAGACAGGAATAGAATGAAGTATTCAAATCATTTCAGTAAATTACACAGCACGGGAGGACGCCATATAACCATCCCAGGCTGTTACACAGGAGCAGGGGCGCCTTGGGCAGCATCAGGAAATACAGAGAAGAGATCATTCCTCATTTTGTGTTTGGCAAGCTGTAACTAGTGGAATTCTTCAGGGATCTGTGTGAGGTCATCAACAAATTACAATCCACACCAATGAGTTGGATGAAGGGGATGGAGCTCAGTTTGCTCATACATCAGGATAGTCAATCAATAAGATGCCAAATGGAGACAGAACGTCTCCAATGAGATACAGACAGGGGAGGGCAGAGCGTCTGCAGTGGGATACAGACAGCAGGAGGGAAGAGCATCTGCAATGAGATTCAGACAGGGGGAGGGCAGAGCGTCTGCAATGGGACACAGACGGGGGGAGGGCAGAGCATCTGCAATGAGATACAGACAGGGGGAGGGCAGAGCGTCTGCAATGAGATATAGACGGGGAGAGGGCAGAGCGTCTGCAATGGGATACAGACGGAGAGGGCAGAGCGTCTCCAATGAGATACAGACAGGGGGAGGGCAGAGAATCTGCAGTGGGATACATACAGGGGAGGGAAGAGCATCTGCAATGAGATTCGGACAGGGGGAGGGCAGAGCGTCTGCAATGAGATACAGACGGGGGGAGGGCAGAGAATCTGCAATGAGATACAGACGGGGGGAGGGCAGAGAATCTGCAATGGGATACAGACAGGGGGAGGGCAGAGCGTCTACAGTGGAATACAGACGGGGGAGGGCAGAGCGTCTGCAATGGGATACAGACAGGGCAGGGCAGAGCATATGCAATGGGACACTAATAGGGGAGGGGCAGAGTTTCTGCAATGGGATACAGACGGGGGAAGGCATAACGTCTACAATGGAATACAGACAGGGGAAGGGAGGACCGTCTACAATATGATACAGACAGGGGTAGGGCAGAGCGTATGCAATGGGATACAGATAGGGGAGGGCAGAGCGTCTGCAATGGGATAGAGACAGAGGGAGGGCAGAGCATCTGCACTGGGATACAGACAGGGGGAGGGCGGATCATCCGTAATGGGATGCAGACGGGGGGAAGGTAGCACGTCTGCAATGGGATATAGACAGCAGAGCGCAGAGCGTCTGCAATGGGATACAGACAGGTGCCGGCAGATTATCTGCAATGGGACAGAGACAGGGGGAGGGCAGAGTATCTGCAATGGGATATAGACGGGGGAAGGCAGAGTGTGTGCAATGGGATACAGACAGGGGGAGAGCAGAGCGTCTGCAATGGGATACAGACAGGTGACGGCAGAGTATCTGCAATGGGACAGAGACAGGGGAAGGGCAGAGTATCTGCAATGGGATACAGACAGGGGGAGGGCAGAGCGTCTGCAATGGGATACAGACAGGGGGAAGGCAGAGTGTGTGCAATGGGATACAGGCGGGGAGGGGCTGAGTATCAAGCAATGGCATACAGACAGAGGACAGTTTTGAGCAAACCTTCAGCAGAAAAAAAGTACAAAATTTCTGTGATGGGAATTTTCGGTTTTGGAGAAAAGACAAAACAGCAGAAAATTATTTAAATGCAAGGAGAATGCAGAACTGAATTATACAGAGGGATCTGTGTGTCTTAGTACATGAACCACATCAAATTACTCTGAAGATGCAGCTGGTGATTTGGAAGTAAATGGAATTATTCTGTTTCGTGAAAGGGGTGTTGTGTTTGATCTTAGCGATGATTTTTGCATCAGTACAGGGCATTGCTGAGATCACATCTGATGTATTATGTGTCGTTATAATTGCCTTAACTGATAACAACAAAATTGCTTTCGAAACATTTCAAAGATGTTTCTCTTTACTCATTCTTGGGATGAAGGCATTACGATACGAAGAAGGAACAGTTCGACCTGACAATCAGAGATGTTTTATTGACCGTATAACATCTTGAGAAGAGTGTAGTTGGTAACTACCGGATGGATATTTTTTCTTATTTGGGAGAATAAAATTGGGGAAATAATTTAAGAATAAGTCAGGTTCAAAGGAAAAGTCATTGGACCGTAACATTGAACTCTGATTTCTCTTCATATCTGATGCCAGACAGGCTGAGCTTTTCCAGCAATTTCTGTATTTGTTTAAGAATAAAACATATTCATCTTAACACAGATATTGTGAAGTCATCAAACGCTTATGTTTACATTATGCAGGCACATATTAACACATCTTCAAAACAAGTAGGGTCATTTATTGTTAATGAATTGATTCAGTGTATGATAACAGCAATAATGCACTGACCTGGAGTCGAGAATGTGATGGAGTCATATTGTTCGGACAATATTCAAGGAGAGCTCACATGGTCCCATTTGGGGTCTGATAACGTTACTGATTTAACATACAGATAGAAAAAATGTAGCCTATCTGTGAAGGAACAGCCTATTGCTCCTTTTCTGTTTCCCTGCTGCTCAACACAGCACTGTGTGAGAGTGAAAAAAAGCCTAGTCGTCTTTTCCACTCATGGAGGATTCCTGATGATGATTCATTGGAATCTCCCCACTGCCTGATGCAAAGCAATTCAGCCAAATCCAACTGTTTCAGGAAGAAATCCCATTGTCAGAAGGTGATGTGAGACAAATAACTTCAGAAGTAATTATTCCGACTCGATATGTGAGGGGATCAGAAAAGAGATTCTATGGCTGCAAATGGGAATCCAAGATGATGTATATCCTCCTACGTGCCAGGGTCCAGGATGTCTCAGAACGGCTGCAGTACGTTCTCACCGGGGTGGAGGAGCAGCCAGAAGTCATTGTGCACATTGGTACAAATGACATAGGTAGAAGTAGTGATGAGGTCATGCAGAGTGATGATAGAGAGCGAGGAAAAAGGGTAAAAGACAGGACCACGACAGTGGTAATATCCGGTTTATTTCCAGTGTTCCGTGCTAGTGAGGGTAAGAACAGGCGGACATGGCAGAGGAATGCGTGGCTAAATAATTGGTACAGGAGGTAGGGATTCAGAGTTTTAGATCACTCGGATCTTTTATGGGGCAGAGGTGACGTGTTCAGGAAGGACGGGTTGTACCTGAATTGGAAGGGGACTAGTATCCTTCGTGGCAGGTTTGCTAGAGCTACAAGGGAGGGTTTCAACTAGATTGGCTGGCGTGGGGGACGGCGTGGGATCCTCAACAGCAGGGTTGCAAGTGCGAGGCTGGAAGGAGATACCGTAATCACAAACAGTAAAGTACAGAGATAGGTTCGGCAGGAACACGACAGGGAGCAAGGAATGCCTGTTGGATTAAATTGCATCTCTCTAAATGTAAGATGGCTGACAGGTAAGGCCGATGAACTCAGTGCATGGAGAGGGACTTAGGACTGCGATATTATAGCCATTACAGAAACATGGCTAAGGGAGGGACAGTACTGGCAGCTTAATGTACCAAGGTACAGGTGCTTTATGCGAGACAGAGATGGTGGAAGGAGGTGTGGGGGCGTTCATTTTTGATTAAGGCGTGTACCACAGCAGTAATCAGATAAAATAACTGAAGGATCATCCAGTGAGGATTTGTGGGGGAAGCTAAGAAATAAAAAGGGAATGATGATATTATTTGGGTTTTACTATAAGCCCCCAAATAGTAAACGGGGAATTAGAATAATTAAAATATGTAGAGAGATTGGGGAGACTTGCAGGGCCAATAGGATTGCCATAGTCATAGATTTTAATTTTGCTAACATTGACTGAGAATTACATAGAATTAAGGACTGAGATGGTGTGTATCTATTAAGTGGGTTCAGAAACGTTTCCTCAAGCAGTATGGAGAGGGTGCAATTCGGGAACGGGTAAAACATGACCTACTCTAAGAAATATGGCAGGACAGGTGACTGAGGTGACAGTGGGGGAGCACGCTGGGACAGGGACCATAGTTCTGTTAGTTTTAAAATACTTATGGATAAGGACAAAACTGGCCCGCATGTTCAAGTTCTAAATTGGAGCAAGGCGAATTTTGATGGAATTAGATAGGAGCTTGTAGGAGTTGTTTTGAGGAGTTTGTTTGCAGGCGAAGGGACCTCCGGCTAGTGGGAGGCCTTTAAAAGTGAAATGGCTGGAGTTCAAGGTCTATATATACCTGTGAGGGTAAAAGGCTATGTTGGCAGGAAGAGGGAACTCTGGATGTCAGGAGATATTGAGGCTTTGACAGTCAAAAAGGAGGTGTGGCTGAGGTCCATGCAGCTGGGATCAAGGGAAATCCTGGCGGTGTACAGGGAATACAGGAGTTTACCGAAGAAGGAAATCAGAAGGGCGAAAAGGGCGCACACGATAGCATTGTCTGAGAAGATTAGGGTGAATCCAAAGAGGTTCTTTAAGTATATTAAAGTTAAAAGAATAACTACATGAGAATATGACCCCTCAAGGTCCAAAGTGGACATGCATGTCTAGAACCATAGGAGATGTGTGAGATTCTCAACAAATATTTCTCCTCTCTCTTTACCGTGGAGAAATACAAGAAGACTTGGGAGGTTAACAAAGGTCGTGGTGATATCTTGGGGTTAGTCAATATCACAGGAGAGGACGTGTTGGATGTATTAGAATGTATGAAGGTGGATAAATCTCCTGGTCCTAAACAGATGCATCCAAGAATACTGCAAGAGGCTACAGAAGAAACTACGGGGACCTGGGTGATATTTTTGCATCATCGTTAGCCGCAGGTTAGGTTCCAGAATATTGAAGTGTAGCAAACGTTGTGCCATTATTCAGGAAGGGAAGCAAAGAAAAATCTGGGAACTATAGACCGGAAAGCCTAAACATCTGTGGTAGGTAGGTGACTTGAGAAGATTCTGAGGGATAAGATATGCACACGTTTGGAAAGACAGGGTTTGATTAGAAATAGTTCATTTTTTTCAATTTCCTCCAGTATGGAAACAGGCCATTTCGCCCAACAAGGCCACACCGACCCTCTGAATAGCAACCCACCCAGTCCCATGCCCCTATCCTATATTTACCCCTGACTAATGCACATGAGGCTGTGGCCAATTCACTTGACCTGTACATCTTTGGATTGTGTAAGGAAAATGAAGCTCCCAGAGGAAACCCACGCAAACACAGGGAGAATGTGCAAACTCCACAAGAGAGTCACCCGAGGCTGAAATCAAACCTCAGTGCTAACCACTGAGCCACCATGCACACTTGCTTTTTTTCAACGCAGTTCAATTACGTAGGGACAAAATCTATTCTGTCCTTCACCAATGATGCATGTTGCAAAGCCACAAACCATGGATAATTTATTCTCCGCTGAAAATGTCATCTTATTATTATTTATTATTGTTTGTTGTTATTTATTTTAATAATTATTATTAATAGTTGTTTTTAGACTGGAACGATTGCATGACTTTGTGAGTGGGCGATCATGCCTCACAAATTTGCTTGAGTTTTTTGATGAAGTGACCAGGAATGTTGATGAGGGCAGCGCGGTAGATCCCATAGTCTGTATGGGTTTCAGTAAGGCCTTTGACAAGATTACTCTTGATAGGCTGGTCTGGAAGGTTAGAATCGTATGGAATCCAGAGGGAGCTGACAAATTGGATACACAATTGGCTTGATAGTAGTAAACAGAGGGTTATAGTGGAAGGATGCTCTCGGACTGGCGGCCTGTAACACATGAAATGTCTCAGGGGTCAGTGCTGGGCCCATTGTTGTTTATTATCTAGTTCAATGATATTCTTCAGAATGTACAAGGCATGATTAGTAAATTTAAAGATGACACTAAAATTGGTGGTATCGTGGACAGTGAGGAAGGTTATCAGAAATTGCAGCAGGATCTTGATCAACTGGAGAAGTGGGCTGAGGAATATTTTTTGCAAACTTAGATCAATGTCGGAGTTTCATGGTGAATGGTAAGGCCTTAAGCAGTGTCGTTGAGCAGAGGGACCATGAAGTTCAGGTCCACCGTTCTCTGAAAGTGAAGTCACAGGTAGACATGGGCAGTGAAGAAGGCTTTGGCTCACTGGCAGTCAACGGTCAGGACATGGAGGAGAGAAGTTGGTAAGTTATGTTGCAGTTATACAGGATGTCGATGAGACTGCACTTGTAGTGTTGTGTTCAGTTTTGGTCACATTGCGATCAGAAGGATGTTTTTAAATTGAAATGTGTGCAGACGGAAGTTACAAAGATGTTGCCACGACTCAAATGTATGAATTATAGGAAGAGGTTGGACAAGAGTGTTGTACACAAAGGGAATGAGCTGCCAGCGGAAGTGGTTGAAGCATTTATATTAACAATATTTAAACGGCATTTGGACAAGTACATGGACAGGAAAGGACGGGGTGTGCTGAAAGAATCAGTGCTGATCTTAGTGCTTTTCATCATGTATATAAACAACTTGTATGTGATTATCGGAGGCATGGTTAGTAAGTTGACAGGTAACATCAAAAACATAGTGGGGCAGTGGACAGTGATGATTATTTCAGAGTACAACGGCACCCTTGACAAACAAAGTGCCATGGACTGGCAGATAGAATTTAATGCAGACGTTTGTGAGATTTTGCATTTTGTTAAGTTAAAGCAGGGGAGTGCCCTCAGGAATGTTGCTGAACAAAGACACCTACGGATGCAGGTTCATAGTTCCTTGAAAGTGCAGTAGCAGGTAGACAGAGTATTAATGTTCAGTCAGAACATTGAGTACAGGAGATGGGGTAGCACATTACGCTTCGACAAGACGTTGGTGAGGCCACGTTAAGAATACTGCGTACAATTCAGTTGACACTGCTAAAGGATGGATGTTGCTAAGCTTGAGAGGGTGCAGAAAAGATTTACAAGGATTTTCTGGAACCTGAGAAATTGAGCTGCAGGAGAGGATGAACAGGTTGCCCTCCCCCCCCCCCCCCCCCCCCCCCCCCCCCGCCCTCCAGACTGTTGGAAGCTGAATAGTGACATGACAGAGGTTTATAAAATCCTGAGGGCTATTTATAGTCTCAATGGCCAACATCTTTTCTGCCAGTGTAGCGACTTCCAGAACTATACGTCATAGGTCGAAGATGACAGGGGAAAGGTTTAGACGGGACCTGAGGGGAAACTATTTCATGCAGAGGCTGGTGGGTGTACGGAAATTGCTGTCAGAGGAAGTGGTGAAAGCGGGAAAAATTACATGTTTAAAATATATCTGGATAGATACATAAATAGGAATGGTTCAGAGGGATATGGTCCAAATGCTGGCCAGTGGGACTAGGTCAGGTTAGGATGCCTGATCGGTATGGAGAATTTGGACAAAAGGATGTGTTTCCATGCTGTATGACTCATCTATTCTATCACAGTGATGAGGAGAAATGCCAAAAGGGCTTTTGAATGGGAATTCTCTTCCCCAGAAGTTTGTGGTGCCTCTCTGATTGAAAGTATTCACATCGGAGTTAATTAAAGATTTCACAGAGTCTGCGTCATAGCTAATGGGATACAGACAAGAAAGTGGGGCTGAAACCAAACCTGTTGAGCCACAATCTTAGTGCCTGGTGGAGAAGGCTCAAAGTATCTCATGACCCACTCCTACTCATCAGTCCCCTGTTTCTGTGTTCCATTTGGACCCTCACACATGCTGTAGAGGAGCATCTGGAGGCCACTTACTGCCATCACCTGGTGCACAGAAACAGAGGAGAACATTCATTCCCTCATGACTGTCACACACAATTTGGGAGATTTGGAAAATGTAATTGGATAACCCAGGCTGAATATGAAAGCGATCCCTCATTTCTCTTTACAGAGCTTCCCCTCTCTGCAACTTGTGCTCCATTTGTTGGTAGACGCAGATTCACTTTGAATACTGCCCCCATACCTCACCCAGAGATGGCTCACAAATTCCTCTGGGCTCCTTGACTGCAACATTCCATAACAGACCTTCCAGGGACCTTTCTGTAAGTAATCTTATCTAATCAAATTTTCCAATAACAGAATGTGAGAATATCAGAAACAAAGGCAGGTCGTTCACCTCCCAAGCCTGCCTTGCCTTTCACGAAGATAATAGCTTCATAGCCCTCACCTCTCTGACACAACAAAATCCATCTCCAGCCTCCATGAGCACTTCCATAGAACACAGAACAAAGAACAGTGGAGCACAGTACAGGAGCTTCGGCCCTCGATGTTGTGCCACCCGTTTATCCTACTCTATGATCAGACTATCCTCCATGCTTCCGTTCACTTTCTTTCATATGCCTATCCAAGAATCTCTTAAGTTTCCCTCACGTAATTGACTCTACTTCCACTGCTGGCAGTGCATTCCACACACCCACCACTCTCTGTCTAAAGAACCTACGTCGCATATCTCCCCTAAGCCTTCCTCCAATTACCTTAAAATTATGACCGTTTGTGATAGATATTTCTGCCTTAGGAAACAGTCGCTAGCAATTCACTCTGTCTATGCCTCTCATCATCTTGCACACCTCTATCAAATCACCTGTCATATTTCTTTCCTCCAATGAGAAAAGCCCTTGCTCCCTCAAGCTTTCTTCATAGAACCTTCCCTCCAGTCCGGGCAACATCTTGGTAAATTTCCTCTGCACTCGGTCTAAAGCTTCCACATCCTTCCTATAATGGAGTGAGAAGAACTGAACCCAATATTCCAAGTGTGGTCTAACCAGGGCTCTATAGAGCTTCAGCATAACCTCACGGCTCTTAATCTCAAACCCCCTGCTAATGAAAGCAAACACACCATATGCCTTCTTAACCACACTATCAACTTGGGGAGCAAATTTGAGGCATCCGTGGACACAGACCCCAAGGTCGCTCTGTGCCTCCACACTGCCAAGAATCCTGCCTTTAACCAAGTATTCTGCATTCACATTCGAGCTTGCAAAGGCATTCACTTCACACTTGTCCAGTTTGAATTCCATCTGCCACTTCTCCGCCCAGCTCTGCATTCTGTCAATGTCCCGTTGCAACCTACAAAAGCCCTCCACATTCTGTACCACTTCAACAACCTTTGTGTCATTGACAAACTTACTAACCCACTATTCCACACCCCCATCCAAGTAATTTATAGAAATAACAAAGAGTAGGGGTCCCAGAGCCGATCCCTGCCAGAACGCCACTGGTCCCTTTCAGTGATATAGCTCCCCTAACTCTCTGTGGAAGATAATTCATGACATTCACTACCCTTTGTTTGAAGAAAACATTATCTGCTTCTACATCATGACCTATTGATATGAACAGAAGAGGGAACACATGGGCTCAGGTAAGAGAGACTGGCCCTGAAGTCAAGGCAGTATTTGACTGAGGATAAGATCAATGAGCCTGAGCAAAGTCACACTTAATGAGAATCGATTGTGACCTCTCCAATGTTTGGAGTTATTCACGGCACAAGGGAAGATGATTGTCATCTCGGCCATGGGGCATCTCTGCAGGAGATCCTCAAGGTAGCTCCCTCAGCTCAGGCAACTTCTGTTTGTCAGCAGGGAATCCTGCAGTTTGGAAA
Source organism: Chiloscyllium plagiosum (assembly GCF_037043375.1). Taxonomy (NCBI): domain Eukaryota; kingdom Metazoa; phylum Chordata; class Chondrichthyes; order Orectolobiformes; family Hemiscylliidae; genus Chiloscyllium; species Chiloscyllium plagiosum. The sequence goes on along the minus strand of NW_028270156.1, from coordinate 97,037,404 downwards.
GATACCTTTCAGCCCATTGAGTCAAAACTGAGCAGAAGTGGGGATATTCACTGAAGTTTCCATAATATTTAGAACAAGTTGTCCCTCATCAGCTCTTGAAGCAGTCCGTGTCCATGTGCAACTAGACCTGGACAACATTCAAGTTTGTGCTGCTAAAGTCTGAGTAACATTTATGTTACAGCATTGTACATTTCCACAGTTAAACGAGGAGCACATTCAGCACTTCAATCTGGTTTCACAAGAATATGGGGAAGCCATTCAGCCCATCAAAACTGCTGGGCAAAAGGAGGGATAGTCCATTCAGTTCCTCCTGCCTATAAAACAGGAAGAGAAGGAATCTGCTCACTCCCACACCCACTTACACAGGATCAGAACGAGACCATTTCACTCCCGGTTTCATTAAAAAGGAACAGGAAGAGGTCATTCAGCTTCTCAAGTCACTAACACAGGAACAGGAATGGGTCAGAGATGTTCTCACGTTGCAAACAAATGGAGCAGGTGCTGCACAGGTAGACTGCTCCAAATTGATCCACATGACTTAATTACTCAAAGTACATAAGTGTTACTTTAACATGGTTTTCTGGCATTCGAAATGAAGCCTATATTTTTAAAGTATTCACCAAATAATTGTATTCAATCTCCAAGAAGGCAGACCCATGGTCTCCATGGAGGTCAGAAGCTGGTGGGGAATGACTAATTCTTTCAAAATGAAGTTTTGTAGCTGCTGACAGGATGGTGCACAAAGTGACATTCAATGCATTGTCAAACACTAACTGTGCATTCAAGTGTCCCGAGTTCATTCAGAGCCTGTAGCTCTCTGTCAATCGACATGGGGCTCTGCAGATGCATGTAAACTATCGGGAATCAATCATCCAATGAAAAGTATGGAATTTTCACACTATTTTGCTGTTTGGGACATAATGAATGTCCGTCCATAATCATCAAGTTTCAGCTTCTTATTTTCTCAGAGCCCTACACATTAAACACATAGTCACTTCACTCACTCCACGGGGTACCATCATGCCAGGGTTTAGTTTGGTAAAACTCCTTTGTACTGTTTCGGTGACAAAGAGATCATTATCTATAAAGCAGACCAAACAAATCCTCTCTCAACAAAACACGACCAATGGGAAAGATGTTCTAACTCTGGTGCTTCAATCATTTTGCATGAAGAGCCACATATCACTTACTTCCTGCCCCATAAGAATTCTGTTTGCGAATTATGACCAAGGACATCCAGGTCCTTTTCAACAATAGCACTTCCCAATCGCTCACCATTTAATAAATACAAGTGTACATGATGATATTTGCTGTTCACATCTGAATTATTTTTATACCTTGTGAACAGCTATTGCTCAAACACTGATCCTCCTGCCACCGAACAAGCCTGTAGTCCAGAGAAAAACAGTACTCTTCTCGTATCTCCATTACCAATGTTTAATCCATATGGTATTTATTCCTCCCCGACATACCCATGGACTCTCACATTCCCCACTCACCTTTATTCAATCAGGTCAAGCGTCTTCTAAAAACTCAAATAGTCCACACCCATTGGTTCTCAATTGTCGATGGCACAATGCCCAATCTCCACAAAAATGTTTATCGACAATCATTTCCCTTTCCTGAATCTAGGCCGATTCTACCAAATCATATCATTATTTTCCAAGTGTCGAGTTGTTATGTTCCTTATAAAAGGTTCCAATGTTTTTTCTTTCTCACAGCTAACACCAAGCTATTTAGTTTAATGTTTTCCCTCTCCGTCCTGTTTTAAATATTTATGTTTCCAATAGCTGCTTTCCAGTCTGCAGGATCCTTTCCAGAATCTAACTAGCTTTGAAGAATAATCAATAAGTTTTTCACTAGCTCTGTTTTCATCTCCTCAGTACTCTGGGATGTAACTCATCAGATGCAGCAACTTATGAAACTTCAGTTCAATTAGATTTCCAAAAGGATAACCTGCATTAATTCTAATTTCCTGCATTTCCCCATGTTCACCAGTCCCCCTTCTCTCTAGTATATCTGGAAGTTGGTTTCTGTACCTTCTCCTGTGGAGATGGAACCAATGCATTCCTCTCAGCAGGCGGTGGCTTCTGTCATCTCGTTATACATCGGAGGACTACACTTCAGAGATGTTGGATACATTATCCACTCCTGCCTGGAAATTTCCAGAATTAAAACAGGTAAATGCATAGTGAGAGTCAGCACAGTCCTGTCCCTGGTGTGAGGCTACAGATTATACTGAAGGAAGGACACAGTTCAGTGAGCACCTCATTTTTGAAACAGGCTGGTTTCACACTTTACACCTGAATGGGTCCAGCTTAGACAAATGTTCCTGGAAAGCCCAGGAAGGAAAGTGCAGTGCTTTGCTCCTCCTTGTTTCCAGAGCTTCCCTTCTGTGTAGTCTTCGCTCCATTTGTTTACCATGGACCCAGACACGCTGTAAATGCAGTGTCCAGAGTGCGGTCACCAGACCCTCGGGTCTCCGTGAATGAACTCAGCAGCTGACAAAACAAACCTGAGAGCACCATCCACAGAAACTCCACTGACTTTCTAAGGAAAACAGCAAGTCAATGCCCCACACACATGGTGCACCCATTCAGTGTTGAAAATGCCCCCCTCTCCTTAGTTTCTCTTTCTGGCTGAGAAAGCCGTTGCATCTCTGTAAAGCCCCACAGTAACAGTTCCTCTCTCCAAAGAAGCAGCAGACTCTGTAACATTTCCTTCTTCTGTATCTCAGCAACTGTAAGTAGAGCACCAGTATTGCCAATGGAATAGATCATCACACTCAGAGAAGAGAGACAGAGGGAACATGACTCACTTAAATCAGGGACATACCGAAATGGACGTGATATTCGGGAATATGAGAAAGTCAGGAATGTTAGAATAACTTGTCATTCTATTTTCTTTCCAGTCCATCATCAGCAATCCTTTCGTTTTCTTTACCTCTCTCTCTCTCTCTCTCTCTCTCTCTCTCTCTCGACACTGGAGTATTTTATTTCAGATCTCCATTATCCTTAGTTCCTTGGTTTATTTCACCTTTAATGTTGTTGTTTCATGGTATGTCAGCATCACTGGCAAGGGCAGCATGTGTTGTCTATCCTAATTGCCCTTGACTCTGAGGCCATTTGTCAAGACGACATGGAGCCAACCATTTTATGGTGGAACTGAAGTCGCCTTTAGTCCAGACCCGGCAATAATATTAACTTTCTTTACCAAGGGCTATCAGTGAAATATTAATCGAATCCTGATTGTTTTTTTTTCCATCAGTGAAATTTTATTCCAATTTTTGTCATTCGACTTTATGTTCAGTCATCGGCTGTGGTAGAATTTTCAGTCGTTAATTTAAACGTTATCTGAATTGTACCTTTTTCCTTGATATGAAAGTTTCTCTTGCACTTTGACTGTGACTGTTTCAGTCTGTAAGAGTTACACTGTCTCCCACTCAGTTGACTGGACGGCTGGTTTGCGATGAAGATGGAGGCCAACAGCCACGGTTCAATTCACCACACTGACAGAGGTTACCATGACGGGGACGCTGTCTCACCCTCAACCCATCACCCGATGTGTGGTGACCCTCAGCTTAACCGATCACAAGTGGTCTCTCTCTAATGACAGAGCAGCTCTATGGTCGTTGGATCTCTGTTCTATCGCTGTTCGCATTTTAAAATGTTTTCTAGATTACCATTTCGTTTTGCCGGATGTTCTGAAGCAGTGTCATTTTGTACCACTGTCAACATTTCCCCATGCTGCACATTCTAGCCCATTCCTTGATAATCCTTGACACTGTTGCTACTTATGAACCTTCTGTCTGTGCCTCAAAAATATTCAATATCTCTGCCTCCAATGGTCTGCGGGGAAGAGAGTTCCAAAAAACGTATAGCACTGAGAAAACAAAAAAAAAGCCTCACCTGGGGTGTGAGGTTATTTTTTGTCAACTTCCCTGAGATTGGATATAATTACATTGGAAGCAGTTCAGAGATGTTTCACTTCATGAATTCCAGGGATGAAGGCGTTATATTATGGTTACTCATAGAAAGAGAGGTGATCTTACTGAAACATACAAGACCTTCAGCAGCGTGTATCAGGTAGATACCCACTGGGTATTTGTATAGTCCAAACTTCTTGATATTGTTATAGAATCTCAACCGTGTGGAGGCAGGACATTCTGCCCATCAAATCCACACTGACCCAGCGAACAGCATCACAGACAGATCTGCCCCCCCATCCTATCCATGTAACCCTGCATTTTGCATGACTAACTCACCTAACATACACTTCCCTGGGCACTATGGGCAAATTAGCATGGCCAATCCACTCTAGGCTGCACATTTTTGGACTGTGGAAGGAAACTGGAACACTGGGAGGAAACCCACACAGACATGGGGAGAATGTTCAAACTCCACATACAGGACCCCTGAGGTTGGAATTGAACCCAGCTCCTTGGTAATGTGAGGCAGCAGTGTGAAACACAGATCCACCATGCTCCTCCGTTCGTTATATTAGTTACTTGTGTCTGACTAAAGAAATCTTTTTGACTTGTTCTTATCACTGAACCTGACCCAGTCTAAGACTTTTATCATCGGCCATATCACCAACCTGGTCACATTTAAACTCTCCAAACTCAGTCAGAACCGGAGTGAGGAGAAATTCACAAAGTGGGAATTTATTCACGTAGGAATTCTCCTTCCCAGAAGTATGGGATGGCTGAAGCTTTATATTATATCGAGGCTGGCTTCATCTGATTGTCCATAGAAAGTTGAATCAGGGATAATCGTGCTTGGAAAGAAAGGTGCAGCTGGGATCACAATGAGATGAGCTACGACCTTATTAACTGGTGGAGTCGTGTCAAAGGGCCGAATGTCCCATTCGTGTCCCTCAGCCGTATGTTCTGATGTTCCATTCAGCCCTTCGGACCTGCTATACACGGGCAGATCGAGGCCATCCCGATGGTTAGATGTAGTTTGGAAAATGTAATTGGAAAATCCAGGCTGAGCCAGGAATTGACCCGCACCCCAATCCCTCTTTTCAGGCTTCCCGTCTCTTTAACTTCTGCTCCAGATGTGGGTCATGTTACACATCCAGATTCGCTGTGAATACAGTCCTGTACCCGCATCCAGCGTTAGCTCAAAGAAATCCTCTGCTCTCACTTCATGCAACATTGTATAACACCATTTTCAGGAAAATAACCAGTTACGTTCCAGAAGAATAACGTAAGAATGTAAGAAATAGAAACAGGAGCAGGCTATTCGGCCCCTCAAGCCAGCACTGTCATTTAATAAGAACATGGCTGATCTACTTCAGGGCTCAACTTCATTTTCCTGCTAACCCCTTGTATCCCTCAACTCGCTGATATGTCAAAACCCAATCCAGCCAGTCTGTAAATACATTCAGTGACCCAGTCTCCACAACTTCTAGGTTAGGGAATTCCAGGCATTCACTACCTTCTGAAAGAAGACGTTTCTTTGCATCTCAGTTTGAAATCGATATCCCTTATTCTGTATCTACAACCCTGAGTTGGACTCTCTGCCCTGAATTGATCCACATTCTCGAAAGCTACCTTATCAAACCCCCTCTGCATCTTGTCCACATTCATTTCAACTACAATGAATTAACGTCTCACCATTTTAGATGTACACAATAATTCAATCCTTTCATTCCAGGAACCCACCTAATGAACCAACCTAGTTACTTGCTGCATGAGCATGCTGACGTTATGTTTCAGACACAAAAACAATCCCATCCCTTTGCACTGTTCCTTTTGTGGGTGTCCTCTCCATTAAGTAACAGCCTGCCTTTTGGTACTCAGTGTCATCCTCAAACTCGGATATATATTGCACTCACCTCCAGCTTTCAGTATAGATTGTTACTAAATCTTGCAATTGCACTGATATTTGTGATACTCCAGCAGATATATTTCATCAGGACGATCCAAAAACCCCGACAGTCCGATTTCTATGTGTTAACCAAGCGTCATCCCATGCTAATATATTAGCCGTCAAATTATGATCTTCTGTCTTGTGTAACAAGTTTTATTTCGTGAAACCAGATAAAAAATCTCGAGAAAGCCTCGTGTCTACCAGATCCCCTTTATCATGTCCGCTTGTTACATTCTGAGGGATCTCCAGAAAAAAAACTTTGCATGATTTAACAGGCAAAATATAGATCGCCTTTCACAAAACCATGTTGACTTTGCGTGAAGCTTTTCTAAATTCCCCTGCAATTCCTTCCTTAATAATAGACTCTAGTACATTCCCAACAATAATGTTGAGGCTAAATGGTTACTGCTTTCAGTCTCGCTGTTTGTAGGGCCACATTGTCGGGTCTCCAGTTTCACTGGAACATTCCTGCAATCCAAAGAGTTATGAAATATTTCTCACAGTAACACCAGTCATTCTGTAACCGCTGCTTTTAAAACCAACTGTGAATTACTGCTAACCTGCGTACTCTTACTCTTATCTGTTTATTAAAAAGCCTAGTTCCTTTTTTTAGGGCAGTTCCTATTGCTATTTTGATTATATCATATAAATACTTACAGTGCCTTCTAATGTGAGGAACGTTATAAAATTCTGGTGAAAATTATCTGTCTGTTCCCTCTAGGCATACACTCCAAACATCCTCAATATATTTTCCTGACTTCTTTTCTACCAAAGGGCATACATTCATCTTGAACTTTCTTTATATACACAGAAAAGCTTGCATTGCTTGTTTTTATATTTCTTGCCAGTTTGCTTACATCATATCTTTTCTTCCACTTCCCCTTGCTTTCTAGATTCATACAGTCATATCGCGCACAAACAGACCCTTTGGGCCAACGTATCCATGCTGACCAGGTTTTCCAAACTAAACTAGTCTCATCTGCTTGCATTTGGCCCATATGCTTCTGAACGTTTCCCATTTATATGTTTGTCCAAATGTCTTTGAAATGTTGTATCTGGACTTGCATCTTCCTCTGGCAGCTCATTCCATAAGCAAATTACCCTCTGTGTGGAAACGTTGTCCATTTGTCCCTTTTGAATTTCCTCATTTTTACCTTAAAGCTACGACATCTATGTTTGGACTCTCCTATCCTCTGAAAAAGACCTTGGCTATTCACCCTATCCATGCCTCCCATGATATCAAAACTTCTAGAATGTCACCCCTCAACACTCGATCTGATTCGAGCTTCAAGAGCAAGCATTTAAAGATAAGCACTGCAAATTTGTAACAGCATTAAAAATGACAGGTAAACAACACTCATAATGTGATTTGTTTTTCTCCATGTTACAATACTAAGGCAGCTTGCAACTCTTACTAGTGCTAATAAGACGTCAAGCAAACACATTCCTTTGTCTAAAGTGGGTGATGATCTCTCCAGGGTAAACGGATCTTTGGCCAGTTCTATGTAAAAAAAAGAATTCTTATACCATACGGTCAGCATGCACCTTCAGCAGAGTGAGATGAAGGCTGGGTGTACTTTTTGGATTTGGGATCACAGTGTGAATTCAGTGCAAAGGGAGAATGGTGGTTTCAATACGGTTTACTCCAAGAATGAAACTTTCCGGAGTGAGGTGTGAGTAGGAGGTCTAAAGCAACATGAATGAAGAGGCCGAGCCACACTCAGACCAGAGGCAAGGTGGCAGCACAAAACGTAGATTGATGATAGTGCAGGGAAGGTAGACTGGATCAAAGAGCTTCAGGTGAAGTGGGGAGGGACCAAAATGTGAGAGAATGTGCTCTGTAATTTGAGATGGAGAACCTGGAATCAGAAAGGGGAGAGGAGCAGGGAAGAGGGTGGAACAGCAATGGCAGGGGTTTCTGGGAGTAATTCAGGAAGCACAGCTGAAAGTCATGCCCAGCATCTGCTTATGATCCCTGAAATAAACATCCTAAATCTGGCCCTACACAAGTATCCTTGTCAACCATGGGTGATACATCTTCTAATCGAGTCCTTCTGTTGGAACAGAAACAACAATTTCTGAGCGTTATTGGATACCTGCTTGAATGTCTGCCCAGGTATACCCACTGACCTTCCTCTGGGTCTACTTCCACATGTCGCTTCAGATCAGATGTTAGACAGAAAGCCTCAATTTAGATCTCTGGTTCTTTTCAATCATGCAGGGGGACTTCTGCATGCCGCTGTACACATGATAAGCGGAGGCTGACTCCATTCTCCCAGTTTCTCTGTCTCTGTTGTTTCTGTTTGATGATGCCACATTCCAGTGCACTGCTTGTGACATGACCTCCTTTTCCTTCAAATCAGAAATCCGCTAATTCTGGTGGACAGGGCCTTCAGCTGTGACTATACCATCTCCCACGCTTCTGCCCTCCCTCCATCCCCTTCCCAGAACAATGATAAATCTTCCCTCGTCCTCACTTCTACTGTACTAGAATCCACATTCACAGAATCATCTTGCGCCACTTCCACCATCTCCATTGGGACAGCACCATCAAACACATCTTTCTCTCGCAACCACTGACAGCATTTCATAGGGACCATTTCTTTTGTGATACCCTCCATCATCCCGAACACTTCCCAACTCCCCCATGACACCTTTCCACGCAATTACAGAAGCGGCAACACTTGCCCATTCACCTTTCCCTCCTCACTGTCCAAGACCACAAACATACATTCCTGGTGAAGTAGCATTTCACTTTTACGCTTTCAATCCGGTCTCCTGTCATTGCTGCTCACAATGTTGTCTCCTTTACACTGGGCAGACCAAACAGAGACTGGTTCAAGGACCACTTCCACTCTGTCTGTTGGAATAACCCTGAGCCTCTCATTGCTTCTCATTTCAATAACCGACATTGCGCTCATCCTAACATTTCGGTCCTGAGCTGCTGCAATGTTCCAGTGAAACATTACCCTAACTTTACACTTTGATGTGTCACAACCTGCAGGAGTTAATACACAATTCCAAATTCACAGCCTGACTCCATTATGGCTATTCTTCATTTTTCATATATTCTACTTCCTGGCCTCCCAATGATCTCGTCTGTGTCTTTTTTTATCCTGCACTCAATAGAGACAACCCATTCCTGCCATTCACACTTTAATTTACACCAATTTATATCTGTTTCTCTTTCACCACAATTAAAAGCCCATCCCTCTGTGCCATTGTGTCTCAACATGCTCTGTTTCCTATCATCCCTCGTCCACTTTTGCCAAGGCATTAAGCAGCCCTTTCCAGTTCTGAACAAGGGCCACGCTTGACTTGAAACACTCTCCCTGTTTCTCTGTCTCCACAGATACTGACAGACCTGCTGAATTTCTCCAGATATTTCTGGTTTTGAACATATGCAAAGGTATATGTCAAAGCTGCTCAAATGTCCTGACCCACTTGGATTGCCGTACACTGGGAAGTGAAAAATAACAAAGATGCACAAATAGCTTGGTTCTGAAACTACATAAGACTGGTGTAATATTAGAAATGATAGTAAAAGTTTCTTTCAATACACAGAAACAAACGACAGGCAAGAATAGACATTGGGCCACTTCAAACTGATGCTGGCAGCCTAGTGATGGGAGATAACGAAATAGCAGGAGAACTTAATAAGTACTTGGCGTCAGTCTTCACAGTGGAAGACATGAGTAATATCCCAACAATGAAAGGGAGTCAGGGGTTTGAGTTGAGTATGGTTGCCATTACAAAAGAGAAAGTGCTAGGAAAGCTAAAAGGTCTTAAAATTGATAAATCTTCTGGCCCTGATGGGCTACATCCTAGAGTTCTGAGGGAGGTGACTGAGGAAATAGCGCAGGCGTTGGTTGACATCTTTCAAAAGTCACTGGAGTCTGGGAAAGTCCCGGAAGATTGGAAGATCGCTGTTGTAACCCCCTTGTTCAACAAAGGATCAAGGCAAAAGATGGAAAATTATAGGCCAATCAGCCTAACCTCGGTTGTTGGTAAAATTCTAGAATCCATCATTAAGGATGAGGTTTCTAAATTCTTGGAAGAGCAGGGTCGGATTAGAACAAGTCAACATGGATTTAGTAAGGTGAGGTCGTGCCTGACAAACCTGGTGGAGTTCTTTGAAGAGGTGACAAGTAGGTTAGACCAGGGAAACCCAGTGGATGTTATCTACCTAGACTTCCAAAAGGCCTTTGATTAGGTGCCACACGGGAGGCTACTGAGTAAGATGAGGGCCCATGGTGTGCGAGGTGAGCTACTGGTATGGATTGAGGATTGGCTGTCTGATAGAAGGCAGAGAGTTGGGATAAAAGGTTCTTTCTCGGAATGGCAGCCGGTGACAAGCGGTGTCCCGCAAGGTTCAGTGTTGGGGCCGCAGCTGTTCACATTATATATTAATGATCTGGATGAAGGGTCTGGGGACATTCTAGCGAAGAAGTGGGGATGCTGCAGAAGGATCTAGACAGTTTGGAAGAGTGATCCAGGAAATGGCTGATGGAATTTTACGTGAGCAAATGCGAGGTCTTGCACTTTGGAAAAAAGAATACAAGCATGGACTACTTTCTAAACGGTGAGAAAATACGTAAAGCCAAAGTACAGAGGGATCTGGGAGTGCTAGTTGAGGATTCTCTAAAGATAAACATACAGGTTGAGTCCGTAATTAAGAAAGCGAATGCAATGTTGTCAATTATCTCAAGAGGGTTGAAATATAAAAGCACTGTTGTGCTACTGAGACTTTATAAAGCTCTGGTTAGGCACCATTTGGAGTACTGTGTCCAGTTTTGGTTCCCACACCTCAGGAAGGACATACTGGCACTGGAGCGTGTCCAGCGGAGATTCACACGGATGTTCCCTGGAATGGTAGGTGTAACATATGAGGAACGGCTGAGGATACTGGGATTGTATTCATTGGAGTTAGAAGATTAAGGGGAGATCTAATAGAAACTTACAAGATAATACATGGCTTGGAAAGGGTGGACGCTAGGAAATTGTTTCCGTAGGCAAGGAGACTGGGACGGGTGGACACAGCCTTAGAATTAGAGGGGGTAAATTCAGAACAGAAATGCGGAGACATTTCTTCAGCAAGAGAGTAGTGGGCCTGTGAAATTCATTGCCGCAGAGTGCAGTGGAGTCTGGGACACTAAACGTCTTCAAGGCAGAAATTGATAAATTCTTGATGTCACAAGGAATTAAGGGGTACGCGGAGAATGCGGGTAAGTGGAGTTGAAATGCCCATCAGCCATGATTGAATGGCGGAATGGACTTGATGGGCCGAATGGCCTTACTTCCGCTCCTATGTCTTATGGTCTTATGGTAACTGCTTTCCACTCCAAAAAAAGGAACTGTTTATTCTGACTCACTTTTTCTTTCTGCTCTCTACCATTCTCAACCCATGCCAGTATATTAGATCTCATTGTTGCCCACTGTTATGGTCCAGGACAGACCACCTCAAGTCATTTCAAGGAAGTAGTGCAGACTCAAACTTTGCTTGTTGCCTTAAGCAGGTGTCAGGCGGATATTCCAGGAGTGACGCAGCTGGTCAAGCCACTTAGTTTTAAATAAAACATAATTTATTTTTAAGGTTACGGAATGAAACACAAACAGAAGAGAATAGCATGCAGAAAAACAAACTATCCGAAAACCCAACAGATTATCCTAACTTAATGATGTTAGCAAATTCAATTAATAAGGAGTGGGTACATGGGAAGACCAAGAACTGACTTTCAATCCAGCCTCCAAAAATGTAGGGCCTTACTGTGTAACAGGATTAGGGATGACAATACCAAGAGGCAGCCAATTAGAAGCCATATCCATGCTACTAGTTCCACAGTAAGTAGAACTAAAGTGACTATTCCCAGCTTTTGTCATTTTAAAGTTTTATAAGTAAATATTTAAAAGTATTAAAAGTTGGCTACTTAACTAATATTCCAGGTGAAGATTTCTCGTCTTCAGTAGCACTCCACTTCTCAGCTGAGAATCTGAAAATGGTTGAAAACCATTGGTGGTATCATGGCACAGGGGTTCGCACTGCTGCCTCACAGCGCCAGAGACCCCGGCTCAATTCCCACTTCAGGCAACTCTCTGTGTGGAATTTGCACATTCTCCCCGTGTCTGTATGGGTTTCCTCCCGGTGCTCCGGTTTCCTCCCACTGTCCAAAAATGCACCGGTTAGCTGAATTGGCCATGCTAAATTGCGCGTAGTGTTTGGTGAAGGGGTAATTGTAGGCGAATGGATCTGGGTGGGTTGCTCTTTGAAGGGTCGTTGTGGACTTGTTGGGCCAAATGGCTTGTTTCTACACTGTAAGTAAACTGTATCTAAATAATCTAAGGTGTTGTTCGAAGTACTTGAAACAATCCCCATAAATACCCCGTGGAAAAATCAAACCCAGGTTCTTCCAGGAGAGATATCAGAGAGAGGGGGGATCAGCATGGACTTCTTCTTTGGACTGATAGCTTCACAACTGGCTGCCTGCTTTCAGTAAACAGCCAGTCTGTGAAAAATCAGTCAAAACAAATCAAAGCAGAGGGTCTGCGCTGGGAGAACTGGCCACTTCCCTTTCATAAAAACAGAAGGACTAGGAGCAGGAGTAGGCCATCTGGTCCTTCTATCCTTCTCAGCCATTCTGTAACATCAAGGCTGATCTGCTCGTGGACTCATATCCACTTAACCGCGCTCTCACCATATCCGTAATTTACTTCATTGTTCAAAACATATCAATCTCAGCTTGAAAAACATTTACTGAAGTAGCGTTAACTACTTCACTGGGCAGGGAATTCCTTGGAATTACAAGCCTCTGGGTGAAAAGGTTCTTTCTCAAATCAATCCTAAATCTGCTCCCTCTAATATTGAGGTTATTCCATCTTGTCCTAGCTTCACCTGCCAGTGGAACCATCCTCTCTACTTTTTTCTTACCTCTTCCCTTCATAATATTTTATATGTTTCTATAAGATCCTCCCCTCATTCTTCTAAATTCAAACGAATATAATGCTGATCTACTCTGTCTGTCCTCATAAGACAACTCCCTCAACTCCAGATTCACCAGAGTGAATCTCCTCTGCATCACCTCCACTGTCAGTACATCGCTTTGCAAGTAAGGAGGCCAAAACTGCTCACAATAGTCCAGGTATGACCTCACCAGCACCCTGTACAGCTGCAACATAATCTCCCTGCTTTTAAATTCAACCCGTTTCGCAATGAAGAACAAAATACCATTTACCTTCCTAATTACTTGATGTACCTGCAGATCAACCTTCTGTGATTCATGCACACGGACACCCAGGTCCCTCTGCACAGCAGCATGCTGCATCTTTTTACAATTCAAGTAATAATCCTTTTTACTGGTACTCCAAACAAAAATAGATACTGCATTTTTATTAACATTATATTCCATCTGCCAGACCTTTACCCATTCATGCAATGTAACTATTTTCCTCTGCAAAGTTTCACAGTACTCTGCACACTTTGCTCTGTCACTCATCTTCGTGCCATCTGCAAACTTTGACAAACTACGCATGCTCCCAACTCCAAATCATCTATATAAATTGTGATTAATTGCAACCCCAACACTGATCCCTGAGGCACACCACTCAGCACTGATTGCCAGCCAGGATAGCACTCATTTATACCCACACTTTGCTTCCCGTTAGTCATCCAATCTTTTATCCATGTAAATACTTCAGCTGTAACGCAATCCAGCTTTATCTTATGCAGCAGCCTACTATGTGGCACACTGTCAAAGCCTTTTTGAAACCTAGATACACCACATCCACTGCGGACTCGTTGACAATCTTGCTCGTAATGTCTTCGTAGACTTCCAAAAGACTTGTTAAGCATGATCTGCACTTCATGCATCCTTGCTGCATCTGTACAATGGGCCGTTTTCTATCAAAATGTCTTGCTATTTCTTCCTTGATAATACAGTCAAGGCATTTTCCCCACTACTCAGGTTAAGTTAACTGGATTATAATTCCCCAACTTTTATCCACCTGCCTTTTTTAAACAATGGCATCCCATTTGATGTTTTTCAATCTGCTGGGACTGCCCCAGAGTTCAGCAATTTTTTGAAAATTACCACAAGTGCACTTGTTATTTCTCCCGCTATCCTTTTAGTACCCTGGGATACATTCCATCAGGGCCAGGGGATTCGTCTACCCTTAGCTCCATTAACTTGCCCAACGCTACCTCCTCTGTAATAATGATTGTTCACAAGTCCTCACCTACCCTCATCTCTTTGGTAAAAACAAGGACTGCAGATGCTGGAAACCAGATTCTAGAATAGAGTGGTGCTGGTAAAGCACAACAGTTCAGAGCATTCCTGATGAAAGGCTTTTGCTCGAAACGTCGATGTTTCTGCTCCTCAGATGTTGCCTGAACTGCTGTGCTTTACCAACAACAGTCTAATCTAGAATCTTCATCGCTTCGTCGATCACAGGCATGTTATTAGTGTCGTCCACTATGAAGACTGATACAAAATACCTGTTCAATGCCTCAGCCATTTCATCATATCCTTCTTATTCTCTCACGGACCAACAATTAAGTTAGCCACTCAATTTTATTTTATATATTTAGGGAATCATCTGCTACCTGTCTTCATATACTGTGCTAGTTTATTTTTCTCTCGTGTACTAGAACATAGAACATAGAACATAGAACATAGAACATAGAAGAATACAGCGCAGTACAGGCCCTTCGGCCCTCGATGTTGCGCCGATCCAAGCCCACCTAACCTACACTAGCCCACTATCCTCCATATGCCTATCCAATGCCCGCTTAAATGCCCATAATGAGGGAGAGTCCACCACTGCTACTGGCAGGGCATTCCATGAACTCACGACTCGCTGAGTAAAGAACATACCCCGAACATCTGTCCTGTACCTACCCCCCCCCCCCCGCCCCCTTAATTTAAAGCTATGCCCCCTTGCAATAGCTGACTCCATACGTGGAAAAAGATTCTCACTGTCAACCCTATCTAAACCCCTAATCATCTTATACACCTCTATCAAGTCACCCCGAAACCTTCTTTTCTCCAATGAAAACAACCCCAAGTGCCTCAGCCTTTCATCATACGATCTTTCTACCATACCAGGCAACATCCTGGTAAACCTCCTCTGCACCCGTTCCAGTGCCTCCACATCCTTCCTATAGTATGGCGACCAAAACTGCACACAATACTCCAGATGCGGCCGCACCAGAGTCTTATACAACTGCAACATGTCCTCAGTACTCCGGAACTCAATTCCTCTACCAATAAAAGCCAGTACGCCATATGCCTTCTTCACCGCACTATTTACCTGGGTGGCAACTTTCAACGATCTGTGTACATGGACACCAAGATCCCTCTGCTCATCCACACTAGCAAGTTTCTGACCGTTAGCCCAGTACCCCATCTTTTTATTACTCTTACCAAAGTGAATCACCTCACATTTAGCTACATTGAACTCCATTTGCCACCTTTCTGCCCAGTTCTGCAGCTTATCTATATCCCGCTGTAACCTGCCACATCCTTCCTCACTGTCCACAACTCCTCCAACGTTCGTATCATCCGCAAACTTGCTCACCCAACCTTCTAACCCCTCCTCCAGGTGATTTAAAAAAATGACAAACAGCAATGGTCCCAAAACAGATCCCTGCGGAACACCGCTAGTGACGGCACTCCAAGATGAACCTTTGCCATCAACTACTACCATCTGTCTTCTTCCAGCCAGCCAACACCTAATCCAAACCTCCAACTCACCCTCAATGCCATACCTCCGTATTTTTTGCAGTAGTCTACCATGGGAAACCTTATCAAACGCCTTACTAAAATCCATATACACCACATCTACTGCTTTCCCCTCATCCACCTCCTTAGTCACCTTCTCAAAGAATTCAATAAGGTTTGTGAGGCACGACCTGCCCTTCACAAAACCATGCTGACTATCCTTGATCACATTATTACTATCCAGATGTTCATAAATCCTATCCCTTACAATCCTCTCTAAGATTTTGCACACAACAGAAGTGAGACTCGCCAGCCTATAATTACTAGGGTTATCCCTACTCCCCTTCTTGAACAAGGGAACCACATTTGCTAGCCTCCAATCTTCTGGCACTACTCCTGTAGACAACGAGGACATAAAAATCAAGGCCAATGGCTCTGCAATCTCCTCCCTTGCTTCCCAGAGAATCCTAGGATAAATGCCATCAGGCCCAGGGGACTTATCTATTTTCACCCTTTCCAGAATTTCCAACACCCCTTCACTACATACCTCAAAGTCATCCATTCTACTTAATTGTGACTCAGTACTCACATTGACAACAATGTCCTGTTCCTGATTGAATACTGAAGAAAAGTATTCATTCAGTGTCTCCCCAATCTCTTCAGCCTCCACACGCAACTTCCCACTACTATCCTTGACTGGACCTATTCCTACCCTAGTCATTGTTTTATTCCTGACATACCTATAGAAAGCCTTAGGGTTTTCCCTAATCCTACCAACTAAGGACCTTTCATGTCCCCTCCTTGCTGCTCTTAGCTCTCTCTTCAGGTCCTTCCTGGCTCCTCAATCGCCCCAATTGAACCTTCACGCCTCATCTTTACATAGGCCGCCCTCTTCCATTTAACAAGGGATTCCAATTCCTTATTAAACCACGGCTCCCTCACACGACCCTTTCCTCCCTGCCTGACGGGTACATACTTATCAAGGACACTCAATAGTTGCTCCTTGAACAAGCTCCACATATCAATTACACCTTTGCCTTGAAGCTTACTTTTCCATGCCACACATCCTAAGTCATGCCTCACCGCATCATAGTTTCCCTGCCCCCAGCTATAACTCTTGCCCTGTAGTGCACACTTATCCCTCTCCATCACTAGAGTAAAAGTCACCGAATTGTGGTCACTGTCCCCAAAGTGCTCACCTACCTCTAATTCTAACACCTGGCCTGGTTCATTACCCAGAACCAAATCCAGTATGGCCTCACCTCTTGTTGGCCTATCTACATATTGTGTCAGGAAACCCTCCTGCACACATTGGACAAACACTGACCATCTAACGAACTTGAGCTATAGCTTTCCCAATCAATATCAGGAAAGTTAAAGTCCCCCATAACAACCACCCTATTACTTTCACTCTTCTCTTGAATCATCGTCGCAATCCTTTCTTCTACGTTTCTAGGACTATTCGGAGGCCTGTAAAAAACTCCTAACAGGGTGAGCTCACCTTTCCTATTCCTAACCTCAGCCCAAACTACCTCAGATGGCGAGTCTTCATCCATCATCCTTTCCACAGCTGTAATACTATCTTTGACAAGCAATGCCACACCTCCCCCTCTTTTACCCCCACATCTGACCCTACTAAAACATTTAAAGCCTGGAACCTGCAACAGCCAATCCTGTCCCTGTTCTACCCATGTCTCCGTAATAGCCACAACATCGAAGTCCCAGGTACCAACCCACGCTGCAAGTTCACTTACCTTATTTCGTATACTTCTTGCATTGAAGTATACACACTTCAAAGCACTTTCCTGTTTACATGCACCCTCCTTTGAAATTGATGCCATGTTCCTAACCTCCCTACACTCCAGGTCCTGCACCCTAAAGCTACAGTCTGGGTTCCCACGCCCCTGCAGAGTTAGTTTACCCCCCCCCCCCCAAGAGCACTAGCAAACTTCCCACCAAGGATACTGGTGCCCCTCAGGTTCAGGTGAAGACCATCCTGTTTATAGAGGTCCCACCTTTCCCAGAAAGAACCCCAGTTATCCAAATACCGGAATCCAAATACTATCCTACTTTTCTTTATAGCTCTTTTCGTGGCTTTCTGTTGGCCTTTAATCTTTTCTCAATCTTCTAGGGCCACTTTGCATTCCATCTCTTTCAATTTGCCCAAACACGACAGATTTCCCCTTTTCTTAGAGGCTTTCCTTTTCACTGAATATGCTTTTGATTAGGACTTTGAAAAACTACTTTGAAAATCCTCCACTGCTCGTCAACTCTCGCCATAAAGTATTTGTTTCCAGTCGACTTTTGACAAGTCCTCCCTCCATTCTGTTGTAGTCTCCTTCGTTTAAGCACAGGACCCTGGTATTGATTTTTATCTTCACTCTCCATCTGTGTTTTAAATTCAGCCATATTGTGATCATTCCTGCCAAGTTGATTCCTAAGAATGAGGTCATTAATTATTCCTGTCTCATTACACAGGACCGGATCTAGCATAGCTTACTCCTCATTGTACGTGTTTTAATTTTAGACTTCAAAGTATTCCCAAGTAGTCAAACCCAGACTCTTCGGATTCGCTGCTTTTAAGACCGCTGTGAAAGAAAAACAAGGACAGCATAACCATATTAAAGGAGTAGTATCGTCACAACACCACACTTGGGACGTCATCAAAAATGTTTCTGAAAATTCAAATTCACTGCATATATTGCTTCGCCATAATTTATTTCGCAGTCGGATTCTTAAATGTGATTCGCCATTAATAATTTGATATTGACTTGATCCACGTTCATTACTTTCAAATTAACATAATTCTCAAAGTTCCCTGGCAAAGCATTCTTTCTCATAGATTCTTGTATTGTCCTGACTGCTTCTTTGGTGCTGAGCAGACTGTAAATCCCTGCTGTCTCCCTGCCTCCTTTAGAAATATTGGGGTTACATTTGCTACTCTCAAATCTGTCAATTCAATCATCTGGAATTTGGAAGACGGCAAGCAAAGTATCCATTATTCCCATGGCCACCTCCTTTAGGAATCAGAGATATAGATTAACATTCCATGGGGATTTCTCAGATTTCAGTACACATCATATCTCCAAAATTGCTTATGAAGTGATTTGACTGCATTTCCTTTCTTTCTCAGTAGACCTAGAATTGTTTGGAAGCATTTTTTTAAAATCCTATCAGGAAGGCAGAACTGAAGTAGATGCTTCAGAGTCTGCCATTTTCCTGTTCTCCATTCGTTAGTTTTGGACTGTAAGGAAGCTACAATTATCTTCTCCAACATTTCACCTTGGTATATTGTACATTGAGAAGATTTTGCATTTCATGCTTATTAATTTACTCTTCCAAAACCCATTACTTCCTGTCTTAAGCTGTTCAATGATTGACCTTCCACAGCCATACAATCACAGAAGCATAAACCCTGTACCATCAAAAATACAGCACGATCTATATTATTCCAAATTCCCTACATCGGTCCCGTAGCCATGAATGGTATGACACTTCAAGTGCTCGTCCAAATAATTTTTAATGGTTGTGATTAGATTAGATTAGATTACTTACAGTCTGGAAATAGACCCTTTGGCCCAACGAGTCCACACCACCCCGCTGAAGCGCAACCCACCCATACCCCTACATTTACCCCTTACCTAACACTACGGGGTGACGTGTGATAACTGCCCCCTTAAGAAGTGCATTCCAAATCCCATGACACTCTGGGTGAAAAACAATCCTTGAATCATCTCTGAACCTCAAATCCTTCCCTTTAAAAGTGTGCTCCACTGTTCTTGGCCGCTGCTGTCTATCGATCCTGTCCATGTCCCTCGTAATCTTATACTTCTGAATCACGTCCCCCTCAGCCTTCTCTCATTCAAACTAAACAACCCGATCTTATCCAGCCTCTCTCCATAGCTGATATACTCCATCACTGGAAACATCCAGGTGAATCTCTGCACCCTCTCCAGAATAATCACATATTTCCTGTAATGTGGCTCCCAGAACTCTACACAGTATTCCATATTGGCCTCACCAAAGTGCTACATAGATCTTGTAATCTATGCCTCGATGAGTAAATGTTATGCCTACTGCTTCCATTGACTTCTTACGTAGCCTTTTATCCTCCCGCATCACACTCGAGAATGTGTGGAAAAGCTCCCTATGAGCTTCCTTGTGTTACAATTCATTGCGTATTCCCCATTTAGTTCCTTCTTCCAAAGTACATCACCTCAGTTATCATACTTACATTCCATCTGCCATTGATCCACCCATCTGACCATTGCATCTGTATCTTACTGTAACATCAGACTTTCCTCCTCACTGCCAACCACCCGGTCAATCTTTGTATCAAACACAGACTTACTTATCACACTCCCACTCCCCCTCTACATTCACACCTGCACCATTTATGAATACCACAAGTAATAAGGGACACAGCACTGATCACTGTGGTATACCAGGGGACACTGGTCTCCAGTCACACAAACAGCCTTCTACCACCGCCTATTTTGTGCAAACTTTTCTTTAACACTGATCTGAAACACACTGGTGTATAGTTCCCTGCTCTATCTCTACAACCCTTCCTATAAAGGGTGTTCTCCTGTCCTCGGAAACCTCCCTGTGACCAGATTCTGTTTAAACATTTGCATCAGCGCCTTTCATCCCTTGTCTCCAACAGCAGCCTGAGATGTAACTGATCTGGACATGGGCATTGGTCCAATTTTATATTCGCCAATTCATCAATCCCTGCTCAAATCTTACATCAATCGTAAAAGAGCTTCCCAGTCCATTTTCTTGAATTCTGTACCTGCCTCCTCCTTTTCCCAAGTAAAACAGGCGTGAAATTGTCATATAACAATCAATCAGCGTCTCCAGTTTCACACACAAATTTCCGCCTTGATCCTAGTCCAAGTCTCCTCAGCAGATAATCGTGTCATCTGAGGAATTGATCTGGAGAAAGCCCATTCAGTATATGTGATCAGTACATTTTACTTAGATCACAACATCAAAATTGTACAGGTACAGTCTCCCCAACTCTTTGTGTTACTCGTGCAGAATGTTTTTACTTCTAATAGGAGCAAATTACTGCAGAAGCATAATCTGTACTGAAACAATCACATGCTCGAGATCGCAGTTAGTCAGACAGCATCGTAAAGAGAGAGCAAGCTAACACTTTGAGTCGAGTTGATTCTTCATCGTCTGTATTCGGATTCCCTTTAAATGAAGGCGTTTAAAGGGACACAGCACTGAAACCTGCGACTCACCAGCGTACACCGGTCTTCAGTCACACAAACAACCTTCTACCACCACCTATGTTCTCCAATAATTTCTCTAATGCTTACCTTCCCCTGTTTGCATATGTTCCTATCAATACACTTTGCTTTAATGTTTTCTGCTAACTTACTGTGTGTGCTGATTAAGCCTCCTCCTGAATATCTGACTGTACCACATTCACTGATTCGCCATTGTTTACAAATACAAGAGATATCTTCAAGAAAAAATTTGTAAATTATAACTTCCCTTTCATAAATGCAGAACAATTCACTTGAAATTTGCTATTACTTTCTCAGTGTCCAATAAGATCTTCGTTACAATAGGTTACAACAGATTCCCTACTGTGGATAACAACTAACTGTCCTGTAGTCCTCCACTCTCCCACTTCTTCCCTTCGTAATTCATTTGAATGCATTTATAACCTTCCGAAGTGAATACAGAGAAATACAATGGCCCCTAATGCAATCAATATGTGTATTGCTGTTTTCTCTGAAATTTCAGTTTGAATTATATCTGGTCTGTCAGACTTATCAATACTCATCCCAGTTCTGTTTCCAAATACTACCTCGTAACTGTATGTGAATTATTTTAGTCTTTAGTTAGAAAGGTCCCGTGGTGACTTGGTATTTCTGGGAGATTTTCTGGATCTTCCTCTTTGAAGGCAGATGCAATGTAACTGTTTCGTCTCCTTGTCATTTTTCTGTTCTCTACAATAAATTCTCGTATCCGTATATTCGCTTTGCCATATTTGATCTTGATTTCATTTTCCTTTCAAGTATTAACAGACGCTTTTTGCCAGCATTTAAAATTAACAAAGCAAATCACAGCGCAGGAAAAGGCCATTCAGCCCTCCAAGCCTGTGTCGATCCAGATCGTCTATCTAAATCTGTTGCCTATTTTCTAAGGATCTGTATACCTTTGCTTCCCCATATTAAATGACTTTATCGTCACCGCCTCTACTTCCTCAGCTGGCAATGCATTCCTGCCACCCACCACCCTCTGCACAAAGAACTTTTCGAGCATATCTCCAATAAACTTTTCCCCTTTCATCTTGAATTCTTGACCCCTAGTAACTGAGTCCCCCACTCTGGAATAAGCTTCTTGCTATCCACCCTGTTTACACCTCTCAAGATTTTGTAGACAACAATCAAGTCTTCGCTCAACCTCCGTCTTTCTAATGAAATTAATCCTAATTTACCAAACCTCTCTTTATATGTCGTTCACTCCATATTAGGCAACATTGTGGTAAAAATCCTTTGCCCTCTTTCCAAATCATCCAGATGCTTTCAGTAATGTGGCAACCAGACCTGTCCGCAGTATTCCGAATGTGACCGAACCAAAGTACTATACAGCTGTAATATGGCCTGCCTGCTCTTGTACGCAATAGATTCCAACAGATTCCCTCCTGTGGGTGACGAGTTAACTGGTCTGTGGTTCTCCACTTCTTAAGTTTATTGTTGTGGTTCTGTTCGCCAAGCTGGAAGTTTTTGTTGCAAACGTTTCGTCCCCTGGCAAGGCGACATCATCAGTGCTTGGGAGACTCCTGCGAAGCGCTTCTTTGATGTTTCCTCTGGTGTTTATAGTGGTCTGTCCCTGCCGCTTCCGGTTGTCAGTTTCAGCTGTCCGCTGTAGTGGTTGGTATATTGGCTCCAGGTCGATGTGTTTGTTGATGGAGTTTGTGGATGAATGCCATGCCTCTAGGAATTCCCTGGCTGTTCTCTGTCTGGCTTGCCCTATGATAGTAGTGTTGTCCCAGTCGAATTCATGTTGCTTGTTGTCTGCGTGTGCGGCTACTAAGGATATCTGGTCGTGTCGTGGCTACTAAGGATATCTGGCACAAGTCCAGTAGTTTAAGTGGACTTGTGCCTCACAACGCACTTCACATTCAACAACCAGATATACGAACAAATCAAGGGAACACGCATGGGATCACCAATCTCGGGACTCATAGCAGAGGCAGTTATGCAAAGGTTAGAACAAACAGTCCTACCACAAATTCAACCCAAACTCTGGGTCAGATATGTCGATGACACGTTTGTAATCATTAAAAACACGGAAATAGAAAAAACACACCGGATCATCAACGCCACACTCACAGGAATCCGATTCACGAGAGAAGAAGAAAAGGATAGCCAACTCCCATTCCTAGACGTGATGGTACAGAGAACACCGAACGGAGAATTCACTACGAGGGTATACAGGAAAGCCACACACACAGACCAATCCTAAACTATGAAAGTAACCACCCCAACACACACAAACGAAGCTGCAACAGGACACTATTCAAAAGGACACTGCTGCCTCACAGCGCCTGTAGACCCGGGTTCAATTCCCGACTCAGGCGACTGACTGTGTGGAGTTTGCACATTCTCCCCGTGTCTGCGTGGGTTTCCTCCGGGTGCTCCGGTTTCCTCCCACAGTCCAAAGATGTGCGGGTCAGGTGAATTGGCCATGCTGAATTGCCCGTAGTGTTAGGTTAAAGGGGTAAAGGTAGGGGTATGGGTGGGTTGCGCTTCGGCGGGTCGGTGTGGACTTGTTGGGCCGAAGGGCCTGTTTCCACACTGTAAGTAATCTAATCTAATCTTAAAAAAAAGGGCCACAACACACTGCAGTACACCAGAACTGCAAAAAGAAGAAGAGGAACACCTATGCAAGGTATTCGCCAAAAACGGATACCCACGCAACTTCATCAACAGATGCCTAAGAGAAAGACCATGGAACGAGGACATACCACAACCAAAAGGACTAGCCACACTACCATACATCAGGAGCATCTCGGAACTGACAGCCAGACTACTGCGACCCCTAGGACTCATAACGGCACACAAACCAACAGCCATGCTCAGACAACAACTCACCAGAACGAAGGACCCGATACCCAACGTGAGCAAGACGAATATAGTGTATAAAATACCATGCAAGGACTGCACAAAACACTATATAGGACAAACAGGAAGACAGCTAACGATCCGCATACATGAACATCAACTAGCCACGAAACGACACGACCAGCTATCCTTAGTAGCCACACACGCAGACAACAAGCAACATGAATTCTACTGGGACAACACTACTATCATAGGGCAAGCCAGACAGAGAACAGCCAGGGAATTCCTAGAGGCATGGCATTCATCCACAAACTCCATCAACAAACACATCGACCTGGAGCCAATATACCAACCACTACAGCGGACAGCTGAAACTGACAACCGGAAGCGGCAGGGACAGACCACTATAAACACCAGAGGAAACATCAAAGAAGCGCTTCGCAGGAGTCTCCCAAGCACTGATGATGTCGCCTAGCCAGGGGACGAAACGTTTGCAACAAAAACTTCCAGCTCGGCAAACAGAACCACAACAACGAGCACCCGAGCTACAAATCTTCGCACAAACTTTGAACTCTTAAGTTTATATAATGCAGGAAGGAAAGTATGCTGTATGCCTTCTTGATCATTCAATCGACCTGCCACTTTTAGCGAACAATGGACCTGAACATCCGGTCTCTCTGTACATCAATATTCCCCAGGGCTTTTTCCAGTTACTGTATATTTCCTTCTCGAATTGGCTCTTCCAAAATGCATCACCTCACATCTGCCCTTTCTCCACCCAACTCTCCAATCTATCTACATTCAGCTGTGTTCTCTGACATTCCCATCAACTTTCTGTTACTCTACCAATCATAGTGTAATCTGCAAACTTGCTCATCAGACCACCTATACCTTCCTTCAGATCATGTAAGTATATCACAACAAACAGTGGTCCCAGGACGGATCCCTATGAAACACCACATAGAACAGTTGTCCATTTTGAGAAACTCCCTTCCATTACTAATCTCTGTCTCATGTTGCCCAGCCAGTTCTCTAATCCATCTAGCTAGTACACCATAGACCCCTGCGACTTCACCTTCTCCATCAGTCCATCTCATCAAACGCCTGACTGAAGTCCATGTATATGACATCTACAGCCCTTTCTCCACTATCAACTTTGTCATTCCTCAAAGAATTCTATTATGTTTGCTAAGCTGTGACCTTCTCTGCACAAATCATGGAAGGTCTTGTGTGGAGTCCGACTTGTTTTACCCTGGAGTAATACTGGTTTTATTTCCAAAGCAGGACTTTATAAATTGCCACAATGATTGTCTGCGTACAAATTGAATGTTGCTTTGAACAATATACAATCTATCCACAAATATAAATCTGCAAACGCAAATTCGCCCCTCAGATTTATAGGTGTGTCTGTGCGAGAGATGTGGAGTGTGTGTGTGTGTGTGTGTGTGTGTGTGTTTTGGTGGGGGGGGGGGGGGGGTGGCGTGCGAGTGAGAGAGAGAGGATGTGTATGTTTGTTTCCATGTGTGTGAGCGAAAGACGGTGTGTGTATGTGTATGTTTAAGGATGAGAGTGAGAACCTGTGCTCACGTTAAGACACAGACAGATTTGGCAGATCCCTTTCCCCACACACACCCAGTCCGTGGTTTCAGAGCTTCCATGCTCTGCAGCCTCTGCTCCATTTATTGTTCATGTTACAGACACTGATGCTGTAACTACAGTGCCCATGCTCCATCCAGAGTTGGCTCACTAAATCCTCTGGGCTCCCTGGATGTCTGAGGTCGCTCACAGCACAACCTCCAGGAAACCATCTCCATCCCCTCCACTAACTTTTCAATAACAGGAGACAGTCAGATTTCCCTTCACTAAAAGGGAGACAGCTACTCCTTTATAATTATACTTCAGAATCCTCCTCATGTTTCTGACCACGCGATCAGCTGTGAGGGACAAACACAGGCGTTCAGTGGACAGGCACAGACCAAGTTTTTAAAAACATGTGTCAAAGATGCTGAAACTCCATGTCAAACATGGAGCACCACTTGGGACACACCGGGAACTGAACAACAACCCGAAACACAACCCCCTGTGCATGGAGCACGACATGGGATACACCAGCAACAGTCCAGCACACACACCGCTGTCCAACATGGAGCACAACGTGGAACACACCGGGAAGTGAACAACTGTCCTACACACACACACACACACACACACACACCTCTTCATGAAGCACCTTAAGGGACACACCAGGAAGTGAACAACAGCCCGTCACGCACTCCCCTGTCCATGGAGTAACACATGGGACACAGCGGGAAGTGAACAATAGCCTGACACACACCATCACATTATTTCTGAACTTCATGATACCAGTATTCGATACAATACACAACCAAAAACCAAGGCCAGAGAAAGATAGAGATGGACAGAGATATTCACATTAAAGATAGAAACGGACAATTTATGCAGAAACAGAGGATGTTGTTGAAATTTGAGGAACAAACAAGGGAGTGGGTCTAACTGGAGCAGTGAGACCTTGGCGGCTCAGGTCACAAGAATGAGAATATTTAATAATGGCATTGCCAGATCAGCTTACCAAATTTGTTCCACTAAATTCTGAATTTGCCTCACAGAACAAACGCAGAAACTATACACTGTGACAAGTAGACAACCCAGCGTGGAGAGCTATGCATCTTATGCCAGTGTATTGCTCAGTAAACCGGACTATCTGCCCAGCATGGGGAGCTATGCAGACTATCCCAGTGTTTTGCTCAGTTCGCTGTACTATCTGGCCAGCATGGGGAGCTGTGCAGACTGTGCCAGTGCATTGATCAATAAACTGAACTATTTGCTCAACATGGGGGGCTGTGCAATCTATCACAGTGCATTGCTCAGTAAATTTGACTATCTGACCAGCATGGGGAGCTGTGCAGACTATGCTAGTGTATTGCTCGGTAAGGTGGACTATCTGACCAGCATGGGGAGCTGTGCAGACTATGCCAGTGTATTGCTCAGTAAGCTGGACCAGCTGCCCAGCATGGGGAGTATTGCAAAACTTTGCCAGTATATTGCTGCTACATTTGCACTACGTAGCTGACTCATACGGGACAATTTGCCGCCCATACTGAGAGTGACAGTAAATGGGCTCCCACAAATTAATGTCTCTGTATCTTCATGCATCAGTTCGAGGCAAGGGGTTTTATGTGTGCATGTGTATGTCGTTCTGGGGCAGTGTGAGATGTGAAAATCATTGTCTAAGAGAGAGCACACATGGAGGAAACCAGTTTAAATGTGAACAACTGTTAGGGTTTGGTATAAGGAACAGAGAGAGATAGTTCATGGGCAGCTGTTAATGACGTGCTTGAGAATATTAAAGTAAAGGCATTGCCAGACCCAATAGCATTATAGATCAGTACACACAGGAATGATGGATGGATGGGGAGTTCTGTGTGATATCAGATATGAGCTGTGGAGTATTGACTCACATTTGTTTCTGCAGTTTTGCAGCTGAGTGTCAGCAACAGACAAATGCCATCTTTAAGACCGCATTTCACAGCTCATGGTTCAAATAGCAGATGGGATGAGCCAGTGAAGTATGTGCTGGATTTATCAGTAGTTTCAATTAGGAATGGTCAGGGTGTAGTGTCAGGATTTGGTTCATGGCCAAAGGGATCACCACTGTTGTCATTTGTCTATTTCAACTTCAAATATTGGCCAGGGATGAGATGGAGTCAGAGGAAGGAAATGCAGTTTGTAACCAGAACAGAAGATAGTGACCTCAATGTCTTCAATATTTAGATAGCAAATGCAGTGATACAACGAATCATGGTTCACAGCTGAAACTGAGCAAGTCAACATAGCAACCCATGAGTAACACTGCCAGAAGCAAGGAGGGAGAGAGTGAATTAACAATTTAGTAGTGGTTTGTCAGGTGAATATCTGGATTCAGAGTCATGGCAGGAACAATAACAGTGGCAAGGAGAGTAGAGTGAATGAAAGATCAGTATTATTGTCAAACATGATTATTAGAATTAATGACTGAACAGTGCGACTTACCAGGTACACCAACAAAAGCCAGGATTGGATAATAAAAATATTGCATAATGTAAAGTACATATTTGATCCGCCACGATAATGACCTTCGATCATAATATGTAGAAAGATACCAAACATCCCAGTTTAAACTCCTGTCCATTCTTGGGACATTCCAGTCTAATGTTCTCAGAGTGTGATCCATTGCAGTAACATTCCAGTCTAATGTTCTCAGATTCTGATTAATTGTTGAAACAATCCAGACTCTTGTGCTCAGTCTCTGATCTCTCCCCTGTTCTCTGGAGTTGCTGCTTCCTGTTAACACTGTCGGCGATGCTCCCACAATAATGTGGGATAACACATTGAATGGAGCCCACTTATCATTAAAAGATGGAAACCGTCCACTGGGGTAATTGCAATCCATGGAGACTAACATTAATCACAGTCACTGAACAAATAGGTCCAGTTAACCCCTTCCTGACATCACCTTACATATCCCAATAAAAGGGAACATTTTCTCGGTGTGGGTGGAATGGATGGGCGTTGCTGAGGGATGGACCATAAATCTTTCAATCTTCTTATTGTTTCTTCCATGTATGTGGGAGTAGTGCCAGAACACTTCAGGACTGTGTATATTACATACTGTTTATAAAGGGCGACAGTGAAAAAGTAACAGACCGGCTGCATAAGGTGACTGGTGGGGTAATTTCCAGAGCCAATAAACCAGTGTATATATTTATTGTCCATTTACTTTGTGTAATTTTGCTCCTGGTTTTATGTGCACTGTTGACAAATTCTTCCATAACCTTGGGATATCTTTCAGAGCATCGAGACTGCTGCGCAGGAACAGGAGGAATTAATTCTGTCCACACGCCCCTGTTCCAAAGGGAAAGGGAAGGCCATTCAGCCTCTCAAGTCTGTTACAGAGGGACAGGAGGAGGCCATTCTGCTTCTTGAGCCTGTTATGCAGTAACTATTAGTTGTAAAATACTTATGGAGAAGAGTCGTCCTAATATAATTTTTAAAGTTTTAAATTGAGTCAGGCCAACTTTGAACGATTTATGTTGGCACTTTGAATAGCTTCTTTAGAGAAGCTATTGGCAGGAAAGAGGGAGGCCTTCACAAATGAGTTACAGAGTCTAGCGAAAGCATGTTCCTGTCTATGAGCAGGGTACGGCTGGTAAGTGGAGGGAATGCTGAATGGTGAGCAGAATGATAGGTACAGACAGTGGGGATCGAGTGAATCCATCGTGGAGTACCAGGGATGTAGGCTAATACCAAAGAGTGAAATCAGGAGGGCAAAATGGGGACATAAGATATCTTTCGAAAGTAGGGTAAGGGACATTCCAAAGAGATTGTGCAAATATTTTAAGGTCAAAAGAGTAACTAGGGAGAGAACAGGACCCCTTAAAGATAAGCAAAGTGACCTATGGGTGGAACTACAGGATATCCGTGAAATACTAAATTTATATTTTGCGTCAGTATTTACTGGGGAGTAGGATATGGAAAGTAGAGAACTTAGGGAAATAATTAGTAATACCATGAAAATTGTCCATATTACAGAAGATGAGGAGCTGGATATTTTAAAATGCATTAAGGTGGATAAAACCCTCTGACCTTTTAAGAGAATCTTGGCAAGGCACATGGATTTTAGTACAATGAAGGTTAGTCTGACCTTAGAGTAGGATAAACTGCCGGCACAACATCAACAGCTTAAGGGCCTGTACTGTGCTGCACTGATCTATGAACTAATCAGATGTACCCCAGATCCGTTGGGAGGCTCGGGAAGTAATTGTTCAGTCTCCGGCTGAGATATTTGTATCATGGATAGTCAAGGTTGTGCAATTGTTTAAGAACAGTTGGTAAGAAAAAGCCAGGAAACTGTAGACAAGTGGACTGACATCATTGATGGTTAAGTTGTTGGAGGGGATTCTGAGGGACAGCATTTACTTGTGTTTGGAAATGTAAATTCAGATTAGTGATAGTCAACATAACTTTGTGTGTGGGAAATTGTGTCCCACTAATTTAATTTAGCATTTTGAAGAAGTGACGAAAAAGTTTGATGAAGACACAGAAATGTAACTGTGGAATAGAATATAGACTTTCGCAAGGCATTCAAAAAGGTTCTGCATGGTAAACTGGTCAGCATGGTGAGATCACATGGATTAGAGGGAGAGTTGGAGGTAATTGGCTCGAAGGTAATAGACGAAGGAAATGTTTGTGAACTGTTGTTTTTTTTTGGACTGGAGGCCTGTGATCCGCAGTGTACCACAAGTATCTAATGAATTTTGTCATTTTATATAAATGATTTGGATGTGAATACAATAGGAATGGTTAGTGACTATGCAGATAACACCAATATTGGTGAGGTAGTGGACAGTGAAGATGGTTAACTCAGAGTAAAACGGGACGCTGATCAGATAGGCTGAAGGGCCGAGGAGTGGCTGATGGAGTTCATGTTAGACAAATGGAAGGTGTAACATTTTGTTGAGGCACATTGTGTTAGCACTTATAGGTAGGATCTTGGGACAGCTACATAGAAATTATAGAAGCACCGAGTCCACACTGACCCTCCAGATATCATCCAGATCAACAAACCCAAACGTTACCCCGGTAACTCTACATTTCCCATAGACAATCCACCGAACCTGCACATCGCTGGATACTGTGGATCAATTCAGTGAGGTCACTAAACCTAAACTGGACATTTTTGGACTGTGAGAGGAAAACCAGGCACCCAGAGAAAGCTCACGCACACACAGGCAGAAGGTGCAAACACCACACAGAGAGTCACCAAAGGGTGGAATCGAACCCAGGTAATTAATGCTGTAAAGCAGTATTGCTAGCCACTGTGCCACTCAATGACCAGCTGCGAGCGAGTCTGCATCCTCCCACATTCTCTGGATCCGTCACATCTGTTCAAATGATGTAAAATTCCAGTGCGGTGAATCCGACAAGCCTTCCTTTACCTCCACCACAGATTTCACATTCTGAATGACAGGGCCTTAAGCTGTGACTGACACATTGCCTGCTATTCTGCCCTCACCCCTTCCCCTTCTTCCCAGATCAAATTGTCCATTAATACTGCAGCATGCAAGATAATTGCTGATCTAAAATAAAACAAAGAGCTGCATATACTGGATATCGGAAACAAAAAGTGTTCTGACGAAGAATCCCCAAATTAAAAATGTTGACTCACTCTCTTCCTACAGAGGATTAGGAAAACGTGAATTCTGGAATGAATTCCTGATGAATGGCTTTCGACCGAAACATCGAGTTTCCTGCTCCTTGGATGTGGCCTGACCTGCTGTTGTATTCGAGGGCAAAACTTTCGACTTTCATGTTTCAAATAGTACCAGACCCGTGGGGTTTTTCCTGCAAACGCTTGTGTATCTAATTTCCTGTTTATAACATATACAATTTTTTTCCCTGCAGTTTTTACTTCCATACATATCTCCCACCAGTGTTGGTTTCTACTTCTTGTTTATAACCTCCAGTCAAATTGTTTCTGTGTAATCTGATTGCTGGCGTGAGATAAATGGTAGATTCGGTGAGATCTTTCCGGAGGCCTTTCTTGATGTCACAAAACCTCGCTGCACTTTGTTCGAACAATATATGGATTTGAAAGGCAGAAAAGGATATGTGCCAAGTGCACGGAAATGGGGTTAATGTGGACGGACATTTTGGTTATTAAGGACCAGTTTTGGTTGCATGGCCTGTCTCTGTTGAAACTTTATTGCTGGAACAGCACAGCAGGTCAGGCAGCATCCA
This sequence comes from Chiloscyllium plagiosum, assembly GCF_037043375.1. Lineage (NCBI taxonomy): Eukaryota > Metazoa > Chordata > Chondrichthyes > Orectolobiformes > Hemiscylliidae > Chiloscyllium > Chiloscyllium plagiosum. Next base: position 97,005,928 of record NW_028270156.1, on the reverse strand, counting down.
GGGAACAGGAGATTCGACGTTTCGGGCACAGGCCCTTCTTCAGGAAGGGCCTGTGCCCGAAACGTCGAATCTCCTGTTCCCTGGATGCTGTCTGACCTGCTGTCCTGTTCCAGCAATAAAGTTTCAACTTTGATCTCCAGCATCTGCAGACCTCACTTTGGCCTTCTCTGTGCATGACTGCAAAGGAAAATGGTTTTGGGTTTAGACAGAGAAGATGAGATTGAGAAATTATGTTACGGAAGGATGTAATCACAGGTTTCAGAATGCTGAAATATAGACATCTCAACACCTCCGGCAAAATATGCCAGTATTACCAGGAATGATGGTGAACAGGATATAGGTGTGAGTTCAGATGATGGAGAGTTTTGGATGAGGATTTGTTCTGCAGATTTGTACCTGGGAGTGGTTCAGCAGAGTCTTCAATTCATTGGGCTGAATCCAAGACTAATTCATCTTTGTGTGATTTTCATTGAGTGTGATAGGGGTATTGTCTGCAAGAGGCCGAGCTAATTCCCTGGTGCTTTCTTATCGAACTCACCTCATTAACTACCCACCCTACCCCATGGTATCCCTCTCATTCAATACCATCCCGATTCTCCCACCCGTCTTGGCTGGAGGTACCCACCATCGACCCTTATGCCCCTGGATATTCCATGATCCCTGGAACTGGTGCCACCTATAAAACGACAATGGGCACACGATTGAGCTTTCCTCAGTTTGGAGCTGCCCTGTACAATAAGGCAGATAAGGCCGATTACACCACGGGTTGTGAACAGGGTCACGGATATCCTGGTGGATGAGTTAGTACGTCTCTTCCCAGAGTGGGCCACACCACCAGACCCACCGAGCATGGTCTGAGCTCACCACCGAGCTCAGTGCAGTATCTGCGGTCTGAAGAATGTTCAGTAACACACGACAAGCATCAATAACCTTCCCCATTTTGTCAGCATAAGGGTCACTGTATTCTCTGCTTCCTTACACTCACTGTATATCTGTTATAGCACCGACCCCGAACAAGGCTCATGCTCCATCACTCTCACTCCTGCAAGCATGCACATACCCACCTCTCTCTCTCTCCCCCTCTATTGCTTACCTTTGTAATACCCCCACAGATTTTAGAATGCTCTGGAAAATGCTGATTATGGCATGTTCCAGATAATATTCCAAATAATTCCCAGTTTTAGGAAAATAGCAGTGCCTCTTTGTGTAAAACATTAGGGGAAGAAACAGAGTATTTTTTAATCACTTGCAATTAAAATCCATAATAGGCCATTCAGCCCTTCTGTATCATTTAATATGTGCTGTATCATTTAATAAGATCGGGGGCGATCTGACTGTCACCTGAGCTTCACGTTGCAGGAACTTTCGATCATTCGCCCCCCTGGTTTCCTGTCACTGACCAAATGACACTCAGGCACTTTTTTACCACGAGTTTCTTCAAGCATGTGTTCGGGAGGCATTTCCCATGGGGATGGACCCTCCAAAAAATATGCTCCATCAGCTTTTTACTTTTATGCAATGCTTAGCATTCTTCACACAGACCAATCAAAAATATACTCTTAATTTACGGTTATCGATATCTAATCACAATTAGTAATTCTGGTAATTTCGCTTGTGTCACATTATTATATTCAACCAAAGAAAGCATCTAATGACCTGTCTCGTTATAAAATACAATTTCCAGCGGCTTTTTTCTTTCCTCAGCCATTATCTTGAACGACATCTGAATTGTACCTTTTCCCTTCTTATCAAAGTTTATACTTTACTTTGAGTTTGGCTTTTTCTGTCTATAGTAATTATGCAGTCTCCCACTCTGTTGGCTGGCTGGCTGGCTTGGGATGCAGAGGAAGACCAACAGCGCAGGTTAAATTCCCCAAACTGACGGAGGTTACCATGAAGGGGACGTCCTCCCAACCTTACCCTGTCACCCGAGATATAATGACCCTGAGGATAAACCACAATTTGTGGTCTCACGAATGAGAAAGTGGTCCTTTGAGACTCTATTCTATCCAGGATAACATGTTATTTTTTCAAAGATATTGTTATTGAGAGAAAATATTATTAATGCTACAATGAACCAATAAGTACCCAACTCAAAAGAAATGCAAATTGAACAAAATTACACCATTGTGCATATACATACAAAACAAAAAGGTAAATAAACGGGCAGAAGAAAAAAACAAAAATAAAAACAAATGAATAATACAACTCAGTGTGACAAAACTTTGTCTCTCAACCTACAGGAGCATTAACTAATACACGTTCATTTGCCCGTAATTATTCCTGCCTGGACTTTAGCATCATTAGTAAAGTTTGTCATAGCTATATAAAAGTCCTTATTAGAGTAGCCGATCGGCCTGTATCTTGGTAATTCAAAAAGGGCTGCCATGTCTTATAAGAATCCTGTATTTTCTGCTGCACCATACCTTTGAAAAAGTTCAAAGGGCTATGCTCCATGACGAGCTTGCGAAAACTCAACAGACCAAGGGGGCTTTCAGGCACTAAACACAACAGAATGTTTTTCTGAACACAGAGAGCGAGGGTATTGAAGTATTTTTTTTCCTATGCACAATGGAGTAAGGTACACTGGGCAGGCCCACAAAAAGGGAAACCAGATCCATCTCCAATTCGGTCCCCAAGATCCTCTCCATAACACACCGCTCATATAGCGCTGGTGCAAGGTCAACAAGTAATGAGTAAGAGTGCCTATAGTCATTCTATGTTTGAGTCATGCTCCCATTTTGAATTTTGAGGGAGGATATGGGGCCAGATAGACTCTATGAAGAATTTTCACCTACATGGCAAGAGTATTCTTACAGATTGAAATCCTTCTTGCATTTTCATAAATATCCTCCCCTGTGTCCAAAGAGATCTGAACGCCCAACTCTCTTTGCAGACCTCAGAAAGGCACAAAGTCTCGTCTGAGAGGCCACTCTCCAACAAGGGTACTGACAGAGAGTGTGTTCTTAGCACTAAGCACCTCTTCTATATATCGGATCTGCACGGGTCTGTTAAAAGCGTGGTTATTTTTTAAATCACATCTCTGATCTGATAAAAAGAAAACAGAAGACATCTCTGCTCGGTCGTCTATAGTTACGACTTATTTGACCAAAGAAAATCCTTGTTTCTCCCTCAGATAAATCATCAAAGCAAGATACACCGATGAGTTGCCCATAGTTTAAACATGGAATCCAGTATCCCCGGTCGGAAACACGGCATACCACGTTTTGGGATAAGAAATGAGGTTTGACTATATTGCCTTCGATCGGACACATTGCCCTCATTGTTTTTAAATTATTGATACTCATTGGGAAATGTCAATATTCCATAACAGTCCTCATTTTGTCTATGAATAGCAGACTAATAAGGGAGCGCTTTGCCTGAGAAGGTTCAATATCTAACCATTTTGACGCTGAGGCCTCACTAACATTGGGTAAAGAAGAGCTTAATTGATAGCTTTTAATATCCAGGAGATCTACTCCCCGCAAACTGTGGGGTCTTTGTAATTTGGTTAACTTGATAAGGGATCGCTTATGGTGACAAATCAAAGAGCTAAATCATCCATTAAGTCTCCTAAATGTCTGTCCTGGAAACATCAAATAAGGTATTCACATGGGGGAGAGCAAACAAGGGAGGGAATTCATTTTAATAAGAGCTATCTGATCTAGCCAGGATATTGGAAGTGCCTCCCATCTTCGAAGGTCTTGTTTAAGTTTGTCAAACAAATGGACAAATTCCAATTTAAATATAAGTTCAAAGATAAGATTAGTGAATATACCTAAATAGGGAATATCCCCATACCCCTGGGATCATTGAAAAAGAAATCAGGTTTCTCCATCGACTTCAGGTATTTCCCCAACATCGCCCATACACATGGCCTCAGACTTTGTAAAATTAATGGTATTAACGTGACTTCTCTCCCACTTCTGGGGCAGATAGTTTGGGGTCCCTGCAAATGGCCTTCACCAGTGGCTCAATGACCAACGTAATCAACACTGGCGAAAGGGGTCTACCTTGGACTGCCTCTTGGAATATTACTGTTATAGGATCTCAAAACATTGGTGAGAAACGTGGCCAGAGGATCGCTTTCAAGGACCCTCACCCACTTCATAAAAACTTTCCCTCGACCAAACCATTCTAAGTTATAGAAGACATACAGCCACTCAACCCAATCAAATGCCTTCTCTGCGTCTAAAGGGATCACTAATACCTATATAGTTTGTTCTGGACACGCTTGGACCATATTGAGTAATCTTCTAATGTTGTTGGAGTATCTGCAGCCCATTATAAGCTGGTGTGGTCCAGTTTGACAATGGAAGGAAACCCTTTTTCCAGCCGTAATGTAAGGGTCTCAGACAGGATCTTGAAGTCAACATTTAAAAGTGAGTTGGGCCTCTAAGAAGCACAATCTTCCAGTGTCTTCGTTTTTTTAAGAATAAGAGAGACATGAAACTCTCTTAAGGATGGTGGGAGTCAATCGTGATCGTGTGAGTGACTAACATGGTAAGCATCGGCCCTGATAATAAGTTTATAAATTTCACATAAAACTCACTTGGAAATCCGTCAGGACCGGGCGCCTTTCCGCCCTGAAGCTGCTTTATACTCTTCAGCACTGACAATGGTGCATTAAGGCAAGACACTCATTTGGGGGTTACCCCTGGAAGATCCAAGTTCTTGAAGAAAGATTCCTTCTTAATCCTCATAATGCTCAGTCTGATATAATTCGGAGTAAAATCTCCGAAATGCTGCTTTAACCTTTATGGGATTGCAGCTAAGGGTTCCAGTACCTTCCCTAATTGAGGCAATGGCTTTGTGGCTCTCTTTTTACTCGCAAGATATGCTAAATACTTGCCCGGCTTATCACCATGCTCAAACAGCCTTTATTTTGCAAAAGTAAGTTTCTTCTTGGCTGTCTGTGTGAGCATAGAATTCACTGTAGACCGATGTGTTGCGATTCTCTGCAGCCTAGCCACCGAGGGTCTATCACAATATGCCCTCATGGCTGCCTTCAACTGTGCCTGGAGCAAGCGTTCCTGCTCCAGTATCTGCCGCATCATAAGAAATAATTATTCCTTTGGCATAAGCCTTAGCCCTTTTCCATAGAATGGATGGGTTACTGTTTGAATCTGAATTAATGGCTAAGAAAGATCTGAATTCATTACAGAAATACTAAATGAACTTACTATCCTGAAGAATAAAGGGATCCATTCGCCAGTGTCTCGAACCTGCTATATTGCCCTTAAACTTAATCAATAAGTATACTGTTGCTTGGTCAGAAATTGTAATATTCCCAATTGTACAGAACACCACCGAATCGAAGATCGCTGCAAGGTGAGGAAGAGATCAACCCTAGTGTGGCCTTTCTGCGGGTTAAAGAAGAAAGTAAAATCCCTATACATGAGGTGGATCTGCCTCCAAACATCCACCAGCCACAGTTCCACACAAAATTTGCTTAGATTGTTAAGATGGTACTGGGGGCTTTTGGCCATTCTGTCCACCGTCGGTGCAAATCTCCTCCTACAATAATGTGCTGCGAAGAACGATAACTTAATTTGGAAAATGCATCTATCAGGAATTTAAGGCTGTGTGCCAGGGTCCTTAAACATTCAAAATACCGTTTTCAATCCCCATATATCTTTGAGGTTATGATCCTCCCGTGGGCGTCTCATACAATCTCGTAATTTAAGTGGAAGATTCTTCCTCACCAGTATGGCTTCACCTCTAATCCTAGTATCAAAAGACGAGAAATAAACCCGATCAACCCATCCTGCTGTAACGTGAAATGTTCCTTGTCATCAAGGTGCATCTCCTGCAGTAGGACAATAACCACCCTCTCCTTTTTAAGGCTAGAACATACCCTTTTCCTATTAACTGGCTCCACTTAATGCTCCAGATACACCATTTAAGCATGACATTGGCCATAAAACACTGGAACAACATTTGAACTCCAGAGAGGAAGAACTCGAATTACAAATCGCTGAGCATCAATAAAAAAAACTCATAGAGCCTAAAAAAACTAACTAAAGCTACTACAACTAACAAGCTCTCAAACGTTCCATAACTAAATACATACAAAGACAACAAAAAACAGGATACAATGGCTCTCAGGAGGGGCATTTACCCTCGCCCACTGGAGGCATTTGCACGCCACAAATCTTTCTCTTCTGCCCCATTGGTAATACTGCATCCAGGGCAATTAATCACAAACATCGGGATTGAACTGCCCTTAGGTAGGCATTCAGTCATCACGATCACCTTCATAACTCCCTCCAGCTTGAGCCGAACCCGACACACAAACTAAGCAAGAGAAAATCGAGTAGTAATATTAATGAAGTGAAAAGTGTGTACTCTACCCATCCCCAACTATAATTTAATAGCAGAAAGATTCAACAAACTTCCTTTAAAATGAGAGAAGCATGATTATCGATATCCATGAAAGAATCCAGCCTGCTTTATAGTGTCCACAAAGTTTTCGCGTCCTCTGGAGAGTCAATGGATCTACTGAAAGATTCACCAGTGCGTAGATCTATTGAAAGCATACGGAGCACCGCTGCGTTCATTAAGGAATACTGAATCTCAAGTTCCCTTAGTATTCTCTTGATATCATCAAAAGATTTTCTTTTTTGAATCACTGCCGCTGAAAAGACCTGGAAGAACATAATCCTGGAGCCCTTGTTGGATCTTTTCCCTGTGTTCTGGAAGCTTCCATAAGTCTTTGAATGCCCCTGCAACCACGTAATCGCACAAGGACAGGGTGAGGGCGTTAGTCTGAGTCTGACCTACGCGCCGTAACCCGATGAGCTGTCTCACTCTTCACCCGTCCCTCTTCAGCTTCGAAGTGAAGGAATCACAGCAGACAGTTCTCGAAAAAAAAATCACTGGCTGAACACCTTATGTCTCCAGCAGACCGATGATATGAACATTCTTCATCCTGCCCTGTTCTCGAGATCGTCACCTTGTTCAGTTAAGGTACGGATATGTTTTCCAAGGGCGAGGATCCACTCCTTAGAGGAATCGATTACAGACTCTGCCCCTGCAGTTTGGCGCTCGACCTCATCCGTTCTGTTTCCAAGGCTTTCAAGTTGCTCGTCTTGTTTTTGGAGCACGGCTGAGAGTGGTTCTAGTGTTCTGCTGAACTTTTCTTCAATCATAGCTTCAATCATTTCACGTAACTTGGTGAACTCGGTGACCAAGGCCTGGTGAGTAACTGGGATCATCGAACGAGCAGAGGGGGTTGCAGCTACAGCCTCAGTCATGCTGAAAGCTTCTGACGTTGCCCTCCGTGTTGGGACTGACTCGATCCTTTCCCGTGTTTTGTCATTTCCACTTGACAAAACGGAATTAGTCAGGATTCTATAGCTCATTTAGTGTTCAATTTTAAGTAAATGACTGTGGTGGGGTAGGTTAGATTACCACTGTGATTCAGAGCCCAGAAAAGCAGACCTTTCATATCGCTGTCATCTTGTTTCCTCCTTAAAACTTTATCGATGTTACCATTTCGTTTAATTCCTGGATATTCTGGAGCCGTGCCATTCAATACCACTGACTACATTTTCCCCACAAGGCACATTGCTGCCCACTGCTCGATAATCCTTGATTCCTTTGTGATTCGTGAACCTGCCTCAAAAATATTCAATATCTCTGCCTCGAATAGTCTGCAGGAAAGAGTGTTCCAAAGACTCACTACACCCTGAGAAAATGAACATAAACCGACTCATCGATATGTGAGATTAGTTTTATTTTTGTATCCTTATCTGAGAAAGGATATAATAATATTGGAAGCAGTTCAGAGGTGCTTCCCTTTACTTATTCCATGGATGAAGGGCTGACAATATGGAGACTTTAACAGGTTACCCTTGGAATGAGAACTGATCTTATTGAAATACACAATGCCTTGAGGTGAATGGATCAACTAGATACCCACTGGGTGTTTGCATCGTCCAAACTTGAAGTCATTGTCATAGAACCCCTCCAGTGAGGAAGCAGGGCATTCTGCCCATAGAGTCCTCACAAATCCACCAAACTGTATCCTACCCAGACCTGTCCCCCTACCCTGTCCATGTAACCCTGCATTTCCCATGACTAACCCACTTAACCTACACATTCCTGGTCACTCTGAGTAATTTAGCATGGTCAATCACTCCAAGCTGCACATCTTTGGAATATGAGAGGAAACTGCAGAACTGGGAAGAAACCCACACAGACACGGGAAGAATGTTCAAACTCCACATAGAGGGTCGGACGAGGTTGGAATTGACCTCAGCTCATTGATGATATGAGGTAGCAGTGCTAACCACAAATCCACCGTACTGCTCCATTAGCCCTATTAGTTACCTGCGGCTGATGAAAGAAATCTGCCTGACTTGTTCCTGTCACTGAATCTGGCCCTGTCTGAGACCTTTATCATCGGTCATATCACCAACCTGGTTACATTTAAAATGTGTTATGAGCAGTGGAGGAGTGGGACTAGAAAAGGAAACGGTTGACACCCTCCAACTTCAGTCAGAACCGGATTGAGGAGAAATTCTCAAAGTTGGATTTCATTAAAGTGGGAATTCTCTTTCTCAGAAGTTTGGGATGGTTGAATCTTTATATTAAAGCAAGGCTGGCCTCATCTGATTGTTTATAGACAGGTGAATCAGGGATATTAGTGCATGGAGAGAAAACTGCAGCTGGGACCACAATGAGATGAGCCACGACCTTATTTACTTGTGGAGTGGTGTCAAAGGGCCGTATGGCTCACTTGTGTCCCTCAGCCCTGTGTTCTGATGTTCCATTCAGCCCTTGAGACCTGCTACACAGGGGCAGATCGAGACCACTCCAATGGTTAAGTGCAGTTTCAGAAATGTACTTACAAAATCCAGGCTGGGTCAGAAAGTGACCACCAACCTCAATCCTCCTTTCCAGGCTTCCCCTCTCTGTAACTTCTGCTCCATATGTGAGTCATGTTCCAGACCCAGATTCACAGTGAATACAGCCACCATGCCCCACCAAGGGTTAACTCAAACAAATCTTCTGCTCTCCCTGAATGCAACATTGTACAATACGATTTCCATGAAAATAACCCGTTACTTTCCAAAAGCATAACATAAGAATGCAAGAAAAAGGAACAGGAGTCGGCTATTTGGCCCCTCAAGCCTGAACGCTCATTTAATAAGAACATGGCTGATCGGCTCCAGGTCTGAACTCCGCTTTCCCACGCAATTCGTTGTATCCCTCCACAACTCTTTTGGAATAGAGAATTTCAGACATCCACTACCTTCTGAGAGAAGATTGAAATTGGTGTTCCTTATTCGGTATCTATCTCCTTGAGTTCGATGCTCAGGGGAAACACCTTCTCAGCATTTACCTTATCAAGCCCCCTCTGTATCTTGTACATTTCAGTAATATCACCCTTATGCATTTCAACCGCAATGAATAATCGCCTCACCATTTTCGATGCACTCAATAAATCAACCCTTTCATGCCAAGAACCCGCCTCGTGAACCAACCTAATTACTTGCAACATCAGCATGCTGACGCTACGTTTCATGCACAGGAACACTCCAATACCTTTGTACTGCTCCTTTTTTTGGAGTCCTCTCCATTAAATAACAGCCTGAATTTTGGTTCTCAGTGTCATCTACAAACTCGGATGTATATTGCACTCAACTCCCGCCTCAGGCTATCAGTGTAGATTGTAAATAACTGATGCCATCGGCCTGATATTTGTGGTAATCCAGTAGATACACCTTTATCATGAAGATCCATTAAGCCTGACTCTCCAATTTCTATGTGTTAACCCACCGTCATTCCATGCTAATATATTATCCATCAAACTAAAAGCCTCTGTCTTGTGTCAGAACGTTTATTTTATGATACCTTGTCGAAAAACTCTGGAAAGCCTCATGTTGATCAGTTCCCTTTATCAAGGCTGTTTGTCACATTCTCAGGAGTTCCTGATGAAGGGCTCTTGCCCGAAACATTGACTTTCCTGATCCTTGGATGCTGCCTGACCTGTTGTGCTTTTCCAGCATGACTGTAATCTTGACATTCTCAGGATCTCCAGAAAAAGATGTATGATTTTCCAGAACAAAAGTAGTTTTCCTTTCACAAAACCATGCCACTCTGGGTTTAGCTTTTCTAACTGCCCTGCAATTCCTTCCTTACCAACAGGCTCTAGAAGGTTCCCAGCAATAATGGTTAGGCAAAATGGTTCCTGCTTTCTGTCTCATTTCGTTTCTTGAAGACAGGCGCCACATTGGAGTGTCTCCAGTTTCGCTGGAACACTCCTGTAATCCAGAGTGTTATGGAATATTTCACACAGTGCCGCTAGTCACTCTGTGACCACTTCTTTTAAAATTAACTACGAATTAGTGCTGACCTGCTATCCTTATTCTTATCTGTTAGGTTGAAACCTTGTTACTTTTGTTGCAGACAGTTCAAGAAATTCCCTCCTATTACCATTTTATTTATACCATTTAAATGCTTACAGTACTTTCCCCATGAGGAACGATTTAAAATACTGGTGTAAGTTATTTGCCTGTTCCCTGTGGCCAGTTCCCTAGTTATACCCTCCATATGGCCTCAATGTACTTTCCTGACTGCACTTCTGCCTCAGCTCACAAGCACATTTTTAAGCTTTTTTTTATACAGACGGAAAAGCTCGTGATGCTTGGTTTTATATTTCTTGCAAATTTATTACAACATATCTTTTCATACATCTTCCTCGCTTTCTAGATTCATACAGTCATATTGTGCACAAACAGACCATTTGGTCCAATTTGTCCATGCTGACCAGGTTTTCTAAACTAAACTAGTCTCATTTGCTTGCACTTGGCCCATATGCCTCAAAACGTTTCCCATTCATATGTTTGTCCAAATGTCTTTGAAATATTGTAGCTGTACTTGCATCTACGACTGTTCCTCTGGCAGCTCATTCCATAGTTACATCACCCTCTGTGTAAATAAAGTTGCCCCTTTGTCCCTTTCAAGTTTTCCCTCTTTTACTTTAAAGCTATGCATCTATGTTTGAACTCCCCGATCCTGCAGAAAAGACCTTGGCTATTCACCCTATCCATGCCTCCCATGACATTACAAACTTCGAGAATGTCACCCCTCAACCTCCTACACTCCATCTGATACTAACTTCGAGATAAAATGTTTAACAATAAGCACTTCAAATTTGAAAGAATCATAAAGATGACAGGTAAAGAAAACAGCCCAAACTTCATACTGTCAGTTTTGCTCTATGTTACCAAACTAAGGCAGCATGAAACTCTTACTGGTCCCAATAAGAGGTCAAGCACCTGAATTCCTTAGGGTGAAGGAGGTGATGATCTATACAGTGAAAACCTATCTCTTGCTAGATCTATATAATACCACATGGTCAACATTCTCTCTCCTGTTCTCTCTGTGTCCTTGTGTGGCTGTGTTTTCTTTATCTTACACTCAGTTAGAGAAAATCCCTTTCCCCCATTCACATCTTAATTTAAACCCATTTTGCATCATCTTCTCGTTCACAACTGCTAATAGCCCGTTTATCTTATGCCATGCCCTCTTTTCCAAGTCATGCATCCCCCAACTCCGGCAAGGGATTAAAAAGCCCAGTTTCCAACCTTTTTCAGTTCTGAAGAAGTCACACGGACTTGTAAGGCTAACTCTGTTTCTCTGTCTCTGCAGATGCTGCCAGACCTGCTGGGTTTCTCCAGAAACGAATAGGCACAGCACAAATTTTCAATTAAAGAAATAGCGAAGGATACTGGAACTAAAACCACAAAAATTGCTGGAGAAACTGACAGCTTCGTAAAAGAGTCACTGGACCAAAAGATTAACTCTACATTCACTACAAAAGACGCCCACAGACCTGCTTTGTTTCTTCAGCAATTTTTGAACAAGTTCCAATTTGTGAAAGCTTCTCAAACGCCCTGTCCAACACGGAGCGTCGTACCCTGGGAACTGAACGATAATGCAAAGTGCACACATTCATTGGCTCTGAAACTGCATATGGCTGGCATCACTGACACCACAGAGCTCTTCATCGTGGTCAGGAAGAAAACCAGGAAGAAACACATTCAATTCAACCGCAGAAGGTGACATTAAGATAAAGGAGAAGATTCAGGTGAATATGTTAAAGAGTTTGAGTAATGTAACAAATTGGAAGCATGACACCAAGGAGAGACCCTCAGCAGAATGGGAGTAGGAAAATGGAAATATTACCGCATCAGGTGATGTCACTGAGTTCACGGCTGATGGGTGGATGGGTCTCGATGTGAACTGGGGGGCAGTCAGTAGAATTGAATTGCAGATATTACAGCTCAAACTGGACTATCACCTGATGCTGTTGACAACAGCAGCAATAGAAGCAGGATTGTATTCAAACATAATCTGGATCATTTTCCCCAGGATATTCCATCAGTCTACAATTACCACCAAGCCGAGTGATGGTTCAGTGATGTGTGTGGGCGAACATGCCAAGGTCAGGACCATGTGTACCTCAAGCTGATGACAAACCTTTAAAGCTACCGCACTTGAATGGTTTCATTCCAAACAGCAGAACTAACATCTGATAGAGAGGACGAAATGATCCCAAGACCAACAGATCAGATCTAAGCTCTGCAGTCCTGCCACATCCAGACATAAATGTCGGTGTACTACTAAACAACTTACTGGAGGAAAGGATTCCAGAAATATCCCCATTTAAGTAATGTAACAGCCCTGCACATTAATTAAAAAGACAAGGATGTAGTATCTGCACCATCCTCAGCCAGAGGTGTTGAATCGATGATCTACGTCACCCTCGTCATGATGCCACAGAATCACAGATGCCAGTCTTCAACGAATTCGATTCGCTGCACTTGACATGAAGAAACAGTTGGACAAGTAGATACGACAAAGGCAATGGGCCGTGACACCATTCCCACAATGGTACTGAAGACTTCTGCTGCACAACAAGCCGTCTTCCCCAGGGAAGCTTTTCCATTCTAGCTCCAACTCTGACAACTCCCTGGCAATGTGGAAAATTACTCACACTGTGTCCCGTCCCCTAATAGATTAATAGTTACATTTTGACCATTTAACACTCCCTCAGTGCCTTGATAATCACATTGGTGAGAGTTCATTTTGACAGAGCTGTCAAGCAGTACAGAAATAACCGACTCAGTGTGATTTCCAATAGGTTCCTTTGTGGACATGGTTCTGTTGTGGAAATGTCACTGGATTACTAATCCAATACAGGATAATGCTCTGGGCAGCTGGTGGAAGTTAAAACAATTAATATAATATCATGATCTATAATCTGGTGATGGCACCAGTGACCTTGTATCCAATGTTGATTGTAAACATCGATCTCCTGCCCCAATTCAGGAAGTGAATCTCCCGTGCTTTCCTGGTCTAGCCTAAAAATACTCCAGACACAGAGCCATGTGATAAAGTTTTCAATGGTCCCTGAACCGGCCAAGCAAGACACTCAATTGTATCACACTTCTCCAAGGTCTTAAAGGATAAAACCAGAAAGAATTCCCAGCCTCGATATCAGAAAAGAGAACGGGAATCACAGTCCTGTTGACCCTGCAGAGTCCTCCTTCCTAACATGTGAGAGCTTGTGACAACATTTACAGAGCTTTCCCACAGGCTGCACGGAAACATCGGGAATGGAGTAGGCCATTCAACACATTGAGCCTTCCCCATTCTAGTTCATGGAGAAAATCTCCTCAATGCAGTTTTCCCAACACAGTGTTCATATCCATTAATGTGTTTAAACATTGTGAAATATAAAATAAGAACTGTTGTAGTCCCTTCAGTCCATCAATCTTGCTCCTCGATTCAATATACAAGCAGTTCTCTGATAACGCGGGTTTATTAAATGTGATTTGACTGCAGTGCGATTCGTGAATTGTGCACCTTTTTTCTATAAAGTGAGCTCCCGCTCACTGTGACACGATTCCTTGCCAGGCACCAGCTGAACAACAAAACCAAGCTTCAGGATCCTCGGTTTGTAAAATGCACCCTCTGAGTGTTCAGCGAAAACAGGAATGCAATCCGCTCTGCAAAGCCTTGAACCTGAGCCTGAAACAGGGAAGTGTTCTCTCCAATTAGAAGGAACTTTATTTCAAACCAGGTGGAGAATCTTGAGGAGAAATGGAATTCCATGTTGGCATCACGTGGTCAGTCAGCCCTGCGCGCTTTCTGGTGAAGAGTTTGGTGAAAGGTGCAGGGATGTGGCGAGTGACTGTATTGTGAAAGTGTTGCATTTACAGCACTATTTCATTACCATATATGATTCAAAGGTTTAATTAGACTGCGCTAGTGTGTGTGTTAGACGAACGTTAATTTTGGTTTTGTACTGATATTTTGCGGTTCGCCCATTATTCTCTTTTCCCCACAGATCACATTATTAATATTGCATGATTTTCTGCAACACAGTGATGCACAGGAACACACAGGAACCATGTTATTGGAGAGCAACCTGGAATGATATCTGATCCTCTATCTTCATAACATACCCTGCTCTCTCCCTAGCCCTTTAGTTTCCAGAAATCCATTTTTATATTCAGTGCCTTGGTTTCCACAGTCTGATCTGGGAGATATTTCCCCAGGTTCACCATTCTCTGAGTGCAGACATTTATTCTCATCTCAATGCAGAGTGGTCTGTCTGTACCTAATACTGTGGCTCCTTGTTCTGATGTCCCAGCCAGAGCAATTGTCACCCCTGCTTCCAATCTGTCTTGTCCTGACAGAGTTTTATATATTTCACTGATATCTCCACTCATTTTCCTAAAGCCCATGGAATTCAGGCCCAGCCGCCCCAGAATCTTCTCCCACAACAGCGACCAATCTGGTCATCTTCGCTGCCCTCCCTTAATGTCAGGTTTGTCCTTTATTAGGTAAGGAGACCAAAACTGTACATAATACTGCACAGTGTTCGAAATGAGGTCTCACCAATGCCCTGTACAGCTGCAGTAAAACACCCTTAATCCTGCATTCAAATCCCCCTGAAATGAAGGTGAATACACGATTTATCAGCCTATCTGCTTTCTGCTCCTGCAATATTGCTTTCAGTGGCTAGTGTACAGGGAGATTCAGATCATTTTTCAATGTTACAGCTCCCCAATTGTTGGGTCTGTGTACACTGGTCAGCGTGCCAATGCCATTACCAGTATTGATTTCATGAATCAGATCTCATTGCCCTACAATGACCTCAGAGGGCTGCACAGAAGAAACAAAAATGCAGCTTAAGTTCCTTTATAGATCAACGGTTTTCAACCAATCCCTTTTCAAATGATAGGCTCCAGTTCTGTTTTTCCCATCAAAGGTCACAATATCACATATCCTATGCCTCCCCTCCCCATTGCTCCTCATGTGCCACATATTTGCCCAGACACTCCACTTGTCTCAATCACCTTGGAGCATTTTGACATCCTGCTCACCCACTCACAATCTGATGTTGTTTAGTGCCATCTGCAAACTCGAAAATATTGTATTTGATCCACTCAATCAAATATATGATGTGTATTGGGAATAGCTGGGGCCCAAACCCCGATCCTTGCTATATCCTCCAAGTCTTCCATTCAAAAAAATACATTGTTTTATTTCTCCTCACTGCTTCCTGCCAGCTCTCCCATTCTAAAACCATATTAGTCCCAGTCCCATAGGATTTGAATTTGCATAATAGGCTTTATTAAAAATATGGCTGGCACGGTGGCACAGTGGTTGGCACTGCTGCGTCACAGCGCCTGAGACCCGGGTTCAATTCCTGCCTCAGGCGACTGACTGTGTGGAGTTTGCACATTCTCCCCGTGTCTGTGTGGGTTTCCTTCGGGTACTCCGGTTTCCTCCCACAGTCCAAACATGTGCAGGTTAGGTGAATTGGCCATGCTAAATTGCCCGTAGTGTAAGGTTAGGGGTATGTGAAGGTTGCGCTTCGGCCGGTCGGTGTGGACTTGTTGGGCCGAAGGGCCTGTTTCCACACTGTAATGTAATCTAATCTTTCTGAAAATGCACATATTTCATTGATTGCTTCCCCAGAATTATGCTAAAGGCACTTTCTCAAATATGATTCCCATTTGATCAATCTCTGCTGACTTTGTCTGTGCTCATTACTTTCAGTTCAAATACTTCCTCTAAAACTGTTCAGTTGCTAATTTCATTCTATTCCCTTTTTCTAAACAGACGAATGTTCACTAGTTTTGATGGGAAGTTTTCTTTTTTGTTTCCTTTTTGTTATGTGAAGACATAACTGAAGTATTTTGTCCACAGTTCTGCCTTTTCCCTGTCCTCAATTCTCTGAGATCAGACTGAAAGAAAGCTGCAACTTTCTTTCCCGTAATTTTGCCATTGACATATTTTCAGAAGATATTACAAGCTCAATCTTAAAACCCTTGTTAAAACTCTTCAGAAACCCACCAATTCCTACCTTCTGCTACTCAATGATTGACCTTCCACAGCCATACAAACACAGAAGCACAGACTTTGTCCCATCAACAGTACAGCACGGTCTACATTGGCCCCTCTTTCCGACACAAGATCGTAGCCGTGAATCTTATGGCATTTCAAGTTCACAACCGTGCATTTTTGAATGGTTGTGAAGTTACATAGAACATAGAACATACAGCACAGAACAGGCCCTTCGGCCCACGACGTTGTGCCGAACATTTGTCCTAGCTTAAGCACCCATCCATGTACCTATCCAATTGCCGCTTAAAGGTGACCAAAGATTCTGACTCTACCACTCCCACAGGCAGCGCATTCCATGCCCCCACCACTCTCTGGGTAAAGAACCCACCCCTGACATCTCCCCTATACCTTCCACCCTTCACCTTAAATTTATGTCCCCTTGTAACACTCTGTTGCACCCGGGGAAAAAGTTTCTGACTGTCTACTCTATCTATTCCTCTGATCATCTTATAAACCTCTACCAAGTCACCCCTCATCCTTCGCCGTTCCAACGAGAAAAGGCCTAGCACTCTCAACCTATCCTCGTACGACCTATTCTCCATTCCAGGCAACATCCTGGTAAATCTTCTCTGCACCCTCTCCAAAGCTTCCACATCTTTCCTAAAGTGAGGCGACCAGAACTGCACACAGTACTCCAAATGTGTCCTAACCAAAGTCCTGTACAGTTGCAACATCACTTCACGACTCTTGAATTCAATCCCTCTGCTAATGAACGCTAATACACCATAGGCCTTCTTACAAGCTGAGTGGCAACTTTCAAAGATCTATGAACATAGACCCCAAGATCCCTCTGTTCCTCCACCTCACTAAGAACCCTACCGTTAACCCTGTATTCCGCATTCTTATTTGTCTTTCCAAAATGGACAACCTCACACTTGGCAGGGTTGAACTCCATCTGCCACTCCTCAGCCCAGCTCTGCATCATATCTAAGTCTCTTGGCAGCCGACAACAGCCATCCTCACTATCCACAACTCCACCAATCTTCGTATCATCTGCAAATTTACTGACCCACCCTTCGACTCCCTCATCCAAGTCATTAATAAAAATTACAAACAGCAGAGGACCCAGAACTGATCCCTGCGGAACTCCACTTGTAACTGGGCTACAGGCCGAATATTTACCATCTACCACCACTCTCTGACTTCGACCGGTTAGCCAGTTTTCTACCTAATTGGCCAAATTTCCCTCTATCCCATGCCTCCTGACTTTCCTCATAAGCCTACCATGGAGAACCTTATCAAATGCCTTACTAAAATCCATGTATATTACATCCACTGCCCTACCCTCATCCACATGCTTGGTCACCTCCTCAAAGAATTCAATAAGACTTGTAAGGCAAGACCGACCCTTCACAAATCCGTGCTGGCTGTCCCTAATCAAGCAGTGTTTTTCCAGATACTCATAAATCCTATCCCTCAGTACCCTTTCCATTACTTTGCCTACCAGCGAAGTAAGACTAACTGGCCTGTAATTCCCTGGGTTATCCCTATTCCCTTTTTTAAACAGGGGCACAACATTCGCCACTCTCCAGTCCCCTGGTACCACCCCCGTTGACAGTGAAGACGAAAAGATCATTGCCAACGGTACTGCAATTTCCTCTCTTGCTTCCCACATAATCCTAGGATATTTCCCGTCAGGCCCGGGTGACTTGTCTATCCTCATGTTGTTCAAAATGTCCAACACGTCTTCCTTCCTTACAAGTATCTCCTCTAGCTTACCAGTCCGTTTCACACTCTCCTCTTCAACAATACGGTCCCTCTCGTTCGTAAATACTGAAGAAAAGTACTCATTCAAGACCTCTCCTCTCTTTTCCGACTCAATACACAGTCTCCCACTACTGTCCTTGATCGGACCTACCCTCGTTTTCGTCATTCTCATGTTTCTCACATACGCATAAAATGCCTTTGCGTTATCCTTGATCCTATCCACCAAAGATTTTTCATACCCTCTCTTAGCTCTCCTAATCCCTTTCTTCAGGTCCCTTCTGGCTATCCTGTATCCCTCCACTGCTCTGTCTGAACCCTGTTTCCTGAACCTGACGTAAGCCTCCTTCTTCCTCTTTACAAGACATTCAACCTCCCTCGTCAACCAAGGTTCCCTCACACGACCATTTCTTTCCTGCCTGACAGGTACATATATATCAAGGACACGTCGTATCTGTTCCTTGAAAACGTTTCACATTTCCACGACATCCTTCCCTGACAGCCTATGCTCCCAACTTATGCTCCTCATATCCTGTCTTACAGCATCGTAATTACCTTTCCCCCAATTGTAAAACCTACCCTGTTGCACGCACCTATCTCTCTCCATAACAAAGGTGAAAGTCACAGAATTGTGGTCACCATCACCAAAATGTTCACCCACTAACACGCCCATCACTTGTCCCGGTTCATTACCGAGTACCAAATCCAAAATGGCCTCCCCTCTGGTCGGACAATCTACATACTGAGTTAGAAAAGCTTCCTGGACACACTGCGCAAACACCGCCCCATCCAATCTATTTGATCTAAAGAGCTTCCAATCAATATTTGGGAAGTTGAAATCGCCCATGACTACTACCCTGTGGCTTCTGCGCCTTTCCAAAATCTGTTTCCCAATCTGTTTCTCCACATTTCTGCTGCTATTGGGGGGTCTATAGTAAACACCCAACAAGGTGACTGCACCTTTCCTATTTCTGCCTTCAGCCCATACTACCTCCAAAGGCAGATCCCCCTCGAACTGCCTTTCTGCAGCCGTTATACCATTTCTAATTAGCAACGCCACCCCCCCTCCTTTTTTACCACCCTCCCTAATCTTACTGAAACATCTGTAACCAGGAACCTCCAACAACCATTCTTGTCCCTCTTCTATCCACGTTTCCGTGATGGCCACAACATCGTAGTCCCAGGTACTGACCCACGCCTTAAGTTCACTCACCTTATTTCTGATACTCCTTGCGTTGAAGTATACGCACTTGGACCCATCTCTGTGACGGCAAGTATTCCCTGTCTGTGCTACCTTCTTCACAGCCTCCCTACATTCTTGGACATCCTGACAAACAGCTAGCCTACTTGCTGGACTACAAGTCCGGATCCCATCCCCCTGCCAAATTAGTTTAAACCCCTCCCCGAAGAGTGCTAGCAAACCTACCCCCCAGGATATTGGTGCCCTTCTAGTTCAGGAGCAACCCGTCCTGCTTATACAGGTCCCACCTTCCCCAGAATGCAGTCCAATTGTCCAAATACCTGAAGCCCTCCCTCCTACACCATCCTTGCAGCCACGTGTACAACTGCACTCTCTCCCTATTCCTTGCCTCACTGTCACGTGGCACCGGCAACAACCCAGAGATGACGACTCTGTCTGTCCTAGCTTTTAGCTTCCAGCCTAACTCCCTGAGCTCTTGAATGACCTCCCCACCCCTCTTCCTACCTATATCATTGGTGCCAACGTGCACCACGACTTCTGGCTGCACACCCTCCTCCTTAAGGATTCTGAAGACACGGTCTGAGACGTCTCGGACCCTGGCACCCGGGAGGCAACCAACCATCCGAGAGTCTCGCCCATGTCCACAGAACCGCCTGTCCGTCCCTCTAACTAGAGAGTCTCCTATAACTAGCACTCTCCTCCTCTCCCCCTTTCCCTTCTGAGTCTCAGAGCCAGACCTCGCGCCACAGACCCGGTCACTGCAGCTTACCCCTGCTACCCCAACAGTATCCAAAGCGGTATACCTATTGTTTAGGGGAACGACCACAGGGGATCCCTGCACTACCTGCTTCCTCCCCTTCCCACCTCTAACTGTTACCCAGCTACCTCTGTTCTCTGGCGTAGCTATGTCCCTGTAGCTTCTGTCTATCACCCTCTCAGCCTCTCGAATAATCCTCAGTTCATCCAACTCCAGTTCCAGTTCCATAACTCGTTCTGTGAGGAGCAGGATCTGACTGCATTTCCTGCAGGTGAAGTCGGCAGGAGTATCGGTGGTCACCCCTACCTCGAACATCCTGCAGGAGGAACATTCCACTGCCTGCGCTGCCATTACTCTACACCTCGTCTCCGAAAACAAGAACACTGAGTAGTTACCATGACAATTCTTCTCTCAGGAAGTGCATTCCTGACCCCAGCACACTCTGAGTGAAAAACAATCCTCAATTCCTCTCCACATCTCAAATCCTTCACTTTAAAATGTGCTCCATTGATCTTGGCCCTTTGACTAAAAGGAACAGCTGCTATCTATCCCTCCTGTCCATGTCACTCGTAATCATATCCTTCTGAATCTCGGCCCACTCAGCCTTCTCTCCTCCAAACTGAACAACCCGAGCTTATCCAGCCTCTCTCCATAGCTAATATGCTCCAACCCAGCGAACATCCTGGTGAATCTCCTCTGAGCCCTCTCCACTACAATCACATTATTCCTGTAATGTGGCTCCCAGAACTACAATCAGTATTCCATCTTGGCAAAAGCAAACTTCTGCATAGCTCTTCTCATCTATGCCTTGATGAATAAAGATTATGTCTACGGTCCCCTATGCTTTCTTAAATTGTGCATTAACCAGTTTAGTCACATTCAGGGATTTGTGGAGAAACACCCTCTGAGCTTCCTCGTGTGCTGCCATTCATTGAGTTCTCCCTTGTCCAATTCCTTCTTCCAAAGTGCATCATTTCATATTCATCAAGGTTACATTCCATCTGCCATTGATCCACCCATCTGACCATTCCATCTGTATCTTCCTGTAACATAAGACCTTCCTCCTCACTGCCAACCACCCGGCCAATCTTTGTATCAAACACAAACTTAGTTGTCACACTACCGCCACCCCCATCTATATTCACAGCTGCATCATTTATGAATACCACAAATAATCAGGTTAAAGATGACACAACACGAGGTTATAGTCCAACAGGTTTATTCGGAGGCACTAGCTTCGAAGAGCTTCTTCTTCATCAGGTGGTTGTGCGCTTTGAAATCTCGTGCCTCTGAATAAACCTGTTGGATTATCACCTGGTATTATGTGATTTTTAAGTTTGTCCACCCCAGTCCAACACCAACACCTCCGTATCACAAATAATAAGGGACACAGTACTGATCCCTGTGATACACCATTGGACACCGGTCTCAGTCACACTAACAGCCTTCAACCACTACCCTCTGTCACCTAACAGTAAGGTGATTTGGATGCAACTTGGCAAGTCACGAATGACTCCGACCTGTTCCTTTGTTATTCTTTCCCGCTTGACACACTTGCAGAACATCTGGGGATTCTCCCTAATCTTGCCCTACCAGCAAGTTTCTATGCCCCTGTTTTAGGCAGTTCTT
The DNA here is from genome assembly GCF_037043375.1 of Chiloscyllium plagiosum. Lineage (NCBI taxonomy): Eukaryota > Metazoa > Chordata > Chondrichthyes > Orectolobiformes > Hemiscylliidae > Chiloscyllium > Chiloscyllium plagiosum. The sequence goes on along the minus strand of NW_028270156.1, from coordinate 96,984,203 downwards.
ACCAAGTGAAGAATATCCTCATTATTACGGTCTTAAATGGTCTGTCCCTTAAACTGCAATTATTTGCCTTGAATGTGGAACTGACAGCCAGGGAAACGTCCTGTTTATTTCCAACTTGACATATGTTTTGTGAAGTTTCCAAGTTTCATTGTGACCCTCCTTTCATTCTTTCAAACTCTAAAGAACACAGGCCGAGTTTCCTCATCAGGCAATCTCGCCATCTGAGTGATTAATCTGGACAATGTCCATTGCACTTTTTTGTGGTCAGTATATTCTTTCTCAGATTGGGTCTCCAACACTTTACACAATGGATGTAGGTTTGCTCGCTACATTTCCAGACGTTTCGTTATCTTACTAGGTAACATCTTCAGTGGACCTCATGCGAAACAATGCTTAAAATTCCTTCTTTCCATTTATTTCTCTGTGTTGGTGATGCTATTTCCTGTGGCGAAGTCACTTCCTGTTCCTTTTCTCCGAGGGTGATTGATGGGGTCTAAAAATTAATAGCACATCGAGTTAGACATCTGTCAGAAATACAAATGGATTTTCTCCATTGTTACTGTTAATTCCTAAATATACAATATCACACGCTGTATAATAGATTCCAACAGTTTCCAACTTGCCGATGTCAAGTTAATTGTTCGGCAGTTCTCCAAACTATGTCTTCTTCCCTTTTTCGATGCTTGGATTCCTTCCATTTATCTATCGTGCTTGGACCACGTTTGCTAACTTCCATTTATCCACAATGGCTTCCAGCCTCTGCAGAATGCACAGGAAAATGAAACACAGTCATCGACAGTGCAATTAATATTTCTATTGCCGATTTATGTCAGACATTTTAATATGAAGTACATTAGGTTTGTCCGACTTAGCAATGCTCAATCCAGTCACATTCTCAAATACCACCTTGTTACTGATATAAGTTGACTTTATGTCTTCAGTTGCACAAGCCCTACATGATCACTGGGTATTACTGGGTGATTTTGTGGATCTTTCTCCATGAAGACAGATGCAAAGTAACTGATTATTTTCTTGGCCATTTCCCTGTTAGTCATAATAAACTCTCCTCTCCCGATTACCAATTTCTATATTTAACCTTGCTTTTACTTTGTTTCCTTTGAAATACAGATTGTAGATTTATGCAGTGTTTTTGTTCTTGTTTGTTAGCATTCATGTTGTTTTTGATTTCCTTATCAATTTCATGGCCCTTGTTTCTGGATCGTGAATTTCTGAGAATTCTCAGGTTTCCACAATGACTGAAATTCTTCCAAAGCCACTTCCTATGATTAACACGTTTTCTAATTTGTTATGTTAAACAACATTGTGTCACTTTCCCTTTCTTTGGTGTTTATACCTGAAATAAATAGACATATTATTCAGACTTCGCAATATTTCTTTAAATCTCATGGTCCTGAGCAGATATATTCAGGAACACTGCAGGAGGACAGAGAAGGAATTGCGGGAGCCCTGGCTGATATTGTTGCACCATAGCTGGCCAACAGGTGAGGTCCCGAAGGACTGGAGGGTTTCGAATGCTGTGCCTTTACTCAAGAAGGCCTACAAAGAAAAACTTGGGAACTATGGACCACTAAACCTAAAATCTGTAGTAGGTAACTTACTTGAAAAGGTTCTGAGAGATAAGATATACGTGCATTAGGAAAGACAGGGTGTGATTCGGAGCAAGATTAGAGTGGTGCTAGAAAAGTACAGCAGAACAAACAGCATCCGAGGAACAGGAAAATCAACGTTTCGGGCAAAAGTCTATCATCAAAGTCAGCACGGCTTTGTGCATCGGATACCGTAGCTTACAAATTTGTTCGAATTATTTGACGAAGTGACCAGCAACGTTGAGGATGTCAGGGTGGTATGCGCAGTCTATATGGATTCAAGTAAGGCCTTCAATAAGCTTCTACATGGTGCGCTACTCTGGAAGGTTAGATCGCATGAAATTGAGGAGGACCTGCCAAATTGGATACAAAATTAGCTTGATGGTAGGAAGCAAAGAGTAATAGTGGAAGGATGCTTGTCAGAATGGAGGCCTGGGACTAATGGAATGCATCGGGGCGATAATGGCACCACTATATATTACATATATCTATAATTTAGATGAGAATGTACGTGCATGATTTGTAAGTTTGAAGGTGACAATAAAATAGGCGGTTACATGGAGAATGACAAAGGTTATCAGAAATTTCAGAACTTACAGCAGTACCTTGATCAGCTGGGGAAGTGGGCCGAGAAATGGTAAGCGGATTTTAATGCAAATCACTGTAAGTTCTTGCATTTTAGAAACTCAAATCAATATCGGAATTTTATGGTGAATGGCTGGGTCTTAAGGAATGTAGTGGAACAGAGGGACCTTGGAATTCAGCTGCAAGGTTCTCTGAAAGTTGATTCAGAGGTAGACAGGGCAATGAAGAAGACATTTGGCACACTGGCATTCATCAGTCAGGGCACTAAGTAGCGAATTTTGGGAGCTATGCTGCAGAATACGGGGCACTGATGAGGCCATACTTATAGCGTGATGTTCAGTTTTGTTAACTTTGCTATAGGAATGATGTTATTAAACTGGAATGAGTGCAGAAGAAATTTACAAGGATGTTGCCAAGGACTCAAGGCAACTGAGTTATAGGGAGAGGTTGGAAAAGCGAGGACTTTTTACTTTTGCGTGTATGAGACTGGGGAGAGGATCTTATTGAAGGGTATAAGATCATAACAGGCATGGATAGAGTGAATGCGCTCAGCCTTTACTTCCCTGGATTGGATAATCACGGACTAGAGGGCATCAGTTTAAGGTCACGGGGGTAAGAATAAAAGGGAACCTGAGGAGCAACGTTTTTACACACAGGGTGATACGCATATGGAATAAGCTACCAGCAAAAGTAGTTAAGGTGGCTACATTCACAACATTTAAAATGCATTTTGACAAATACAGGATAGGAAAGGATTAGAAGGATACGGGGCAATGGCTGGGAAATGGGGTTAGTGTGAATTGACATTTTGGTCGGAATGGATCAGTTTGAGCCGAAGGGCCTATAGGACTCTATGACTCTAACAACCATTGCTTATCTCCCACTGAATGTTATTTTGTATTTTCCCAATTCACTGGAACAAACTTGACCCTCTCGGCTCCATGCTTCCATCATGTTTGACCAAAATGTACAAACATTCTATATTGCATGCAGATGCCGTGTAAAATACAACATATTAATGTCACTAGTCCTCCAAAGCTGCTTCAGAGCAAGGACATTGATTAGTCCTCCTGACCACACAACACCAAATCCGAAAAAAACTTGATCTCTAGTTTGGTTCAATACATACTCTTCAACCCACCTGATATACATGTAGGGAATTTATTTTTCATAGCATGAGCAGTCACTTAGTTAACGCAGTTGAGATGCAACTTGAGACCATCCAATAAGACTGCAGTATCCATGATATTTGCATGTCTAATTTTCAGAGTATATGACGCTCAGAATTTCTGCAACAGTTTTAGTTTCGATATATAATACATTAATGTTTGCCTCTCCTTGTTATTTGTAAGCTCCCCTTAAACTGAATCTGAGGGACATGGTCTGTGGCGTTATTGGTGATAGACTTGGACAAGACATTCTGGAAGGGTCACCTTGACGCTGTGATACAGGACAAGCGTCAATAACCTTCTCCGCTCTGTCAGGATAAAGGTCACCATTTTCTATCTGCTCTTTCACACTCCCTTTATACCTGTTATAGAACTGACCCCTGAACAAGGCTCACACTCTATTTCCAAATAAGGCTCAGGCATTTCCAAACTCACTATTGAATTCAGCAACTTTCTTCCTCACTTTCTCTGTCACTTACGCAATATCCCCCACATTAATAATACAAAATTGATTTACTACTGTCGATTGACTCATTCCGGACACCTCACCATTCCCCCCAGCCCCACATCCACCAGCACTAACAGCAGGGTCACCCATTTCCACTCTTCCTCCCTCTCTCCCTTTCTCCTGTTCCAGGAGAAACTGTCTGGAATGGGGCAGAAAGGGCCAAGCCGGGTGGTGCTGTGCCTGATATCTGTTCCCTCACACCCCCTTCGCCCGCCATGCGGGGAGGAACCTGGCATGAGCCGGACAGAAACAACATGGCTCATGTGGAGCTTCTGAAACATCCACCTCCCATCAACTGAGTAAAGAGCAACATTCAGTTCTCACTTTAAACCCACTGTCAGTTCCAACGTCAGTCCATCCACTCTCAAACAAAAACAGATACCGCACTGCACAGAGATGCAGACACTGAAATGCACAGACGTATTGGTAAACACCTCAACATACTAACATGCACAACACATATAAAGAGATAGGCATACACACACATTGCAACACACAGAGACATATACAGTTGCACACAAATAGACACAAACACAGATAGAAACACAGAGGCTGATACATAGGTACACAGATGTAGACACACAAATACACAGAAAACAAGCACATGGACACACACACATACGGACACACACACACACACACACACATATATATATATATATATATATACATACACACAGACAATCAAGCACTAGTGTCATTAAGACACAAATCGGCACGTTTTTGGTTTATAAAGGGATCAAGGATTCTAGGGAGAAGGCAGGAGAATGCGTTTGGGGTACATACAAGAAATTATTGAATGGCATTACAGAGTCGATGGGCCGAATGGCCTCATTCTGCTCCTTTTTTCATGCTCATGTGGTGTTCTGCTGTCAAGTATTCACTTTCTGAGATTGCAGCAGAGGCTGGATTTGATACATATTTGACTGGAAAGAGTCAGTGGGAATGTGGAACAGGTTTGGAGGGCAGAATGGTTTATGGTTATTCATAATTATTATATCCTTAAGTATGAAAAGAGGTGGTGATTTGATGTGAGGTTATCACAGTTTTAATGGAATGGGTCCGACAATGAAATAAAGATGACCCTTTTCATTTAGTGCTGTGCGGTCTGTGGTATCCTCATCCTCAGGGAATAGGGAAGACTCTGTTATTGAGGATATTCTCGGCTGAGCTCGACTGATCTTTGCAGGACAAGAGAGTCAATGTTTATCGGGAACAAACAGGAGAGGGATGATCAGACACAATTGGATCAGCCATGAGCATTCTGAATGTGTTGTTATCTCAATCCACCCTCGATGTTGTTATAGAGATATACAGCTGCCCCTACCCCATGTGTTGTTCCCTCAATCCACCATCGAGGCTGTTACAGAGATATACTGCTGTCCCTACCCAATGTGTCGTTCCCTCAATCCGTCTCACGGTGCTGTTACAGAGATATACTGCTGCCCCTACCCCATGTGTTGTTCCCTCAATCCACCATCGAGGCTGTTACAGAGATATACTGCTGCCCCGAACCCATGTGTTGTTCCTCCAATCCATCCCTCGATGCTGTTACAGAGTAGGGGACCACCCCAATCTGTCAGACAGGATCGTTACAATGAGAAATGGGGAGAGCATTCTGCCCCTCGAAGAAATTACACAGGAATATAGAATTAAGTAATTCAGATCGTTGAGTACATTACACAGCTCTGGACAAGGCCATTCAGCCCGCCTGAATGGCTACACAGGAACAGGGAATATGTCGCTAGCTGGAAATAGAGAGTAGAGAGAAATGTGTACTTTCAGGTTGCAAAGCTCTAACTGATGGAGTGCCTCAGAGATCACTGTGGGGTCATCAATGACCAATAATCTGTATCAATGATCTTGAGGAAGGGGAGGGAATGGCTTGGAGCTCAATTAGCTTTTACACCAAGATGGTCATTCATTGTGTCGTCAAATTGAGATACTGAGTCTGCAATATGATTATAGACAGGGAGGGTTAGTGCGCAAACCTTCAGTAGAAATAACATAAGGTAAATTGTCTATTTTGGCATGAAGGATAAAATAATGGGAATCAATTTAAATGGAGAGAGATTGCAGAACTCTGTGATACAGGCGGTTTCCATGTTCCTGGGACATGAATCATGTGAAGTCAGTCTGCAGATGCAGCAAGTGATTTGGAAGGTAAGTGGAGTGATGCTGTTTTTGACAAAAGGTTAAGGTTTAATTTAAGGAATGTTTTACTGCATCTGTACAGGGCATTGCTGAGACCACATCTGATGTACTGTGTGCAGTTTTGATCCCCTAACACTAAAATAAAAGGATATAATTATTTTTGAAATTTTCAAAGAGGTTTCCCTTTTCTCATTCCTGAGATGCCAGCCTTTGGTTATGGGGATAATCAGTTCCGTTATTAGCCTAGAAATAGTATTGAACCACCATGACTTTCAGAAAAGTGCATCAGCTGGATGCATATTATCTCTTGTCAGGGAGATTAAAGCTAGAGAATAAATTTGAGGAAAAAATGTATTGATATCAAGACACATACTATGAAGACACCTACCAATATTTACAAATTATACAGACACGTGTAAGCATGTCATCAAATTATAAAGTGGGGACATTTTTTGAGATTGAATGGAATTGTGTACAACAAGAACAATGATGCCCCTGCATATAATCCATAATCAGGTTTTCCAGAGAATGTTCCAGGAACTTGGTCCAGTTTGGTGTTCAGTTGACGTTATTGTATGTTTCAACACAGAGAGGGAGAAAAGTTTTCCTCGCCTGAGAAGCAACAGCCGATTGATCCCTTTCTCTTACTTTGTTCCACCAGGTAGCAAAGTGTCAGTCTATAAAATCCCTGAGTTATCATTGCCACTTGTGATGGTTTCCTGGTGAGGATTCATTGGAAACTCTCATATGCCTGAAACAAAGGGAATTCAGCCAAATCCAACTGTTCCAGAAAGAAATCCCACAACCAGTAGCTTATTTGAACAGAATAACTTTAAAGGCAGAGTAACATTTGGAGCACTCTGTCATTTTACCATTTGATATGAGTTCAACGTCCTGTGTCTTACATTTTTTTCTAGAAAATGACCTACTCTGAGACCGATATCATTGGCCACATCATTAAACTGGTTACATTTAAGATTGGTGTAACCAGTGGAGGAGTGGGATGGAAAAGGAAACAGTGGCCCTCCAACATTGGCTGGAACACAAATGAGAAATTTTCAAAGGGCTGTCCAAGTGGAAATTCCCTCCCCAGAAGTTTGTGGCGCCTGGATGTTTACATTTATTCAAAGTTGGATTTGTTGACATTTGACAGAAAAGTGAATGTCGAAAGTGGTATACAGTCAGAAAAGTGCTGGGGAGACCACAATCACATGACCCATAATCTTTGTGCATGGTGGAGCGATGACAAAGTGTCTAATGGCACACTCTTGCTGCTCAGTCCTATATTCCTATGTTCCATCCAACCACTCACAGCTCCTGAAAGGAGCAGTTGGAGGCCACTTGCTCCAAATACATGATCCCCAGTAACACACCATCTCATTCAGTCCCTCAAGACTGTCACACACACACGGTTTAGTGTGGGTTGGAAAATGCTATTTGGAAATCCAGACTGGGTTCGAAAGACGCCTCTGGTCTCTTTTCAGAGTGTCTCCTCTCTGCAACTTGTGCTTTATTTGTTGGTCATAATGCAGGCCCAGATTCACTGCGAATACCACCCCCATATCTCACCCAGAGATGACTCACAAAATACTTTGTTCTGTCTGATTGAAACATTCAATAACAGAACGTTCAGGAAAATTACAACCATTAACTTTGTAATTACAGAATATGAGGACATAAGGAACCGTACCAGTTCATTTGGACGATCAAGCCATTGTCTACCATCATGGCTGATCTACTATTGGCATTAACTCCTTTTGAATGCCCAATTCTTCACATCCTTTAGCTGTCTGACAGGTCAAAATTCCATCTAACTCCTCCCTAAATACTTTCAGTGATGTAACTCCCATAACTCGCTAGCCCAGATAATTCCTGACATTGATTACCCGCTGTGAGAGGAAATCATTCCCTACACATACATCGTCACCTAATTGATATGAACGAGAGGTGAACCCAGGGGGTCAGCAAACAGTGAATGGCTTTGATATCGAGTCAGTATTTGACTGAGGATGGCATCAGGACCACCCACTTATTTGAGATGAATGGAAATCAGGTGTAACCTTCCACTTGTCTGGGTCTTTCAGAGCACAAAGAAAGATGCTCGTGGTTGGTGGCCACCTGCCCTAACAGTTCCGGGATATCTCTGCAGGAGATCCTCAGGTTAACCTCCTCACCACAAACATCTTCAACTGCTACATCAATATCTTTCCCCATCATAAGATCTGAAGTCGGGATGATGACTGAAGATCACACAATATTCAGAGATTTTGTGACCCCTCAGCTCCTGAACCATCCTGTGTCCATGTGCAGCAAGACCTGGGCAGCATTCCGGTTTGTGCTGTTAAAGTGTCAGTAAGATTCATGTAACAGCGGTGCCAGACACTGCACATTTCCACAGTTAATAGAGGAGCTCAATCAGCATCCCAGACTGGTTGCACACTGATATGTGGAAGCCATTGAGCCCGTGGAAACTACTGAACAAGAAGAGGGACAGCCCGTTCAATCCACCTGCCTGTTCCACGGGAAGAGAAGGGGTCTGGTCAGTACATCGAGCTGTTAAACATGAACAGGCAGAGCCCAATCAGACCCTTAAACCTGTTCCATGAGACCAGGAGGAGGCTATTCAGCCCCACGAGATAGTCATACAGAAACAGGAGGGCGTCATTGACACTCTAACATGACAAAACAATGAAACCGAGACTGCATTAATAGGGGGCTCCATGGTGTTAATCATTGTTCCATTGTTTGTAGAACATGTGCTACCTTAAAATGGTTTGCTGGCAGTGAGGAGGGAAACCAAATATTTTGTGTAAAGTCTCAAGGAGGCATCTTCTATCTCCGAGAAGACACTCCCATGTGCTCTATGTAGGTCAGAAGCTGCTGGGAAGAGTTAACTCTTTTATAATGAAGATACTGTTGCGGCTGTCGGGATTATGGATAGCATGACGTTCATTGCAGGATCACGCACCAATTGAACTGTATTAACGTTGGGAAAGTTTTTTTTTCAAATGCCTGAAACTCTCTCTCTCTCTCTCTCTCTCTCTTTCTCTCTGAATCGAAATAGGGAATTGGGTTGGTTGGGTGGAACGTTCTCAGAGGCTCTTAACCTATCGAGAATCATGTAACCCGAGTGAAAAAAAAAGCCATGGAATTTATCACCGTAACAGTGTCTGTTTAGAACATCATAAGTGATTGTACATCCCCCTTAATGTTCAATGCAATCACCTTATTCTCTCACTGAGCTTCACACACTGTTCATGTTGCCATCATCCCAGGGATAAGTCTGGTGAGACTTGAGCGAAAGTCTATCCACAGTACCCCAAATGCTGCCTCAACACACTCAGGGATGATCACAATAATCCTTTTTTCTCACTGAGACATCGCCGTTTCCTTCCTGTATTATGAAACGACATTATTTCTCTATGCACTACGACTGACATTTGAATTTATAAGTTCTTTATATCTGTACGTCAGCATCAATAAAGCCAGCACCAGAGTTGCCTGTGGAGATGTGCATCACACTCGAGGAGAATTTCAATGAGATCGAATACACCTAAAAGATGTAATGATCAAATACAGGAAACAGGTAGATGAAGGGAGCTATCTTTACTTTTGTTCTTCTCTCACAGGATGTATGCAGCCCTGGTCAGGGCAGCATGTTATGCCAATCGTAAACTGAATGGCTGGCTCAGTTGTTCCACAGGACAGTAAAGAGGAAAACACATTGCTGGGGGTTTGTGGTGTTACAATTCAGGATAAATTCTTCTGCTTAATTAAAACCAGCAACACAGAAAAGATTTATCCAATGCAGTAATATGTGATAATTCTACAGTCCAAGAACTATTTAAAGTAAAAATTAACAACTTTATTTCTTAAACTATTACAGAGAATAATAATCGAACGAATATTTACGACTTCTTCCTCTAACCTAACTTTGACCTTTACCCCTCCACAATACGAGTCCGATTAGACTCCTAATTAAGATTTACAAAATAAGACTTCTTATCTCAAAACCAGGAAGCTTTCGGTTCTTCTCCATAGTCCTGTCTTCTTTTCTTCTGGGGGATTTTGCTTCACTAGTTACTTATCAATGAATGTACTTTTAAAGGAGCTATTTTTCAGGCAGTCTTTGTATGCTGGTAGCTTGGCAGCTCTGCTCTCAACTGTTCAATTTCCATGGTCTTGTTCCTCCAAACTATTGGATTGTGTCATTGGCTTTTAAGATTATCATTACAGAAAGATTACATTTACGATTATATTCAAACTTGATTGGAGGTGGGTCATTTGGGGTATAATTTAAACTGTTTGGCTGAATTTGTTTTTGTCTCAAGACAATGAGCTAATCGAGTTGTTCGACCAAATGTTAAATTATATCTATTTTTCAGAAGACTTGGTGCTGTCAGGTAGTTTAAAGGTGCAGTACACCCACATCTTCATCACTGAAGTCACACGGAAACCTGACTAGGGGAGGTTGACGCATTGACTTACCTAAAGGACTTCAGGCAAGCAGATGGGCTTTTATAAAAAATGATAATGTTTGCTTTTAAATTCCACCACTTTGCTTCATGAGATATCAACAGACTATTATTCTGTGGCTCTAGATTATGAGTCAATGACTTGACTACCATAAACTGTCTTCCTGTACGTGCAGGGAACACGTCAAACATCCTCAAGAGCAATTATTTAGTGACGGACATGTGATTAGAATGCACTTGAAACTGTTGCATCCAGATTGACAAAAGGCAAAAATCATGGTTCATTCAGAAGTTACACTGAGACTGCAGACGAGACTGAGATATCATGATGGTGGTTTTGGACAGGATTGGTGAGTGGGGAGGACATGGAGATGTAAATCCGTGAAGGACAAAATGGATTATGGAGTTTGAGAACATTCTGTGTACTTCTCGCATATCAGTGAGTAATTTATAAATAATAGTTTGATAGTTATAATTTATAAGGAAAGGATTTTTTGTTTGGAACTGAAGACATTGACTTGCAATTTCCAAAATTTATATATCATGAGCAGAAATTGAGTTCAACCCAGATTAGTTGACAAATATAATGACTTACCAGGAACATCAACTATCGCAAGGATGGGGTAGTAACCACCTTGAATAATCCAAAGAATATCCTGGATCCGTGATGCTAATGATATCCAAGGCCGAGAAAGCCAGTAAAGACCAGAGGATAAACTCCTGTCCGTTGTTGGAACATTCCAGTGTAATGTTCTCAGATTCTGATCCATTGTTGGAATATTCCAGTCTAATGTTCTCAGATTCTGATCCACTGTTGGAACATTCCAGTCTAATGTTCTCAGATTCTGATCTCTCCTCCCCCCCTCTCTCTCTCTCTCGAGCTGCTGGTCCCTGTTAGTGCTGTCAGTGATGCTCCTACTCACACTATGTGATAGCACATTGAACTAAGCCCATTTATATTCCAACCATGGAAACTCTCCACTGCCATAATTAGGACCCACTGAGATTGATCTTCATCACAGTCACTGAACACATAGCTCCAGTTAACCCCTTTGAATTCAATAATGATTTTATTAAAATTCAAAAGAACATTTAAAGTTTACACATTTGGCATGGGATATGTGTGTGTGTGGGGGGGGGGGGTGAACAGGAAGAAATATTTGAGATGGTGGATTGATTGAATATAATCATTCAAACTGCCTTACATATCGCAGTAATGTCAAAGGATTGACAGAACTTAAACAACTTTCTCGGCTTATAAATCGAAACATATAGTCTGTAACTACTGATCAGTGATTATAAAGTCAGCAAAATATGTAGAGAACTTTCCTAGTCCATAAGCTGACAGAAAATTGCTTGTGACAACATGAGTGATAACAGACAAATGGCATGGATATGATAACAGAGAATATGATGTGACATACAATTCAGATGGTTATTCAAGGATCAGAGAGGGCAGGTAAGGGTCATGCTGTTAATGTTATCGATGTCAATTAACTGTATTGAAGTAAATTTCACTGGATTTTAATTGCAGTGTGATTATAATATCGGGGCATGGCTGCTGAGACTGGAGGGAGGGAACATGATATTTCCCAACCATCAGTATTGGAATTTTATTCTTCATAAATCATATGAAGAGCAAATTCAAAGATACATCTCCAATGAGGAATGAGGAGAGTCAATATTAACCATACAACCAGAAGACATTGGAACAGAAATTTGGCCATTAGGCCCATTGAGCCTACTCCGCCATTCCATCAAGGCTGTTATGCTTCGCAACCCCATTCTCACACTTTCTACCTGTAACCCTTGATCCCCTTTACAGTCAAGATCCCATCCGTCTCACTCCTTTTCCTCCGCTACATCAATGACTGTATCGGCGCTGCCTCGTGCTCACACGAGGAGGTTGAACAGTTCATCCACTTTACCAACACCTTCCACCCCGACCTCAAATTCAACTGGACCGTCTCAGACTCCTCCCTCCCCTTCCTAGACCTTTCCATTTCTATCTCGGGTTACCGAATCGACACGGACATTTACTATAAACCGACCAACTCTCACAGCTACCTAGACTACACCTCCTCCCACCCTGCCCCCTGTAAAAACGCCATCCCATATTCCCAATTCCTTCGACTCCGGTGCATCTGCTCCCAGGAGGACCAGTTACAAAACCGTACAACCCAGATGGCCTCCTTCTTCAAGGACCGCAATTTCCCGCCAGACGTAGCCGACGATGCCCTCCATCACATCTCTTCCACTTCCCGCTCCTCCACCCTTGAGCCCCGCCCCTCCAACCGCCACCAGGACAGAACCCCACTGGTCCTCACCTACCACCCCACCAACCTCCATGTACAACGTATCATCCGCCGTCATTTCCGCCACCTCCAAACGGACCCCACCACCAGGGATATATTTCCCTCCCCTCCCCTATCAGCATTCCGAAAAGACCACTCCCTCAGTGACTCCCTCGTCACGTCCACACCCTCCCACCAGGTGCCACTCAGGTGGATAGAGCTTGTAAGAAGGTGTATTAGCGTTCATTAGCAGAGGGATTGAATTCAAGAGTCGTGAAGTGATGTTACAGCTGTACAGGACTTTGGTTAGGCCACATTTGGAGTACTGTGTGCAGTTCTGGTCGCCTCACTTTAGGAAAGATGTGGAAGCTTTGGAGAGGGTGCACAGAAGATTTACCAGGATATTGCCTGGAATGGAGAATAGGTCGTACAAGGATAGGTTGAGAGTGCTACGCCTTTTCTCATTGGAACGGAGAAGGATGAGGGGTGACTTGATAGAGGTTTGTAAGATGATCAGGGGAATAGATAGAGTCGACAATCAGAAACTTTTTCCCCGGGTACAACAGAGTGTTACAAGTGGACATAAATTTAAGGTGAAGGGTGGAAGGTATAGGGGAGATGTCAGGGGTAGGTTCTTTACCCAGACAGTGGTGGTGGCATGGAATGCGCTGCCTGTGGGAGTGGTAGAGTCACAATCATTGGCGAACTTTAAGTGGCAATTGGATAGGGACATGGATGGGTGCTTAAGCTAGGTCAAATGTTCGGCACAACATCGTGGGCCGAAGGGCCTGTTCTGTGCGGTATTGTTCTATGTTCTATGTTCTAGGTTAACCCAACGTCCACTCCCGGAACCTCCCCCTGCAACCGCAAGAAATGCAAAACTTGTGCCCACACCTCCCCCCTTACTTCCCTCCAAGGCCCCAAGGGACACTTCCATATCCACCACAAATTCACCTGCACCTCCAAACACATCATCTATTGCATCCGCTGCACCCGATGTGGCCTCTTCTATATTGGGGAGACAGGCTGCCTACTTGCAGAACGTTTCAGAGAACACCTCTGGGACATCCGGACCAACCAACCCAACCACACCGTAGCCCAACACTTTGACTCCACCTCCCACTCCACCAAGGACATGCAGGTCCTTGGACTCCTCCATCGCCAGACCATGGCAACACGACGGTTGGAGGAAGAGCGCCTCATCTTCTGCCTGGGAACCCTCCAACCACAAGGGATGATCTCAGATTTCTCCAGTTTCCTCATTTCCCCTCCCCCCACCTTGTCTCCGTTAAATCCCTCGAACTCAGCACCGCCTTCCTAAACTGCAATCTTCTTCCAGACCTCTCCGCCCCCACCCCACTCCGGCCTATCACCCTCATCCTTGACCTCCCTCCCCCTATCGCATTTCCAACGCCCCTCCCCCAAGTCCCTCCTCCCTACCTTTTATCTTAGCCTGCTGGACACACTTTCCTCATTCCTGAAGAAGGGCTTATGCCCGAAACGTTGATTCTCCTGTTCCTTGGATGCTGCCTGACCTGCTGCGCTTTTCCAGCAACACATTTTCAGCTCTGATCTCCAGCATCTGCAGCCCTCACTTTCTCCACTCCTAAATATTCTCAATGAGCTAGACTCGACAGCCCTCTGTAGCAGTGAATTCGATAGATTCACCGCTGTCTGGCTGAAGAGGTTTCTCCTTATCTTTGTTCGAAAAGGTCTTCTCTTTCCACTGTCCCCTCGGGTACTAGTCTCTCCTACATTGGATACATCTTCCCAAAATCCCCTCTCTCCCATTTCATTTAGTATTCTGTAAGTTTCAATTAGACCTCGTAACATCCTTCTGAATTCTACCAAATACAGACCAAGAGCCCTCAAATATTTTTTATATGTTAAGCTTTTATTTCCTGGCACCATTCTCGTGAATCTCTTTGGAAAACGCTCCAAGACCAGTACATCCTTCCTGAGATTTGGGACGCCAAACTGCGCACAATAATCCAAATGTGGCATGACCAAAGCCTTGTAGAGCCTTAGAAGTACATTCCTACTTTTATATTTAAGCCTTCTAGAAATAAGTACCAGCATTGTATTTGCCTGCCGAACTACTGAAAAACTGGAAGTTTTCCTTTCAAGACTCCTGGACTAAACTCCCTAATCTTTTTGCCGTTCAAACTTCTGAATTTGCTCGCTATTTCGAAAATAGTCCATGCCTCTATTCATCCTGGCAAAATGCTTTCCCACACTTTCCCACATTGTACTGCCGTTTCTTTGCTCACTCTCCAAACCTGTGAAAGTCCTTCAGCAGGTGAATGTGAGGACCGCAGATGCTGGAGATCAGAGTCAAAAAGTGTGGTCACAGAGAAGGAAAGCCTGTCAGGCAGCATCCTAGGAGCAGGAGATTCGACGTTTCTGGCATAAAGCCTTCATCAGGAATGTGGGGTGGGCGGAAGGGGGCAGAGAGATAAATGGGGTGGGGGTGCTGGCGCTGGGAGGAAGGTAGCTTGGAAGGCGACAGCTAGATGAAGGTGGGTGCTGATATTGATAGGTCAGAGTGGAAGGTGGATTTGATACTTGGGAAGGTAGATGGACAGGTAGAACAGTTCAAGAGGGCGGTGCTGAGTTGCATGGTTAGATCTGGGATCAGGTGGAGGGAGGGGAGATAAGGAAACGGGTGAAATTGTCCTTGATACCGTGTGTTTGAAGGGTCCCAAGGCAGAAGATGATGCATTCTTCCTCCAGAAGTCAGGTGGCTAGAATTTGGCAGTGGAGGAGGCCAAACGCTTGCAGGACTTTGGTGGAGTGGGAGGGGGAGGTGAAGTATTCGGCCACAGGGAAGTGGGGTTGTTGGGTTTATGTGTCCAAGAGTGTTCCCTGAACCGGTCTGTAAGTTGACATCCTGTCTCGCCCATGTATAGGAGACATGAGCAATGGACTGACTAGAAGAGGTGTTTGAATGCACAGGATGTTCTCTGCCTGATGTGGTAGGATCCTTTGGGGCCTTGGGTGGAGGTGAGGAGGGAGGTGTTGGCACAGGTTTCATATCTCTTGCAGTGTCAAGGGATGGTGTTGGGAGTGGAAGGTGGCTTGGTGGGGGCGTGTGGACCTAACGAGGGAGTTGTGAGGGAATGGTCTCAGCAGTATGATGATAGGGGTGGGGAGCGAAGTATATCTCTGGTGTTGGGGTCTGACTGTTGGTGGCAGAAATGGCGGAGGATGATGCGTTGTATCCTGAGGTTGGTGGGGTGGAAGGCGAACACCAGACATGTTCTAATTTGTTGTTGTTGGAAGGGTGGAGTGCAAGGGCGGAGGTGTGGGAAGTTGAGGAGATGCACGAGAGCACCCTCCTGCAGCCGAACCACCTCTTCAATGCTACCTGTCCCCCTATCTTTCTTTGCACTGTTTAGAAGCTTAGCCATAATGCCCTCAGTTCCTTCATATAGATAATGAATGCACAAAGTGAAAAGTTGTGGTCCCAACACTGAGTTTTGTGGAACACCACCTGTTACTGGTTGCCATCCTGAGAAAAACACTTTATCTCCATTCTATGCTTTCTCTCAGGCAGCCAAACTTCTATCCATGCTAGCACCTTGTCTCTAATACCATGGGCCCATACCTTTCTCAATAGCCTCATGCATGGCACTTTGTCAAAGGATTCTTGAGTGCAGAAGGATAACATCTATTGGTTCTCCTTGATCCAATCTGCTCATAACTCCCTCACTGTTTTCTAGCCGGTTTGGCAGGACTGATCTCCCCTTGATGAAACCATGCTGACTCTGTCCTATTTTACCAAACACCTCCAAGTATCAGAAATCCCATCCTTCACGATGGATTCCAGGATGTTACCCACAACCAAGGTTAGGCTAATCAGTCTGCAGTTTTCCATCTTCTACCTAACTCCCTTATTAAATCAGGTTAGCAATTATACAGCCACTTTTCCGTTTCCTCATTTTAGTAATTCCTGAAAGATTTCCACTTACGCTTGCACTAACTCTTCAGTTATCTCCCTTACAAGGCTGGGGTGTAGTCCAACTGGTCCAGGTGAGCTATCCACATTCAGGCCATTCCGTTTTCTAACATGCTCTTCTTGGCGATGACCACCATATTCAGGACTGCCCTCTCACTCTCCTCAATTCTTGAGAAATTACTCGTGTCTTCCACTGTGAAGGCTGATGCAAAGTTCCTCAGCCATTTCTTTGTTTCCCACTACTGTCTCTCCAGCATCATTTTCCAGTGGTCCATATTCACTTTTACCTCTCTTTTGCACTTTATATATCTAAAGAATCTCTTAAAGTTTCCTTTATATTACTGGTTAGCTTACCCCCATATTTAATCTTCTCCCACCTTATTTATTTTTCCTTGCCTTCTGTTGGCCCCATTCTCCAGTTTCCCTTTGCCCTTCACATTGCTTGCGCTTTTACTTATATGAAATCACTGACTTCCCTCGTCAGCCCTGGTTGCCTCATTCTCCCTGTACCATGCCTTTATTGCTCAGCATGTCTCTCTGCAGTGTCTCCTGAATTAATCTTGGAATTTCCTGCCATTACTGTTACCTGTCTTTCCTGCTAGACCCCTGTCCCGGTCAATTCTACCCAGCTTCTTCCTTGTGCCTCTCCAGTTGCCTTTATTCAGCTGAAATACTGTTAACTTTGATTCTACTTTCTCTCTCTCAAATTGCAGAATAAATTCAGCCATGTTCTAATCACTGCTTATGAAGTTTTCTTTCACCTTAAGCTCCCTTATCTAGCCTGCGTCATTAAATCCAGTGTCATCTGTTCCCGAGTGGGCTCCACCATATGATGCTCCAAAAAGCCATCCCATAGACATTCCTCAAATTCCTTTTCTTGCGATCCACTCCCAAAATGGGTTCCTATTCCACTTGCATATTGAAATCCCCCTATGTTCACTGTACCTTTGTCTTTCCTACATATCTTTTCTATCTCCTGATGTATCTTGTACCCCAGCTCCTGACTACTCTTTGGAGGCCTGTGAAGTCTCTAACTGTGATTGTCTTATCTTTGTGATTCCTCAATTCTACCCACGCAGATTCTACACCATCTGACTTTACTTCCTTTCTTACTATTGATTTAATTTCATTTGTTAATAATGTAAACCCACTCCCTCTGCTAACTGTCTTTTCGATAGGATATTAGTCCTTGACTATCCTGATCCCCTTGCAACCACTTCTCTGTGATGCACATCACGTCATACCTACCAATTTCAATCTGTGCCACAAGTTCATTTACTCTATTCCTTATACTGCGTGCATTCAGATATAACCCCTTCAATCTTGTATTAACGGTTCCTCTTCTCATTTTCATTTGTTTGTCCAGTGTGCTTGAAGTCTGATTGCTTACACTTTCCATACACTCTGTCTTATTTGCGTCTGTGCTGGAGATTTTAATAACCTCTCCTGAGCTCTGTACATTTACCTCCTCTTTTCTAATTAAACCCTATAACGGACCCCCCAACCCTGCCAACACACACACACACACTCCTAATCAGTTTCGACCTCTGTCTACAGCCTTAGTTAGGATTCAATTGGACTGTGGTCCCAACACAAAATAAAAAGACAAAAAAACAAGCTTTTCTGTACCTACCAAAACATGAAAACTGCAAAGATGCAAATTTGTTAAAATACACTTATGAATTGAAATGTGAATTTAAAAACCTGTCAGTGATCCCCCTCACTGAGAATCTCTCGCCCTGTCTCTCACACCGTGTCTAGAAGGACTATAAGTTCCTATTGGCCCAGAATATTTAAATTAATTCACCTTCTCCCTGGAACTAATCTATTGTTCTTTTGGATCCTGTTCAGCGTCAGCAACGGTTATCTCCAATAATTTCAGCGTTCTGTGAAATTATTGGAGATAAGTGATCTGGGCTGACAGCATAGTGCTCACAGAGTATGGCACCAGACAAAGGGCTTGCAGTCTGTGGGAGTTTCTAAATGAAATTTCTGTGTATTTCTCCTCATGTTGTCTTCTGATATAATTTCAGATTCGTCTGACACCTCTTGTTCTCACTCACTCTGTGGCTCCGTTTTCTCTCCATTCTTTTTATCTCTCTTCACTTCCTTTTTTCTCTGTTAATTTTTCTCTCTCTCACGCACACACGCACAGACACACACATTCTGTTCTCTGTTGACAAATTGTGCTGTTGGAGAGCTCGTAGGTGTACAATGGGCTAAATGGCCTCCTTCAGTGCTCCAGCAATTCTGAAGTTCTCTGACCCACAATAACGACTTCAGGTGCCTGGAGAGACAAGCTGATCCTGCGAAGGACACAGTGGATAATCATCCTTTATCTCTTCCTGTTGTCTGAAATGCAGCGACCTTGAAATATCAGTTCAAAAAAGTACATAGAAATTCGAGCAGTTGGGAGAACGTTCACCAGATGATTTTGCTGCCAGGATTTAACAGGCAGTTCCCACATACAAAATTGGATTTGTCTGATAGCAGCTCCTCCCAATTGACACGTCCTAGCTCTGTCTGATGCTGACGTAATTTGCCTTCCGCCAATTCAGTAGATTCCCACAAGGTCCTGACATATCCGTGTTCATAGCTAAGTTAAATCAGAAGGAACTGTGACCACTGTTTCTAAAATTATGTCCCACTGAAAGGTCAGTCACCTGGCCAGGCTCATTTGCCAATACGAGGTCCGGTATGGTTCTTCCTCTCGTTGGACTATCCATATACTGCTGCAGTTAACAAATTCTGCCCCGTCTAAGCCCCTTGCTCTAATGGACTTCCAGTCACTATGACCATCCTTTTTTTGAATCCACCTTTCCTTCATCGACATACATATCTGTTCCTCAATCCCTCCGTGGCTGTTGGAGAGATTATAGTAACGCAGTGCTTGCATCCATCTTATTTTTGAGCTTGACCCATATTGCTGCACTGGATGGTCCCTCCTGTATGACCTGTTCACGTGCAGATGTAGCATTCTCCCTGATCAGTAAAATAACTCGTCCACATCTTTTAGCTTCTTCTCTGTCTCGCCAAAACCAATGAAACCATGGATACTTTGAATGGTCAGTCCTTTCCCTCGCTCAAGCAAGTCTCTGTAATGCCGCAACATCATAGACCCATGTATGGATTCAGGCTCCCAATTCATCGTTCTTACCTATATTCTTCCATTGAAATAAATACACTTTAGCCAAACCACATCAGATCCTGACCTGATATTTGGTTTGGGTTTCCCTGATGTACATCCTCCTCGTCTATTCTCTGGTAACAGGAGATTACAAAGGACTGTCAGTAAAGCGGAAAATATTGTAAACAGACAATTTCAGTTTCCTCCCTTGTCCCTTTAATCTGTATATTGCATCCTACACTGTCCAATTCCAATAAACTGCTGGGTAATTATTTTGCTTCAAACAACCGTCTCCAGCCTCTCACTGCACATTCTTCAACTCGCTCTGGACTCATTGGATTGACAGTTTTCTGATCCCTCTCTCAACCAAATCTCTAATATTTGTATCATAGTTATAGATACTCATCTGTCTTGCCTGTCACACTGCTCACATTAAAATCAGCATACATCAGACTGCCATCCCCATTGTTTTCACTCCCCTCTGCCAGTTTGTTGCTGGTCTTAGTTGTACTGGCATTAGTCTCCAACTGCTCTTCAGTCACTGTGCTTGTGGACGTACTGCTCTGGCTCCACCCTCCCTCCCCCACCGCCACACTAGTTTAAATCCTCCTGAGTGACAATAGCAAACCTGCCTGCCAGGAGATTGCTGCCAGTTCACGTCCATCCCGTCCTTCTTGTGTATTTCATACTGACCCAGGATTCCCAATGACCAACATATCTGAGATTGCTGCCAGTTCAGCTGCATCCCGTCCTTCTTGCGTTTATCCTACCGACCCTGTGCGAGCAGCAGCGAAGGTAAGACCGTTTGGTTTTAAAAGTACTTACTGGTAGAGGGCAGCGGTGTTTTTTTTTCTCTTTCACTCTCTCTTCACAGAAAGAGCGGGAGCACCAGGGGGAAGTGACGACGACCAGAGGGGCAGCCGAGACCCGGAAGCAGTTAGTGTAAGCTTACCTGGGTAGGTTTTTTCCCCCTTTAAAAGCGCGAAGGAGAGGAACCCGAGGCACTACACGGGTAGTGCCTCCCACCCGCCCCCCTCCTCTAGCCTAATAATAACATCTGTTATGGTAAATAGGTAAGTGCTGAATTTTGCTTGTTGTATTCTTTAGACCCAGTTTTTTTTAAAATAAAAGTTAGCTTTAGAGGGATGGCAGTGAAGGCAGTGCAATGTTCCTCCTGCAACATGTATGAGGTGAGGGATGCCATCGACGTCCCTGCCGATTACACTTGCAGGAAGTGCACCATTCTCCAGCTCCTCCAACACCGTGTTAGGGAACTGGAGCTGGAGTTGGATGAACTTCTGATCATTCGGGAGGCAGAGGGGGTCATAGATCAGAGTTATAGGGAAGTAGTAACTCCAAAGATGGCAGATAGATGGGTGACAGTGAGGGGGACTGGGAGGAAGCAGCCAGTGCAGGGACCCCCTGCGGCCGTTCCCCTCAAGAACAAGTATACCGTTTTGGATACTTGTGGGGGGGATGACTTACCAGGGGTAAGTAACGGGGCTCAGGTCTCTGGCACGGAGCCTGTCCCCGTTACTCAGAAGGGAAGGGTGAAGAAGAGCAGAGCAGTAGTAATTGGGGACTCGATAGTTCGGGGCACAGATAGGCGGTTTTGTGGGAACGAGAGAGACTCATGTTTGGTATGTTGCCTCCCAGGTGTGGCATTGCTTGTCAAAGATAGTATTACAGTGGTGGAAAGGACGATGGATGAGGACTTGCCATCTGAGGTAGTTTGGGCTGAGGTTAGGAATAGGAAAGGTGAGGTCACCCTGTTAGGAGTCTTTTACAGGCCTCCTAATAGTCCTAGAATCATTGAAGAAAGGATAGGGAAGGTGATTCAGGAGATGAGTGACAGTAATAGGGTGGTTGTTAAGGGGGACTTTAACTTTCCTGATATTGATTGGGAAAGCTATAGCTCAAGTTCGTTAGATGGGTCAGTGTTTGTTCAATGTGTGCAGGAGAGTTTCCTGACACAATATGTAGACAGGCCAACAAGAGGTGAGGCCATACTGGATTTGGTTCTGGGTAACGAACCAGGCCAGGTGTTAGAATTAGAGGTAGGTGAGCACTTTGGGGATAGTGACCATAATTCGGTGATTTTTACTCTCGTGATGGAGAGGGATAAGTGTGTACTGCAGGGCAAGAGTTATAGCTGGGGTCAGGGAAATTATGATGCGGTGAGGCATGACGTAGGATGTGTGGCTTGGAAAAGTAGACTCCAAGGCAAGAGTGTAAATGATATGTGGAGCTTGTTCAAGGAGCAACTATTGAGTGTCCTTGATAATTATGTACCTGTCAGGCAGGGAGGAAAGGGTCGTGCGAGGGAGACGTGGTTTAATAAGGAATTGGAATCCCTTGTTAAATGGAAGAGGACGGCCTATCTCAAGATGAGATGTGAAGGTGCAATTGGGGCGATTGAGAGTTATAGGGTAGCCAGGAAGGACCTGAAGAGAGAGCTAAGAGCAGCAAGGAAGGGACATGAAAGGTCCTTAGTCGGTAGGATTAGGGAAAACCCTAAGGCTTTCTATAGGTATGTTAGGAATAAAAGAATGACTCGGGTAGGAATAGGTCCAGTCAAGGATAGTAGTGGGAAGTTGCGTGTGGAGGCGGAAGAGATTGGGGAGACACTGAATGAATACTTTTCTTCAGTATTTACTCAGGAACAGGGCATTGTCGTCGATGTGAATACTGAGTCACAAATAAGTAGAATGGATGGCTTTGAGGTATGTAGAGAAGAGGTGTTGGAAATCCTGGAAAAGGTGAAAATAGATAAGTCCCCTGGGCCTGATGGCATTTATCCTAGGATTCTCTGGGAAGCAAGGGAGGAGATTGCAGAGCCATTGGCCTTGCTTTTTATGTCCTCTTTGTCTACAGGAGTAGTGCCAGAAGACTGGAGGATAGCAAATGTGGTTCCCTTGTTCAAAAAGGGGAGTAGGGATAACCCTAGTAACTATAGGCCGGTGAGTCTCACTTCTGTTGTGGGCAAAGTCTTAGTGTGAATTGTAAGGGATAGGATTTATGCACATCTGGATAGGAATAATGTGATCAAGGATAGTCAGCATGGTTTTGTGAAGGGCAGGTCGTGCCTCACAAACCTTATTGAATTCTTTGAAAAGGTGATGAAGGAGGTTGATGAGGGGAAAGCGGTAGATGTGGTATATATGGATTTTAGTAAGGCGTTTGATAAGGTTCCACATGGTAGGCTACTGCAGAAAATACGGAGATATAGCATTGAGGGTGAGTTGGAGGTTTGGATTAGGAATTGGCTGGATGGAAGAAGACAGAGGGTAATAGTTGATGGCAAAGTTTCTTCATGGAGTGCCGTCACTAGCGGTGTTCCGCAAGGATCTGTTTTGGGACCATTGCTGTTTGTCATTTTTATAAATGTCCTGGAAGAGGGGTTAGAAGGTTGGGTGAGCAAGTTTGCGGATGATACGAAAGTCGGAGGAGTTGTTGACAGTGAGGAAGGATGTGGCAGGTTACAGCAGGATATAGAGAAGCTGCAGAGCTGGGCAGAAAGGTGGCAAATGGAATTCAATGTAGCTAAGTGTGAGGTGATTCACTTTGGGAAGAATAACAAAAAGATGGGGTACTGGGCTAATGGTCGGATACTTGGTAGTGTGGATGAGCAGAGGGATCTTGGTGTCCATGTACACAGATCTCTGAAAGTTGCCACCCAGGTAAATAGTGCGGTGAGGAAGGCATATGGCGTACTGGCTTTTATTGGTAGAGGAATTGAGTTCCGGAGTCATGAGGTCATGATGCAGTTGTATAAGACTCTGGTGCGGCCGCATCTGGAATATTGTGTGCAGTTTTGGTCGCCATACTATAGGAAGGATGTGGAGGCACTGGAACGGGTGCAGAGGAGGTTTACCAGGATGTTGCCTGGTATGGAAGGAAGATCGTATGAGGAAAGACTGAGACACTTGGGGTTGTTTTCATTAGAGAAAAGAAGGTTTAGGGGTGACTTGATTGAGGTGTACAAGATGATTAGGGGGTTAGATAGGGTTGACAGCGTGAACCTTTTCCCGCGTATGGAGTCGGGTATTACAAGGGGGCATAGCTTTAAATTAAGGGGGGGTAGATATAGGATTGAAGTTAGGGGGAGGTTCTTCACTCAGCGAGTCGTGAGTTCATGGAATGCCCTGCCAGTAGCAGTGGTGGACTCTCCCTCTTTATGGGCATTTAAGCGGGCATTGGATAGGTATATGGAGGATAGTGGGTTAGTATAGGTTAGGTGGGCTTGGATCGGCGCAACATCGAGGGCCAAAGGGCCTGTACTGCGCTGTATTCTTCTATGTTCTATGTTCTATGACCCGGGAATCCCAATGATCCACATATTGGAAGTGCTGCCTACCCTACCAGCTCTTTGGTCATGTTTTTTAACTATACTGCCTTCCTATTCCTAACCTCACTGGCACGTGGCATAATATAGTCTCCCCAGCATTCAAATATGCTTTCAGCACAACTCCAGCAAGACCTTTACTTTAAAATTGATAGCCTTGACAATAAAAACTTAAGTGTGATCTCATTAACTAGGAAAGTGGTTCCCAACGAATCAGTCGGAATGACCATAGGATCTGATATCTGTCACCTCCACCAAACCTATGTGACAAGATATATTTACGGAGCATCTATTTGTACATGGACGAGGATAAACAGAAATTAGTCCAAAAGACCTGAAAATATCACAACAGATGGGTGCCAGTCAGCCTGTTTACTCTGCGTTGCTGTTCAATTGGATTTTAGATATTCTGTTCCTTTTAATGGCTGGGTCTTTACCGGATCCCTAGCACGTCAGAAAGTGCCCAGTGTCTTTGTGCGCTCACTGCGTAGGGAGCATCCAGTGCCAGGCAATGGGGTGTGGGGAATCCCGGGTGTCTCAATGAAAGGCTGCATGCAGTGACGGATGGATTCAGGGATTGAGAGAGACAGAGTAGGTAATCAGGGACATGCACTCACATAAGTGGCTGGGCAAGATTCCCAAGCACTCAGGAAGCCTGAGGACCAGAGCTACTTTTACAATAAACCCGTCATATTTGCAGCAATTCTCCATCAAACACAAGCAAATATACTGTAGATGGCAGAAACCTGAAACAAACACAGAAACATACTGTGGAGAGAGAAAAGAGGAAATTCTCCCAATGCAGAGATTGCAAAATCTCCAGAAAGACAGGGTCCAGAGATTGGAATTGAACCCGAGTCCCTGGCACTGTGAGGCAGCAGTGTTGTGTCACCACGCTATCTAATGATGGACAATAGGGTTAGGACAGTTACATTAGCATATTTTCGACAGTTAGTTAACAGGAATGCTCTCACGCAGCCTGTCTAAGATTGGGAAGCCTTTATACAGCAGCAGAGGACAATTCAAGAAGCAATAAAGTGATGAACACGAAACATGTAAGCTAGCTTGCCGTAGGAAAGAAGATTGCAGGAGTTTTGTTAAGATACATAAAAGGGGAGAGTAAACATTGGACAACCAGAAATTGAGGCTGGCTGCAGAGAATGGAAAACAAAGAATTGGAGAATGACCTGAATAGGTACTTTCCGTCAATCCTCACAATGGTAGATACTATGAACATTCCAGAACTTCAAGCGAGTCAAGGGTGAGGAATGGATGTAGTGATCAGCGCTGAGGAGAAGGTACTTGGGAAGCTGCAATGTTTGAAAATGGATAAATCACACTGACTGGAACGATAACAACCAATGTTCTGAAGGAATTAGCGGAGGAGATTGTGAAACCATTGGTCGCGACTGTTCAGGAATAACTATCATCAAACAAAGTCGCAGAGAACTGGAAAATAGACGATTTAAAATCTCTGTGTAAGAAGGAAGAAAGGAAAAATACAGGAAATCATAGGGCAGTATAGCCTGGCATCGGCCATTATTAGGGATTTAGAGTGCACTGCTAGCAATGAGATTGCAGAATACCTGGAGGTGCATGGTAAAATAGGGCTGAGTCAGCATGGCTTCATCAAGGAATGGTCCCGCTGACAAGTCTGTCAGAATTCTTTCAGAAGATAATGAGCAGATTTGACAAAGGGAAGATGTGATATGATTTGCTAATAGGGAGTGTGTTAAATTTGAATCTGTGTTCAATTGAATCATGTTAATTTATTGGTTGTAACTTGTATAAGCAGATGTACGAAAACAACTAAAAATTGTAAAGGAACAATTCAATAGTAGTTAAATAAAGTAAGGATGGAGGGTCGGGTGATGTGTCGTTTCTACATGATGTGGGAGTGGTCGAACCCATTGTGGTTCCCAGTGACAATGTCTGGAATTAATGTTGCATGCTAGAAGAACTCTGGCTTAGAGTCGATGAACTGGAGTTTGAGCTTCAAACATTGCGAGGCATCAGGGAGAGGGAGAGTTCCCTGGATGCTGTAATTCAAGAGACAGTTACACTCCTTAGATCAACTGACTCAAAGTCAGCCAGTGGTTGAAAGCAGAGGGTTTGGCTATGAGTGAGGCAGGTAGAGGGATCCATGAGGTAGAGTTGCAGGAGTCTCAGCACCTGTCCATATCTAACAGGTTCAAGAATCTTGTTCCCTGTGTGGATGAGAATGGAGACTGCAGGGAGGGTGAGTTGATTAGCCTCAGCACCGAGTTGAGGGAAACTTTCAAGCGGGACAAGAGAAGAGAAATATTATTGTAATTGGAGATGGTATAGTTAGACACTGTTCTCTGTGAGCGGGATGGAAAGTCCTGAAAGCGGCGTCACCTACTGGTGTTTGGGTAAGGGATGTCTCATCTGGGCTGCAGAGGAACTTGGAGTGGGAGGGTAAAGATCCATTGGTCGTGGTCTGTGTAGGTACCAACGACAAGGATAAAACTAGGGCAGAGGTTCTACTAAGGGATACGAAGATCTCGGAGCTAAATTAGAAAACAGAATCAAAAAGGAAATAATCTCTGGATTATGGCCTGAGCCATGAGCTAATTAGCACAGGGTCAGCAGGAAAATGCGTGGCTCAAAGTTTGGTGTGGGAGAAACGGGTTTTTATCATGGGACATTGACACCAGTACTGGCTTAGGAGGGCACTGTGCTGATCGGACGGTCTTCATCTGAACCGTATTGGGACCAGAGTCCTGGCAAATCACATAACTCGGGCGGCAGACTGGACTTTAAGCTAAGTAAGGGTGGGGTGGTGTCAGTTATAGAGAAAATTAGAAAACCCGAATTAAAGGAGGGGTTAAGACTGCAGAACTCAAGAAGAAGGCGTTTGGTATGTTTTCCTTTATTGGTCAGAGTACCGAGTACAGGAGTTAGGGGGTCATGTTGCAGCTGTACAGGACATTGGTTAGGCCACTGTCAGAATATTGCATGCAATTCTAGTCTCCTTCCTATTGGAAAGATGTTGCGAAACTTGAAAGGGTTCAGAAAAGATTTACAAGGATGTTGCCAGGGTTGGAGAATTTGAGCTCCAGGGAGAGGCTGAACAGGCTGGTGCTGTTTTCCCTGGAGCGTCAGAGGCTGACGGGTGACCTTATAGATGTTTACTAAATTATGAGGGGCATGGTTAGGGTAAACAGGCAAAGTCTTTTCCCTTGGGTCGGGGAGTCCTGAACTAGAGAGCACAGGTTTTGGGTGTGAGGGCAAAGATATAAAAGAGACCTAAGGGACAACTTTTTCACGCAGAAGGTGGTAGTATATGGAGTGAGTTGCCAGAGGAAGTGGTGGAGGCTGGTACAATTGCAACATTTAAGAGGTATTTGAATGGGTATATGAATAAGAAGGGTTTGGAGGGATATGGGCCGGGTGCTGGCAGGTGGGACTAGATTGGGTTGGGACATCTGGTCGGCATGGACAGGTTTGACCGAAGGTCCTGTTTCCATGCTATACATCTCTATGATTCTATGACTCCAAGTTATTCAAATCTCCAGCACAGACGCAGCACCACACACAGGGAGTATGGAAAGTGTGAGCCATCAAACTTCAAACACACAGGACAAACAAATGACAATGAGAAGAGGAATGGCTAATACAGGGTTGAACTGTTATATCGGAATGCATGCAGTATAATGAATAAAATAAAAATGCTTGTGACTCATACACAAATTGGCAGGTCGCCATCACGGAGACGTCGCTGCAAGAGGATCAGAATTGGCAGCTGAATATTCAAGGATATGCATCTTAACAAAAGATAGGCAGTTGGATAGAAGGGATGGGGCTGTCTTATTAGAAAGAAATGAAATTAAATCAATAATACGAAATAAAGTAAGGTCAAGTGGTGTGGAATCTGTATCGGGAGACTTGAGGAATCAAAAAGGTTAAAAAAATGCAGTTGGAGCACTGTTCATGCCTCCAAACAGTAGTCAGGAGCTGAGGTGCAAGATATACCAGGAGATAGAAAGAAGTGTAGGAAAGACAAAGTTACAATGATCATGTGGGATTACATTACGGAGGTGGGCTGGGAATTCAGGTAGGTAGTGGTTTGCAGGAAAATAAATTTGTGGAATGTCGATGAGTTGGTTTTTTGGAGCAGCTTGTGCAGGCATTTTTGATAAGGGAGCTTAAGGAGAAGGAAATCATAGGAGGAAATGATCATAATATGATTGAATTTACTCGGCAATTTCAGATGGCAAAGTTAGAATCAGAGGTAACGGTATTAGAGCTGAATAAAGGCAATTACAGAGGCATGAGAGAGGAGCTGGGTAGAATTGACTGGTAGAAGGGCCCAGCAGGAAAGACAGTGGAGCAGCAATGGCAGGAGATTTTTGGAGTAATTCAGGATGCAACAGAGATTTACCCCTAGCAAAAAGAGGCATGATACATGGAGAATGAGGTAACCATGACTGACGAAGGAAGTCAGGTATAGCATTAAAGCAAAAGAGAAATGTGGCAAAGTGCAGTGGGAAACCAGAGGGTTGAGAAACTTACAAAGACAAAACAGAGGGCAAACAAAATAGAATAAGGAGGGAGATTATTAAATATCGGGGTAAGCCAGCCAGTAATATAAAGCAAGAAATGTAAGAGTTTCTTTCGATATATAAAGTACAAAAGAGAGTCAAAATATGGCATTGGATTGCTGGAAAATGACACTGGAGAGATAGTAGTGGGGACAAAGAAAATGGCCGAGGAATTGGATAATTACCGTGCATAAGTATCATGGTGGAAGACACGAATAATATCTCAAACATTCAGGAGAGTGAGTGGCTAGAGCTGAGTATGGTGACCACCACAATGGAGAACATGATAGGAAAAAGCTGAATGGCTTAAAGTTGGTTAAATAACCTGAACCACAGGGATTAAATGCCTGTGTTATAAGGGAGATAGCTGAAGAGTTAGTTGAGGTGATGGTGGTGATTTTTCAGGAATCACTCGAGAAAGGAACGATCCTAGAGCATTGGAAACCCCCTAATGTGACATCTGTTTTTACCCAGGGAGTAAGGAAGAAAAGACAAAAACAAATGCTTAAACTTTGTCGTGGGTAAGATCCTGGGATCCCTTGTGAAGGATGAGGTTTCTGAATACTTGGAAGTATTTGGCAAAATAGGGCAAAGTTAGCATGGTTCCATCAAGGGAGGGTCATGCCTGACAAATTTGTTGGAAATCTTTGAAGAAAAAATGAGCAGGCTCGATCAAGTACAGCCAATTGATGTTATCCACCTGGACATCAAGAAGGCCTTCGGCAAGGTGTCACACAGGAGATTATTGATTATGATAAGGGTCCGTGGTGTTAGAGGCAAGGTAGAGGCGTGAATAGAAGCTTGCCTGTCTGACAGAAAGCAGAGAGTGGGGATAAAATGGTCCTTCTCAGGATGGCAGTAGGTGACAAGTGGTGGTCAGCAAGGCACAGTATTGGTACCATAACGTTTTACCTTATACGTTAACAATCTAAATGATGGAACTGACGGCACTCTGGCTAAGTTTGCAGACGAAACTAAGATACGTAGAGGGTCAGGTCGGAGAGAGGAGGCAGAGAGGCTGAAGAAAGAATTGGCCAGGTAAAGGGGTTGGCAGATGCATTCCAATGTCTGAAAATGTCAGGTCATGCTCTTTGGCATGAAGAATAGAGGCATGGTCTATTTCCTAAATGGGGAGAAAATTCAGAAATCTGAAGTGCAAAGGGACTTGGGAGTTCTAGTGCAGGGTTCTCTTAAGATAAGTTTGCAGGCTGAGGTAGTAGTTAGGAGGGCAACTGCAGTCATTATTGATGGCACTTATTACGAGAGAAATTGAATAAAAGAACAGGCTGTGTACAGCTTTGGTCAGACTACATTTGGAGTGTTGCGCATACTGTTGAGTTCCATATATCAGGAAGGATGTACTGTCCCTGGAGCATGTTCAGAAGATTTTCACGGGAATAATCATAGGAGTGAAAAAGTTTATTGTATGAGGAATGTTTGAGTCTTTGGGTCTATACTTGATAAAGTTTATAAGGAAGAGAGGAAATGTAATTGAAACATACAGAATACTGAATGACCTGAACCGAGTGGATGTTCATAAGATGTTTCCATTTGGTAGGAGAGACTAAGACGAAAGGACACAGCCTTAGCTTAAAGCGACCATCTTTTAGAACGTTGATAAAGAGACTTCTTTAACCAGCGAATGGTGAACCTTTGCAATTTATTGCCAGAGAAGGCTGTGGGGCCAGGTCATTGAATATATTTGAGACGGATAGTTTTTTTGATTATCCAGGGGATGAAGGATTACGGGCAGAAGGTCGTAGAATGGGTTTGAGAAACTTATCAGCGATGAATGAATGGTGGAGTAGAGTCAATAGGCAAACTTGCCTAATTTCTGCTCGTATGTCTTATAGTCGTGTGGTCTCTACCTTAAGGATGCACCTTACATCTCTGATGATATGGATTCATGCTCTTCATGAAGGTCAGAAGCTGGTGGAAATAGTTGACTGTTATAGAATGAAGGTATTGTGGCTGCTGCCGGGGTGGTGGATAATATGACATTCAGTGCAAGATCACACACCAACTGCACTGTATTAACGTGGGGAGAGTTTATTCAAACGCTGGACCTCTCTATCTCTCTCAATCGCCGTAGGGAGTGGGGGTTTTTGTGGGTAGGCGTAACGTCCACAGAGGCACTTAAACTATCCAGCATCATGCATCCTGAATGAAATACAGTCATGGAACCTATCACATTCTCATTGTATGTTTAGAATATAAGTGATTGTCCATCCCCCTCGAGGTTCAATGCAATCATCTCTTATTATCTCACAGCGGTACAGATCAACCTTTATTCACTCCTCATGGTGCCACATCCCAGGGATTAATCCGGTAGAACTCCTGTTCATTGTCTCTGTGGTAAGCACATCACTCCTTATAAAGAAGATAAAATCTGTCCACAATACCCCAAACACTGCCTCAACAACGCTCTCGGAGTTGATCACAATAGTTCTTTCCCTCGCTTAGCTGGCTCCATTTCCTTCATGTGACACAGGAAACCATTCATTTACAATGCACTGCCACTGATGTGGAATTTAAAACATCCTTACATCTGTAGGTTAGCAACAATAAAGCCAGCACCAGAGGTGCCTATCCAGATAGACATCCCTCTTGGGGAGAGACTCAATCACAAAGAATACATCTAAAATAGTGAATGGCCACCTACCTGAAAGGAATTCAGCTGCAGGAATATGGGATACACGCAGAGGAGGGAATTATCTTTTCTTTAGATCTGCCCTCACGGGATGTGTGCAGTCCTGGTCAGGCCAGCATGTTATGCCGACCTTGAACTTAGTGGCTGGTTCAGCTGTTCTACAGGACAGTAAAGAGTAAAACACAGTGCTGTAGGTTTGCAGTCACACGGAGAGTTGACCAGGGAAGAATGACCCATTGCCTTCTTTAATGGGCATGAGGCAAGTCGATATCAACAGATGATTATTTTGTGACTTTTGATTATGATTACACTGTCTTCCCATCTTTCCCATCTTTCCATATCTGTGCAGAGAACGTAAACATCTCAAGTGCAATTATTTTGCAATGGATAAGTGATAAAAAGGTACTTGAAACAGCTGTATGTGGAGATGAACAAAGGCACAAACGATGGTTTATCCAGGAGTTGTACTGAGGCTGAGGCGGAGACTGGGATGTCACGATGGTGGTACTGGACAGGATTGTTGACTGGAGAGGATATGGAAATGTAAACTTGTACAGGAGTAAAATAAATCAAGGAGAACAGTCTTTTTAATCCTCGCATATTGGTGCGTAATTTGTAAATAATAATTTGCTAGTTATAATTTGTAAGGAATGGATTCTTTGATTGGAACTGAAAACACTGACTTGCACCTTTCCAAAGTTTACATATTATGACCATCAATTCAGTTCAGACCGTTTCACTAACCAATCTACCAACTGCAGATGCATCTGTCCATGACAGCATCAGTAAAACTGACCACCGCACTGTCGTTGAGGAGACAAAGTCTCACGGTCACATTGAGAATAAACTATATTGTGTTGTGTGGCACTATCACCATGCTAAATGGCACAGACTTCAAACAGATCTCGCAACTCAAGACTGAGCATCCATAAGACGCTGTGATCCATCAATATCAGAACAATACTCCAGCACAATCTGTAATGTCATGTCACAGCATATAAACTTCTCGATCATTACCATCAAGCCAGAGGATTACCCTAGTGCAATAGAAAGTGAAACAATGGAAAAAAAAAACTGCTCAAGTATTTTCTGTACAAAAAACGCAGAACAAATTCAACCCAGCCAAATACCACCTCATCACTCTACTCCCCATCATCAATAAAGTGATGGAAAGGTTCATCAATAGTGCTATCAAGCAGCACCAGCTCAGCAATAACCTGCTCAATGACGCCCAGTTTGGGTTATATCAGGGCCACTCAGCTCCTGACTTCATCACAGCTTTTGTTCAAACAGAGACAAATTAATTGAATCCCAGCACTTGAAAATCAAGGCTGCATTCTATCAACTGTGGCATCAAGGAACCCAAGCAAAAAGATATTGTGAGTAATTGCTTCATTATTGGAGTTATACCTGACAGATAGGAAAACGGTCATTGTTGTTGGAGGTCAGTCATCTCACTT
Source organism: Chiloscyllium plagiosum (assembly GCF_037043375.1). Classification (NCBI taxonomy): domain Eukaryota; kingdom Metazoa; phylum Chordata; class Chondrichthyes; order Orectolobiformes; family Hemiscylliidae; genus Chiloscyllium; species Chiloscyllium plagiosum. The sequence continues at coordinate 96,951,306 of NW_028270156.1, read as the reverse complement.
TCAGAATATCTCTGCCGTAGTCCATCAGGATAATGTGGACCTAGATTTGCTCCATGAGCTGGAATGGTCATTTACAGACGTTTCGTCACCATACTAGGTAACATCTTCAGTTGCCCTCTGGATGAAACCTAGATCCAAACATCTTCTGTTGCTTCATCAATGGCCTTCTCTCCATCATAAGGTCAGAATGGGGATATTCGACGATGACTGCACAATATTCAGCACCATTCGCAAGTGCTCAGGTACGGAAGCAGTCCGTGCCAAAATGCAACAAGGTCTGGACAATATCCAGGCTTGGGCTAATAAGTGACAAGTAACACTCGCACCACACAAATTCCAGACAATGACAATCACCAATAAGAAACAATATAACCACTTGGTATTCAGCAGCATATTTGTCAGTAAATTCCCCTCCTCCTCACCCTATCAATACACTTGGGGTTACCATTGACCAGAAACTGAACTGAACTCGCCACATAAATATAAGAGCAGATCAAAGACTAGGCATACTGCGCCAGTAACTCACCTCCTGTCTTCCCAAAGCATGTTCACCATCTACAAGGCACAAGTCAGGAGTGAGATGGAATACTCCCCAATTGCCTGAATGAGTGCAGCCACAACGACACTAAAGATGCTTGACACCATCCAGGACAAAACAGCCCAATTGATTGGCACCACATCCACAAGCATTCACTCCATTGACCACCAACGTTCAGTAGCAGCAGTGTGTACTATCTACAAGACAGCACCTTCCAATCCTACGAACACTTCCGACTTGAATGACAAGGGCAGCAGGCTTTTGCGAACACCACCACCTTCAAACTCCCCTCCAAACTAGTCAACATCCTGATTTGGAAATATATCACCATTCTTTCACTGTTGCTGGGTCAAAACCTTGGAATTCCCTCCCTCGTAGCATTGTGGATCAACGCACAGCAGGTGGACTGCAGCGGTATAGGAAGGCAGCTCAGCACCACCTTCTCAAGGGGACAACTAGGGACAGACAAGAAATGGTGGGCCCATTCAGCGATTCCCATAACCAAAAAATAAGTTTAAAAAGTTCCAGGTTGAACACCTCAATGTGACAGGTTGTCTAATTTGAACATGAACAGGAAAGCAGTGTTTCTGATACTGGACATTTTAGACCTTTCTGTTATTAGATGCGTGTTCAGTGTTCCATGACATATTGTTGCTGAGTGCTGTGATAAATTGCACTTTTTTTGTTAAATTCAACAACACTAGCATAACAGGATCGCTCCTTCAAAAATACCAAACTGAAAATGACAATCATCGTAGAGACAACGTACTCCAGCCAGATGAGACTCACAGATAGCAGCTTCTTTCCAACATATTGCTGCGCTACTGACTGGCACTGAATTCTCCCACCGTCCGTATTACAGGGGTTACCATTGACCAGAAGGTGAAGTCAAATCAACGCACAGATACAAGGGTTACAAGAGCAGGTCTGAGACTTTCAACTCTGCACTGAATAATAGACTGTATGACCATAAGGGCATGAGATATAGCAATAGATTTAGGCTATTCAGCCTATCTCTTCAGTCTGAAACTGCGCCATTTTGTCTTAGTCTCTAAGACAAGTGGAAATATCTTCTATACACTAACTATCGATATTTGCAGTAGTCAGTCAGTTTCAATCAGATGCGCCCTCCCCCCCACCCCCCCCCCCCACCCCCATTCTTCTAAATTCCATTGAGTACAGACACAGAGTCCTCGACTGTCGCTCATATGACAAGCCATCATTCCCAGGATAAATCATGTCCAACACCCGTAGATCCTTCCCCAGAACAGCTCACAATAATCCAAATGCCGTCGGACCATAGTCCATTACATTCTGATCAGTATGTCTCCGCTTTTGTATTCTCACTCTCTTGAAATGAATGCTAACATTGCATTTGCTTTCCTAACTGCCAACTGAACCTGTGCATTAACCGTAAGAGAGGGCGAGGACTCCAAACTGTTTTTGTGCTTCAGAATTCATGAAGCCTTTTAGAACATAGTGTCTGCCTGTCTTCCGCCTACTGAAGTGCATAATCTCGCGTGTTTCCATATTGTGTTCCATCAGCCGTGTGTTTTCCAAGTGTCCTAAACTATCCAAGTCTTTCTGCAGCTACTCCACTTCCTCAATATCACCTGCCCATCCAATCATCATTGTATCATCTGCAAACCTAGCAAAACTGCCATCAGGTCAGATGGTTCACGTAAATGGCACCTCCTGACTCCCTAAGGACTGCCCACCATTGAAAAGGCACAACGCTCAAGATGCTTGACTCCATTTAGGTTTGAGCAGTAGCTTGACTGGAATTACACCTGCAAAGACTTCACTCCTTGCACCACTGCCCACCATTTTATTATGAATTTACCCCATTGTGGTGATGCAGAACTTGATGGCGCATGATCCCAGTCTATTAATGGCAATCTGTCTCAATGCTGTGTGGTGCTCACACCAACCAATGACATTGTGTGTTGAAGACGACAGAGGGAGGTGGGGGTGGGGATGTCGATCATAAATGACTTTGTGACTGTCACTGAAGGCTGACACCTGCCGTGAAAGCCCCAGATGTACCTGTATCTGTTGTCACCGCTGCAGGTATGGTCAGTCTTTCAGTGAGTCAAATCAAAGAAAGTGATGGGCCTGGAGAGTGTTCCTGGCTGAGCACTCAGATCCTGTTTGTACCAACTAGCAGAGGTATTCAGATACAACTTCAGACTCTCCCTCCAGAAACCGAAGCCCCAATCTGATTCAAGAAGGCCATCATCATCCGCATAAGTGATAAAGCACATGGAACGTGTCCTTATAGACGATGAAGTGCTTTGAGAGGCTGGTTATGGCCTACTGCAACTCCAGTCTCCCAGCCTGACCTGCTGCCCTATAATGTGCCGACTCATGTAACGGGTTCACAACAGATGCCATACCCGAGCCTGCACGCATCCCTGGAACATCTGGACAACAAGGACATCTACACCCGACTCTGCTCATTGACTAAAGCTCCACCTTCAAAATCATTATCCCTTACAGACTAATCACAAAACTCTGCGACCTTGGTCTCGGTTCGATCCTCTGCAACTGGCTCCTCTGCAACTGGCTCCACGCCAATCGTGAAGATAGGTAAAAACACCTCCTCCACAATAACAATCACCACTGCTGAAGGGTGTGTTCTCAACACCCAACAATACTCACTGTACACCCACGGTTGTACCCTCAGCCCACTACTGTCCTCCCTGTACACCCTCGGCCGTGCCCTCAGCACCTTACTGTACGCCCTGTACACCCACGGTTGTGTCCTCAGCCACCCCCCACTGTCCTCCATGCACACCCACGTCTGTGCCCTCAGCCCCTTACTGTATTCCATGTACACCCACGTCTGTGCCCTCAGCCCCTTACGGTACTCCAGCTACACCCACGGCTGTGACCTCAGCCCCTTAGTGTGTTCCCTGTACATCCCACGGCTGTGCCTTCAGCCAACCACTGTGCTCCCTGTACACCCACGATTGTTTCTGCAGCCCCCTACTGTTCTCCCTGTACTTACACGGCTGTGTCCTCAGCCCCTTAATGTCCTCCCTGTGCAACCACAGCTGTGCCCTCAACCCCCGACGTACTCCCTGTACAGCCACGGCTGAGTTTCCAAATTCCAAACAACGCCAGCTACAAGTTCGCTGATGACATCTCTATAGTAGTACAGATATTAAACAATAGCGAGTCAGAATCTAGAAAGACGATAGAGAGCTTGGTGGCATGATCTGTTGATAATGACCTCTTTCTCTAATCCGGTAAACATAAAGGACTGATCACTGACTTTAAGAAGAAAGGAGGGGAACATACCCCATCCACATCAACCGTTTGAGTGAGTGCAGAGCATCAAGTGCATCGGAGTGATGATAACTCACAACCTGTCCTGAACTTCTCACATAGGTCCAACAGTGAGAAGGTTCAACAATGCCTCTCCTTCCTGAGGTGATACAGGAAATTCAGCATGCGCTACATCTACAGATGCACCATTGAGAGCGTACTGTCCCGGTGCATAACAGCCTGGTACGGCAACTGCTCTACAAAGGACCGTGAGAAACTATAGAAGGTTGGGTGCACAGCTCTGACCAACACGGACTCTAACATCCCAACCATTGATTCCATTTACATGGCTCGTTGTCGCAGAAAGGCTGCCAACATCTAGCCCAGGTTACTGAGGGAATGGAGTCAGGAAATAGCTGGGGCATTAATAGATATGTTTGGAGTATCCTTGAACACGGCTGATGTCCCGGAAGACTGGACAATTGTTAATCCCCTTGTTTAAGGAAGGTAGTAGGGATAATCCAGTCAATTATAGACCGGTGAGACTGATGTCAGGGGTAGGTAACCTGCTAGAGAAGATACTGAGGGATAGGATCTACTCTCATTTGGATGAAAATAGTCTTATTAGTGATAGACAATATAGTTTTGTGCAGGGAAGGTCATGTCTTCGCAACTCAATAGAATTCTTTGAGGAGTAACAAAGTTGATTGATGAGGGAGAAACTGTAGATGTAATGTACATGGACTTCAGGAAGGCGTTTGGTATGTTTCCCCACGGTGGGGCTATGGAGAAATTGAAGTCAAATGGTGGGTTAGCTACGTGGATAAAGAACTGGCTGGGCAACATAAGACAGAAAATAGTAGTGGGAGGGAGTTTCTCAAAATGGTGAACTGTGACCAGTGGTTCCATTTAAGATGTTTCTGGACAGATACATGAATGAGAAGAGAGCTAATGGATACAGATCCTTAGAAAATAGGCGACAGGTTTAGATAGAAGATTTGGATCGGCGCAGGCTTGGACCATCGAATGGCCTGTTTCTGTGCTAGAATGTTTTGTTCTAACATTATCAAAGACCAATCACACCCCAGTAATGGTCTCCCACAACCTCTTCATCAGGCTAAAAGATATGGAAGCTTGAAAACACAGAGCAGCTGGTTAATTAAAAATTGCTTCCTGACTGTTACTAGACTGATGAATGTACTCTCTAATCTCAGATAATGACGATCTTGTTCATGTTGATCTCGCATCGCGCACGCCCTGTACAACGTAACCTGAATGCCTCTCAGACATGTTTTATAGCAATCGTTCTGCACATCCTTGCTTACTATGATCTGCCTGTACACCTTGGTACATGTCATAGTAAATCCTCATCTTCCTCTCCCCAGCTCACTTCGAGCTCTCTCTGGTTCTCATCCCCAGCACCTTCCATTCCCCGTCCTCAGCTCACAATGTGCTTTGTATCTAACTATTTCTCTCACACTGTCTGCTTCCTTGTATTTTCCTTTTCTCTATCTTCTGTTTCTTTCCCTGAACTTACTATCTCCCCTTCTCCCTGTCCATGTGACTGTTTGTTTCTTGTTTTGTTTTCTTTCTCTGTTTTACTGACTGTCCTTCTGTTTCCCTCGCTGTTTTCTCTCTCTCCTTATACGTATCTGTCTATTTCTCCCTCGTTGTGATGGTGATGGCGTCTCTATTCTCTTGAAGCATGTGATGGCTCTTTGGTTGGATGTTGGCAATAAAATAAACTCAATTTTGGTATCTTGGACATAATTTAAATTTATTGGTTAAATTTCAATTGCTGTCAAAACAGCAAGCAGAACTTGGATATCCATTTAACAACCAATTCTTACATCTAAATAATTTGGAACTACCTCCTCCCAGTGCTCTGCATACTGGCAACTGAAAGCATTCTATTCACGTGCATAATAGTGTGACGGGAACAGCTTTTCCCATGACCATAAGAAACTACAGACGGTTGTGTGCACAGCCTAGACTATCATGGAAGACAATCTTCCATCCATTTAGACTTCTCATTGCCAGCCTTTTGCTGGCATCAAATATCTCTCCAAAACCGATAATGATCTCCTACAACCTCTTCCAAAAGGGAGGAGATACAAAGGCTTGAAAACATGGACCAGCATGCTCAGGAACACGTTCTTCCCCACCGTAATTACACTGGCGAATTGAAGTCTCTAACTTTTCAAATAATATTAATCTTGCGAAAGTCGCTCTTGCTTTGCACACCTCCTGTGCAGCTGTCACCTTGTATGCCTCACTCTGTCTAAGTGGCATTGAGGCTCAAGGTCTTTTCAAGGGCAATCAAATAAGTGAACTAATGCTGGCCCAGCCAGCGATACCTATATCCCATTAATAAATTTAAGAAGATGGCGACACTCACGGAAGACAGACAGTTGGGATCAAATCGCTTTAAACATGATCTTAGATATATATAGTTTCCCTGAGTATCTGAAAGTAGAGTGTTCCTACAAAACCTTTCATAAGCTGATATGGCGTAAAGTGAAGTAGCATTAATTTATGTGGGAAAAAAAATCATCTTTCTTGGTAAAAGTGAAAATCCTCTTCGGATTTCTTTTAGTTAGCGAAAACAGGACGTAATGGAGGTTTTTCGGAAAGGGAAGTGGCAAAAAGCGATTTTTTGAAAAGCGGGGTATACATGTACTGGCATGGGCAAGACATTCAGGAAGATGGGAAAAGCCAAAAATGAATGAGGTGAATCTCACATTTTATTTCCATTCCAGCTGATCATCATTCCTGTTGTTTGCTCTTTTTCTTCTATCTCTCTCTTTCTCTATCGATTTAGCTCACTCCTTCTCCCTTTCAAAGCAGACTTCCCTTTCACCAGCATTATTCACACGATTTTCCAACTGTTTTCAGTTCACGAAAGCTCCGAACACTTTCTGTTCTTTGCTTTGCATTTTTTATGCAATTTCAGATCCTCAGCATCTTCTTTTATTTGGTTTAAACTTCAAATTTGTTATTCCATGGGAAGTCGGCATCTCTGCCAGGGAATCATTTGTTACTCATCACTAATTGCCCTGACTGTGAGGCCATTCCTCAAGCCAATATAAAATCAAGCACATTGATATGGGTCTGAAGTCACACTTAACCAAAACCGGGTAGTAACGTTAGAATTCTTTAAGGTAATCAGTGAAACAGCAAGATTTTCAGACAAATTCTGGGTGTTATGGTTGTTTTTCGTAAAATGCACTTTATTCGAATTCTTATCATTTTTATTGAAGTTCTGCCATCAGTTGTGGTAGGACTTGAAACAAGTCGCTTGAAACAATGTCTTTCGTTTAATAAGTTTTGATCCTGAATTATATTCTGCGACATTCCTACTCTGATATATTGTCCTAATCATGAAGTAACATCCGAGACAAGAACAATTTTGAGATTGAAATACTTGCAACTGGAAAAGTGGCCAGAAGAGAGCTTGAAATATAAAGTCTGAATTTTACCAACGTGCAGATAATGGTTTATTCAGACACAGCACTGACGAAGAGATGGAGATTGGGGATATCATGTTCTGGTAGTAGACCGGGTTGGTGACAGAGAGAGCACGAGACATAAATCAATTCAGGGCCAAAAGGGATCTTGAGGTTGTCCACAGTTTTGTTCTCAGATGTTTGTAAGGGAGTGGTCTGCAATTCAGATGAATGGAGACTGCAATTTGAATTGAAGGCAATAGTTTCTTTCTCTGACAAATATACGTAAGAGAAATTGCAATGAAGTTCAAAATTGTTTATGGGATTAATGAATGGACAGAGGTAGAGAACACCAAAAATAGCGAGAATAGGTTAGTAACACACCCTCCACCCCGCCCAGAATAATAATCAGTACTGCTGATATCCGATATGGTAGAAATTCCCAATAGAGGGAAATGTTGAAAAGGCCCAAGGAAAGCCTCCTCTCCACTGGTGTAATTATCCAGTCCATTATTCTCAGATTCAGATCTGTCCTCTCCACGTCTGTGCAGCTGCTGATCTTTGTTATTGTTGGAGGTGATACATCTGCTCAGACACTGGGATAGCGCACTGAGTAAAGCCCTTCACCAATAGGAGAGTAGAACGCTCCAGTGACACAGTTACAATGCATGGAGACTGATACCAATCACAGTCACTGAGCGAACAGTTCTAGCTTTCAATACAGCACTTTCAATTCACAATATAAGTGGACTGGACTGGATGTTGACATCACTGGCTATTGGTCACATCTCCCATTACTAATTGCTCTAACGAAGTCAATTGTGAGGGAGAATGATGGATGCTTTCTTATCCCAGGCTAGATGACTCTGCTCTGTTGTACGTTTGCAATGCTGTAACCATCTTAACCCGAATTTCCACCCCTCCACAAAAAAAAAACACAATCAGGACTTGTTACTGTGCTGATCTCTTCTCCACGGGAACAAACGCCAGCCAACATACTGTCACTGGGCACAGTTGCTCTGCACATAGACAGGGAGTGTGGACTTATCTGAATATTCCTCCCCCTGCTCTAATAAAGAAACGTTGTAACTTCCATTCATAATATGCTTCAGTAATTAATTTATACAAATTGACAAACATCTTAATGTAGTGTTATTTGCTATAAAGCAATAATTTTTACACTTTTCCCCCTCAGTCCAATACCAAAAGTGCGCTTATTCTTTAAGACTTGTGAATTAATGAGTCACGTTTGGCTGGGTGGTGAATTAATGAGTCACGTAGGGCGGAATGGGGGCAGTGGCTATGGAGACTGCATGGGAAGTACAATGACATTCCCCAGTCATCATCACTCTTAACGTCAGATAGAATTAAATATAGTTCACAACAAGGATACTTTATATTTCATGTGCACACCATTTAATCATTGGGAATACAGATTAAGTAGGGTCACCGCACCTGAAGCATAAACGTTGATTTCTCTTCACAGATACTGCCAGACCTGCTGAACTTTCCCTCCAAAGTCTTTTTTTGTTTGAGATTGATCATATTGTTCATATCTTGCAAGATGCTTACAATTAAAACAGATACTAATAACAAAATGTGCAGGGCTATGGGGACAATACAGGAGAATAATAGTAGAGATATGGCTCATTCCAAACTGGAAGACACAATGGGCTAAGTTTTCACCACCTTTGCTGTAATAATTCTATGTTATGCATTGAAAGCTTTTGGAGAGTGGGGAGACAAGCTTGTTCAATGAAGGACACAGATTATTCCATCATCAAAAATCTATCCCGATTATTTCATGGAGTTCAGCTGCCTCTAAACTGCATTTAAAAAAAATAGATTTCCAGAGATTTACAAGATGTTCAGAATTTTGCTTTTCTTTCTATCTTAAAGAAGAAACAGATTTCGGCAGTAATTCAGGTGTCACAGACACACAACTGTAATAGAAACAAGAAAGGACCACATTGTCCAAATTCTTCTGTTTGACAGGGCTCTAAATATCGATGATGTGTTGTATTGTGAGAACTTGCGATGAAAATGTTGAAACAAAACAAAAGTTGCTGTAAATGCTCAGCAGGTCTGGCAGCATCTGTGCAGAGAAATCAGAGTTAACGTTGCATATCCAGTGCCCCTTCCTCAGAACTGATGGTAATATGGAAAATGTTGGTTGATATGCAGAAGGGACTGGATGGTGAGATTAGATGAGAAACCTTCACTGTTCAAAAAAATCGGGATGTGGATTCCTTTCAAAATTAAGAAAAGATTTCTTATACTCTCTCTTCTATCGCTTGATACTTGTTCAGGTTGTACATGTACTATGTATTTCTATATCTCCATCAAGTGCAGACGACATTTTTTTTCTCCCCTACTGTGGTGTTTCAACATTTTTGATTATTTTCTAGCATGTATTTGCTTCCAATTCAAGGTGGATATGAGAATATGGTTTGATCTTCTGCAGTTTGCCCCTAACATCGAATTTAATTGAATATCTATCCCCATCACACTCGCTGATTTAAACAAAGAATGAATGAGTCCACGTCCATCCTGCAGATGAAAAATTTCTTCAGCTCTGGCTATTGCAGGGAATGTTACAAAGAACAGTGCCACGCAAAATGCTAATGTTCCAGCGCAAGGCGTCAAACCCTAACTTATCCTAAATTATTACAAGGTTTATAAATAAAACATGCGGAGAGGCAGAGTGTAAAAGGTGAATTCAACAAAGGTGTCGAAAATGCTATTTGTGGCTCCCTCATAAAATGTGTTAATTACATCACTTATAAATTCACCAAAATAGGGAAAACAAGAAACTGGAATTGTCAAATCATCCTCTGAATAACATGTGGGGAACAGGAAGGAAATCACGGGTTGTTTGTGATATTCAGAAATGACGATTGTGAGAATGTGGAGGTGGGGATCAGTGGAATGATGATCAATGTTGTGGATGACACAAAGATGAGCTGGGTGGATCACAGTCCACCACAGAAAGTGTGAGGCTACAGGAGGATGTAACCAAATTATCCAAATAGCCAGAACAATGGCCTGATGAAATTTAACACAGATAAATTTGAAAGATGCAAGTCAGAAGTAACAAGACAAGTGAGTACTCAAAAGTGAGTATGAAAGAGGATGGCTAAATTTGTTTGTTTTTCTTTGCAGCAGAAAACGTTGAGGAGGGAATATGGTACAGGTGGACAAGAATATAAGGGGTATGGAATGGATGGACATACAGCAGCTTTTTTCCTTAGCCAAAGGGTCAAAAATAAATGGACTCACTTTTAAAGAGAAAGCGAGGGGTTTGAGAGAGGATTTGTGGAATATGTTTCGAACTGACAGGGTAGTATGAATCTGGAATGCATTGTCTAGGAGGGTGGTTAATGCAGGTAACCTCTCAAACGTTTAAAAAGCCTTTGGATATGCACTTGCTGGTACAGATGTGATAGGCCTGTTTTTCATTGCATGATTCTTTGCAGTGGCAGCCATGAACACTCTGGTATATTCTGAAACAAGAAGCAATGGCAGTTGCTGCTTTGTTCCTTTGACTGTATTCAGTCAGTAGCTATATTACAAAGCAGCAGCATCTCATGCAGCTTCAGCACTTACTCAACCAAAGTCAGCCCAGCCATCTCTGGAAATATCCAGGGTAATTCGCATGCTCTGTGCAGTCATTGTCCAACAACAGTACTGATAATATTCTAACTGCTTGCGACCATTTTTATAGTTACAGTCATAATTTGAACACAGCTTTTCCTCCATTATAATACAGACCTCTAGCAATAAGGATGTTATTTCTCTGAAACATAATAAATTATTTCCCAGGTATTCCCTTTGACAAACAGCAAGTTTTCCTGTGTTTTTTTATGCCAGTTTTTTTTTTCTCACAGAATTCCCCACCCCAACCTCTTTCCACTTTATCATTTTCTTGTGCACTGTCTCCCTGATCTCACACACCTCACTCCCTCACATCTCCCACACTCTCCATCCTTATTTATTAATCCCTGATAAACATGCGCCTAATCTCGATAATTTATTACAACTCCCAACTCACATTTTGGACTGATTTGATTCCTTCTCTCGGCATGGTCATTAGACTGGTCGTGTCTGATGTCCTATTCACCTCGATCTTCTACTCAGTTCCTGATCTGCTGCTTTGGTTCTCATTCTCCTGGTTTATTCAAATCCATCTGACTTGCACCAACAAACCTCCCCACAAGGATGTTGGTGCTCGTCCAGTTAAGATACAACCTGTCTTTTTTGTGCAGATGCTCGCTTGCATTGCAAGAGGTCCCATTGATCCAAAATCTGAAACCCCCATCCTTGAACTAGCTTGTTAACAATATGTTAAACTATACTGTCTTCCTCATCCTTCCCTCTTTTCCACATGGCACGGGGAGTAATCCAGAGATTACAGAGGATTGTTTACTTTCCCTCTCTCTCCCCCCTCTTTCTCTCTCATCCTCTCTCTCTCTCTCGCCCCAACCCCGCCCCCCCCACCCCCAACCAACACACACACATTCAGAAGACAGAAAGACAGACACCAAATTACTTTGCAGAAGAATACAAATAACCTTAAAATAATCGGAATGATAACTCGAATGAAGGATTTAGTTAAAGGCAGGATGAGAGAAATTGCGCTTCTTCTGGATGTCAGTTTGCTCGCTGAGCTGGAGAGTTCATTTTCAGATGGTTCATCACTATACTAGGGAACATTATCAGTGAGCCTCTGGTGAAGTGCTGGTGTTATGTCATGGTTGCTATTTATGTGTTTAGGTTTCCTTGAGTCAGTGATATAATTTCCAGTATTGGTGGTTTTATGTCCGGTTCTTTTTCTCAGGGAGTGTTAGATGGAATCAAAATCGATGTGTTTGTTGATAGAGTTCAGGTTGGAATACTCTGCTTCTAGGAATTCTCGTGCGTGTTTCTGTTTGGCTTGTCCTAGATGGACCCAGTCGAAATGGTTTACTTACTCATCTGTATGTAAGGATACTAGTGATAGTGGGTCATATCTTTTTTTCTAGATAGCTGTTGTTCATGTATCCAGTTGGCTAGTTTTCTGCCTGTTTTTCCAATGTAGTGCTTGTTACAGTTCTTGCAAGGCTCATTCTTCCTGGAGAAGAACAGACAAATATGTGAACTTATTGCGGTGCTCAAAAGTATGAAAAACGTTATAGAGTAAAACAGGAATACTCTGTTTCCGTTAGTTGGAATGACAGCATCATTGATTTCTAATTTCAATATTTTTAGCAAAAGATCCAGGTTTGAGATAAGGAAAAACTTCTTTATTGAGAGAATTGTTACGATTTGGAATGGACTGCCTGGGAGAGTTGTGGATGAGGATTAAAAAGAGATCTGGATGTGTATTTGGCAATATGAATTTAACAGGCTGCAAAGATAAGGCTAGCAAATGGGAAGGCTTTGGAGACATTCCTGGAGTCGATGCACACACAGTGGCCAATGGCCTCCTCCTGCGCTTTAAAGTTTTGCACTCTATCATGTGTCTGATGCGAATAAAAGCCAGGATCCGATTATTTCTCATTGTAAATGTTCACGGAAATATCTGATTATTCAGTGCAGCATAAGCATTTAAAATGCAAGTATTGCAAGACCATCTTTATTATATTGTCTAATTATTAATGAATATTTTAAACGTTGTATTCCAATTACGAAAACAAATCTGTCATTGCTTTGGCACAAGTCTCTTTGAAAAGGTTTGACTTTTCACTCACACGATAAAATGTTTATCGTTTTTGTTCACTGTCTGCATTTCAAATTAAATAACTTTTCTTTCTAAAATTACGCATTTTCAGATTATTGTTCACTGACATTTGATAACACAAATCATTTATTTAGTTTAATACTCACAGTGCATGTTGAATTATAGCCATTTCTAATTCGCTGGCAAATAACTGAAGCTTTGAGGAGAAAGTGAGGTCTGCAGATGCAGGAGATCAGAGCTGAAAATGTGTTGCTGGAAAAGCGCAGCAGATCAGGCAGCATCATACCCGAAACGTCGATTCTCAATAGCTGAAGCTTGTACATTTCAGTGAGAAATTAAACTGATTGATTGTGTATAAATGTATAAGAAAGCTAATTCTATTTGATTGTTCAATCGTTTGCTCACCCTGAACACTTAATCATTCAGAAGCCAACCGCTTTCAAAATGTTGGAGTGACAATGCATTGTTTTGAATCCTGACATTGTGTATGTAATTCTGATCGCCAAAAAAGTTAGATCCATTTTGTTTGTTCGATAGAAAATAAAATGTATATTCGTTATTTCTGTGGCAGAAAATCTTGACAGGAGTTTATATTTTAGATCCGTGAATATAGAATCAACCTAATGCTTTTCAGAGATTATAGTACAGTCGAATAATCATAGTTGACGTCTTATTTTTGCCCAATTCACGCAACTTAGCAAACATCTGATTAATAGATGGGTCACCCAACAGATTTCATCTGAAGAAAACAGCAGCAAATGACAAGTCAAGAATCACGTTAATAACTGAACTTGGCGGAGCCTACCTGGTGTAGGACACCACACATACTGTACTGGCATTCAGGTGAATGGAACAATGAACAACATAACTGGAAGTTTTGGGCTAACGCCTCTCCCCAGCTTCCTGATCTCACACACATCACCCCCTCACACATTCAACAATTGATAAGAATACACAGGCTGGGTGAAATATAAAACACAGCACAGTACAGCACATTGCAGACTCTTGACGTCCTTGACGTCCTGCCGATCTTTTATCCTATTCGAAGATCAGACGAACTGACATATCCACACATGCTGGTCCCGTGACACGAACAGTGCACGGTCAGCCATTCTTACTTCCTGTTCTTTTCTGATGTGCAGCTGCCTTGAAATGTCTGTTCAAACGAAACAGATTGAATGAAATTCAAGCAGTCGAGAGGACGTTCGTGACTGTGTATTTCAATCAGGATTTAATGAAGGATGAGATTCCAGAATAACATGAGCAATGAATGAAAAACAGGGTAACACAAGAAATAGCAGTTGAGTACCACATGTGGTTCCAAGTAGGTCTCATGTTATTACCGATAGATTATCAATCCAGACAATCAGCTCTTGTTCTTTGGACCCAAGTTCGAATCGCTCCACTGTAGATGGTGGAAATTCAATTCAATAATTTTAAAATATCCCTGGAATTAAGAATCTACCTATGAGAATAAAACCATTGCCGATTTTCTGAAAAGTCCATCTGGATTACTAATATCCTTCAATGAAGGAATCTTCTACCCTCACCTGGTCTGGCTGACATGCAACTCCAGAGCCAAGGCAATGTCGTTGACTCGCAATCGCCCCCTGAAATGGTCTCGTGAGTCATTCAGTTGTACCAATCGTTACAAAGTTTCAATGAAATGAAACCGGCTGGACCACCTGGCATCAAACTGTGCACTGGAAAAATCAACGTTAGAAACATCACTGTAGAACCTCCAAAGTCTTCCTTACTATCATCTAAGGGGTAGTACCAAAATTGGGACAACTGCCTTACAGATTAATCAAGCAACAGCCCGACATAGTCATACTCACGGAATCATACCTTACAAAATTAACCCAGCCATCACCATCACCATCCCTGGATATGTACTCCCCAAAAGGCAGGACCGATCCAGCAGAGGGGGCAGCTCAGTGAGATAGAGTCGGGAGATAGTTGCTCTGGTAGTCTCCAGAATTGACTCCAGACCTAATAAAGTCCCATGGCTTCATATTAATCATGGACGATGAATTCTCTTACTGATTACCACGTAACGTCGTTCCTCATCTGAATCAGTGCTCCTCTATGTTAAACAACACTTGGAGAAAGCAGTGACTGAGGCAAGGGCACAAAGCATATTCTGGGAGATTTCAAAGTCGATCACCAAGAATAGTTTGGCAGCAGTACGACTGATCAGGCTGGTCGGGTCCTAAAGGACATAGATTCTAGATTGGGTCTGCAGCAGGTGGTGAGGCAAAGAACAAGAAGGAAAAAAAATCATATATGACCTCATCCTTACCAATCTACCAGCTGTGGATGTATCTGTCCATGACAGTATCGGTAAAAGTCTCGCGGTCACATTCAAAATAAACTCTATTGTGTTGTGTGGCACTATCACCATGCTAAATGGCACAGATTTTGAAGAGATCTAGCAACTCAAGACTGACCGTCCATAAGACACTGTGGATCATTAATAGCAGCAGAACTGTACTCAAACACAAACTGTAATGTCACGGCCCATCATATCCCCCCACTCAACCATTACCATCAAGGCAGAGGATCAACTCTGGTTCAATGGAGAGTGCAGGAGGGCATGCCAGGAGCAGAACCAGGAATATACAAAGATAAAATGTTAATCTTCTGAAGCTTCCAAATAGAAATACTTGCGTGCCAAATAACATAAACAGCAAGGGACAGACAGAACTGAGCTATTCCACAACAAATGCATCAGATTTAAGCTCTACAGTCTTCCTATCCTGATCATGGATGGTGGTGGACGATCAAACAACTCACTGGAGTAGGAATCTCCACAAATATCCCCATCCTCGACGATGGAAAAGCCCAGAACATCCGTGCAAAAGATAAGGCTGAAGCTTTCGCAGAAATCTTCAGTCAGAAGTGTTGAGTGGATGATCCATTTCGGCATCCTCTCCTGGTCCCCATCATTACAGATAGCAGTCATCAGTCAATTCGATTGACTGATATCAAGAAACGGTTGAAGGCACTGGATACTGCAAAGGCTATAACCCTGATAACATGCCGGCGATAGTCCTGAAGACTTGTATTCCAGAACTTCCCACTTCTCTAGACAATGGGTAAAAAAACTGCTCAAGTATGTTCTGTACATAAAAAGCAGGACAAAGTCGACCCATCCAAATACCGCCTCATCAGTGTACTCTCCATTATCAGTAAAGTGATGGAAGGGCTCATCAACAGTGCTATCAAGCAGCACCTACTCAACTATAACCTGCTCAGTGACGCCCATTTTGTGTTCCACCAGGGACACTCAGCTCCTGACCTAATCACAGCCTTGGTTCAAACATCGAAAAAGGAACTGAATTCCAGCTCTTGACATCAAGGCTGCATTCTGACAAATGTGACATCAAGGACCTCAAACAAAAAGGGTATTACGGGCCAAAACTCCATTATTTGAGTTATACCTGACAGATAGGAAGATGGTCATTGTTGTTGGAGGTCGGTCATCTCAGCTCCAGAACATATCTGCAGTAGTCCCTTAGGATAATGTTCTAGGTACAAATATCTTCAGCAGCTTCAACAATGACCTTCCTTCCATCATAAGGTCGGAAGTGGGGATTATCCAGGCTTGTGCTCATAAGTGGCAAGTAACATTCGTGCCACACAAATCCAGACAATGACCATCACGAATAAGAAACAATATAAGCACTTGTTATTCAGCAGCATTGTCGTATCTAAATTTCCCCACTGTCAAACTCTTGGGGGGTATCATTGACCATAAACTGAACTGGACTCACCACAGATAAGTGCAGATCAGAGGCTAGGAATACTGCGCGATTAACTCACCTCCTGACTTCCCAAAGCCTGTCCAACATTTACACGGCACAAGTCAGGAATGAGATGGAATAATCCTCACTTGCCTGAATGAGTGCAGCCCCAACAACACTAAAGAAGCTTGACACCATCCAGGATAAAGCAGCCCATTTGATTTGCACCACATCCACAAGCATTCATTCCCTTTCACCACGGTCGCTCAGGAACAGCAGTACGTACTATCTACTAGACACAATGCAGATATTCCACAAAGATCCTCAGAGAGCTCTTTCCAATTTCACGAACACTTCCATGTAGAATGACAAGGGCAGTCGACTTTTGAGAACACCACCAACTTAACATTCCCCTGAAAACCAGTCAACATCCTGATTTGGAAATATATCGACGTTCCTTCCCTGTTGCTGGTTCAAAACACTAGAATTCCCTACTTAACCACAACGTACAGCATGTAGATTGCACCAGTTCGGGAAAGTAGCTCACCACCACCTTCTCAAGGGCAACTCGGGACGGGCAAGAAATGCTGGGCCCATCCAGTGATGCCCACATCCAAAAACGATTTTTTTTAAAAAAGTTCCAAGTTGAGCATCTCGATGGGACAGATTATCTGATTTGAACACGAACAGGAAAGCAGTGTTTCTAATATTGAACATTTTAGACTTTTTCTGTTATTAGAAGGGTGTTCCGTATTCGATTATATATTGTTGATGAATGCTGTGATAAATGTAACTTTTTAGTTAAAATCAACAATACTGGTGTAACAGGCTCAATCCTTCGAAATGACTAGATTGCATTCAACACATTAATGGACTACTAGCTACACTGAATCCTCCCACCGTCTATTGCACAGGGGTTACCATTGACCAGAACGTGAAATCAAATCATCTTACAAATACAAGAGCAGATCAGAGACTTACAATTATGCACTGTTCTGTTTTAGCACCGTCTCTCTGTCTTGTGGAAATATGTTCTACACACGGACTGTATCAATCTTTGCAGTAATCGATCAGTTTCAATCAGATGCACCCCGCCCCCCGCCATTCTTCTAAGTTTCATCGAGTACATACACTGCCGCTCATATGACAAGCCGTCATCCCTCAGCAGCTCACAATACCCCAAATGCTGTCTGACCAAAGTCCATTACATTCTCAGCAGTATGTCTGCTCTCTCTTATTCTTATTCTCTTGAAATGAATGCGAACATTGCATTTGCTTTCATAACTGCCAACTGAACCTGCACATTAACCATAAGTGAGGACGAGTGTTTCAAAATCCTTTTGTTCTTCAGATTGAATGGATCCTATTAGAACATAGTGTCTGCCTCTATTCAGCCTATCAAAGTGCATAATCTCACATGATTCCATATTGTGTTCCATCAGCCACATGTTTTCCCACAGTCCGAAACTGTCCAAGTCTTTCAGCAGCCTCCCCACTTCCTCAATATCATTTGCGCACCAAACCATCACTGCATCATCTTCAAACTTACCAAAACTGCCTTCAGGCCCTTTGTCCATTTTGTCCATGTATAATACATTTCCTGGCTCCCTAAAGACTGGCCACCATCTACAAGGAACAACACTCAAGGTGCTTGACTCCATTCATGTTGAAGCAATGTTTTGAGTGGAATTACACCTGCAAAGTCTTCACTCCCTGCCCCACTGACTCTCAGTAGAAGCACACCCTGCCCCGTTTCGTTGTGAGTTTACTTCATTATGGCGCACAATCCCAGTCTATTGATGGCATTCTGTCTGGCCACTAACTGTGTGGTGTTTACACCAACCAATGTCACTGTGTGTTGATATCGATGGAGGGAGGTGAGGGAAGGAATGTCTATAATGAATAACTGTGTGACTGCCAGGCTGAAACCTGCCCCGACAGCCTCGGATGTATCTGTGCCCGCTGTCACCGCTGCAGACATGATCAGTCTTTCTGAGAGTCAAGGCAAGGGAAGTGATAGACCTGGACGATGTTCCCGGTTGTGTACTCAGATCACGTGAGGACCAACTGATAGAGGTATTCACATACAACTTCAGCTTCTCCCTCTTACAAGCCGAAGTGCCAACCTGCATCGAGAAGATCACCATCATCCTCGTAAGCGAGAAAGCACATGTAACGTGCCTTAATGACTACCGCCCAGTGGTTCTGACCTCAATAAACATGGAGTGATTTGAAAGGCTGGTTATGGCCCACATCACCTCCAGTCTCCCAGCCTGACCTGATCCCTTATAATTTGCCGACTGATGTAACAGGCCCAGAACGGATCCAATACCCCGATCTCTGCACACATCCCTGGGACATCTGGACAACAAGGACACCTACACCAGACTCCTGCTCATTGACGACAGCTCCACCTTAAACATCATTGTCCCCTCCAGACTGATCTCAAAATTCTGTGACCTTAGTCACGACTCTACCCTCTGCAACTGGATCCCCCGGTTTCTGACCAGCAGACCGCAATTAGTGAAGATAGGTATCTGCACCTTGACCACAATCACACTCAACACTGGATACCCCAAGAATGCGTCCTCAGCCCCCTACTTTACTCCCGGTACACACACGGCTGTGTTTCCAAATTCCAAACAACGCCAGCTGCAAGTTCGCTGATGACATGCCCAGGTAAATACAGATATCCCCTACTTTTCAAAAGTTCATTTTTCACCGCTTCCCTTTCCAAATGACTACATTAAGACCTGTTTTCGCTAATCAAAATAAATCCAAAGAGGATTTTCACTTTTAGGAAGAAAGCCGATTTTTTCTCCATACAAATGAATGCCTCTTCACTTTACACCATATCAGCTTATGAAAGGAACACTGTACTTTCAGATAGTGCGGGAAACTGGTATATGTCTAAGACAAAGTTTAAAGAGATTTTATCTCCCTTTCTCTCTTCCCTGAGTGTGGTCATCTGCTTATATTCCTTAATGGGATATGGGTATCACGGCTGGGCCAGCATTACTTCACTTTTCTATTTGTTCTTGAGAACACCATGAGCCATTGTAGTCCACGTGTTTTATTTGATTTGATTTGATTTATTTTTAGTCAAATGTACAATGGAAAGCTTTGTTTTGTGAGTAGTGCAGGAACATGATAGTCGACAAAAAACACAGCTCATGGGGTACTTCAACAGAGTGAGGCATATTAGGTTACAGCTGCACAGGAGATGTGCAAAGCAAGATCGCTATTAGCAAGACTAGTATTATTTGAAGTTAAAGATGTCAATTCGTCAGTCTAATTACGGTAGGGAAGAAAATGTTCCTGAATATGCTGGTCGATGTTTTCAAACCTCTCTATCTTCTTCCTGTTTGAAGAGGTTGTAGGGGATCATTAGCGGTTTGTGAGTGATTTTATTTTTGCTACCAGCGTTTCGGCGACAATGAGCCGTATAAATGGATGGAAGGTTGCCTTCCGTGATGCTCTGTGCTGTGCACACAACCGTCTATAGTTTCTTATGGTCCTGGGCAGAGCAGTTACCATGTAACGCGAATAGAATGCTTTCAGTTGCCACTATACAGAATAACAGTAAAAGATAAAGGTCATTCTAAGCTGGAAGAGACAATGGGTTGAGTTTCCTCAACCTTTGCTGTAATAATTCTGTGATATGCATTGAAAGCTTATGGAGGGGGGATACGCTTGTTCAATGATGGACACAGAGTATTCCATCATCAAAAATCGATTCTTATTATGTCATGAAGTTCAGTTGCCTCTAAAAGGTGTTTAAAAACAAAGTGGTTTTCTGAGATTTACAGGATATCCAGAAACATTTTTTTTTCTCTTTGAATCTTATATAAGAAGCAGATTTCGCCCTTAATACACGTGTCACAGACACACCAACTGTAATAGGACCACAGTGTTCAAATACAACCAAGGTCAACATATGGACCTGTCAAGAAACATGAGATACGATATGCAAACATGAGATACAAACTGAAAATGGTGGAGAAGCGAAATAAAAAGATGAGGAAGTATCTGCAGAGAGCAACAGAGTTAACATATTGATTATGATGTGACACTTCTGAAAAGTCAAAGGTGAATTCTGTGTATCTCTACTCAGATTCTGCCAGATTTGTTGAATTTTGCTCCAGCTCTTTCGATTTCTTTTTCTTTCTGAACTGTGACAAATTTTCTGAACGATAACAGCAAAGCCCCTGTCTCACTTGGATCTCGAATAATTTGTTATGGACATTAAATGAAAAATTACAAAGTTCCTATGTTTGACAAGGCTCTAAATATTGATGACGTATTGGATTGTGAGAACTTGCCATGAAAATGTTGAAACAAAAACTGAAGTTGCTTCTAAAGCTCAGTAGGTCTGGGAGCATATGTGCTGAGTTAACGTTTCTCAGAACTGATGGTAGCTCGGAAAATGTTGGTTGATATGCAGAAGAGGCTGGACAGCTGTTAATGGAGATTGTTAGTAGCTAACATTAGAGAGTGTGTAATGGAAGGCGATGTGAGAACTAGGCCTGGTGTATCATTGGTCGGGGAAGAGGACATTGGGGAGTTCAGGGCCGAAAGCTATTGAACTTGATTTTGAGTCTGAAGGGCTGTAGGGTCCGCACACGGTAAATGAGACGTTGTTCTTCCAGTTTGCATTGACTTTTCCTGGAACACTACAGCAAGCCTGACACAGAGATATTGGCCAGGGAACAGCATGCGGTATTAAACTGGCAGGCAACTGGAAGCTCAGGGCCAGTTATATAGGTACACTTTGGACGTTCAGTGAAGCTGAAAATGTGTTGCTGGTAAAGCATAGCAGGTCAGGCAGCATCCAAGGAAGAGGAGAATCGACGTTTCGGGCATAGGCCCTTCATCAGGAATGAGGAAAGAGACATTCCTGATGAAGGGCTTATGCCCGAAACGTCGATTCTCCTCTTCCTTGGATGCTGCCTGACCTGCTGTGCTTTACCAGCAACACATTTTCAGCTCTGATCTCCAGCATCTGCAGACCTCACTTTCTCCACGTTCAGTGAAGCGGTCACCCAGTCTACCATTAGTTTCCCAAGTCTAGGGGAGACCACATTGTGAGCAGCGAATCTATTAGACTACATTGTGGGAAACGTCGGTAAGGTGCTGCTTCATTGGTGCGGTGTGGTTGAGCCCTTGGATATTGAGAAAGGAGGACAGAAGTGCGAAACTGTTACACCTTCGGCAGGGGCAAGAGAAGTGCATCTGTGGTGTGGGGTGAGGGCGTAATTTTGGGAGTGAATAAAGAGTGAACCAGGGTGTCCTGGCTTTTCCAGAAGGCGGACAAGAGAGAGGAGGGAAATACATATCTGGTGATGACATCTTGCTGGAGGTGTGGGAAATAGCGGCTGATGATCCTCTTCATGTGAACGCTGGTGGGATGGTAAGCCAGGACAAGAGGAATTCTCTCGCTGTTGCAGGAGGGTAGAGAGAGGGTGAGGATAGAAGTGGAGGAGGTGGGTCAGACCTGTTTGAGGGCCCTGTCAAGAGCATTGCAAGGGAAATCCTCAGTTGAGGAAGAAGGTGGACATTTTGGTGACCACATTTTTGAAATTGACATCATCAGATGCAATGCAACGGAGACAGAATAACTGGTGGAATGGAATGGAGTCTTTGCAGCAAACAGCGTATGAGGGCGTATACTCCAGGTAGGTTAATACTGGATGTTAGTGGCCTGTCGATCCCCAGAAATGGAAACAGAGATACCGAGGAAAGGAAGGGATGAGTCAGAGAAAGACTAGATGAAAGCGAGGGAGGGATGCAAATTGGAAGTGAAATCGATGGTTTTTTTTTTACCAAGTTAGGACAAGAGAGGGAAGCAGAATCGATCGTATCATTTATGTGTTCGAGAAAGAGTTGTGGATAGAGCTGGAAAGGAACTGGAACAGGGAGTGGTCTACGTACCCCATGAAGAAACAGGTTTGACTGGGGCCCACGTGTGTATCCATGCACCCCCCTCTGTGTGGCAGGAGCAGGCTGAAGCAATGGGTCTGCCCGGGCAGTTCTGTTTGTGGATTTTCAGGAGGAGATTCAAATGAGCTCTGCTATCAGAGGACCATCAGCTTGGGGACTGTTATGTGGTGGCAGGTGGGGTGTAAATGACCAAATGAAATGTGGTCAGTTTATCATAGTTGATACAATGGCCTGATGTGCCATGGTAGGGTCATGGTCCAGCAGGTGACATGAGGAGGTATCTGAGAGCTGGCGCTCAGTCTGTGCAATGTAGAGGTTAGTCTACCAGACTACAGTAACATCACCCTTACCAGCACGGGCTGAATAACAAAGTCAGGGTTGGATCAAAGCACACGGCGTACAGCCTGTTCAAAGTGTAATTTGTGGATTGGGTGAGGGGATGCAGAGAAACTAAAACAACCAATGTCACATCGAGCATTCTCAATGAACAGATTGAGTTCAAGCAAACGCCAGAGCGAGATGTCCAGGTGGAGGAAGAGTATTGGAGCTTGGCGAAGAGTATGTGGGATAGAGAGTGGAATCTTTGCCCAAAGAAATGGTCACCAAGGAGAAGACGGTGGAAGAAGAGTTCAGCATCATGCCGTGCCAGAAATTCATTAAAGTGGGGACAGAGTGGGATAAAGTTGAGACCTTTTCTAAGTACAGAACATTCAACATCAGAGTGTGGAAGGTTTGGAGGAATGGTGCAGATACGACAGCAGGTGCATTTGGGGGAGGGGATGCAGTCAGAGTGCAGGGCACTGGTCGGGAGGCAGGTTTGAGGTGTCATAGGCACCTCTGTATTATTGCATCTTGTGGGCCCCATATATCTGATGAGCATGGCGAATGAGCCGGAGAAAGAAAGAGAATTGGAGAGTGGTGTAGCCTTGAGCAAATGGGGTGTGATGCTTTTGGACTCATAAAATGTTGATATCACTGGCACTGACATCACACGATCAAGTCCTCAAAAAGTAACTGGTTGAAAATTATCTGAATCGTAATATTATTGTAATGCAATGATTTCATTGGGGTGACACTCAACCAGCAAGGCCTTACCTTTCTGAGATTTTAAACTAAACTGTAAAAACATAATATATGTTGATATTATTAACAGGACAAAGTCATCCATGGTTTTGGAAAGTACTAGAAGGGCATAGTGTATTTGTCATTCCCAAAAGCTCTGGGGAAGGTGCCATTGCTCAGTGAGGAAATTACCAGCACATAATTTCCTCCGATTCCCATTGACCACAGTTTACTCAGGGTCCCTGATGTCACATGAGTCAAATACTACTTTGATTCAAGGGAAGTGACTCTGATCTCACCTCAAATGGCATTGGAAAATCCTTAAAATAATAAAAAGCAAAAGGATAGAGCATGGCTTGTTTGAACAGTGTGTTCACTGTCCTCACAAATTTAAAGGAAATCTGATACATGGACTTCTGATTCTGAGGAGAGATTCATCCTATTTGTGATGCGGCTGTTTGGTTAAGCACTGTGATACAGAGACAGAAAAACACTCCACTCTGTACCATGGGGAACAAAACCATCCTGTTCACGGTGCATCAGGCAGTGACAGAAACACACTCTTTTCTGTTCAGATTGGATATTGATCATCCCAATCTCATCATTTACTAATGATCAATAGCAGCACAGAAGTCAGCAGCTCCCATCATCCCAGTTGGAAATCAAATAGTGAACGCGATGGTCAGATGAAGTGGGAGTAATTGGGGAATTTGTGTAACTTACAGTGGGAGTGGCAGAAGAAGGGTACAAGGGAGATCATCAGTGGAAGAGTATGTAGCAGCAGAAGGGGTAGTGCAAGGAAAGTAGAAGTGTAAGGAAAGAGTAGGACGGAGGACGAAGAATGGCAGATGAAATTTTAGTGACAGGGAAAAAATTGTTTTTGAGGAAGCGGGGTTATGTGCAAAAGTATCACTATTCAGAAAAATCAAGATCTGGTTTCCATTCAAAATTAAGAAAAGAATTCATGTACTTTCTTTTCTATCACTTGATTCTTGTTCAGATTGTACATGTACACTATATTTATGTATCTACATCAAGTGCAGACGACATGTTTATTTTCTCATCTAGTGTGGTGTTTTTGAATTTTGTTACAGTATGTATTTGCTTCCAATTCAAGGTAGACATGACAATATGATTTGATCTTGCGCAGTTTGTCCATAACATATAATTTAATTGCATATTTATCTCCTCACACAGGCTGATTTAAAAAAAACGATGAATTAGTCTGTGTCCATCCTGCAGATGAAAAGTTTCTTCTTTTCTGGCTATTGCAGTAAATGTAACAAAGAACAGTCCCTCCAAAATGCTAATGTTCCAGTGCAAGGTGCCAAAACCTAGTTCATCCTAAATTATGTACATGCTTTATGACTAAAACATGCAGAGGGGCAAAGTGTAAAAGGTGAATTCAACTCTGTGTCGAAAATGTTATTTGAGGCTTCCTCAGAAAGGATGTTAGCCACATCACTCTGCAAATTGACCAAAATAAGAAAAGCCAGAGACTGGAATTCTCAAATCTTCCTCTGGATAAGATGTGGAGAACAGGAAGCAAATCACGGTTGATTTGTGATATTCAGAAATGATGATGGTGAGAATGTGGAAGATGTGGGTGGCCGGTAGCAGTGGAATGATAAAAAATGTTGTAGATCACACAAAGCTGAGCTGGGTGGCTCACAGTCAGGAGGAAAGGGTTAAGCTACAGGAGGATATAAACAGATTATTCTGATAACCAGATAAATGGCCGATGAAATTTAACACTGATAAATGTGGGATGGTGCATGTCAGAAGTAATAAGAGAAGTGAGTACTCAATCTATGAATGGGTAGGGCTAAATTTACTCCTTTTTCCTTTGCAGCAGGAAGGTTGAGGAGGGAAAATGGCACAGGTGTACAAGTGCATAAGGGATATGGATAGGCTGAACAGACAGAAGCTGTATCCCTTAGTCAAAGGGGCAATAACAAAGGGACGCATTTTTGAAGTGAAAGGCAGGGAATTGAGAGAAGATTTGTGGAATGTGTTTCGCACTGAGACGGTGGTATGAATCTGAAATGCATTGTCTCGTTGGTTCGTTGAGGGAGGTAACCTCACAAACGTTTAAAAAGCCTTTGGATGTGCACTTGCTGGTGCAGATGTGATAGGCCTTTTCTTTGTTGCATGATTCTATGCGGTGGCAGCCATGAAAACTCTGATATATTCTGAGGTAGTAAGCAATGGCAGTTGCTGGTTTGTTCCTTTGACTGGACTCAGTAAGTGGTGAGATTACAAACCAACATCATCTCATGCAAGTTCTCACAATGCACTTACTTAACCTAGGGCATCTCTGGGAACGTCCAGGATAATTCACATGCTCTCAAGCATTGTCCAACAACAGAACGAACACTTTGCCCACCATTATTATAGCTACAGCAATATCATGGACATAGCTTCTCCTTTAATATAATGCATACTTTTCGCTATAAGGGTTCTAATTCTCTGAAGCATAATAAATTCCTTCCCAGGTATTCACTTTGACAAAAAGCAAGCTTTCCTGTTTTTTGGAGCCAATTATTTATAACAGAATTCCCCACCCCACTACACCCCGACCTCTTTCCCCTTTAATATTTTCTTGTGCACAGTCTTCCTGATCTCACACATTCAATCCCTCACAGCCCCCACACTCTCCATCCTTATTTGTGAATCCCTGATAAACCTGCCCCTCTTCTCTATCATTTATTCAAACTTACATCTCACAATGTGAACTGATATGATTCCTTCCCTCAGCATGGTCATTAGACTGGCCGTGCCTGATGTCCTGTTCACCTTGACCTTCAGGTTCTGACCTGCTGCTTTGGTTCCCATACTCCTGCTTAATTAGTTTAAATCCATTCGACTTGCACTCGCAAACCTCCCCACAAGGACGGTGCTGCTCCTCCAGTTAAGATGCAACCTGTCTTTTTTGCACAGGTCCTTCCTGTCCTGAAAGAAATCCCAATGATCCAAAAATCTGAAACCATCAACCCTGAAACAGCTTTTTAACATGTTAAGCTATACTGCCTTCCTAATCTTTGCCTCTTTTCCATATGGCACGGGGAGTAATTCAGAGATTGAAGAGGATTGTTCGGTCTCTCTCTCACACACACAGACAGACAGACAGATGCCACATTGCTTTGCAGAAGAATACCAATAACCTTATAAATAATCAGAATGATAACTGGATAAAGGATTTAGTTAAAGAAAGGATGAGAGAAATTGCGTTTCTTCTGTATGTCAGTTTGCTCGCTGAGTTGGAGAGTTCATTTTCAGACGGTTCATCACTATACTAGGGAACATTATCAGTGAGCCTCCGGTCAAGTGCTAGCGTTTTTTTCCGAATTTATATTTAAGTGTTTAGGTTTCCTTGAGTAAGTGATGTAACTTCCATATTGGTGATTTCATGTCCGGTTCTTTTTCTCAGAGAATGTCAGTTGAATTCAAAATCGATGTGTTACTTGATGGAGTTCCGATTGGAATGCCATACTTCTAGGAATTCTCGTTCGTGTCTCTGTTTGCCTTGTCCTCGATGGGTGTGCAGACCCAGTCAAAATGGTATACTTCCTCATCCATAGGTATGGATACTAGTAATAGTGGGTCATGTCTTTTTTCTGGCTAGTTGTTGTTCATGTACCACGTGGCTAGTTTTCTGCCTGTTTGTCCAATGTAGTGTTTGTTACAGTTCTTGCAAGGCTTATTCTTCCTGGAGCAGAACAGACAACGATGTGAACTTATTATATGTGAACTGATATAAAATTATGAAAAAAAATGTTGCAGAGTAAAACAGGAATACTCTGTTTCCGTTAGTTGGCATTACAGCATCATTGATTTCTAATTTCAAGACATTTAGCAAAAGATCCAGGAGTGAGATAAGAAAAAACGTCTTTATTGAGAGAGTTGTTAGAATTCGGAATGGACTGCCTGGGAGAGTTGTGGATGAAGATTAAAAAGAGAACTGGTTATGTATTTGTAAATTTGAATTTAACAGGCTTCAGATAGGGCTGGCAAATGGGAGGCGCTTGGCAGACATTACTTGAGCTGGTGCACACACAGTGGCCAATGGCCTGCTCCCATACTTTAAAATTTTGTATTCTGTCATGTGTCTGATGCGAATAAAAGTCAGTATCCCATTATTTCCCATTGTAAATGCTCGCAAATACCTGATCATTTGATGCAGCATAAACATTGAAAATGCATGTATTACAAGGTCAGCTTCATTATGAAGTCTAATTATTACTCAGAACATGAATATTTCAAAATTTGCATTCCAATTACTAAAACAAAATCTGCCATTTTGGGGGATAAAATAGCTGGGCGACCACCGGGAATGACGAAGGGAGTAGGCATGGAGCGCAGAAATCTCTTGTGGCCATTACTCTCGAAAACAAGTATACCATTTTGGATTCTGATTTTGTGTGTGTGTTGGCAGATGGGGAATGGATGTCAGGAAATCAGCAGTCGCCAGGTTGGTTGCATTATGACTGGCTCTGGGGAGTAGCAAGAAAAGATAAAGGGAAACAGGGTCTTAGGGATTGAAGAGTCGATTCTTAGGGGGACAGATCAGAGATTCTGTGGCCTCAAACCGGAATCCAGGATGGTGCGTTGCCTCTCAAGTATCAGGGTCCAAGATGCTTCTGAGTGGCTGCTGAATGTTCTCAAGGGGAAGGGAGAACAACCAGAAGTCATTGTGCACGTTAGCACAAATAACCCAGGTAGACAAAGGAATGTGGTTCTACAGAATGATTACCGGTATCTAGGAGAAAAGTTAAAAACCAGGACCTCGACAGTGGTAATCTCCTGATTACTTCCAGCGTCCTGAGCTAATGAAGGTAAGAATAGGATGATTTGGCAGATAAATATGTAACTAAAGAATTGGTGCAGGGGGAG
Source organism: Chiloscyllium plagiosum (assembly GCF_037043375.1). Classification (NCBI taxonomy): domain Eukaryota; kingdom Metazoa; phylum Chordata; class Chondrichthyes; order Orectolobiformes; family Hemiscylliidae; genus Chiloscyllium; species Chiloscyllium plagiosum. Next base: position 96,922,692 of record NW_028270156.1, on the reverse strand, counting down.
GGATTCATAATGTAAGATAATTTGGAGCTTTTCTGTGACAGAGTTGACCTTTTCAAGAGGGACTGGTGGCACATGCACTGGAGGGGGGAACCAATATCTTCGAAGCCAGTTTAGCTAGTCCTACAAGGGAGAGTTTAAGGAAGATTGGCAGGAGGTGGTATCCTCAAGAGCAGGGAGGCAAATGTGAGGCTGGAAGGAGATACAGTATTCAGAATAGTACGTTGAAGAGATAGATCAGGTTGGAATACGATCGGGAGCAATGAATGCCTAGGGATTAAATTGCGTTTATTTCAATGCAAAAGGACTAACAGGTAAGGCCAATGAATTCAGGGTGTGTAATCGGCGCTGGATAGAGTAGCTATTACAGAAACATGGCTGGGGGATTGATAGGACTGACAGCTTAATGTACCAGGTAAAGTGCATGAGGAGGTACAGAGCTAGTGGGAAGAGTGGAGGGGAGTTTCTTTTCTGATTAAGGGGAGTACCACAGCAGTAATCAGAGATAAAACAACTGATGAATCATCCAGTGAGGCTTTGTGGGTGGAACTAAGATAGAAGAAGGGGATGGTGACATTAATGGAGTTGAACGATAGCCCCCTAAATAGTTAACAGGAATTACAGGTTCAAAAATATATAGATATTGGGTAGACTTGCAGGAACATTCAGGTTGTCATAATAGGGGTTTTAATTTTTATAACACAGACTAGAACTGCCAGAACATTAAGGGATTTGATGGGATGGAATCAAGTAAGTGTGTCAGGAAAATTTCGTCAAGCAGTATAATGAGGGTCCTAATCGGGAAGGGGCAAAATTTGACTTACTCTTAAGAACTAGGTCAGGACATGTGAGTGAGGTGACAGTAGATGGGCACTTTGGGATCAGTGATCATAATTCTATTAATTTTAAAATAGTTATGGAGAGGGGGGAAAATTGGTCCACAGATTCAAATTCTAAATTGGGGAAAGGTTAATTTTGATGGACTTAGACAGGATTTTGCAGGGGTTGATTAGAGTAGTCTGCTTGCAAGCAAAAGACCTCCAGCAAATGGGAGTTAAGATCGATATTTCCTGTGAGTGTGAAAGGAAAGTTGACAGGAATGAGGAACCCTGATTGACAAGAAATGTTTAGGCTTTCAACAAACAAAATGAGGAGGCGTGGCTCAGGTAGAGGCAGCTGGAATCAAGGAAATCCCTGGAGATACACAGGGGATATAGGAGTTTACTGAAGAAGAAAATCAGGAGAGCCAATAGGGGGTATGAGATAACCTTGACCGAGAAGATCTGGGTGAATCCAAAGCGGCGCTTTAAGTATATTAAAGAAAAAGCATTAGCTAGAGAGAGAATAGGACCTCTCAAAGACCATAATGGACATGTATGTGTCGTACCATAAAAGATAGGCGATGTCCTCAACAAATATTTCTCCTCTACGTTTACAGTGGGGAAAGACATGAATACATGGGAATTTGAGGAAATTAGTGGTGATGTCTTGGGGACAGTCCATGTCACAGTAGAGGAGGTATTTGATACACTAGAATGTTTGAAGTTGGAGAAATCTCATGCCTTACCAGATATATCCAAGAACACTGCAAGGGGCTAGAGAAGAATTTGCGGGGGCCCTGGCTGATACTTTTGATCATCAGTGACCACAGGTCACTGTGAGCGTCTTTTTGTATGTGTCTGCGTATGTATATGTTTCTGTGTATACAAACTGCATCTCAGTATAGATTGAAAGATAAATATTAATGTACATATTTGTCCACACTGCTTGCCTCGTATCTTTCCTTCATAGCTTGAGTAAGTTTGCTTTGGTAAATTACTTTGCCAAATTAAAGATAGCTACCTGACTTGTGCCTAGCAAAGAACCTGACCTAGTCTGAGAACTACATCATTGGCCATACATCAAACGTAGTTACATTTAAAATGTGTCATGACCAATGGAGGAGCTGGAGTAGAAAATGAAACAGAAACCTCTCCAAACCCAATCTGAACAGGGATGACGAGAAATTCACAAAGGGCTGTTTGGGTGGGAATGCTCTTGCCCAGAAGTTTATGGTGCCTGTGTGTTTGCATTTATTCAAAGCCGTGCTACTTAGACATTGGATGGTAAAGGACATTGAACTACAGACAGGAAAGTGAGGTTGAGACCACAACTTGATCAGCCACAATCTTATTGCCTGGTGGAGAATGCTCAAAGTGTCTAATGACCAACCCTTCTCCTCAGTCTCATGTTCCTATGTTCCACTAAATCTCTCAAACCTGATGGACAGGAACAGTCGGAGGCCATTTACCCTAGTAACCTGGTGCACAGAAACAGCGGAGAGAGTTCAACGGATGAAGACTGTTACACATAGTTTGACATGTCGTTGGAAATATTCTTGGGAAAAAAAAGGGTAGGTGACAGTGTGAAACATCTCACTCCTCTGTCTTTACAGAACTGTCTTCATTTGTTGGTCATGTTGCCGATTCAGATTCACTGTAAATACAGCGCCCATACCTCACCCAGAGATAGTCCACAAAATCCTCTGGTCTCCCTGACTGCAACATTCAATAACAGAATTTCCAGGAAAATAACTTCCCAATAACAGAATGAGAGAACATCAGATTCGCAAATCCGTCATTCAGCCCTCCTGGCATGTCTTTCGCTTCAATATGATCATAGCTGATCTGCAAAAGCCACATCGCCTCTCTTATGCTCCATCCCTGCAGTCCTCAACATTCTGATACCTCATATATCCATTGTGCCCCCTTCCAAATATTTTAGTAATCTACCTCCCCTACCTCTCTGGAATACAGAACTCCCGACAGTCACTACCCTCTGTGAGAAGGTAACACTCCTCACAAACACACCGTGACCTATGCACATGAATAAAAGATATGAACACGTGGTAAGAGTAACTGGCCCTGGTATCAAGGCAGGACTTAACTGTGGATGGAATGTAATGGGGATGAATTTTAAACTCCCCACTGGTTAGAGACATTCAGTGGACAAGGGAAGATATTTGTGATTTGTCACAGGATATCTCTGCCTACATCCTCAAGGTAGCTCTCTTCAGCTGTTTCAACTTCTTTCCCACATCTTATGGTCAGAAGTGGAGATGTTCTCTGAAGATCATACAATATTAAGAATAATTTGTCACGTGTCCACTGCTGAGGCAGTCCGTGTCCATGTGCAGCAGGGCCTGAAAAGCATGCAAACTGTGTTGTTAAAGTGAAGATAACATTCATGTAACAGTCTTACTAGAAATTTATCTTTCTAGTGTTCCACAGTTAAATAAGAGGAGCTCATTCAACACATCAAGCTGGTTTCAATTGAATATATTCAACCCACTGAAATTATTGAATATGAACAACGATTGCCCATTCAGTCCCTACTGCCTATTACACGAGGAGGGAAGGAGTGTAGTTAGCACATCGAGGCGTTAAACAGGAACCAGAAGTTGCCAAGTTAGGTCTTCGAGTCTCTTCCATGAGACCAGGAAGAGGCCATTCAACCTATCAAGTCAATTACGCAGAAATAGGAAGATGTCACTGATGCCCCAACATGACAAACAGCGAAGCAGAGACTACACAGATAAACTGCTCTATGTTCTTCCTCCTGGATCCTTTGCCAGTGGTACATGTGTTACTTTAACTTGGTTTACTGAAGGTGAGAAGGGAAAGTGGCGGTTTGCGCCACGTCACAAGGAAAAAGCTTCTGTCTCCGAGAAGACAGACCGTCAATTCGATGCAGGTTACAACCTGGTGGGACTAGCTAATTCTTTCAGGAATAAGGTATTGTGGCTGCTGACAGATTTGTGAACAGTCCAGGTTCACACCCCAACTGCATATTGAGACAGTTAGAGTTCGGTCAGAGCCTGGAGCTGCCTCTCACCCAACATGGGGGCTCCGGGCAGGTATGCGAACTATTGGGAATCAAATATAATGGAAAAATTGCAGTTTTCACATGATCACTGTCTTTTTCTTGACTCTCTAATCTTCAAGTCTAAATGTAAAAGCCTGTCATTTTCTCTCAGCGCCATGTATTAAACATTCATTTTCCTCACACTTTCCTAATGATACCATCATGCCAGGAATAAGTTTGGTGCAAGTATATTGCACTATATCAGTCACAATGTAATCATTCCTTATAAAGGAGAGAGAATCTGTAATCAGTGGCCGACATACTGCCCAAGCAACACTCTACACCTGCAGGAAAATGAATTTACTCCAACACTTGATTCATTTTATAATGAAGGACAACGTACCATTTACTGTCCTGATTACTTGCTGGCTCATGTGAATTGTATAGGTGATGACTGAACTTCCCAATCTCTCACCTTCTAATAAATACAAAATGAGTATTTGCTGCTCATTTCAAATCATTTCTTTGCCTTGTGGGCAGCTGTGCTCCAAGCACTGATACATGGGATAACCTATATGCAATGACCTTTATTCCAGAGCAGAATCTTACTCTCGGTATTCTCCCCATTATCCAATTCTCATTTCCATGTAGTATATTCACCCCTTACACATGGATTCTAACGTTCTTCAAATACATGTCAAAAGCCTCTTAAAAATTCAAATACACTGTTCCCATTGGTTCTCATTTGTCGATGTCACAATCAACATCCTTCACAAACTCTAAGTGATTTATCAACAACGATTTCCCTTTCTAAAATATAGGCTGACTCCGCAAATCATATCATTATTCTCCAAAGATCTAGTTATTACGAATTACTAAAAAAAAATAAAATTTTCCCTCAAAACTGACATCGATTTATTCATTACTTGGCATGCTGTTTTCCATCTCGCTCCTATTTTACATGTTTGTGGTCACAGTAGCTACGTCCAAGTCTGCAGGATCCTTTCCATAACACAAAAAGCTTTGACATATTTTGCCCTCCCTCATAGAGTTAAGGAACTGACAGTACAGATTTAGGCCATTGACCCATCGTGACTGTACCTGCTCCTGAAAGAGCTACCCGGCAAGCACAACTCTTCAGCCCTAAGTCTGTAGCCCTCTAAATTCGTAACTCAATTCGTCCAGCAACTTACCAATATTCACAAAAATGAGCTTTTTTTATCCCCAAGTACTTCCTCTTTAATATTTCTAACTTCTTGCAGTTTCACATTTTTGCCAGTCACCATATTCCTTAATATTTCGGGAAGATTTTTCTGTTCTTTCCTCTGTGGAGACAGAACCAACATATTAACCTCACCGGACGGAGATGGTCTCTGTCACCTTGTGAGTACATGAGAGGATCGCACTCTGGCAAAATGGATACTTCACCCACTCCTGCCTGGAAAGTTCCAGAATCAAAACAGTTAATGGGAATATTGATACAGTCCTCTCCCTGGTGTGAGACAAATTTTGTGCTGATGGAGGTTTCACTGCTCTGTGACATCATTGTTGAAATGAACTGGCTTCACACTTTGCACACGGAAAAGGTTCAACATTGAGAATTATTTGTGGAAATCTCAGAAATGATAGTGCAGTGTCCTGCTCCTTCCTATGAAGTCTCTGCAGACCCATACTCTCTCCAAAATGCAGTGCCCAAACCTTGTCCAGAATGGGTACACCAGACCCTCTGGTTTCCCTAAATCATTGCAGTAGCTGATAACACAAACCCAAGAAAACCATCCAGGGAACCTCCACTGAATTTCCAGTGATGAGAACAAGTCAAGTCTCTGTATATATATCACACCCACTCAGAGTTAACCATTGGCTTTCTAGCCTCAGTTTCTACTCCTGGCTGAAAAACCATTGCAGCTCTGCACAGTTCCTGTGACCTGAAATATTATAGGTTTTGTTCACCATGGAAGTAGTTGACAATGTAACTGCACAATTTTCTGCACCTCAGTCACAATAACAGCAGTACTACCATTACCAGTGTAGATGCTGGGGATGCGATGGTCTAGTCTATTATTTCCAGTCTATTAATCCAGGGACCCAGCTAATGACTCAGACCTGGAGTTGAGTCCCGCCTCATCAGATGGTGGAACTTGAATTCAATTGAGTATTTGGATTAACACTCTAATGAACGTTTGGCAATTGTCAAATAAAAACAAACACCTAGCTAATTGTGTCCTTCGTGGAAGAATTTATGTTATCTTCATGTGGTCAGGCATACATGTGACGCCATACCCAAAGCAATGTGATTGACCCTCAACTGCCCTTTGAAATGACTAAGCCAGCATTCAGTTATATCACTACAAGTTCTCAAAGAAATGATACTAAACAGATCTAAGCACTGGCAGCCTACAGCATGTGAACTACTATTGTTCAAGAAGGCCTTCTCGTGGGCAACCCGGAAAGGGAAATATATACTGGTTCAGCCAGTCACACCCATGTTGCTTTAATGAATGAAAGAAAATTACCACACTCAGGGAAAAGAGTCAGAGGAGACATACCTCATTTTTAAAAGGGGTTTGGATAGATATCTACATGGACATGATACTCAGGAATATGGGGGAAACATGAAAAATCAACGAGATTAATATCACATTTTATTTCCATCCTAGCTGGCTATCAACAACTGATTTTTTTGAATCTTTTTCTCTATCTCTCTATTCCTCCATATATTCAACTCACTCCACCAAAACAAAGTACACTATTTCCCAGCTGCTTTCAGATCTGGTGCATGCTGAGTGGATTGAAAAAGTTAACTCTGTTTTTCTCTCAAAAGAAGCTGCCAAGTCTGTTCCGTTTCCCCAGCACTTTGTTTCTTTTTGTTTCAGATCATCAGTAGCTATCTTTGTTTGATTTAATGTTTGTTTTTGGTATTTCATGGGATATCAGCATCACTCTGAAGGGCAGCATTTGACGACCATCACTAATTGCCCTTAATTGTGACCATCCCATATGGCAGTGCCGAGCCAAGCACATTGTTGTGGGTCTGAAGTCACTCTCAATCCAGACCAAATAACGATGTTAGATTTCTTTACCAAAGGACATCTATGAAACAGATAGATTTTTAGACAAATTTCTCCTCATTTTATGATTACAGTTCGTGCATTTGTTTTTATGTCGATTCTTATCATTGAATTTAAGTTCTGCGATCAGCTGTGGTAGGATTTGAGACAGTATCTTTAGTATTCTAACCTGTGCCTCTGAAATACCCATCCAGCGATATTACTACTCTGACACGGTGTCCCTATCATGAACTTACTTTAAATACATTAATAGTTTGTGATCCATTTATTCGTAACTGGAGCAGTGGCCAGAAGACCACTGTAACGGTAAAGTATGACCTTTCGCAAGGCATAGGTAATGGTTTATTGAGCAACGGCACTGACACAGTGGTAGAGACTCAGTGTATTATGAAGCTGGTAGTGGGCAGGTTTGGTGATGGAGACAAAACCAAGACATACATCAGTTCAACGCAAAAAGTGTCCTCACAGTTTTGTTTCAGACATTTGGGAGGGAGGGGTCTGGAATTTGTGGATAATGAATGGAATTTACAATGGAACTAAATGCAATAGTTTCTGTCTTTACCAGATATAGACAACAAAAAAAGCAATGAGTTTCAACATGGTTTATGTCATTAATAAGTAGATAGAGATTGAAAAACTTATCAGGAACACCAAAAATATCGAGGGTGGGATAATAACCTGCCTGAATAATCATTAGTACACTGAATATTTGCAATGGTAATGTTGACCTAGACCAGGAAAACATGAAAAGACCATCGGATAAACCCCTGTGCATTGTTGTAGCATTCCAGTCTATTGTTCTCAGATTCTGATCGATTATTGGAATATTCCAGTCTAATGTTCTTACATTCTGATCCATTGTTGTAACATTGCAGTCTAATGTTCTCAGGTTATGATCCATTACTGGAACATTTCAATCTATTGTTCTCAGATTCTGATATCTCCTCTCCCTGTCTCTGTAGCTACTGACTCCGTTAGTGTTGGAGGTGATGTCTCTGCTGCTACCATGGGATAAAGCACCGAAGGAAGTCCCTTACTAATGAGAGAGAAATCCTCTATTGATACAGTTAGAGTGCATGGAGACTGACATCAATCACAGTTACTGAACAAACAGTTCCAGTTAACACCTTTCACTACAACATTTTCAGCTCACATTAACAACGGGAGTGGATTGGATGTCGACATCACTAGGTATTGGTCTCATCTCCAATCACTGGTGAAGTCAGTGCCGAGGTAGGGGTGGGGGGAAACTGATGGATGTTTTCTTTTCACAGGTTAGATGATTTTGCTGTGTTGTTCATGTACAATATTGTAATTGCTTGCAGCCCCAAAAATCACACAATCAAGTTGTTGTTATTATATTGTTCTCTCTTCCGCTAGAAAAACTGCCAACCAAAAGATTGTCCCTGGACAGAGTTGCGCTGGCCTTACAGAGGAAGCTTGGATAGCAGAGGGATTGAATTCAAGAGTCGTGAAGTGATGTTGCAGCTGTACAGGACCTTGATAAGGCCACATTTGGAGTACTGTGTGCAGTTCTGGTCGCCTCACTTTATGAAAGATGTGGAAGCTTTGGAGAGGGTGCAGAGAAGATTTACCAGGATGTTGCCTGGGATGGAGAATAGGTCGTACGGGGATAGGTTGAGAGTGCTAGGCCTTTTCTCGTTGGAACGGCGAAGGATGAGGGGTGACTTGATAAAGGTTTATAAGATGATCAGAGGAATAGATAGAGTAGACAGTCAGAGTTTTTTTCCCCCGGGTACAACAGAGTGTTACAAGGGGACATAAATTTAAGGTGAAGGGTGGAAGGTATAGGGGAGATGTCAGGGGTGGGTTCTTTACCCAGAGAGTGGTGGGGGCATGGAATGCGCTGCCCGTGGGAGTGGTAGAGTCAGAATCATTGGTGACCTTTAAGCGGCAATTGGATAGGTACATGGATGGGTGCTTAAGCTAGGACAAATGTTCGGCACAACATCGTGGGCCGAAGGGCCTGTTCTGTGCTGTATTGTTCTATGTTCTATGTTCTATGTAGGTCTGGACATGACTCTGACTGCTGTCTGAAGGCAACGTTGTAATGTCAACACACAAGTTGCGCTTCAGGTTTTTTTTTAATTGGCAAGCATCTTATTGCTGTTTTATTCGCTTTAAAACAATGAGATTTACATTTTTTTACTTCAGTCCAAGAAAAGAAAATGCCATGTACAAAGACCTTGTTAATTAAAACCCATGGATTAATGAGCCACGGACGAATGAAAATAACATTAGTTAGGAGACAGAAAGGAATTGGAGCAGATGTTGTGGCGATTTGAGGGGAATACAACGATAATTCCCTAATCACCATCACGCTTTCTGGCAGACAGAATGAAATGCAAAGCAGAGCAATGAAACTGAGATAGAATTCTGATTGATGATGTTGCTCTGTGGGTCAGAGATTAGCGCTACACTTTCACAGTGCTCGTGGTCTGGTCCGATTCCAACCTCAGGCGTTTCTCTCTGTGGAGTTTGCATATTCTCTCCAGGTCTATGCGCAATTCATCCCACAGTTCAATGATGTGAAGATGAGGTGAATTGGCCAAGCTAATCTTCTCATTATGTTCACCGATGTGTAGGTTAGGCACATTAGTGAGGGGTCAATATCGGGGGGAGAAGAATGAGTCTGTATAGGTTACTCTTCCAAGGACCTGTTTCCACACGACATGCATTCGATGAATGTGAACAGGACAATATCAAACGGAAAGAATAGTATGCTACATAAGTATTTAATCAGTGGATATACAGTTCGACAGGGTTGTGGACATATAGAACATAGTACGCTACAGTGCAGTACTGACCCTTCTGCCCTCAATGTTGCGCCGACCTATGAAACCAATCTGAAGCCCATCTAACCTATACTACTCCATTTTTCAGCCATATGCCTATCCAATGACCACTTAAATGGCCTTAAAGTTGGCGAGTCAACTTCTGTTGCAGGTTGTGCGTTCCACATCCCGCTACTCTTTGAGTAAATAAACGAACTCTGACATCTGTCCTGTATCCAAAACATTTCAATTTAAAGCTACGTATCCTCGTGCTAGCCATTACCGTCCAAGAAAAAAAGCTCCCGCTATCCAGCCAATCTAATCTCTGATTATATTATATGTCTGAATTAAGTCACCTCTCAACGTTCTCTCAAATGAAAACAGCCTCAAGTTTCTCAGCCTTTCCTCGTAAGACCTTACCTCCATACTAGGCAACAACCTAGTAAAGCTCCTCTGAACCCTTTCCAAAGATTCCACATCTTTCTATGAATGAGGTGACCAGAAATGCATTCAATTAGTCCAAGTGTGGCTGCACCAGGTTGTTTTTTACAACTGTACATGACCCAATGGTTCCGAAACTCAATCTCTCTACCAATAAAAGCAAACACACCATACGTCGTCTATCAAACTGGGTAGCAACTTTCAGGGATCTATGTACATGGAAACTGAGGAATATCTACTCATCTACACTACCAAAAGTTTTACCAAGAGCCCAATACTCTGCATTCATGTTGCTCCATCCAAAGGGAATCACCTGACATTGTTCCGCATGGCATTCCATTTGCCACCTCACAGCCCATCCTCCAAATTATCTGTGTCCTGCTGTAACCCACAACATCGTTTGGCACTATCCACAACTCTAGCGACCTTAGTGTCATCTGCAAATTTACGAACCCATTCTTCTACGCCATCATCCAGATCGTTTATAAAAATGACAAACAGCAGTGGGCCCAAAACAGATCCTTGCGGTACACCACGAGTAAATGAACTCCAGGATGAACATTTCCCATCAGCTACCACCCTCTGTCTTCTTTCAGCTAACCACTTCCTGATCCAAACCGCTAAATTACCCTAAATCCCCATGCCTCCGTATTTTTTACAATAGCCTATCATGGGGAACATTACCCGAACGCTTTACTGAATGTCATATACACTACATCAACCGTTTTACCCACATCCACCTGTTTGGTCACCTTCTCAAAAATTCAATAATGTTTGTGAGGCACGACCTACCCTTCATCAAATCATGTTGACTATAGTTAGTCAAATTATTCCTCTCCAGATGAGTATAAACCCTATCTCTTTAACAATTTCAACACTTTACCCACAACCAAAATAACGCTCACTGGTCGAGAATTAGACTTTACTCCCCTTCTTTAACAAGGTAACAACATTTGCTATCCTCCAGCATTCTGCACTATTCCTGCAGACAATGACAACATAAAGACCAAAGCTAAAGGCACTGCAATCTCCTCCATGGCTCCCAGAGAATCCTAGAATAAATCCCATTCATCACAGGGGAGCTATCTATTTTTACATTTTCCAGAATTGCTAAAACCTCTACCTTGTGAACTTTTATCCTATCTAGTCTACTGACCTGTATCTCAGGATTCTCCTCGACAACATTGGGTATTTTCTAGTGTGAATACTGATGAAAACATTCACTTAGTGCTTTCCCTATCCCCTCTGACTCCAAGCACAACTTCCCACTACTACGCTTGATGGGCCCTAATCTTACTCGAATCATCTTTTTATTCGTGATATAGTTATCGAAATCCTTCGAGTTTTCCTTGACCCAATCTTCCAACAACTTCTCATGTCCTCTCCTGGCTCTTCGATGCACAGAACATTCAGAATTAAAAACCACGACATGGATAACACAATGTGCAGGACCATGGAAAGAATACGGAACAACATCAGTAGAAATATAGCTCATTTGCTGATACAGAGATGTTAGCCCAGTAACCCTCGCCTTTGTTATAATAATGATATAAAATTGTAAATTGTTAAAATAAAACATTCGGCACATCGAGCTGCCGCTGAACCTCTGAAGAACATTGCACCCAGATCCACCTCCTACACGATTCCTCTATGTCCCATAGTTAAAGCAAGTAGTTGCAGATGAACAATTTTTCATGGTCAATTGGGAGGAATCAGAAACACCTGGACGAAACATTTGCAGACACGGGAAGAATATGAAAGCTCATTGCATACGGTGGCCCAAGGGTGGAATTGAGCGCTGGTTCCCAGGTGCTTCGAAAAAGCCACGTAGCCACCGTGCCACGCACCTAAATATGTCACTGTGCTAGCGTATACGATGGAACTTTGAAATCTCAAATACAAGTGGAAAATGTTGGTGAAACACAGCTGATGAGTCAGTATCTTGAGAGTGAAAGAGAGTTAACACATTGAGAAAAACATGACTCCGTCCTGAAAAAGTCATATTGGTCTCAGAACGTTAATTCTCTTCCTGCTCAGATGCTGCTGGACTTGTTAAAGTTTTCCAGCACTTCCAACTTCCCTTTTTGTTTTGGAGTGTGGATATTTTTCTGATATGAAAGGGAGCACTGTTGAATTCAGTGACCATGAATCACATGATCAATCCTCTTTAAGTAGCCAATTGAATTAAGGCCCTAATCATAACCTCAATGTCATATCATGCTCGTGGTGTCACTAGGGTCATATTAATTCAGCAAGGTCTTACATTTCTGAAACTTTAGATGAAACTGTGGAAATATAAGATATATTGATACAGAGCATAGTTATCCATAGGTTTTGGATGGAACTAGCATTTGCGTGTCAAACACAATCACTCTGGAAAAGGCGACATTGATCAGCCTACTTGAATCGCTTCTGTCCAAGTGAGACACATACACACAGAGCTGCTTGTAGGCACATTCCAAGATAACTTAACAACTGGTAGTGAAGGAACACAAATTAGTTGCTGGTCAGGATGGCATGCAATTTGGAAGATAACTTGTAGAGATTGTTTTTCCATTGTTCCAATTCCCAGTGCAGAGTGTTCTCGAATTCCCATTAATTACAGTTTTGCTCATGGTCCTTGATTCCACGCTTAGTTTAGTCCTACTTCGATTGAAAGGGAAGTCTCTCTGATCTCACCTCAAACTATATTGGAAGATCAGTTGAAAGAACAAGGAGCAAAATACATGAATACTGTTTGGTTGAACAATATCCTCACAATATACAAAAGAAAATTGATACATTGTCTTCCAATTCTGTCCTAAGATGTTTGTCCTGTTGGTGATGAGGCTGTTTGGTTAAGTGTTGTGATAGAGGGACAGGAAGAAACCCCTCTCTGTACTAATAGTTAACAAAGCCATCCTGTTCATGGCTCATCAGACAGTGGCAAACATGCTGTTTTCTGTTGCTGTTGGGCAGTGATAATTTCAAACGCACCATTCACTCATGACATGTAGAAGCACAGAAGTCCGCAATTCCCAGCATTTCGTGAGAGAGCAAAAAACGAAAGGGAGAGTCAGGGAAAGTGGGAGTGATAGGGAAATGGTGTGATATACAGTGCAAATAGTGTGAAGGGAGATGGTCAGTGGAAGGATATTGTCACAGCAGAAGTGGCAATGCAAAGGAAGTAGGTGGGTAAGGAAAGAGTAGGAAGGGGAGGAGGCGGTGTGTCAGAAGGACCATCTGTGGCAGGCAATATCATGCAGTTGGAAAACTGAGATTGATGGACAATCAAACATCACTGTTAAGGAAAATTGGGGTCTGGTTTCCTTTGATTATTAGGAAAATGTTTCTCATACTTCTTTAATGAACAGGATTCTTGTTCATATTGTACGTCCACTGTACATTTCTGTATCTCCATCAAGTGCAGACATTTTCTTTTCTCTCCAAATTCATTAACTCAACATTATGTCATTTTATGTCACTAAACAATATCCAGAACGGTGGGCGTTTTTTTTTTTCTATGAATTTGCTTCCAATTCAACGTAGAAATGAGAATGTAATTTGATCCTGTACTGCATGCTTATAATGCAGAATTTAATGTAATCTTTATCCTCATCACCTTAGTTCTTTCAGACAAACTTCAGGAATGATCCTGCGTCCGTCCTGCAGATTAAAAAAAAGGTTTATCTGTGCTCTGACGCGATTGTAGCGAATGTTATAAAGAATGAGCTGCAGGGCCACAGAAAATGGAAATGTTGCAGTGCACAGTGCCAAAAGCGAGTCCAAGAATAATGATGTACAAGCCTTATGAAGAATACATGCAGAGGGGCGGAGTATAAAAGCAGAATTCAGTTCCATGTCCAAAATACTATTTGTGGCTCCCTAATAAAAGCCCTCTCCTGCACCATTCTGCAAATTCACCAAAGTAGGGAAAACTATAGACTGGAATTATCAATTCTTCCTCTGCAACAACGACTGCAGAACAGGTAGAAAATCAAGTTTTGTTTCTGATATTCATGCACGTTGATGATAAGAATGTGGGAGAGGGGGTGGGGGATAGAGAATGATAAACAACTATTATTCCGGACGTTCACAGTGAGGACGAAAATGTTAGGTTACAGGAGGGTACAACCGGATTCTTCAGATGGCCAGATCAATGTCCGAAAAATTTAACACTGCAATATGTGAGATGCTGCACTTTGAAACAAAAGCAACTCAAGAGAGTACTCAAACCATGAAGATTTGCTTTTGCTTTACTTTGGAGGAGAGAAGATATGGTGTGAACCTGACAGAGATGTATAACAGCATGCGAGGTATAGACAGAGTGAAAAGACAGCAGTCGTTCCCCTTAGTCAAACGGTTAAATACAAGGGGATACATGTTTAAAGTGAAAGACAAGAGATTGAGTGAGGGTTTGTGAAATCTGTTTTGAATCCAGAGGGTGATATGCTTCTGGAATGCATTGCCTGTGAGGGTGGTTGATGAAGGAAACCGTACAACCTTGTCAAAACACTTGTGTCAGCACTTGATGGTGCCAGATTTGATAGGCATCTTCTTTATTATACGATTCCATGACATATTGTGAAGCACCACCCAATGGTAATTGTTGTTCTTTTTCCCAACGAACTGTGCTCTGTCAGTGGGGAGATTACAAAATGGCATCATCCCATGGAGCATCAGAGGTTACTAAACCAAGGACAGCCCATCCATCTCTGAAAATATCCAAGCTAATTCACATGCTCAGTGTAAGTTTCGTTCAATAAGCCCACCAATATTATTCCAGCTGTTTGACAACATTAGTTTAAGGACACCAATAACATACAAACAAACTTTCCTTCATTGTTATATAGATTCTAGTTGCAAAGTTGTTATTTCACTGCAGAATAATAAATTCCTTGCCACATATTCGCTTTGACAAAGAGTCAGTTGTCTTGCGTTTTTCTGCCAGCTGTTCATCACAGTACAGCGGCTTCTTTAACACTACGTCCACCAGCAGTAATACTTACTCCCAGATAAACTGGCACATGAGATGCACAGCTGGTACTCCCTCCCAACAGCCACTTGGATGGACCAACACCAACTGGGCTGGAACTTCTCAACAGCAATTAATATTGGACTAGCTCCATTAAAATCCCAAATGAATTTTTGAAAAATCCAATTTCCTAATAATAATTGAACAATGTAACCGTGTTTATTGATCTGATGAGCTTGTTACAGACTTTGAAGTAGTGTGACACATTTGCAGAAACCATTTCATGAATACATTGAAATAAAAGGCCAACTGACAGCCCAGGCAACGAATAACACAAGTTAATGCAGCATTTAATCAGCAGCTGAATGAGCACAAAATGCTAGAACAGAGTCAGCCATGCGCCTTGAGGTAACTTTCATTGATGCAGTTTGGTGTTTTCTGATTGGTGTAGACATGTTGCGCTGAATGGCCTGTTTGTGTGCCATAAGACTCTATCACTTTAATTCTTGAAAACAGAAAATAGTCTCAGTATTTCCATAGCTTGTGAGCATCAATTTGTGAAGAATATAGTCTCCAAGGTCACATTTCACCCTGACTTGAATCGAAACCATTGTCTCTTCACTGTCACTTGTTCAGAATCCTGTAACTCTCTCTGAAACAAAAATGTTAGTGTTCCAGCACCACGAGGGCCACTGGGGTTCACTAACGCATTATGGGTGGAAATTAAACATAGGCAACGGGATCGGTGACTTTGCTAACGAAACTCACCTCACAACAACAACTGAAAGGAAGCTGCACTATTAAGACATCTATTCGACATTATGTAATTTCTAAAGCAGTTTCAAAGGAGGTTTTCACTTGTTTATAAAAACACATTTGGAAAGTTGTGTCCATCCATCTGAAAGGAAAAGTCTTCAGGTTCATGAGAATGGTTTCCTAATTTTGCGATAGCTGAAGACAACAAAAAAGTAGCAACTAGCATCAGGCATAAGTGTTCCTTCTTTGCCCTTACAACGTTAGTGTGTCATTCTTAGTCAAGAATCTGCCTGCCTCTGCCTTAGGAATATTCAATGTCCTAGCCTTCATCGCTCTCTGGGAAGAGAGTTTCACAAATACACAACACTTTGAGAGGGCTGAAACAACCCACATCTTGTGACGTGAGATATTCTTTAGTTTTACTTTCCATCCACTTATTGAAATCTCTCATACAAACTGAAATATTATTTCAGAATTCAACTTAAAAAGACTATTCGAAATATACTGAGGTTAAACAAGATCACATATTGTCCAGCTAAACTCCAGGAGATTCAGGGCCAGTCTGGTCAATATTTCCTCCTGAAATACAATTCTTCACAGGAGTCAGTTGAGTGAATCTTGTCTAGACTGCTTTGCATGTCATTTTGGCCATAGCTCTTTCGCTGTGGTCTCACCAGTACCCTGTAAAACTGTAAAAAATATTCCTACATCTGAATGAATTCTGTTTCAAAAAAGTTTCAACATTTATCTGGCCTCTCTAAAACCTTGATGTGCACGACCTTTTTTGTGTGATCCAGGTGCCTGATTCCTCTGCGCCTCGATCCAATCTCTCCATTTAAATAATTCGTACATTTCCATTAAACTTCAAACATATTTGAACACAGTCACATTTTCCATTGTATTCTCCATACACCAATATTTGTTGTTTATTTGACCAACTTTTATCTCCTTATTAACTCGTGTCTTCTTCATATACAAATAAAAACAAGTAAAGTAAAAATATTACATTGTCGATTCCATTGGACTGTGGCTACAGCCTATGTCTTTGACCAAATATTCTGTCTGTATTATGGAAGAATACAAACATTTGAAATAGTCTGTGTCCTCTCAAGCAGGTTCACATATTTATATTCTTCCAGAATGCAAACAGAATATTGCGTCAAAGGCATAGGTTGTCGCCATAATTCAGTTGAATCGACAATGTCATATTTTTAGTCCATGTCCAAGCTATAAATTAGCGCCAATGCAAAATTGTTTTGCAGTCCCATCACTCAGTGCCCATCACTGAAATATGGACAGATGGTGTAGAATCTGTGTGGGAGTAATTGAGAAACAACAAAGGTTAAAAAGGCAGAAAAAGCGAGTGAGGATAAAAATGATCATGTCAGTATAGTAGCCAGTGACATGTGATATTCCACAAGGCTCAGTGTTGTGACAACGACTTTTTACTTTGTAAATTAATGATCTAGATGAATGTTCTCAGGGCATTCTGGTTAACCTTTCAGATGATATAAAGATAGGTGGAGAGACAGGAAGCATTGCAGAAGTGGAGAGGCTGCAGAAAGGATAAGACACGTTTGGAGAGTGGGCAAAGAAGTGGCAGATGGATACAATGGGGGTAAGTGTGAGGTCATGCACTTTAGTAAGAAGAATACCGGCATGGAATATTTTCTAAATGCGGGAAAATTCTTCTGTCTGAAGTGCAAAGAGAATTGTTAGGAAACTTTTATATCACGAGACAGTGTGTTTTAAAATCTTATATTCACCAAATGAACTGTGAGTCGATTCATCAACATCAACATCTGTTTATTGAACATAATTAACATTAGAACAATAAATTGTACTATAACGTAACGAAACACACTAGAAACTACTTAATGCTTTAACTTAACCTTGTATGATCGTCTCCCTCCCCAACAGAACATTGCCGGGCTCCACGTGCTGAATTCTCCTTCTTACGATGGACTTGGAGGTATCTTCTGCTTTGGTGGTTATTCTCGATTTACTGCGCTAAGTGGGGTTTTGCGGTGATTCTCGTTCTTCAGAGTCTTCACAACATTTTGGGAGGATATGGAGGACTGCCAACAGAATGACCATGTTGGATAACTCTGATCAATCAGATCTAACCAAGGGTTGGCACATTGATGGCCCAAGGGAGGCATTCCATTGTCCCATTCAATTTCAATTCCAGGTTTGTATTGCAGGGTCTGTAGCTGTCAGGTTTGTTTACAAACTGTCTGTGGGTAGCTGCAGCCTATCTGGATTTTACAGCATGTGGATGAGCACAGACAGTTTACTCAAGGCTGGAATCCATTACTCAGCATGCTTTAATCATTGTTAATTTTTGTAACTCCATGATAATCTGTTATTATCAATCATAAGTTCATTATTTCAGATGGCAGGATTGGTCTCAAAGGCAAATACTATGATGACATTTTTTTAGAAAAATTATATATAAAAGCATCGATGTACTTCTGAGACTCTATAAGGCTCTAATCAGACCACATTTGGATTATTGTGTGATGTTTTGGGCCCCATACCTCAGGAAGGATATACTGTCCCTTGAGCGTGTTCAGACGCAGTTCACAGGATTGGCCTCAGGACTGAAAAGCTAACATATGAGGTCTCTGGGATTAAACTCGCTGAAGTTGAGAAGGATGAGGGAATCTAATTAGAACATAGAAGAAGAATACAGCGCAGTACAGGCCCTTTGGCCCTCGATGTTGCGCCGATCCAAGCCCACCTAACCTATACTAACCCACTATCCTCCATATACCTATCCAATGCCCGCTTAAATGCCCATAAAGAGGGAGAGTCCACCACTGCTGCTGGCAGGGCATTCCATGAACTTACGACTCGCTGAGTGAAGAACCTACCCCTAACTTCAGTCCTATATCTACCCCCCCTTAATTTAAAGCTATGCCCCCTTGTAATACCCAACTCCATACGCGGGAAAAGGTTCACACTGTCAACCCTATCTAACTCCCTAATCATCTTGTACACCTCAATCAAGTCACCCCTAAACCTTCTTTTCTCCAATGAAAACAGCCCCAAGTGTCTCAGTCTATCCTCATACGATCTTCCTTCCATACCAGGCAACATCCTGGTAAACCTCCTCTGCACCCGTTCCAGTGCCTCCACATCCTTCCTATAGTATGGCGACCAAAACTGCACACAATATTCCAGATGCGGCCGAACCAGAGTTTTATACAACTGCATCATGACCTCAGGACTCCGGAACTCAATTCCTCTACCAATAAAAGCCAGTACGCCATATGCCTTCCTCACCGCACTATTTACCTGGGTGGCAACTTTCAGAGATCTGTGTACATGGACACCAAAATCCCTCTGCTCATCCACACTACCAAGTATCCGACCATTAGCCCAGTACCCCAGCTTTTTGTTATTCTTCCCAAAGTGAATCACCTCACATTTAGCTACATTGAATTCCATTTGCCACCTTTCTGCCCAGCTCTGCAGCTTCTCTATATCCTGCTGTAACCTGCCACATCCTTCCTCACTGTCAACAACTCCTCCGACTTTCGTATCATCCGCAAACTTGCTCACCCAACCTTCTAACCCCTCTTCCAGGTCATTTATAAAAATGACAAACAGCAATGGTCCCAAAACAGATCCTTGCGGAACACCGCTAGTGACGGCACTCCATGAAGAAACTTTGCCATCAACTACTACCCTCTGTCTTCTTCCATCCAGCCAATTCCTAATCCAAACCTCCAACTCACCCTCAATGCCATATCTCCGTATTTTCTGCAGTAGCCTACCATGGGGAATCATTCAAAACGGCTGTCCAGAGTAGATGTCAGGAAGATGCTTCTATTGTTAGCAGGGAAAGGACCCAAAGGCATAGTCTCATAGTTAAGGGAATACCTTTTATATCGGAGATAAGTAGAAATGTCTTCAGCCAGAGAGTGATGAATCTATGATACGGATGGAAGTTTCCTTCCTTAAAAGACATTAATGAACCACATGAGTTTTCCCTTACAATCGATTCACGATCACCATCAGTCTCTTAATTACACGTTTGAAAACAAGCTCCACCATCTACCATGGCAGAATTCAAATCCAGGGCATCAGAACATTAGCTGGGTATCTCACTTAACAGTTCAGCGATAACATCACCAAGCCACTGCCTTGTCCAGTTCTCCAGAGTGTGACTAACTTGTGTAATATGATTTGCCCAAGACTTTTCCCTCAAGCTATTATTGATTTCCGTGTCAAATCATGAATGATTTTTCTCCATTACGCAATTCCTCTTCCACTCACCAATATGCTTTAATTGAGAGGTTATTTAGTATCTCATTTTGTCTTTACCTTTTTTTTATCTGTCCTGCCCTTGATAGTTTTGTTTTGTTTTTTCCTGGCCAGTCCACCCAAGCCAACTCCTTCCTTAGCCCAATATAATGATCATTGCTCAACACTAAAACCGTCATATGTGACTATTGTCCTTATGCATTCAATCTGAGTTTGAAATTAGGGTGAGTTGGAGGTTTGGATTAGGAATTGGCTGGATGGAAGAAGACAGAGGGTAGTAGTTGATGGCAAAGTTTCTTCATGGAGTGCCGTCACTAGCGGTGTTCCGCAAGGATCTGTTTTGGGACCATTGCTGTTTGTCATTTTTATAAATGACCTGGAAGAGGGGTTAGAAGGTTGGGTGAGCAAGTTTGCGGATGATACGAAAGTCGGAGGAGTTGTTGACAGTGAGGAAGCATGTGGCAGGTTACAGCAGGATATAGAGAAGCTGCAGAGCTGGGCAGAAAGGTGGCAGATGGAATTCAATGTAGCTAAGTGCGAGGTGATTCACTTTGGGAAGAATAACAAAAAGATGGGGTACTGGGCTAATGGTCGGATGCTTGGTAGTGTGGATGAGCAGAGGGATCTTGGTGTCCATGTACACAGATCTCTGAAAGTTGCCACCCAGGTAAATAGTGCGGTGAGGAAGGCATATGGCGTACTGGCTTTTATTGGTAGAGGAATTGAGTTCCGGAGTCCTGAGGTCATGATGCAGTTGTATAAGACTCTGGTACGGCCGCATCTGGAATATTGTGTGCAGTTTTGGTCGCCATACTATAGGAAGGATGTGGAGGCATTGGAACGGGTGCAGAGGAGGTTTACCAGGATGTTGCCTGGTATGGAAGGAAAATCGTATGAGGAAAGACTGAGGCACTTGGGGCTGTTTTCACTAGAGAAAAGAAGGTTTAGGGGTGACTTGATTGAGGTGTACAAGATGATTAGGGGGTTAGATAGGGTCGACAGTATGAACCTTTTCCCGCGTATTGAGTCGGGTATTACAAGGGGGCATAGCTTTAAATTAAGGGGGGGTAGATATAGGACTGATGTTAGGGGTAGGTTCTTCACTCAGCGAGTCGTTAGTTCATGGAATGCCCTGCCAGTAACAGTGGTGGACTCTCCCTCTTTATGGGCATTTAAGAGGGCATTGGATAGGTATATGGAGGATAGTGGGTTAGTGTAGTTTAGGTGGGCTTGGATCGGCGCAACATCGAGGGCCCAAGGGCCTGTACTGCGCTGTATTCTTCTATGTTCTATGTTCTATAAATTACAGCGTGTTGCGGTCACTGCGTCCAAGACGAGCCTTAACTGCAAAATCGTTCATCAATCCTTCCATGTCACATAATATCAAATCTGAAGTAAACCGTTCTCTGGTTGAATCCATGCTCTCAAAAACTATCCTTCATACAGTCTACGAATTGTTCTTCGAGGCTACCTTTGCCAAGTTGATTAATTGAGTCAATATGCATGTTCTTCCAATGTTGTGCCCTTGTCAACAGCCGTCATTGTTTCCGAACTCAGAAATGCTTCTGGTGAACAGTGGCTGAGTTTTTCTTTTCCCAAGAGGTTCCTTCTCTTGCTTTTTGTTTATGCCTGGACTGATTTACGTGTCGTTCCCTCGTGCCAATATCATTTCCTAGTGCAGCCTTGATATCATACTTAACCAATACATCAATTCCACCTCTTGATCCTCCTTGTCTAACCTTCCGGAATAGTGAGTGCCTTGGACATGTCACTGCCCAGCCCTGATCTCGCTGTAACCATGTTTCAGCAATCTGCACCAGGTCATACACATTTATCTCTGTACCTCTTGTCAGCTCATCATTATTTTTTCCAAATACGTTCATGGATTTATGAAGGGGACATCATGGTTGACTAATCTTCTTGAATGTTTTGAGGATGTAACTCTGAAGATGGACGACGGAGATCCAGTAGATGTAGTGTACCTGGACTTTCAGAAAGCTTTTGATAAAGTCCCACACAGGAGGTTAGTGAGAAAAATTAGGGTGCATGGTATTGGGGGCAAATTACTACATTGGATTGAAAATTGGTTGACTGATAGGAAACAAAGGGTAGTGATAAATGGCTCCATTTCAGAATGTCAGGCAGTGACCAGTGGGGTACCGCAGGGATCTGTGCTGGGACCACAGCTTTTTACAATATATGTTAATGATATAGAAGATGGTATCAGCAATAACATTAGCAAATTTGCTGATGATACAAAGCTGGGTGGCAGGGTGAAATGTGATGAGGATGTTAGGAGATTACAGGGTGACCTGGACAAGTTAAGTGAGTGGGCAGATGCATGGCAGATGCAGTTTAATGTGGATAAATGTATGGTTATCCACTTTGGTGGCAAGAACAGGAAGGCAGATTACTACATCAATGGAATCAGCTTAGGTAAAGGGGCAATACAGAGAGATCTGGGTGTTCTTGTACACCAGTCAATGAAGGCAAGCATGCAGGTACAGCAGATAGTGAAGAAGGCTAATAGCATGCTGGCCTTCATAACAAGAGGAATTGAGTATAGAAGCAAAGAGGTGCTTCTGCAGCTGTACAGGGCCCTGGTGAGACCACACCTGGAGCACTGCGTGCAGTTGTGGTCTCCAAATTTGAGGAAAGACATTCTGGCTATTGCGGGAGTGCAGCGTAGGTTTACGAGGTCAATTCCTAGAATAGCGGGATTACCTTAAACTGAAAGACTGAAGCGACTGGGCTTGTATACCCTTGAGTTTAGAAGATTGAGGAATATCTGATTGAGATGTATAAGATTATGAAGGGATTGGACACTCTAGCAGCAGGAAACATGTTTCTGCTGATGGGTGAGTGCCGAACCAGACGACACAGCTTAAAATTACGGGTTAGACGATTTAGGACAGAGATGAGGAGACACATCTTCACCCAGAGAGTGGTGGCTGTGTGGAATGCTCTGCCCCAGAGGGCAGTGGAGGCCCAGTCTCTGGATTCATTTAAGGAAGAGTTGGATAGAGCTCTCAAAGATAGTGGAATCAATGGTTATGGAGATAAGGCAGGAACTGATAAGGAATGATCAGCCATGATCATGTTGAATGGCGGTGCAGGCTCGAAGGGCTGAATGGCCTACTCCTGCACCTATTGTCAATTGTCTATTGTCTATTGTTTTGCTTTTAGGTACAAAGTTTTGAAATACGTTTTATTGGTTTGTCTTTCCCTTTTCATACTTTTTGTACACTAGCTTCCTGATCTCACACACTTCACTCCTTCACATCCCCCACCCTGTCCAATCTTATTTGTTTAATCCTGATAATTATGCACCTCATCTCTATCATTTATTCCAATCTACAACTCACATTTTGAACTGACATGATGCATCCTTCATCATGGTCATGAGACTGGCCATGCCTGCTGTCCTATTCACCTCTACTTTCTGCTCAGTTTCTGACTAGCTGCTTTGGTTTCCAGCCTTCTGGTTTATTA
Source organism: Chiloscyllium plagiosum (assembly GCF_037043375.1). Lineage (NCBI taxonomy): Eukaryota > Metazoa > Chordata > Chondrichthyes > Orectolobiformes > Hemiscylliidae > Chiloscyllium > Chiloscyllium plagiosum. The sequence goes on along the minus strand of NW_028270156.1, from coordinate 96,899,071 downwards.
GTTTAAATCCACCCAATTTCCACTAGCAAACCGCCCCACAGGGATGTTGGTGCTCCTCCAGTTAAGATGCAACCTGTCCATTTTTGAAAGCTCTCACTTGCCCTGGAAGAGAACCTAATAATCCAAAAGTTGTACTCGGTCTTTAACCACATGTTGAACTATATCATTTTCCTCATCATTACCTCTTTTCCACGTGGCACTGGGAGTAATTCAGACATTCCAGCGGATTGTTCTCTCTCTCTCACACAAACACACACAAACACAACATACGCATGCACACGTGCACACACAGACAGACTTATGCACACAAATGCACACATGAGCACACACACGCACACACACAGACACACATGCACACAGACAAATACAGGCACACAGACAAACACACACCACATTACTTTGTAGAAGTACAGCAGTAACCTTATAAATATTCGGAATGACAACTGGAATGATCAAACTGGTTAAAGGTAGGGTGTGAACAATTCGGGTTCCTCTTCATGAAGCAGAACGGACAAAGCTGTGAACTTATTGCAGTGTTCAAAATTATGGAAAAAATGACAGCTTAAAATACAAATAATCTGTTCCTGTTCGTTGGCATTTCAGCGTCTTGGAGTCCTAGTTCAAGATTGTCTGCACAAGAGCTAGAAGTGACATAAGGAAAAACCTCTTTATTGAGAGATTTGTTCGAATTTAAAATGCTCTGCCTGGGAGATTTGTGAATGAAGATTCAAAAAGGAACTGGATATATACTTGTAAGTTACGAATGTAAAGGGCTGCAGAGACCGCGTGGCAAATGGGAGGCGTTTGGGAGACATTTCCGGAGCGGATGCATACACAGTGGCCCAATAACCTCCTTCTGTCCATTAAAGTTCCATAATCTATCATGTACAGACGCAAGTCAACACCAGCATCTGATTATTTCCTGTTGTAAATGTTGGCAAATATCTCATCATATTTGCTGCAGCATAACCATTTAAAATGCAAGTATTGCAATGTCAGCTTGATGATGAAGTCTAATTATTACTCAGCACATAAATATTTTAAATCTTGTATCCGAATTACTAAAACAATTATTTCTTTGCTTTGGCACAAAACGCTTTGTAAATGTTAGACTTTTCTCTCAAACGGAAATATGTTCATCATTTTTTATCACTAACCAAACATCGCATTAAATGCCATTGATTCTTTTAAAAAAGTACAAGCTTTCAAACTTTTGTTCACTACAACGTAATATTACAAATCATTTATTTAAGTTAATATTCACAGTGCATGTAGAATTATTGTCATTTCTCAATTGTTGGTAAATAACTGAAGCTCGTACATTTAAGTGAGAAATTAAATTGATTTTTATTTAAATATATAAGAACGCTTTTTCTATATGATTGTTTAATTATTTTCTCAATCTAAATATGTAATCGGTCAGACGCCTAGCACTTTCCAAATGTTGGTGTGACAATGTATTTATTTGAATACCGACAATGAGCATGCAATTGTAAGCACGTATATAGTCAGATAGCATTTTCTTTGTTCGAAATAAAATAAAATGTGCATTCTTGATTTATGCATCATTAAATGTTGACAGGAGCTTGTATTTTTGTTCCATAAATATAACATCAACCTAATTGTTTTCAGAGATGACGCAATTATTATTTGGTGGAATAATCATACTTCACATCTGATTTTTGCGCAATTCATGTAACATAGCAAATATCTGATTTTTTTATCATAAGCTCATCACCTTGCAATCATAAGCTTCGTTGAAAATAGATTTAAAAGGATCTGAATTCAGGCAGAGTGTTACTGAACCTCATAGCTGCCTGAGGCACTTAGTGAGATCCTGGCCTGCCCCTAAATATATCCAGAGAACGACCACGTGATTCAGGGCAGCCATTCAAGCATTATTTCACAACAAATCATTTGGACTCCACCTTGGCTGGGTAGAAACTAGCCACCGGGCTATCAATGGTCTCTGTGTAAGAACAAATGCTGTCCAAATTAGACATCAATGACTGGCTAGCAACCATGCTTTACAAATGCATTTTTAAGTCAGACCCTGGCCCAGAGAGCAGATGTGTGGACATGGAGTGTCAGAAGCACACCTCACAAACTATTTACGGTGATGACATCTGGCCTACCTCCTAGACTCCATACATCTGCAACCTTGACAGGCACTGAGTGGAGACGTTATCAAGGCGAAACCGAAGACAGCAGATGCTGGAAGTAAGAGTCGTGAGGCTGGAGCTGGAAAAGCACAACAGCTCAGGCAGCATCCAAAGAGCAGGAAAATCGACATTTCGTCCAAAAGCCCTTCATCAACAATAAGAATGGTATCCATGAGGGTGGAGTGATAAATGGGAGGGGTTGGGGCTGGGGAAAGGTAACTGAGAGTGGGATAGTTGGATGGAGGTGTGGGCAATGGTGATACATCGGAGGGGAGGGTGGAACAGATAGGTGGGATGGAAGGTTGACAGGTGGGCACGGTGGCTCAGTTTTGAGCCCTGCTGCCTCACAGTGCCAGGGACCAGTTTCGATTCCAACCTCAGTCGACTCTCTGTGTGGAGTTTGCACATTCTCCCACATGACTGCATGAGTTTCCTCCGGGTGTTCCGGTTTTCTCCCACAGTCCAAAGATGTCCAGGCCAGGTAAATTGGCCATGTTAAATTACCCATAGTTATAGGTGCATTAGTCAGAGAGAATTGGGTTACTCTTTGGAGGTTTGGTACAGACTTGTTGGGCCAAAGGGCCTGCTTCCACTCTGTAGGGAATCTAAAAAAAATCCATTCCCACTTTGAATAAAAAGATGGGAGGGTTTATGAGGGCGGTGCTAAGCTGGAAGTTTGGAATTGTGATAAGGTGGGAGGAGGAGAAATGTGGAAACTGATGAAATCCACATTGATGCCATGGGGTTGGAGTGCCGCAAGGTCGAAGATGAGGTGGTAAGGGAGTGGCGATGGATGAAGCCCTGGATCTGCATGTCCTCAGCAGAGTGGAAGGTGGAAGTGAAGCGTTCTGCCACGGGGCAGCGGGATTGCTTGGTGTGGGTGTCCCAGAGATGTTCTCTGAAGTGCTCTGCGAGTAGAGGTCCTATCTCCCCATCGTATAGAAGACCGCATTAGGAACAATGGATACGGTAGCTGACATGTGTGGAACTGCAGGTGAATTCTTGATGGATGTGGAAGGATCTTTCGGGCCTTGGGGGGGAGGTGTGCGCTCAGGTCTTGCATTCCTGTGGTGGCAGGGGAAGGTGCCTAGACAGGAGGGTGAATTGTTGGGGACCTGACGAGCACTACCTATCTTTTATCCTGTTTTCTGCATTAAAATTTGATTTTCCAGAATGAATCGCTTCACACTTTTCCAGGTTGAAATCCATCTGCCACTTATCAGCCCAGTTTTTAATCCTGTCAATGTCCCAGTGCAAACTACAACAGCCCTCCACACTATCCACAATTCTACCGACCTTTGTTCCATTGACAAATATCATCGCCCACCTTTCCACTTCCTCATCCAAATTATTTAAAAAAAACACAAACAGTAGAATTCCCAGAACCGAATCCTGCAGAACACCACTTTTCACCGAGCTGCAGACTGAATACTTCCCGTTTACTACCACATAGTGTCTCTATGGGCCAGTCAATTCTGTATCCAGACAGACAGGTTTCTCCGTATCCCAATCCTCCTTGCCTTCTGAATGAATCTACCATGGGTAACGTGGTCAAACGCCTTGTTAAATCCATGCACACCGCATCCACTGCTCTACCTTCTTCAATGTGTTTGATCCTATCCTCTAACACTTGCCCCTCACAAAGCCATGCTGACTATTTCTAATCAAGCTATGATTTTCCAAGTAATCATAATGTCTGTCTCTCAAAATCCTCTCCATTACTTTGCCTAATGCTGATGTAAGACTGACTGGACTGTAATTCTCAGGATTATACCAATTCTCTTTCATGAACAAGGGTGTAACATTTGCCATCCTCAATCATCTGGCATGACTCCAATGGAGAGTGAAGACGCAAATGTGCAGAAATCTCTTCTCTCACCTCCTGTAGCAACTTAGGGTGTTTCCCCTCTGGCCCAGAGGATTTATCTATTCTTATGTTTGTACTTCAATTAATCTGTACTTCCCCACCTGAAATTATCTACTCCCTGTCCAACCAACTGATTAACTGCTTTCCATTTCAGGGCTATGTACGATGCTACTTCACTTAGCACGTATGCTTCCCAATATCCTGTGAACCATGGAATGAAAAATATTGGAAGGCATGAATGCGCTCCTGATGAAGGGGTGATGCCCAAATAATTGACTCTCTTGCTCCTCAGATGTTTATGACTGGTTGTTCGTTTTCAGTGCCACACATTTCTGATCTGATCTCCAGCATCTGCCGTCCTCATTTTGTTGTGGTTCTGTTCGCCAAGCTGGGAATTTGTCTTGCAAACGTTTCGTCCCCTGTCTAGGTGACATCCTCAGTGCTTGGGAGCCTCCTGTGAAGCGCTTCTGTGACGTTTCCTCCGGCATTTATAGTGGTCTGTCTCTGCCGCTTCCGGTTGTCAGTTCCAGCTGTTCGCTGCAGTGGCCGGTATATTGGGTCGAGGTCGATGTGTTTGTTGATAGAGTCTGTGGATGAGTGCCATGCCTCTAGGAATTCCCTGGCTGTTGTCTGTTTGGCTTGCCCTATAATGGTAGTGTTGTCCCAGTCGAATTCATGTTGCTTGTCATCTGCGTGGTGTGGCTACTAAGGATAGCTGGTCGTGTCGTTTCTTGGCTAGTTGGTGTTCATGGATACGGATCGTTAGCTGTCTTCCTGTTTGTCCTATGTAGTGTTTTGTGCAGTCCTTGCATGGGATTTTGTACACTACATTGGTTTTGCTCATGCTGGGTATCGGGTCCTTCGTTCTGGTGAGTTGTTGTCTGTAGCCACACACGCAGATGACAAGCAACATGAATTCGACTGGGACAACACTACCATTATAGGGCAAGCCAAACAGACAACAGCCAGGGAATTCCTAGAGGCATGGCACTCATCCACAGACTCTATCAACAAACACATCGATCTGGATCCAATATACCGGCCACTGCAGCAGACAGCTGGAACTGACAACCGGAAGCGGCAGAGACAGGCCACTATAAATGCCGGAGGAAACATCACAGAAGCGCTTCACAGGAGGCTCCCAAGCAGTGAGGATGTCACCTAGACAGGGGACGAAACGTTTGCAAGACAAATTACCAGCTCGGCGAACACAACCACGACAACAAGCACCCGAGCTACAAATCTTCTCCCAAACTTTGTCCTCATTTTCCCTACTACTGACGGCTGTCCCCTCTGCACACTGAGCAGGGAATTAATCAGCAGAAACTCATTGTATGTGGATCAGACTGCTCAGTTCTGGAAAATTGCATTTCATTTATACATCTAGTAAAAACGAAATTGCATTTCAACAAATACTAATTGAGTCCCAAAGTTACAGTTTTGGTTCATGAATTGGCAGCATGTTAAGGAACAGTGAATGACTGAAGAACTCCGAGGTACAGAGTATTCCAGGTGTTATATTCAAGGATGGATGTGCTTTACCTTAATGCTGGGAATGTTATCGGACAGACAGATGTGATAAGAGAACAAGGTGACATGTGGAAATGTGACATTGTTGCCATTACAGAGATGCGTTTGAGGGAGGTCAGGGCTGACAACTCAATATGCTGTGGTACAAGAACTATAGGCAGGACAGGAGAGGGGTAAAATAGGAGGTGGTGTTGCATGATTAGTTATGGAGTCAGTTACAACAGTAAGGAGGGGTGATATCTTGGAAATATCTTCTAATGAGCATTGGTGGTTAGAGCTCAGGATCAAAACCATGGCCGAAGCACTGCTGGGGACATATTATAGACCCCCAGATGAAAGAAAGTACAGGAGCAGATATAAAACCAATTTACTGAGGTGTGTCAAAACAATAATAGGTTTATTATACACAGGCATTTCATTTTCAAGCATTAATTCTGACAGTGATAATATTTTAAGAGGGAACAGATGCCTTGAAATTTATTCCAGAAACTCCTTGTATCATCATGGAGCAGATACAACAATGTGTGGGGCAGTGATGTGCCTCACTGTGGGGAATGAAGCCAGTCAGCATATTGCAGGCAGGATTGGGAGAAAATTATATGGTCAGTGACCATGACATCATACATTTTATGTTGGTAAGAATAAGATTTTAAAAACGCACTATCTGGTAAATAAAAGGTTCTTGGATTGGGGAGACCGATTTTATGAAAACATATGACAGAATCTGTCCAGAGTACAGTGGCCTCTGAGTGAAACTGTAGCAGAACAGCGTGTGGCGAGGGGTTGGGGAATCAGTTGATCAAAATGGAATTAATGAGAGTGTCCGCCGAATGTCTTACACGAAAGATGAAAATTTGGAAAACAAGCCTAGAGAACCTCGGGTGTCCACAAAAATATCAGAACAGAATTAAAAACGAAAGAGAAGCTGAAATCAGGTACAAAGTGAGCAGGTCAATGGATGCACTAAATGAATATAGAAAAAGTCGGGCTAATCTTAAAACTTCAGTAGAAGAGCAGAAGGGGAATCGTGATAAAATATTAGTTAGTTTCACGAGAATCCAAAGACATTATATCAGTTTATTAAGAGGAAGAGGGTAACAGCAGAAAGAAGGGGGTGTATTAGAGACAAAGGGGGCAGCCTGTGCACGGAGCCACAGGATATGTTAACCACGGGCTTCATATCGGTCTTCAGTTGGGGGAAGCAGTTCCTGTATTCAGGGAGAGTGACAGTGTGCCCCTTGAACGATTTGTTACAGAAGCCAAGGAAGAATTGAAAGTTTATGCAGGGTAAAGGGTGGACAAATCCCCAGATCCTGGTGAGCTGTAACTTAGGCTGATGCGGAAGATGAGGGAGAAGAGCACAGGCTCTGACATTTTTTATTTTACTATTGTCTCTGGCCACAGCGAAGGTGTGATGGTACAGGATAACATCTAACTTTGGCATAACTCTCACATAGAGTGCTAGAAATAAGGATTAAAGACGACCAAGTCTCCCAACAGTGAGAGGGAAACAATTGTAGACAATTCTGAGGTCTGTTGAGGTTAGGTCATCAAACATCTTGAAGGCTGAAGCAGACTGATCATGAAACAAGGGTTTGTTATAGGGAAAATGCAGTCAAGTAGAATGGGGATTATCAGAATAAATATAACGAAATTGAACAGAAAAGCAGACTTAGTGGGCAGATAGCAAGAATGTTGCTCCAATGTCTAATACAATTCTTTTTCCAACAGTCCTGTGTTCACTGGGACATAACCTCTCTCCCTTTGGAGTGAGACATAGTTTGGAAAGCAATCGACCTATTCAAGGATATCATAAATGCAATATTAATAGACCGAAAGGACCAGGGGACTGCGACAACGCGGATTGGCTGTTGGGGTGAATATTTGCCTCAGCGCAGTCACCACCAGCAGGAGGAAGACTCAATAAGGCACCCACCAAGTACAAGTAATAACGTGCTCTGGAGAGCAGGTCGTCATGGGTTTGGTGTCAAGGAGTGTCTAAGGCACAAACATCGCATTACAGTAGTGTCTCCCTTCTTCAGTAAACAAAAGTAAATGTGGAGGAGTAGAGAAAATGCAGTTGGTAGCAGAGTAAGTAGTAAGTCATTGGTTTGAGAGGCTTCAGACAGCAGCAGCTAAGAAAAAAGTGCAGGCAAGCTCAAATAAAGTCTTTTTAATTTATTATTACAGTAATCAAGATGGCAGTTCGGCCTGTTGTACGTTCCTCCTGTGGGATGTGGGAGCTCAGAGAGATTTCCACCATCGCTGTTGACTACACGTGCAGAAAGTGCACCCAGCTCAGCTCCTGGGAGACCATGTTTGGGATCTGGAGCTGGATGCACTCAGGATTATTGGAGATGCTGCAAACTTAACATATAACTGCTTTAGTGTGGTGGTCACGCCCAAGACCCACCCTGACCATGTTTCTGTAATGACTATAATGGCACAGTCCCACATAAACATCCATGCCCTGAGTTTATCAGTCTTACCTGTCTGCCCTGTTGCATTTAAATAAACACAATTTAATCCAACAGACAGTCCTTGCTCCCTATCGTGTTCCAGGCAGAGAGCAGGTTTGGAATGGCAAAGGGAGTAGGCAGAGAGTGCAGCTATCTCCCGTGGCCATTCCCCACGAAAACAAGTGTACCACTTCTGATACTGTTGGAGGGAACAACCGTTCAAGGGAAAGCAGCGGTAGCCAGATTGGTGGTACTACCACTGGTTTTGGAGCATAGCGGGAAACTGTAAATTTAAACAGGGTCTTAGAGATAGGAGAGTCGATTGTTGGAGGGACACTTTGGAGATTCTGGGGCCTCAAACGAAAATCCAGCAAGTTGTGCTACGTCCCAGGTGCCAGGTCTCAGGAAGTCTCGGAGCGACTGCAGAACGTTGTCAAGGGGGAGGGTGAACAGCCAGAAGTCATTGTGCACGTTGGCATCACAACTGATACACGTAGATATAGGAATGAGGTCCTCCAAGTGTGATTATAGAGAGCTGGGAGAAAAGTTAAAAACCAAGACGTCGAAGTGGTATCCCTGAGTACTTCATGTTTCATGAGCTCATGAAAGTAAGAAGAGAAGGATATGGCAGATACATGCATAACTAAAGAATTGGTGCAGGGGGAAGGCACTCAGATTTTTAGATCATTGGGGTCTTTTCTGTGACAGAGTTGACCTGTTCAAGAGGCCCAGGTGGCACATGCACTGGGGGAGTGGGGGGGTGTGGGGGTCCAATATCCTGGCAGGCAGGTTTGCTCGTGCTCCACGGGAGGGTTTAAACGAGATTGGCAGGAGGTGAGATCCTCAAGAGCATGGAGGCAAGTGCGAGGCTGGAAGGAGATACAGTAATCATAAACAGTAAAGTGAAAAGACAGGTCAGGATGGAACACAACGGGGAACAAGAATGCCTGTTTTTATTAAATTGCATTTATTTCAATGGAAGAGGACTGACAGGTAAGGGCAAAGAACTCAGAGCATTGATAGCTATGTGGGACTGGGATATTACAGGCATTCCAGAAACATAGCTAAGGAAGGGACAGAACTGGCAGCTTAATGTGCCAGGGTATAGCTTTAGGCAGGACAGGGAATGGTGGAAAGGGGGGGAGTTAGGGGAGTAACACAGATTTCAAATAACTGAAGGATCAAACAGCGAGGATTTGTGAATGGAGCTAATAAATAGAAAGGTGTATGGTGATATTATAGGGGCTGTACTATAGGCCCCGAAATAGTCACCAGGAATTAGAGTAACTAATATACTGGCAGAGAGGTGGGGCATGCAAAAGCAAAAGGATTGTCATAATTGGGGATTTTAGTTTTTATAACATTGACTGGTACTTCCAGCGCGTTAAGGGATTTAGTGGGGTGGAATCCGTTAATTGCGCCAGGAAAATTCCCTCAAGCAGTATGTAGTAGGGCCTACTCAAGAAGGGGCAAAATTCGACCTACTCTTAGGAAATAAGACAGAACAGGTGACGGAGGTGACAGTGTGGGAGCACAATGGAACCAATGGCCATAGTTCTATTAATTTTCACATATTTAGGGTGAGAGTCAAAACTGATCCACAGCTTCAAGTTCTAAATTGGGGCAAGACGAATTTATATGGAATTAGGTAAGAGTTTGCAGGTGTTTGCTGGTATAGTTCGGTGCCTGCAAAGGGACCTCTGACAGGTGGGAGTCCTTTGAACGTGAGATACTGGAGTTCAAGGTCTATTTGTTATTGTGGAGGTGAAAGGAAAGTTGGCAGGAATGGGGAAAACTGGATGACAAGAGATATTTAGGCTTTGACCAGAAAACAAAAGCAGCTCCGTTACAGGCAGCTGGGATCAAGTGAATCCCTGGAGGTACATAAGGGATACAGGAATTTACTGAAGAAGGAAATCAGTAGTGTGAAAAGGGGACATGAAAGAGCCTTGGCTGAGAAGATTAAGATGAATCCAAAATGGTACATTCAGTATATTAAAGGAAAAACAATAACTAGTTAGAAAATAGGACCCTTCAAAGACCAAAATGATATGTATGTGTGGAACCATAAGAGATGGGCGAAATCATCAACGGAAATTTCTCCGATGTGTTTAACATGGAGAAAGACATGAATACTTAGGAACTTGGCGAAGTTAATGGTGATTTCTTAGGGACAGTCCATATCACAGTACAGGAGGTACTGGACGTACTAAAATGCTTGAGGATGAATAAATCTCACGTCCCTTACCAGATATATCCAAGAACACTGTAAGGGGCTAGAGAAGCATTTGCGTGGGACCTGGCTGATGATGTTAGTCATCACTAACCGGAGTTTAGATCCTGGAAGGCTGGAGGATGTCAAACATTGAGCCCTTACTTAAGAATGACTGAAAACAAAGCCTTGAAACTATGAACAGTGAGTTTAACATCTGTTAAGTTTGAGAAAAATTTGAAGGATAAGATGTATATTAATTTGGAAAGACAAGGTTTGATTAAGAATATTGAGAATGGCTTTGTGCGTGGGAGATCATGCTTGAAACATTTCTTAAAGTTATTTGATGACGTGACCAGGAAGGTTGACGAGGTCGGGGAAGTAGACGTCAAAAGCACAGCAGGTCAGCAGGAACAAGAGAATCGATATTTCGGGCATAAGCCTTTCATCAGAAATGTCCAAAACATCGATTATCTTGTTCCTCGGATGTTGCATGACCTGCCATGCTTTTCCAGTACCACACTTGTGGACTCTGATCTCCAGCATCTGCAGTGCTCACTTCCTGCTCGGGTGGTAAATTTAGTCAATATAGATTTCAGTTACACCAGGACAAGATAACGCTTTTCAACCCCGGGAGCTTGATGTACAGTTACAGGAGGAGGCCAAGCAGCCCATCGAACCTATACAATTGTACCGAGAATAAATCATGCAGCACCAGTATCCTGTTATGCAGCGACAGGATCCATCTATTCAGCTACGTCAGGTCAGTAACACAGGAAATGGAAGAGGACACAAAGTGACTGGACTCTGGGGAATGTTGGAATAACACAAGGCTATTTAGCTCCTGAAACCTGTCCTTTCCTTCAGTAAGGTCAGAGCTGATCTCCTCTTGGCAGCAATTTCTATTTCATGCTCAAATCTTTGTAGCCCTCGACTCTCTCAAAATTAATTGACACCCTCCTCACCCCCTCCCAATCATTTCAGGGATGCAACTGTCTGGGATAGAGAGGCACCAACAATCACTATCCTCTGAGAGAAGGAAAGAACCCTCACACATATACCTTGGCCTATTTACATGAGCAAAAATATGAACACAGCGTCAGAGTGACTGGCCCTGACATTACATCAAGATTTGAATGAGCAAGGTTTCAAAGGGTCGGAACAAGATTGAACTTAATAGGAATCAGCTGGAAACTCCGCACTGGTTGTGGGGAGTCATTCAGAACACAATGTGGCTGGTGGACATCAATCCTCTCAGTCCCTGGATAGCTCTGTGGGTGATCCTGAGGGTAGCTTCCTCAGCACAAATATCTTCAGCTGCTTCATCAATGTCTTTCCTTCCGTCATTCGATCAGAAGTGAAGATGTTCAGTGAAGTTCACATAAAGCATCAAAACCTGGACAATATTCAAGCTCATGCTGTTAACGTGCAGGTATCATTCGTGTGGTAGCACTGCTGCACCCTGAACATTTCCACAGTATAGAAAGTGGAACTCATGCAGCATCTCAAGCTGGTTTCATTGGAATGTGAGAAAGCCATTCGGCCCATCGAAACTATTCGATAAGAAGAGACACCGCCCATTCACTCTCTGAGATTTTTTTTTAAATCTGCAAATGTTGGAATTCAAAGTAGACAGTCAGGACGCCGGAACAACACAACAAGAGAGGCGGCATCAGGAGGTGAGAAGTCAACGACCTGAGTAAAAGCCTTCTTCAGGTCTGGGAGTGTGTGAGTGTGTGTGTGTGTGGGGGGTGCTGGTTAAGGGGGTCTACATTTAAAGAGGAGGGGTGGGGGAGGTGGAGACAGGATGGTGAGGTTGCGATTGGTGAAAAAAAAGTACAGGTTATGACCGGGTTTGTCGATGGGAGGAATAAATCCAGTTGGGAGATGGAAGAAGGGCTGATCAGAGGAATGGAAGGGAGGAGGAGGGGCTGGAAATGTTTTGGGGGATTGGAGGGGAGGTTATTTGAAATTGGAGAACTCAATGTTGAGTCCCCCAGGCTGTAGGCTGCCCAGGCGAATGGTGAAGTGTTGTTCATCCAATTTGCGGTTTGGTTCATTGTGGCATTGGAGGAAGTCAAGGATTGCCACGTTGGAAAGGTCTTGGGATGGGGGATTTGAAATAGGCAGTGACTGGGAGGTCATCTCAGCCCTTACGGGCCCAGCTGTGATGCTCAGCAAAACATCCCCTTAGTTTACATTTGGGATCGCCGATGTAGAGAAGACCACATCGGGAGCACCAGATACAGTAAACTAGGTTGGTTCACAACAGCTGGCACATCTTCCACAAGGACCATTCCCTTCGCTAATCTTTGGTTCGTGCCACACTCCCCACCAAACCCTCCAATCCGCACTGACAACTGCCCCTACAAGCGGAAAAGATGCATCAACTGCTAGCACACAATCTGCCTCACCTCCACCCAGCGCCCCAAACAGAACTTCCAGGTGAAACAGAGATTCACCTGCCTCCCTTCAATCCTAGTGTACTGCATCAGGTGCTTCCGATGTGGTCTTCCCTACACTGGGGAGACCAAACATAAACTAAGGGCTCATTTTCCCAACCAACACAGCCGAGCCCAATGGGACAGATGAGAGCTCCCAGTCACCATCCATTTCAATCCCTCTTCCACTGCTCTCCCTAGCCCCGACCATTTCCTACTCTCTTTATCTGCAGCTCCCTTACGACCACCCCCAATTCTGAAGAGCAGTTATACCAGAAATATTGACTGCTCCACCTCCTGATGCTGCCTGGCTTGTTGTGTTCTTCCAGCCTCCTGTTTGTCTATTATTACACAGGATGATAAGGAGTCTAGTCAGCACAACACGCTGGTTAGTAGCTACCATGAGTCACCCAATAGTGAACCTCTTCCCTGGGATGAGGAGGAGGACATACAACCCTCGAGACACTGACACATGAAAAGAAGAGACCATTCAGCCCCTCCAAACAATGAAATAGGAGGATGTCATTGATGCTGCAACACGACAAACCGATGAAGCAGAGACTGCACAGACAGACTGGCCCAAGTTGTTCCTCCTGACACCATTGCTAATGCTTACACGTGTTACATTAATGTGGTTTGCTGATGGAGAGGAGCACACCAGATGGCTTGTCCCAAGTCATAAGGAGGCATCTGCCATCTCCGAGAAGACAGGCTCGTCTTCTGCATGGAGATCAGAAACTTTTGGGAATGCCCAACTCTATCAGAGTGTATCTGCTGACATGTTTGTGAACAACATCATGCTTCGTGGAGTGTCTCACTCCAGCTGTACGTTGAGATGGTGAGAGTTCATTCAGAATCTGCAGCTCTCTCACAATCAACATGGGGTCTCCACAGAGAGTGTAAACTATCAGAGAGTCATAGAGTTTAACAGCAGGGAGACAGTCTCTTTAGCCTAAATTGGAATATGCCAACCAAAATGTCCATTCATGTTAACTCCATTTCCCTGCACTTGGCCCATATCCTGCGAAACCTTTCCTATCAACGTATTTGTACACATATAAAAACAGATACTGCAGGAAAACACGTTATATTTCACGATATCGTTGTTTTGTTTTCTGAATAATGAGTCCTGGTTCAAAACACTCAAGTTTTATTGCAATCACTTTTTAATCTTTTGCAGCATTACAGATTAAACACTCATTTCCTTCACACTCTCCTCATGGTACCATCACTGCAGAGATTAGTCTGGTCAAACTCCTTTACAGTATCTCACTGAGACAAGAGGATCATTCCTTATAATGGAGAGAAAATCTGTTCACAGTGCCCCACGTGCTGTCTCAATATCTGTCTACAACTGCAGGGAGGTGTCTTCACGCCTATATTTGAATCATTTTTCAATGAAGGACATTATAAAATATAATGTGCTGATTAATTGCTGCTCTGTATGAATTCTGTCAGTGACTCATGACCAAGGACATTCGGCTCCTTTTCACAAAGAGCACTTCCCATCATCTCACCTTCTCATAAATACAAAATGAGAAGGCTGGCATGTTTTACCAAGTAATTTCTTTGCCCTGCGAAACGTTATACTTCCAGCACAGCCACGCCATCAGCAACATCACTACTGCATTGTAGATGTTTGGAGACTCTGAGGAGGTGATGGCCTAGCTGTATTATCTCCGGATTATTAATGCAGCGGCCCAAGTAATGACTCAGAGCACATATTCAATTCCCACCACAGCAAATATTGGAACTTTAGTTCAATAAAATATCACGAATTAAGAAACAATGAAACGATTGTCAGAAAAACCTACCTGGCACACTGATGCCCTTCAAGGAATGAGATCTATCATCTTCACCTGATCGGGCTTACATGTGACTCGAGATCAATAGCAATGTTGTTAACTCTCGGCTGCCGTTTGAAATGTCCAAGCCCAACCACTCAGTTATATCACTCACTATAAATTCTCAAAGAAACTAAACCAGACGGAACTGAGCATTGAATGCTTACAGCCCACAGACTGCAGTGGTCAGGAAGGCAGCTCACCAACAGCTTCTCAAGGACAACGTGTAAAGGGCATTGCATGCTGTCCCAACATCCCATTAATGATTTTTTTAAAAAGATGATTACCCTTAGGAAAGAAAGACAAGGGGACATAACTCACTTCAAACCGTGACTTGGATGTATACCTTACATGGACAGGATTTTCGTTAATATGGCAACAGGAGAAAAATAAATAAGATTAATGTTGATTTATATTTCCATTCCATCTGGTCATCAACAATCCCTCTATTTGCTCCTTTCTCTCTATCTCTCTCTTTCTCTTTCTGTTCAAATCCCTCCTTCTCCCCTTCACAACATACATCCCTGTCATCAACATCAATCACACTATTTCCCAGTTGTGTGCAGTTCTGATGGATGGTCATTGGACTCGAAATGTCAATTCTATTTTTCTCTCGATCCGACGCTGCCAAATCTGCTCAGTTTCTCTGGCACTTCCTCATTCTCCTGATCTTGCGCATCATTCTTTTTTTCCCAACGTTTAGTGTTGTCATGAGATAGGATGTCTGCATCGCTGTTAAGGGCACCGTTTGTTGACCTCACTAAATGCCCTTTAATGTGAGGCTACTCCTTAAAGCAGTATAAAGCAAAGCACATTGCTGTGGACCTGACGTCGTCTTTATCCAGACCAGGTAATAATGTTAGATTTCTTTACCAAAGGAAATCGGTGAAATAGATTAACTTATCAACAAAATGCTAGTGGGGTTATATTAGTGAAATTCGCTTTTATTTCCAGTTCCTATCATTTGAGTTTAAGTTCTCTCATCATCTGAGATAGGATTTGAAACAATGTCTTTAGTGTATAACCTGGACCACTGAATGACGTGGCCAGCGACATTACTATTCTGACACAGTGTACCTGACATGTAATTACTTTAGAGACAAGAACAAGGTCATGATGGAAACATTGTAATGGAAAGAGTGATTAGAAGAGAGCTGGAATCATGAAGTCTGAAATTTTCTAAGGCATGTATAATGGTGTATTTAGCAACTGCACAAACATCAAGCTGTGGAATTGGGATATCATGGAGTTGATGATGGAGAGAATGTGAATACATAAATCAATTCAGAGCAAATAGATTTTTCCGGATTGTGAACAGTCTTGTCCTCAGATGTGTGTGAGGGCGGGGGTGTGGGCGTTTTTGAAATTTGTGGGAATGAATGGACTTGCATTTGAAACTGAAGATAGTAGTTTCCAACTTTGCCAAATATAGTTAACAGAAATAGCACTGAAGTTCACCATGGCTTATGGGATTGATAAATACATAGAGATGGGGAGACTTACCAGGAACACCAACAATAGCAAGCATGGGATAGTAACCAGCCTGAATAATCAGCAGTACACCGTATATCAGAGATGGTAATATGTTCCAAAACCTGGAAACAATTAAAAGACCAGAGGATAAACTCCTGTCCATTGTTGCAGCGTTCCATCCTAGGGTTCTCAGATTCTGAGCCATTGGTGCAGCATTCCAGTCTACTGTTCTCAGATTCTGATCCATTGTTAGAACATTCCAGTCTACTCTCAGATTCTGAACTCTCCTCTCCCTGTCTCTGCAACTGCTGATTCCTGTTAGTGTTGAAGGTGATGTATCTGCTGATATAATGGGATAAATTATTGCAAGAAGCTCCTTACTAATAGAACCATCCAGCGACATCATTAGGATCCATGGAGACTGACATCAATAACATTCACTGAGCAAACAAATCCAGTTAACCCCTTTCAGTATGGTATAAATAATAACTGGATTTGATTGAATGTTGATAGTGCTGACTATTGATCACATCTCCCATCACCAATTGTTCTCGTGAAGTTAGTTGTGAGGGAGATGATGGATGTTTCCTTATCACAGGCTAGATGATTCCGCTGTATTGTCCGTTTGCAATGCTGTAACCACCTGAACACCGCCCCTCCCCCCCCCCCCCCCCCCTCCAACACAGCCACCCACAAAATACAAAATCTAGATGTAGTTAAAGTGCTGATCTCTCCTCAACTAGACCAGACGCCAGCCAATAGATTCTCACTGGGTATATTTTTCCTGACCATACACAGGAAGTGTGGATCTGTCTGGACATTCTTCTCTTTGCTCTTATAAAACAATGTTGAACCTTCAACACATAATTTGATGCAGCTTTGTTTTATATAAACTCACAAACACTTGAATACACTTTATTGGCTTCAAAGCAGTAAGATTTGCATGTATTGAATTCAGTCCAAAGCCATATGTGGCATATTGTCACAAAACCGGTCCTTTTACAAGGTTATGTTGTCTTTAATTTTTTAAAGACGGTCTAAATGAACCAAGATCCCAATATTTCTGAACTTTGAACGTTTTATTGGGATCCTTTTGTTTATATCTAACAGGTAATGCCTCAGCAAGAAGGCTTTCTCGTCTTTAATAGGAAACTTGTATAATCAAGAGGACGTGGCCAACTCTCTAACTGGACGAGTCTGATCGGTTCTGGAGTTAGTTAAGTCAGGGTCACTGTTGGAACTGGATGCTCCCCCCATCCATCTGCCCTTCTGACCTTATAACCTGTAAGCCTTTGTGTCAGTTTTACTCTTGGTGCTAAGGGGTTTGCTTATTGGGATTGTTGCAAGTATTTGGAACAGGATCCTAAAGTCTGGATAGCCTGTTGGGTTTATATAGATTCAGTTATTCAGGTATTCTATTTTGGGTTTCTTGTGTTTCATTCGGTAATTTGGTAAATAAATGCTATTTGTTTAAAACTCGGCAGTCTGACCAGCTAATTCACTCAAGAAAGATCCATTCTACACTAACTTTTAGAAATAACAAAGTTACGGTCTGGGCTAGTTGCTTAAAATGTTCTGTGGGGTCGGGCCTGTTCCATAACAGAATGCAGGCCATTTGAGGGATTTAGGCAGCGAGTGGCAAGTATTAGTGTCTCCTATTCCGTGTGTTGATTTGGTGGGGACACAGAGCTTTAGACAGCAATTGCTCTTGCAGGAATCAAGGATGTTTTGGAGGTGGAAGATGTGACCTTGGGGTTTTTAACAAAATGCACATAAGTCCAAGTTGTGGGAATTAGTAGAAAAGCGTGTGTTGAAGCTAATTCCTAACGTGAGGAAAGATGAGATGATTGCAGCAGTATCTTAGTATTCCAATTTGCTGGAAACTCCATCAGGATCTGTAGAGATGAGCAAACTTCAATTTAAATGGCGCAGCTTGAGTTAAACGGTAAATGAAGCAGGTTGAGGTACGGCTAAAATCAGAAGAGAAAGAACGAGAATGAATAGCTTTAGCAGAGGAAAGCAAAAACAATGAATGTCCTTAGCAGGAGAGAAAGAAAAATACAGAGGGTTTGTGCTTCAGAGATAGACACTTAGGATGGAAAGTCAGCTCAAAAGGATGGGGATGAAGGCTGAAGGTGAGCTTAGTGAAGAACAGAGTGAGGATGAGCAAAACCATGGTAGTCAAAAGCCTGGTATATATATCCAGTCCTTGCCTAAATTTGATGAGTAGGATATGGAAACTTTTTCCATTTCATTTGAAAAAGTGGCTAAACAATTGCAGTGGCCAGTGACCATGTGGGTTTTGTTGATCCAAACAAAACTTGTAGGTTGAGTTCGGCAAGTATTCGCAATGCAACACTAACAGATAAGGGATCTGGGGTGTATGAAGAGGTAAAGAAAGTGCATATGAGTTTGTGCCAGAATCCGACAGACAACATTTCAGGAATACAAGGAGGGATCCTGATCAAGCATATATTGAGTTTGAAAGGATCAAACAAAGTAACTTTGATAGCTGGAAAAGAGCTTTACAATGCTCTAAGAGAGACAATTACTTTGGAGGAGTTCAAAGATTCACTGCCTGACATAGTGCAAACACATTCGGAAGAGTAGAGGTTAAAACGGCAAGGCTGGCAGCTGAAGTGGCGGATGATTATGAATTGGTCCATAAAACATGGTTTGGCTTTTGGAATCAATTTCAGTCCATGAGCGATAGAAACTGGGGCAAAGAGCATCCTCACGTGGGAGGGAAAGGTAGGTCTCGAAGAAGGTCATAAGGATAATTTCGCACAGGCTAAAAAGTAAACACTTGAAGGAAACAAAGAAGTTTAAAAGGTCCGGTGCTTTCATTGCAATAAATTATGTCACATGAAATCACTGCATTGGAGGGTTCAGGAAAAAAAATAGAGATGCAGGAAAAGAGGATAAGCTTGGATGTTTTGTAGGGGTGGTAACAGAAAGCACAGTGGAAGCTAGAAAGCTGCATTAGAGTGTATAAGCTGATCAGAGGTTTGTTAAAGAGGAAGTGGCAGATCTGCTTCGAAAATATACCTGCAAAGGGAAAGGTTACAGACATAGAGCATGTAAAGAGGATGCAATATTAAGGGACACAGGACCCTCTTAGTCTGTGATGTTGCAAGATCAGGAGATATATACTCCAGAAGTACTATTTCCAGAAAAGGTACTACGAAAGAGAATTCACCTTGAGTCAAAAAGTGCATAATGATGTAAAGCGAGTATAGAATGTCCAGAAAAGTGTGGAGAAATTGTGGTAGGATCATTGGACAAACTCTCAGCTCCAGGAATACAATCTATCCTTGCAAAAAGTACAGCTGATTCACCGGTTGAACTGCTGCCAACTCTGGTTGAAAAGCCAGTGGAGTCGCAGGCAACTGAAGAACTGCAGGTGTCTTATCCTGGAAGTTTCCTGAGTGTGGGTAACGAAGCCCCAATGTGACCAGTTGAAACAGGAGATATCAAAAAGGTAAAGATAAAGAAGCTGAAGTGGCATTTAACGAGACTTTGTTCCATCATATAGCTGTGAAAAAACTATTGAGCAAATAGGGCATCATGCAAATATTTTAGTTCATTTAAACTAATTGAGTTACAGCAGAAAGTAAAAAGGTTAAAGGAATTTTATCAAAAAGCATACACGTTAGGAATTTTGAATGCATCCCTGAATGTTATTACCCTAAAACGTATGTCCAAATGAGGAAGTGGAGACTATCACATACTCAAGGAGATGATAATTGGGCAGAAGTTCATCAAATCATATTGCCAATGGGATACAGAAAAGAGGTGATGTGAATGGCGCATGAGCTACCACTTCGAAGTCACTGAGGAGTGAGGAAAACACAGGCTGAAAGACAGAGACATTTTTCTGGCCTGGACTCCAACAGAATGTAATTGAATTTTGCCAGATGTATCATACATATCAGGTAATTGGAAAAAAACCACAAGAGATCATAAAACCTTCGCCGTTCTTAACTATTCCTGCATTTGAAGAACCTTTTACAAGAGTCTTGATTGATTGGCTACGTCCCCGAACTCAAACAAAAAGGTGGGCACCAGTATTTGTTAACAATAATGGATGTATCGACTGGATTTCCAGAGGCCATCCCAAGCTGCCGTATCACAGCTAAAAGAATTGCAAAGGAATTACACTTTTCAAAAAATAGACACGGACTACGAATAGAGATACAGTGAGGTCAAGGTTCAAAATTCACATTTAATTTATTCACTATGATGTTTTAGTCATAAAGCAATTTAAATCGACTGCATACCATCCAAAATTGCAGGGAGCGTCAGAAAGGTGACATTAAACATTAAAGACCATATTGAGGGCTTATGATCAGGATTATCCAACTGACTAGGGTAAGGTAATTCCATTTGCGCTTTTTGTGATCAGGGATAACCAAATTAAGAGAGCAAATTCAATCCATTTGATATATTTTGTGGACATCAATTGAGAGGATCATTAATATTGATTAAGGAGAAAATAGTAAATCAGAATTCAAAGGCCACACATTTGGACTAGGTCTCAAACTTTAGGGAACGATTAGGGTGCCGGGGAGCTGGCTGGACAGCATTTAAAAGTATTGCAGCATGCAATAAAGCAGGAAGCGGACAGTGATAGGTGAACTATGAAAAACAAAGTTTTTGGACCTTACCAAATACAACGGATATAGATTGAGGATAACTACTTGATAGGGACTCCAAAAAGAAAGAAATCTCACAGCGTATGTCACGTGAATATGCTAAAAATGTACTTTGATGGGGAAGGAAAAACAGAGGACAAGGTGGTAATGATTACAGCACCGAAGTAAGAACCAATTTTAGAGGATTTTGAATCGGATATTCCTCAAATTAAAGTGGACAATGAGATGCTTGTCTAAAATTGGGATGATTTATTGTTTTACCTTGATGAGATAAATTGAAATGATCAGAAAGAGTTATTACTATCACATGTGGAATTTCGCAGATATTAACTTGGAAGTACTGACCTAATTGTGCATAATGTAGCTATAGGAGATGTCGTTACCATTAACCAACATCCTTACGGGCCTAATCCTCTAAAGTTGGCACAGGCTCAGAAGGAGATTGAATGCCAGCTCTAAGATGACATAGTCAACATGTGTTACAGTGACTGGACATCACCCATAGTCATGGTGCCAAAGCCAAACGGTACCCAACGATTATGTGTGGGCTATCATAACGTCAATGCAGTTTAAAATGTTGATTATTCCCAGTTCCACGGTTTGAAAACTGAGTTGAAAATGTGGGACAAGCAACTTCCATTTGGTATGAAAAATGTGCCATCCACATTGCAGGGACTAACCAATAAATTGCTGGATTATCCAATCTGTGGTTTACATTGATGACCTTGTGATTTTTAGTGACTCATGGAAGAAACACTACAGCATCTATTAGACTTGTTCGATCGACTTCGGAAGGCAGTCTTGGTGGTAAACCGAGCGTAAAATGAATTTGCCAAAGCAAAAGTCACCTTCCTTGGCCATGCTATTGGACATAGATAAATGGTGCCATGAGATTTTAACGTGACGTTAATTGGGGAACCTCGCATCCTGTTGACGAAAGGAGCAGTTCCTGGGATTAAGACAATTTTATCGAATGTTTGTGCCTCATTTTCGCAGTGTGACTGCTCCACTCACTGAATTGTTAAAGAAAGGCAAGAAGTTTCATTGCTCAGAGGACTGTCAGAAGGCATTTGACAGCATTTGAAATATGTGTTAACCACTGCCCACGATCAGACACATCTGATTATGCAAAACCATTCAAGGTGGATTTAAATGCGAATGATGTGGATTTCGTTGTTGGGCTCTTGCAGGAAGATGACGGGAAGACAGAGAGACCTACTGGGTATTCGTCCAAGAAGTTCAATGTTCATTAGTAGAAATATTTAACAGTTGAGAAAGAGACTGTGATTTTTGTGTTGGTCTGACAACATTTTACTGTTTATATTAATGGCAATGTATCGGAGACAACCATTTACACTGATCATAACTCAATGAAGTCTTTTTGAGAAATGTTAGGCCAAAAATGCGAGACTGTTTAGCTGGAGCCTGTTGCGACAGCCATTCAATTTGAAAATTGTGCACGTGGCAGGTCTTGAAAACATGATTGCCAATACATTGTTGAGACTGGAGTGACAAATGGAGGCACTCAATGATGAATATACCACACACTGAATCTGGATGTAGTTGTGCATGTTTGCATGTTTATAATAAATGAATATACATGCTCATTGCAGAGTGCAAACTACTATTTTTGGGAGTTTTGAAAACTGAAGCCATCTTGGATATTGAAGATTCGGTTTTATACTGGGGGAGCTGTCACACAGGGGTATCTTTCCAAGGTTATGTTGTCCAAAATTTTTTTCAGAGAGGTTCTAAACGACCCAATGTTCTCAATTTTGAATGCTTCATTGGGGTCCTTTGTTTTCTTTTACCTAACTGATAATGCCTCGGGCAGAAGGTTTTCAAGCCTTTTAATAAAACTGGTGTAATC
Organism: Chiloscyllium plagiosum; assembly: GCF_037043375.1. NCBI lineage: Eukaryota > Metazoa > Chordata > Chondrichthyes > Orectolobiformes > Hemiscylliidae > Chiloscyllium > Chiloscyllium plagiosum. Next base: position 96,876,558 of record NW_028270156.1, on the reverse strand, counting down.
AAGAGGATGTGGCCAGCTCTCCAGCTGCACAGGTTAGTTCAGTTCGAGGGTTGGTTGAGTCAGGTTCACTGTTGAAACTGGATGCTCCCCCCCTCCTTCAGTCCTCTGACTTCGTAAACTATAAGCTTTTTTATGTGTAATTTTTACTCTTTGTGCTCAGGGGTTTGTTTATTGGGATTGTTGCAAGTAATTTGGATCAGCATTTTTAATTCGAGGTAGCCTGTCAGTTTCGGATAGGATGAATTATTCAGGTACAGTGTTTTCGGTTCGTTGTGTTTCATTCCTTATTTTTACAAATACATGCTGTTTGTTTAAAAGTCGGAGTTGGACCAACTAATTCACTTTGGGAATATCCACTATACACTTCCCTTCAACAAATGGCAACATTACGGACTGGGCTACGTGCTTAAGAATGTTTTGAGTGGTCGGGCCTGGTCCATAACAATGTACAATAACCTTGTTTATTAAAAGTCGTGAATTAATGAGTAAGGGATGGAATGAATATGATAATGGCTTTGAGACAGAAAGGGCTGCGACCAGTGGCTGAGGAGACCTGAGGGGGATGCAGTAATACCTCCCAGTCACTAGTATTCAGCTAAGACTGTTTCTGACAAATGGAATGAAATGCAGTGCAGAGCAAGATAACAGATGACCCCTGATATATGGAATGTTGAACGACAATGTGAATGGAATAGGACAATTTTAAATGTGAAGTACATAGTTATATTGTATATATCGACTGCTTAATCACAGGTTATACAGGTTGTTCAGATTGTTTATATCGGGACGGGATATACAGAAATAAAAACAGACACAGATTACAAAGTGTGTTGGGTTACAGTGAGTTTCAGCAGAGTAAGAGTGAAGACACAGCTCATACTGAGCTGGTACAGAGATGATGGGCTGCATGACAACTATCTTTTTTGTAATTATTCAGAGAAACGTGTTGAAAATGTTCAGTGACTGAGGAGATAAGTCTAGTCATAAACACACAGGCAATATCGTAATTAATAAACTTTTTTTTACTTTTCATCAAGTGTAGATGTCTCTAAAAAGCCTTTTAAATCAAAATCACATTGGTGAGATCCGCGCATTTATTTTCAGAACTTAAAGAAGAAACAGATTCCAGTGTAATACCTGTGTCACTGGCACAAGTGATAGGAACAGGAATGGAGCATATTGTCCAAATATAACCAACATCCAGACCAATCAAGAAAAAGTGGTAATCTGAAATGCAAATGCAAAATTATGGAGAAAAGCAACAGATGACACAGGATCTGGGCAGAGAAACAGTGTTATCAAGTCTTATATGCACCTATCTTGAACAAGTTATGTTGGACTCAAAAGAAGTTAATTCCATTTTTCTCTGCTCCGATACTGCCTGAACAGCGTGGTTTCTCTCCAGCACTTTCAATTGGTGCAATGGCAGGAAACAGTGTGATGGTGAGCGGTTGCTATTCGAACTGAAGGCTTGTGCCCAGCAGTGTTCCATAGAGGCTGGATCTGAATTTTCTTTGTTTGTCGTTTATGCAAATGATTTGCATGAGAATATCGAAGGCATGATTCATAAGTTTGTGAATGACACCAAAATTGGTGGCACAGTGGACATTGAAGATTGTTTTCTAAGAATGCAAAAGGATCTTGATGAAATGGGTCAATAGACTGACAGATAGCAGATAGAGTTCAAGCTGGATGAATGTGAGGTGCAGGCAATAGTGTGTGTTTGTTGCTGTCTGTTGCACCAGGAATGGGATGATTTTATTTCCCATATCCTGGGTTCAAAATATCGATATCCTTCATGATCTTTGAGAGGCCTAACCCTCTCTATGGTTACCCTCTTGCTGTTAATGCAGTTGCACAATATTTTTGGATTATCCTTAACCTTAACTGCCCATACTATCTCATATTGCCTTTTTGATTTCCTGATTTCTCTCGAAATAATGCCACCCCCCACTCTTTATATTGACTAAGCGATTAAATTGAATAAAGTTGTCCATATCTAAAGTAAGATATTCTTTGATTCTTGAATAAAAGCTCAATAACTGTAGTTGTCCATTGTTCCTTAATCTTCCCTTCACTTTAACAGGAACATAATGCCTCTTAACTCCTGTCGTCACACTGTTGAATGCCTCCCGCTTGTCAGACATTGTTTTACCTGCTGACAGTCTACTTCAATCAAGCTTGTGTAAGTCCTTGTTCCATCCCATTAACATTCATGGTACTCCAAATAAATAAAAATTAATGAAAGGCTTATTCTTTTCCATAACCATTATGAAACTAATAGAATTATGATTGCAATGCCCAAAACATGCCCTCACGTTTACTTTAATCACTTGCCCTGCCTTTTGCACAAAAGAAGGCTTAGTTTTGCTCCATCTCTGTTAGAATCATCCGGATATTTGTGAAGAAAATTTTCGTGAACATATTTGACAAATTCTTCACCATCCAACCATTTAACTGCGGTAGTCCCAATCAATTTTAAGAAAATTAAAATCCCCCATTATTACAACCTTATTAAGCTTATATATATCCGAGATTTCCCCACATGTTTGTTTCTCAATTTCTTTCTTACTGTTGGAGAGCAAACGGTGCAATACAATCAATGTGTTCTTTCCTTTCTTCTTTTTAATTTTGACCAATATATTTTCACTGGACGGTCTTTCACAAAAGAGCAATTAGTGCAATATGTTCAAAGTCAACTTTATTTTCTTATTTTTAATGCTAGCTGCATATTTTAACTAGATAATTTTTCAGAAATATCATCCTCAGTTCCAGCAATAATTTATTCCTTAATCAAAAATGGCAGACCGCCCCCTCCCTGCCCTCCGCATATATTTTCCACCCTTTCTATGACGCTAAACAACTGGAACATTGAATTGCCAACTCTCAGCTTGAACATCACTCAGGTGAAAGTGAGGACTGCAGATGCCGGAAGTTAGAGTCGAGAGAGTGGTGCTGGAAAAGCACAGCAGGTCTGGCAGCATCCAAGGAGCAGGGAAATCGACACTTCAAGAAGAATCCCTTCATCAGCCCATTCCTGATCAAGGGCTTTTGTCCAACACGTTGATTGTCCTGCTTCTCACATGCTGCCTGACCTGCTGTGCTTTCCCAGCAGTACATTTCCGAGTTGATCATCTCTCAACCAATTTCCTGTAATACATATGATGTCCAGATCCCATGTTCTGAAACATGCCCCGAGTTCATCAGCCTCCCCTGTAAGACCCCTCACATTGAAATAAATGCAATTTCGTGCTTTAGAATTACTATATACTTTTGACTCTCGTTTTTCTTTTCTAATTGATGTGCACCTGTCAAATTCATAAACTTGTCCATCCATCCTACTATTTATTATTCTACTTGGAATATCCCCTTTGTCAACTCTATCAACATAAAGCCTCCCTACATAGAAGGAGCAAATCTCCCAGCTAAGATATTGGTTGCTTTCCAGTTTAGATTGGACCAATCGTTTCTGAACAGGTCATTTCTATTCTAAAATAGATTCTAATTTCCCAAAAATCTAAATCCCTCAATAACACAGTAGCTCCTCAGCCGTTGGGTTTTCTCTGTTAACCTTTTGTTCCTTCCCAGCTGAGTTTGGCATTGGGAGTAAACCAGAAAGTTTTGCTTTAAAGGTTTTATTATTAATACTCTAACTCACCTCTTAAGTTCATTCTGTACTGCTTTTATCTTTCCCTAAAAGTATCATTCCTGCCAATATCTACAATAATGTTTCTCTACTCAATCTCACCTTTAACAACGTGCTTGAAATGTTTCGAGACGTTCTTCATCTTAGCACAGGGAAATCAACAAAGCATCCTGAATTACCGGTCACTGCCATAGAATCTTCTGTTAATGCCCCGATAGAAAAGTCCACTGAAGCAATACTTCCACTAAATCTTCTCAAACGCTGCTGAACATAAGAATAATTCCAAGTGCCCAATATTTGATTGCTCTTCCATTTCGTTCAATCCCCTTCAGCTGTTCTAAAAGCTGAAAAGCATTTTGGTAGAGGAATAGCCACCGAAGAATTTTGAACTACGTTCTCATCTATCCTGAGAGCCACACATCTATATGACTGATATGCTGGATAATATTTTCTTTCTAACTCTTCCAGCCATCCTCTCTGTGCCTTATATGAGACTTCAATAATATTATGCCTAAAAGCTGAATTTTTAATGACTCCTTCTGTTACCTTTCATTACCTACAGACAATACTGTTAAAATTGAAAAATATATACATATAGGTATCAAACATAGAAAAATTAAACAAAATCAACCATTTAGCTAAATTAATAAAAATATTCCTCTTCAATAAAGTCCGAGAAGAAAATAGTTTTCTCCAGAGCTGAAAACGTGTAGGATTCTCCGGAAGGAAGGTGCACCTCCTGATTTTAATTAATTAAATAAATTAAATTAATTTAAAAAAACTTCTGCAGTGTAATAAAAGAAATCTTTTAAAACAAAAATAGACATTTCGTTTTTTTTGTAAACCACCCTTAAAAATCTCTTTAAAAAAAAATTCGTTTAAAAGAAAATCGTGAATTTTTTTGCTGTTTTGTTTGTTTTTGCATGTTAATAAAACAAAATAGAAATAATTATGTTAATTTAATTAACTATAATATTGACTGCAAAAAAGACTATATTAAATATTCAACTGTCTGAAATCCCAGGAGCAGCTAGAAGATCCACGCTGCTCTAAGAACATTTTTTGAAAATGTTTTTACAATATGAAGAAAAGTAGACATATGATTTAATAATTGTTTCCAGTTCAAGGTGGACTTGACGATATGATTTGATCTCCTGCTGTGAGTCTATATATATAATTTAGTTGAAATAATGAATCAGTCACTATCGTAGAGACAAAAACTTCCTTCAGCTCTGACTATAGCAGGGAACGATACAAAGAACATTATCGAGGTCCACGTGGAACACAAATGCTGCCGTGAAAGCCATCTAAACCTAATCCAACACTAATTACGTACAAGCTTAATAAATAAAACATACGGAGGTGCATAGTATAAAAGCAGAATTCAGATCCATGTCCAATATAAAATTTGTGGCTCCCTCATAAAAAAGAACTCAACTGCATCACGCTGCAAATTCACCAAAATAGGAAAACAAGCGAATGGAATTCTCAATGCTTTCCCTATGAACAATATCTGAAGAACAGGAGAAAATTAAGGCTTAGTTGCGAACTTCATAAACGATGATGATGAGAATGGGAGGGATGGAGTTTGGAGGGACTGATAAAGAATGTTGTGGATGACAGAAAGATGAACTGGTGGTTCACAGTGAGGAGGAACGTATGAGGATACAAGATGGTATAAACTGGTTGTTCAGCTGGACAGATCAATTTAACACTGATACCTTTCAGAAGTAACAAGATAAGAGTGTACTCAAACTGAAGAGAGGTTGGATTTACTTGATTTTACTTTTAAGCAAAGAAGGCTGAGAGGAGCTCCTGATGGAGGTGTTTAACAACATGAGGGGTCTAGACAAGGAAAACAAAGAGTAGCTCTTCCCCTTACACGAAGGCTCAATAATAAGGAAATATTTCATTTAAAGAATGCACTGCTTTTCCATTCAACTCGTCATTGTGCTCAAACACAGGCACATTTTCCTAATATGATCCAAAGACCAATATTTGCCCGTTCCTTGACATGCCTAGATCTATATAAAGATTTAAAAGGGATTTACCTCGTGGGTCGGGCCTCCATTTGCTGAGAGGTGTGAGGGAGGAGCGAACGACTTCTGGAAAGTCATATATTTGTGTGGTTGCATTACCCGAAACACTACTCGGGTAGTGTCTCCCACCCATCTCCTCCTCTGACAGGAAAAAAAAAACTTCTGTGCACCAGATTGGTAAGGTAGCGAGTTTACTTTTAATTCCACCTTTTTCAGCAATCTCTGTGGGAATTCAGAATAATGGGAATGGAGGTGAGGGCAGTTGAATGTTCCTCCTGCAGAATGTGGGAGGTAAGGGTCACCACTCGTGTCCCTGCTGACTACATCTGCAGGATGTGCACCCAACTGCAGTTCCTCGAAAACCGCGTTAGGGAACTGGAGCTGGAGCTGTATGAACTTCGGATCATTCGGGAGGCAGATGGAGTTATTGTGAGGAGTTACAGGGAGGTAGTCACTTCTCAGGTACAAGAAAAAAGGCAAATGGGTTACAGTCAGGGGATGGAAAGGGAACCGGCAGGCAGTGCAGGGATCCCCTGTGGCCATTCCCCTCAACAATAAGTATACCGTTTTGGATATTGTTGGGGGGGTACTTATCAGGGGAAAGCAGTGGGGCACAGGGCTCTGGCACAGTCTGTCCCTGCTGCTCAGAAGGTAAAGGGGAAGAGGAGCAGAACAGTAGTCACTGGGGACTCCATCATTAGCGGGACAGATAGGATGTTCTGTGGTGTGTTGCCTCCCAGGTACCGGGGTGCGTGATGTCTCTGATCGAGTTTTTGGGATCCTTAAAGGGGAGGGGGAGCAGCCCCAAGTCGTGGTCCACATTGGGACTAACGACATAGGTCGGAAGCGAGGTGGGGATTTAAGGCAGAAATTTAGGGAGCTAGGATGGAAGCTTCGAGCTGGGACGAACAGAGTTGTTGTCTCTGGTTTGTTGCCCGTGTCACGTGCTAGTGATTCTGGGAACAGGGAGAGAGAGGAATTGAACACGTGGCTACAGGGATAGTGCGGAAGGGAGGGTTTTGGATTCATGGATAATTGGGGCTCTTTCTAGGGTAGGTGGGATATCTACAAGCAGGATGGTCTTCATCTGAACCAGAGGGGCACCAATATCCTGGGGTGGGGGCGAAATTCGCTAAGGCTATTCGGGTAGGTTTGAACTAATCCAGCAGGCTGATGGGAACCAAAATTGTAGTTCAAGTATAGAAAAGGTTGAGAGTAGGGAGGTCCCAAATTAACTTTCCGGCATGCAAGATGGCACCAGCAAGCAAGAAGTTGGTTTGAAGTGTGTCTAATTCAACGCCAGGAGCAACTGGAATAAGGTAGGTGAACTTGCAGCATGGGTTGATATCTGGGACTTCGATGCTGTGGCCATTTCGGAGACATGGTTAGAGCAGAGACAGGAATGGTTGTTGCAGGTTCCAGGATTTAGATTTTTCAGTAAGAACAGAGTAGATGGTAAAAGAGGGGAGGTGTGGCATTGTTAGTAAAGGACAGTATTACAGTTGTAGAAAGGATGTTTGGGGAATCGTCAACTGAGGTAGAATGGGCTGAGTTTAGAAACAGGAAAGGAGATGTCATCCTGTTGGGAGTTTTCTATAGGCCTCCGAAGAGTTCCAGAGATGTAGAGGACAGGATAGTAAAGATGATTTTCGATAGGAGTGAAAGAGACAGGATAGTTGTCATGGGGGACTTCAACTTTCCAAATATTCACTGGGAACATTATAGTACGAGCAATAGAGATGGGTCAGTTTTTGTCCAGTATGTGCAGGAGGGCTTCTTGCCACTGTATGTCGACAGCCCAACAAGGGGTGAAGCCACATTATATTTGGTACTGGGTAATGAGATCGGCCAGATGTTAGACTTGGAAGGAGGTGAGCACTTTGGTGAAAGCGATCACAATTCTGTTATATTTACTTTAGTGATAGAAAGGGATAGGTGTATACCACTGGGCAAGAGTTACAGCTGGGGGAGAGGCAATTATGATGCGATTAGGCAAGATTTAGGAAGAATAGGATGGAGAAGGAAACTGCCGGGGATGGGCACATTAGAAAAGTGGAGCTTATTCAAGGAAAAGCTCCTGAGTGTCCGAGATAGGTATGTACCTGTCAGGCAGGAAGGAAGCCGAAGTGCGCGGGAGCCATGGTTTACGAAGGGATTGGAATTTCTGGTCAAGAGGAAGAAGAAGGCTTATGTTAGGATGAAATGTGAAGGCTCAGTTAGGGCACTTGAGGGTGACAAGGTAGGCAGGGAAAGACCTAAAGAGAGAGCTCAGAAGAGCCAGGAGGAGACATGAGAAGTTGTTGGCGGATAGGATCAGGATAAGCCCAAAGGCTTTTTATAGGTATTTAAGGAATAAAAGGATAAAGAGAGCAAGATTAGAGCCAATCAAGGATAGTAGTGAGAAGTTGTGTGTGGAGTCTGAGGAAATAGGGGAAGCACTAAATGAATATTTTTCAACAGTATTCACTCTAGAAAACTACAGTGTTGTCGAGGAGAATACAGAGGTACAAGCTACTAAACTAGATGTGATTGAGGTTCACAAGGACGAGGTATTCTTGAGAAGGTGGCCAGACAGGTAGATGAAAGCAAACCGGTAGATGTGGTGCATTTTGGATTTCAGCAAGGTGTTCGATCAGGTTCCCCACCGTAGGCTATTGCACAAAATGCGGAGGAATGGGATTGTGGGAGATATAGCAGTTTGAATCAATAATTGGCTTGCTGAAAGAAGACAGAGGGTGGTAGTTGATGGGAAATGTTCAGGCACACAGATCCTTGAAAGTTGCCACCCAGGTTGAGAGGGTTGTTAAGAACGCAGACAGTGTTATAGCTTTTATTAATAGAGGGATCGAATTCCAGAACCATGAGGTTATGCTACCCCTGTACAACACTCTGCTGCGGCCGCACTAGGAGTATTGTGTACAGTTCTAGTCACCGCATTATAAGAGAATGTGGAAGCTTTGGAAAGGCTGCAGAGGAGATTTACTCAAATGTTGCCTTGTATGGAGGGTAGCCCTTGCAAGGAAAGGCTGAGAGACTTGAGGCTGTTCTAATTGCTGAGAAGAAGGGTCAGAGGTGACATAATAGAAACATATAAAATAATCAGAAAGGTTAGATAGGGTGGACAGGGAGAGCCTTTTTTCCAAGTATGATGACGGCGAGCAAGAGGGGACATAGCTTTAAATTGAGGGATGATAGATATAGGACAGATGTCAGAGGTAGTTTCTTTAATCATAGAGAACTAAGGTTATGGAATGCTTTGCCTCCAACGGTAGTAGATTCGCCAACTTTAAGTACATTTACGTCGTCATTGGACAAGCATATGGAAGTGCATGAAATAGCATAGGTTAGATGGGCTTCAGATTGGTACGACACGTCGGACCAACATCGAGGTCCGGAGGGCCTGTACTGCGCTGTATTGTTCTACGATCTATGACTAATATCCACTTCGCATCTTCCTTTTCTAACCAATTCAATGTTTGTATTCTCCCACAATACGTTCAACGCATCGAACTGGGGTCCTTTCGCGCGTTAGGCGAACGTGATGACCACAACACTACAGAAACAAGCCGCAGCCGCACGTCTTGTGGCTCAGTGGCATCCAGCACTGAAAGTTGAAGCCATTCCATGTTTCACCTTTCTGTTTCCAACAGCTCATTGTTGTCCAGTGGAATTGACATCTTGAAAACGTTAAAAAAAAGACACGTGAAATTGATGACAAAATATAGACAAGGATGTCGTCAATGTTTGGACAGTAGGGCAAGGTGGAATAGTTTGGGGCCACTTTCCCTGCAGCGTAACGGCTGAGATATGATCTTATGGAAAGGTTGTAAACAGAGTATTTACGTGTTTTGCCCTAGCTGGAGAGAGTTGAAAACTCGAAAACATAGGTTTAAGGTGAGTGGGCTGAAATTGACAAAGGACCTGAGGCACATTTCCCACACAAAGGATTGTGCGTGTATGGATTGAGCTACCAGAGGACGTGGAGGAGGCTATTACAGTCAGAAAATTGCAAAGGTAACCGGAAGAGTTTCTGGTTAGAAACGGTTTAGAGGGATTGGGGCCAAATACTGGGGAATGGGATTTGTTTACTTTTGGCTATGTGGTGACATAGTAACAGAAGTCAAAAGGTAATTACCTCACCCCACCCCCACTCCAGAAGAGGTGCTAACTGCCCTTGAGTGCTTTTTGTTCTCGATGTGAAGAGCTCTCACGCCTGAGTCACCTTCACGTCTCTGGTTGCTGAGTGAATCACACCGAAGGAATTTCACCAGAGCTGCAACTGCCTCACTTCCCCACTCGCCCTCCCGTTTACATTTTCCTGCTCGTCAGTGATTTAAAGAAAACCAAATGGGTTCGATGTCATTCTGTAGCCTCTCTGTCGATTCCTCCGTTTCAGTTCCAACACGACTTAGATCTCGGGGCGCACCTTAATACAAGCGACGCTACGAAAGCGCAAGTTCAAAGGTTCCTCTGAAAGTGTAATTTCTTTCATTGCTGTTGCTGGTTGAATGTGCGACTAACGTGCGAACCGGTCCAAAACATGATTCAGGACCTCTGGTGCCAATTCTCGCACGTTGAATAACGACAGGCAGCTTCCAAATGAGGGCTTTCAGAGACGACTTTGGGCAAGGAATGCAAATGCGGTACTGCTTTTCGTGGACGGAACAGAAGGCGGTAACTACACTCTCAAACAGAATGGCATATGATCAGAACCAGGTTGGAGAAAAACTTTACAATGCTTTGCACAGTAATTAAATGGAATTGCATTACATTACATTTCACTACGAGAGCAGATTTGTTCAAGCAAATTCGAAGGCAGGTTTGCAGATGGGAAAGCAAGCAAGAAAGCTCCGTTCTTGTCCATGTAAAAGGCAGGAGCTGAAAAACGAAACAGTTTCTGCCCAGTTTCGAACTGGGGATCTTTCGCGTGTGAGGCGAACGTGATGACCACTACACTACCGAAACAAGCCGCAGGCACCCGACCTGCAGTTCAGTGGCATCCAGCACTGAAAGTTGAAGCCATTCCACGTTTCACCTTTCTGTTTCCAACAGCTCGTTGTTGTCCAGCGGAATTGACATCTTGAAAACGTAAAACAAAGACCCGTGAAATTGATGACAAAATGTAGACAAAGATGTCGACAATGTTTGGACCGTATGACGAGTTGGAATAGTTTGGGACGACTTTCCCTGCAGCGGAACGGCTGCGACATGATCTGATGGAAGGCTTGTAAATTGAGTATTTACGTGTTTTACCCAAGTTGGGGTGAGTTGAAAACTCGAGAGCATAGGTTTAAGGTGAGTGGGCTGAAATTGACAAAGGAGCTGAGGCACATTTCCCACACAGAAGGATGTGCGTGTTTGGGATGAGCTACCAGAGGAAGTGGAGGAGGCTATTACAGTCAGAAAATTGCAAAGGTAACCGGAAGAGTTTCTGGTTAGAAACGGTTTAGAGGGATTGGGGCCAAATACTGGGGAATGGGATTTGTTTACTTTTGGCTATGTGGTGACATAGTAACAGAAGTCAAAAGGTAATTACCTCACCCCACCCCCACTCCAGAAGAGGTGCTAACTGCCCTTGAGTGCTTTTTGTTCTCGATGTGAAGAGCTCTCACGCCTGAGTCACCTTCACGTCTCTGGTTGCTGAGTGAATCACACCGAAGGAATTTCACCAGAGCTGCAACTGCCTCACTTCTCCACTCGCCCTCCCGTTTACATTTTCCTGCTCGTCAGTGATTTAAAGAAAACCAAATGGGTTCGATGTCATTCTGTAGCCTCTCTGTCGATTCCTCCGTTTCAGTTCCAACACGACTTAGATCTCGGGGGGGATCATAATCATAGCGACGCTATTAATTACGCAAGTCGAAAGGTTCCTCTGAGAGTGCAATTTCTTTCATTGCTGTTGCTAATTGAATGAGTCACCACTTCCTGTCTCACTTACAGCCTCACGCCCTCCAGTCATCATTGCCTTTCACTTTACTCAAACGCCCTGCTCCACTACTCCCTTCTCCCGATCGCTTGCGGGCATCCACGTAGAACCTGCAGGTGTTCGAAACTCATTCATGGCGTATAGATGTCACTCAATGGCATTGGATTCACTGCCCATCCCTAATTACTCCAGTGATTGAGATGATGAGGTACTGTACAGAAACTTGAGCGAACTTAACATAGAGGTACAGTCAAGATGCTGTTAGCGAGGGAGTTCCACGATTTAGAAATAGCCAGATACTTCCAACTCAGAAAGGCGAGATCCCTGATAGGTGATTTGCGGTCACAGTTTTCTCTTGTTTCTGCTGCTATTGTCCTTTAGAGATAGATGTAAACAATCACAGGATTGATTCTGGCAACCAAAATAAAAACTCGAGAGCATAGGTTTAAGGTGAGTGGGCTGAAATTGACAAAGGAGCTGAGGCACATTTCCCACACAGAAGGATGTGCGTGTTTGGGATGAGCTACCAGAGGAAGTGGAGGAGGCTATTACAATCAGAAAATTGCAAAGGTAATCGGATGAGTTTCTGGATAGGATGGGTTTAGAGGGATTGGGGCCAAATGCTGGGGAACGGGACTTGTTTAATTTTGGCTATGTGGTGAGCATGGACGAGATACACCGAGGTATCTGTTTCCACGCGGTGTACCCCAATAACGTCGTGTTGCTTACACCGGCTTAAAAGGATTACTTGTTAGCGGAGTTTGCCGTCGCAGTCTGTGGCACAATCATTTAGTCTGTTCGACTGCTCACGGGAAAGGTAGTATTGTGAAACACTGCAGAAACGAACGACTTCCTTACTTTTGCTCCTACTGACCATACTCTGTGAAATTTTCCCAGATCCTCAGATGAGGATTTTTGCTGCTGGAAGTTACCTCAGAAACCCTGTCAACTCGAAATGTATTGAGCGAATCGCAAAACAGAAAGCATTTAACACGGAACACAAACAAAACTGGCATACCTAATGTATTTTCAGACACAGCGAAGCATGAATGCTAAATGTGAGACAGTCCGAGGGCATGAGTCATAAAGTAATCTCACAACTAACAACAGGGCAATTCCAAACTACTCTTTCAAACATACTGCAGCCTAAGTGCACCACCACTTCCCAGACAATGCTGTAAAGAGAGAAAGAAAGAACATAATAAGAATGGGCCATAAAAAGTGAATTTCACCAATCACAGTCTCGATTAGATTACCTTTCCCTTCCGATGTCTCCAGGACGGAAATGAAGGAAATGGGAGAAATTCAATAACATATGACATCGAAATTCATTGGAACGATTTTCCCATTAGCCAGAAAACCAAATAACGACGAGTCGAGTCACCGCAGGACTTTGTTTCACAACAGCGATGAAATAACAGTCTCCATTCGGTTCCAGTGAAAGCTCAACTTGCCTGGAAGGGCAGAGCTGTTTGCGATTTTCCGCGCGGGAGGCGAACACTATCATAACTGCAGAGACACTTTGAAATATTTGGCACTATCCCACACAACATTTAATTCCCTGGGAAGCAAACCCATTTTTCTTTTGTTTTCAACATCAATATACCGTGGGGACAGAAACAGCATTTTAACGAGCTGCAGCGTTGGAGTTGATCAGCAGAGATGGCAGTGGTGAGATTCCAACCCACGCCGCTTTCGAGAGTGGAACCTGGATCGAGCGCCATCGACCACTCGGCCACCCCACCAGCCGGCCGCGCGCCCCATTTTCTTGCATTTCCAATTGTGCTCCTGCATAACGACAGATGCAAAGTCACATGAAAAGGGTTCCATGATACCTCTCCGACTGGCAAGGCTGCTGCGATGTGCCCGTCTGCAATGTCAATTTCGCAGCAGATAATGATAGCCCTTCAATCCAGACAAAAATCAATGGTAGGCTGAGTCTATCTTTGCAGACTCTTTTCAGCTACAATTGTATCTGTGAGTGCGTGAGAATATATGTTCGCTTATGATTTGGTCAAATAACCATGAACTGCTTGACATTACTGCAATTTCGATTCTTGCTTTGCTAAATGATTTCGCCCATTGCTCGAAGCAGGACGACTTTCACGTTTACACGGAACACGAAACACACCGGACTACAGGGGAAATGCACAAAGCTGAGCTGGCCGTGTTCCACATCATACCGCGCAGCATCGTTTCAGTCACTGTGTCTGTTTTGCAGAATAAGAGTCCCAAAGAATGTTCTCCACCCTAAAACCGGAGGTAGCATTACAATCCGAGAACGACAGATCACATTGTGAGGATGCTCTGACCTCGGAGCCGGTTCGAGATGCCACTTTCCTTGCCTTTTTGCCTTAACCGTGCAATTCGCTGCAGAGATGTTCACACCTGGATATGAGCCACATGGATACCAACTGAGTCGACGAGAAGCGACTCAATAAATTATGCTAAATTCCACGGTGCTTATTAGAAATGCAGTTTCTGTTCACATCAATCTAAAAGACAGTTTCTGAACGTAGTAACAGAAGTCAAAAGGTAATTAGCTCACCCCACCCCCCACTCCGGAAGAGGTGCTAACTGCCCTTGAGTGCTTTTTGTTCTCGATGTGAAGAGCTCTCACGTCTGAGTCACCTTCACACGTCTCTGGTTGCTGAGTGAATCACAAAGAAGGAATTTCAACAGAGCTGAAACTGCCGCACTTCCCCACTCGCCCTCCCCGTTTACATTTTCCTGCTCGTCAGTGATTTAAAGAAAACCAAATGGATGCAATGTCATTCTGTAGCCTCGCTGTCGATTCCTCCGTTTGAGTTCCAACGTGGTTAGATCTCGGGGCGCACCTTAATACTAGCGACGCTATGAAAGCACAGGTGCAGAGGTTCCCCTGAGTGTGATTTCTTTCATTGCTGTTGCTGATTGAATGAGCCACTAACGTGCGAACTGCTCCAAAACATGATTCAGGATCTCTGGTGACAACTCTCGCACGTTGAATAACGACAGACAGCTTCCAAATGATGTCCTTAATAGACGACTTTGGGGGTACATTTGACAGACCGATTAGTTCAGGAATCCGTGGTGCGCTGTGACACCAGCGCATCAGCTTCTTCCCTGTCTTGGAAACGGGCCGCCAGCGCAAGGAATGCCAATGCGGTACTGCTTTTCGTGGAAGGATCAGAAGGCGGTAACTACACTCTCAAACAGAATGGCATATGATCACAACCAGGTTGGAGAAAAAATTACAATACTTTGCACAGTAATTAAATGGAGTTGCGTTACATTTCACTACGAGAGCAGATTTGTTCAAGCAAATTCGAAGGCAGGTTTGCAGATGCGAAAGCAAGCAAGAAAGCACCGTTTTTGTTCATGTTAAATGCTGCAGTTGAGGAGCAAAGCAGTTTCTGCCCAGTTTCGTACTGGGGACCTTTCGCGCGTAAGGCGAACGTGATGACCACTACACTACAAAAACAAGCCGCAGTCGCCTCTGCGGAGGCTCAGTGGCATCCAGCACTGAAAGTTGAAGCCATTTTACCTTTCACCTTTCTGTTTCCAATAGCTCGTTGTTTAATGGGACTTGTTTAATCATGGCTATGTGGTGAGCATGGACAAGATACACCGAAGTATCTGTTTCTACACGGTGTGCGCCAATAACATTGTGTTGCTTACACCGGCTGTAAAGGATTACTTTTTAGGGGAGCTTGCCGTAGCAGTCTGTGGCAGTATCATTTCGTCTGTTCGACTGCTCACCGGACAAGTAGCATTGTGAAACACTGCAGAAACGAACGACTTCCTTACTTTTGCTCCGACTGACCATACTGCGGGAAATTTTCCCAGATTCTCAGTTGAGGATTTTTGCAGCTGGAAGTTACCTCAGAAACCCTGTTAATTCGTAATGTATTGAGCGAATCGCAAAACAGAAAGCATTTAACACGGAACACAAACAAAACTGGCAAACCAAATGCGTTTTCAGACACAGCGAGCATGAATGCTAAATGTGAGACAGGCCGGGGGCATGAGCCATAAAGTAATCTCACAACTAACAACAGGGCAATTCCAAACTGCTCTTTCAAACATACTGGAGCCTGAGTGCACCACCACTTCCCAGACAATGCTGAAAAGAGAGAAAGAAAGAACACAATAAGAATGGGCCATAAAAAGTGAATTTCACCAATCACAGACTCGATTAGATTACCTTTCCCTTCCGATGTCTCCAGGACGGAAATGAAGGAAATGGGAGAAATTCAATAACATGTGACATCGCAATTCATTGGAACGATTTTCCCATTGGCAGAAAACAAAATAACGACGAGTCGAGCCACCGCAGGACTTTGTTTCACAGCAGCAATGAAATAACAGCCTCCATTCGGTTCCAGTAAACGCACAACTTGTCTGGGACAGCAGAGCTGTTTGCGATTTTCCGCGCAGGAGGCGAGCACGATCATGACAGCACAGACACCGGTAAAGTCGGCACTTTCCCACACCACAGTTAATTGCCCGGGAAGCACACACATGTTTCTTCAGTTTTAAACAGAAATGCAGCAGGAGTCGAAACAGCATTTTAACATGCTGCGTCGTTGGAAACGATCAGCAGAAAATGGCAGCGGTGGGATTCGAACCCACGCCTCTGTCGAGAATGCAGCCTAAATCCAGCGCCTTACACCGCTCGGCCACACTACCAGCCGGCCGCGCGCCCCATTTTCTTGCACTTCCAATTGTGATGCTGCATAACAACAGATGTAAAGTCACGTGAAAAGGGTTCCATGATCCCTCTTCGACTCGCACAACTGCTGGGATGTGCCCGTTTACAATATTAATTTCGCTGCAGATAATGATAGCCCATCAATCCAGATAAGTATCAATGCTAAGTTGAGTCTATCTTCTCAGACTCTTTTCAGCTACAAATGTATCTGTGAGTGCGTGAGAACATACGATCGGTTATGATTTGGTCAAATAACCATGAGCTGCTTGACATTACTGCAATTTCGATTCTTGCTTTGCTAAATGATTTCACCCTTTGGTCGAAACAGGGCAACTTTCACGTTTGCACGGAACATGAAACACACCGGACTACAGGGAAAATGCACAAAGCTGAGCTGGCATACCGCGCAGCATCGTTTCAGTCACTGTGTCTGTTTTGCAGAATAAGAGTCCCAAAGAATGCTCTCCACCCTAAAACCGGAGGTAGCATTACAATCCGAGAACGACAGAGCACGTTGTGAGGATGCTCTGACCTCGGAGCCGGTTCGAGATGCCACTTTCCTTGCCTTTTTGCCTTAACCGTGCAATTCGCTGCAGAGATGTTCACACCTGGATATGAGCCACATGGATACCAACTGAGTCGACGAGAAGCGACTCAATAAATTATGCTAAATTCCACGGTGCTTATTAGAAATGCAGTTTCTGTTCACATCAATCTAAAAGACAGTTTCTGAACGTAGTAACAGAAGTCAAAAGGTAATTAGCTCACCCCACCCCCCATTCCGGAAGAGGTGCTAACTGCCCTTGAGTGCTTTTTGTTCTCGATGTGAAGAGCTCTCAAACAGAATGGCATATGATCACAACCAGGTTGGAGAAAAATTTACAATACTTTGCACAGTAATTAAATGGAGTTGCATTACATTTCATAACGAGAGCAGGTTTGTTCAAGCAAATTCGAAGGCAGGTTTACAGATGGGAAAGCAAGCAAGAAAGCTCCGTTCTTGTCCATGTTAAATGCTGCAGTTGAAGATGAAAGCAGTTTCTGCCCATTTTCAAACTGGGGATTTTTCGCGTTTTAGACGAACGCGATGACCACTACACTACCGGAACAAGCCCCTGCCGCCGTTCCTGCGGCTCAGTGGCGTCCACCACCATTTCCCAGTCAATACTGAAAAGAGAGAAAGAAAGAACCTAATAAGAATGGGCAATAAAAAGTGAATTTCACCAATCACAGTCTCGATTAGATTACCTTTCCCTTCCGATGTCTCCAGGACGGAAATGAAGGAAATGGGAGAAATTCAATAACATATGACACCGAAATTCATCGGAACGATTTTTCCATTCGCCAGAAAATCAAATTAGGGCGACTCGAGTCACCGCAGGACTTTGTTTCACAACAGCGATGAAATAACAGTCTTCATTCGGTTCCAGTACAAGCTCAACTTGCCAGGAACGTAATGCAGCTTGAGCCCGCGATTTAACAAGTGGGAGGCGAACACGATCATGACAAGATGGACACTGACCCCGTCTCCATAAAACAAACTCCCGATCCTGCTTATTATTTCAACACGCCGCAGCCACAGAAATTGCAGTGTGGGGACTCGAGCCTAAGCTTCTTTCATAATTGAGTTCTGAAGCAGGCGCCTCCGGCTCCTTGGCAGCCCTTCATCGGGCTGATTCGGTTCGAATAGTGAAATTTCCTGTGTCTGATCCGCAGGACATCCTGCAGGATTTTCAGACAGCGCCATCCTCCCTGTGACATTTACGTGCTGGATAACCTTCTATTGTGTCATGTGTCCCGGCTTTGCCAATATCACCGTTGTTTAACTTCCTACATCCTGTTGGTCGAACTGTGATTCCACTCAGAATCACAAATGTGTAACAAAACACCTTAGCTGTGCTGGCTCTCTACAGAGATAAATGTGCTTCTCTTTTCGTATCATTCTCTTGCCTTCTCCCTGTAACTCTACACATTTTTGCTTTCAACATAAACATTGAATTAGTTTTTCAACAATTCCATTGAAACTGCGTCTTTGTCAATGTGAGACCCTAACTACTCCCGATGTGAAAACATCTCTCCTCATGTACATTTTTCTTCTTGTACTAATATCTTTAAAACTCTGCCGAATCGTTCTCGATACTTTCAGGCGAAGGGAGCATTTCCCCTTCCTCATTCCCCCTGTCTAACCCAGTCATGTCTTGGAAAGGTTGAACAAGGCCAGCTTTTGGCCTTCTGCTCTCCAAGGAGACCTGTCCCAACTTTCCAAATGACCTTTATTGTTGATATTCCTCATATACCACACTATTCTCATCAACCTGTTCAGCGCTGTTTCCAATCATTTCACGTCCCCACTTCCTAAAGTTTCACGCCCAGAACTGTACGAACATCCAGATGGTGGATTTATTCAGAGTGGGATTCTGTGGGTGAACATCCTCTAACACTTGTTTGACTTCCACCGCATGTGGTACTGTGCCATGCCCACTACAATGACACTTCTGACCCCAAAACTCAAAGTTATTTCAAAGGGTGCAACTTAATGATTGACATCTTTTTATCAGACAGTTGATAGGACGACTGAGCAAAAGTGAAGTCAAACAACCAAGGCTCGATGGCAACTTGAAGTAAGAAATTCTCCCATTAACACAAGCTGCTGAGCGAAGATCATGCACTAGACACTCTTACATTGCCAACACCAAACCAGCTGAGATTCGGTCAGGTCCAACTACATCCCAATTTGTTCTCAGATTTTTAAGCATCAAAGTGTTTTCAGAATATCGCCTTGACATTTTGTCTCCTTGTTCACAGAACAGTACTGTTTATCCCTTCTGCTTGGACTAAGTTGTCTCCATCGGCAGAGTATTCAGCTATTTCCCTCCACCGGCAAGCAGTGTGAGGAGAGGCAAGTGTGGTTACACTCTAAAGCTCGCTGTCATCGGCACGGCCAGTTCCATCAAGTGCTGCGAATCAGCAAATTTGATTGGGAGCTTCCTGCAAATATCATTTATCTGAGCCAACGATAAAGATGTTGAGCTGGTGGGTAAGACACAAATGTACTCCGGACTCTCCACCCTCAGGTAAAGTCATGTGAGGGCATTTTTGTGCAGCCTGATTGCTGTTCAAAATCCATCTTCACACAGCAATCCTGCAGAAAGGCTTTTGTAACACTAACATCGGCTTCTTTGCTGCAATCGGTCAGCAGTGAACATCTGAACCCTAACTTTCCTAGATAAAGACAATCCGATTGAAAGTCTCACTCACTGAGAGCCATCCCCACGTCCCTGAGCTGCGGGCCTGCAGACAGTTTAACGCAGAAGATAGGGTTAACAATGAGACTTTGTTTCACTATCAGCCACTCTGTCCCAGAGACAGGAAGAGGGACAGCATCAATCCGTGGCGTCACTCACGCGCCGATAGAAGCTGTTCAGCCCATCGAGTCCATAGCGTCTCTCTGACGCTTATATATCCCTGTGGTTATTCATAGTTGGTGATGTATGTCCTAATAATGTGGAGATGTCCCTGTATCGCAATTCTGTCTCCAACAAATTGATTCAATTGTAATTCACAGCTTTTCAATTTCACAGGAAGAACACTGCTGTGTGAAACGGCGTGGGGAATAACTGCAGGGCGTCATGCGCATAGAGCACTCTACAACTGATGTATCTCACCTTCACCAGTTTATTCCCAGCTCTGGCAAGAGATTTTGCGAATCAGATCAGAGCACACCGACAGAGAACAGGAAAAGATGTTCCAGAACTTCACAAGTGTGTTTCCTCATTTGTGTGAATTTCCCGTGTGTATCAGTATGAAATATTCATTTCTGATACATTGAATGAAAGGAAGCAGAAATGAAACAGCACGCAATGCGTAGAATGGAGATCTATGAAAGAGAAACACTGGAGGGGGCAGTACACACACTGAAACATGGAATTGTCAACGAGTAGAGGATGTTTTTAATCCATTAATTTCATGGTTATGAGCCCAATACGCCCCACTGGGCCGCTCTGTTAGCGCTGACCCCAGCAGTCTCACACAGTCTTCAGCTTTTCGTCTGGCGCGTGGCTTGTACCTCAGAGGATGATTTCAAAAGGTCTTCACTATTATTGTGTGACACACTGTAGCACAGATGTGTCCCGGCTGTGTCAATATAACCTGTGACTAACTTGCCATATTCTGTTGGTTTAACTGTGATTTCACTCAGAATCACAAAATATGTCACAGTGCAAAGTGAGGCTATGCAGCCCCCAAACAATAAGGAAATGTCTATGTCGGTCGATTGATTGACCTTATTTGATTGATTGATTATAACATGAACCTCAGTACAGTGAAAACTTTTGTCTGAGATTGGTAAAGGCAGATCATACTAATCAAGGACATGCAGATCACAGCATAAGTAAAACAAAATTTTGGACTGATTAAGGCTTTCAGGTTACTCCACACAGGACGTGCACTCGGCAAAATCCACATTAACAGGATCAGCATCATTTGAAGTTAGGGAATCCATTTCTCAGTCTTGTAACGACCTCCAAGAAGTTGCTTTTGTGTGTCTTTAAGCTTCGGTGCCTTGTTCTGAACTCGAGCTCATCAAAATTATACCTTCTGAGTCAAAAATAGAACCATATGCAAAACTCCAGTGCTCAAGTGTGACTTCTCACACGAACATCACCCACCCGAGGCGATATCACAACCAAGACCAATAAGCCAGAACCGCAACAGAAGCATGATCCATAAATCAGGTGAGTTTCGTTGTTTAAAAAATAGGATATTTCTGTTGTTTCGGAGGGAAGGCCGCACTGAGTTTTAGTAGCAGCTCCTTGCCATTCTGACTTCCGGTTCCCCGGAGGCTGTGCTCGCCACTTCCTTTGCAAGCGGGCTCCCATAATTGGCAGCTGGACGAACTCATCTTCAATTGGCAATTAGTGTTGTGGGAGAGAAACATGAACACGCTTTTCAGCCCACTATCAAACACGGGGTTGTGGAGCGCGGTCGGGGGTGAGAGGTAGAGGGAGTTATGGAAATTCTGGAAAGCTGCACAAAAGAGAGATCGCGCATGCACAGGACTTAATAATCTTTAGGGAACTTTGTGCAAATAACGCCATCTGAGACAGATAGAAATGTGAAGAACTGCAGGGAAAGAGAGAATCTCTCCCAGTCATCTGTGTCTTTGTCCTTCTCGAAGTCACAACGAGGGCTCTGCTGTCTGAATCAGCATGGGATGTCACTGCAGCGAGTCCTGTCGCTCAGACACGTTGCACCTGATGTGTATAAGTTTTATCACGTTACCGACAGCTCAGAGAACAGATTTCACAGCTCACATCATCCCAGAGTGACAGGGAACAGAAGAAAGCGATTCAGACCATCATCTTACCACCTGCTGGGGAGAAAGCCGATGTGGGAGAGCAAACAGTCACGGCCAGTGCATGTTACCAGCATTTATAATCTTGGTCTGTGTGACAACAAAAGCAGAACCAGGAACTGTTTATCTTGCTTCTTAAAACAGGCGTGAAAATGTTGCAGAGCATAGATACGTCTACCTGCTGTCAGTGAAATGATGAACAGCAGAGTACAGTTCACAGAGTATGGTCTAATCTCTGGGCTATGGGGTCAGCACGCTCCAACTGTGACCTTCCGCTCACCGGATTTGAGCACAAACAAAGAAATGACTCAGTGACAAATTCTGTTGAAACGGATTCTGTGAGGAATTGAAAGCGATGGAATGAAAAGCCCCTTGAGAGTGGGATGTAACATTAACTGTGTGGGGATAGTTTTCCAGACTGGAGGAGAGTGCGCAGTGCTGTTTCCATGGGTCAATAACACGATAGATAGATTGAATCAGCGTCGAATGTTATTGTAGGGATCCCTGTCGCTTGGACACACTGCACCTTTTGTACAATGGTGCAAAAGCACGGAGGTTTTGTGTCGAGGGGACAACGTCAAAATCGTTACTGAGGCAAAATGCACAAATTAGCAAAACAACAAAGCAACCACAGAATCTGGTGTTACGTGACGGGGTAAACCCCCTCTGCTAATGTAAACCAGCAAAACAGAAAGGATTCACCCCTTGCTGTATTCTGTTAAAATTCCAGAGGCAAAGAACCAACCCAAAAATCACTACTTAAAGTTAAAAATAACAACTTTACTGCTTTTATAACAGAGAATAATCAACCTACAACTCTTTTCTCTAAACCTTCTGCTCTACAATACCTTCCCTCACTCCGACCCCAATAACTTTTACAAAAAAGTTTAAATTTACAAACCAGCTAGTTGCCGAATCTTCTCTTTGTATCTTCCTCTGTAGATGTTTTTCTCGAGGTCGGTGTTGATGCCTTTTTTCGATGCAATTTATATCTCCAGTTAGTCACCTCTTGGAGATTTTACTAGTATCCTACATTTGTTGGTCTTTTAGCTGCTCTCTTGGCTGTTCTTTGCAGCTCTGGTTAACTGTTTAAAATATGTCTGATATTTGTCCCACAAAACGTCGGATCGTTTCATTGGTTTTAACATTGTAAAATTACCAAATTTCAACTTGATTGGGACATAATTTAAACTGATTGGCCGAATTCAAATTTGATTTTTGTATCCATGTAACACAGTTCTTAGTTGTTTTGACCAAATGTTATGTTGTTGCCTTGTTCTGGACTCCTTGTGCTCGCCAGACATTTCAGCACCATTAAAATTACGTTACACCCACAACTTCATAACACTGGCATTTGCCAAGACAGTCTATTTCTCTCAACATCGCTCTCTATCAATCTCATGTGCCTGAGATTTGAACAATCTCTGGTCTATGTTAATCAAAACTGCCCTATTCTCCTAACCTCAGATTTAACACGCCTCCTTACTTATGTCTAACAATATTAATTTATTTTGCACTGTGTTACTTTAGCACACGTTGAGAAGAAATAAAAATGAGAAGAACAGTCACCTATGTGACTGCGATTTGACCCAATGTTGCTGCAACCAACAGATTCAGCTGTAAGTGAAATAGCCTTCATCTTTCCTGTACCAGTAATGAGATTGCATAGCATAGTGGTAAGTTTTCATGAGTTGAATTAGACCCAGCATCATTTCTCAGGGCGAGATTTACTGATGAAATACACGGGGGTTGGGGGGTTCAATTTGGTTCGGAAGGATATGGTCAGAGTTCCCTTGATACAAAATCGTTAGAGACTATGGAAATTAGATTTACTGGGAGGTATAGCCACAATAAAAGAAAAGAAGGGATTTAATAAGATGGTGGAATAGATGAAGATTCACGCGACATAAATCAGGAATGACTGAGTTGTGCCCTAATGGAGGTTCTCCAGCGGATGTGAGGTTGGTAAGGGTAAATAAGAGGGAAATTACCTCGTTCAGGTAAGTGTATAACGAAAGGTTAGAGCTTCAAAGCCAGCGAGGAAAGACAACGAAGTTTGCAGCAGGTACTTTTTATTCTGAGATTTTGAAATCGCAGATTACTTTTCAGACAGAAAAAAAAATTAGAAGATGATTCCAGCATATTTCAAAGGCCAGTTGCAGACACACAAAGAGCGAATTTAATAGGGGCAGGGATTCTGGGCTACCTGGATGGGGAGGCAAAAGTGACACGCTCACAAATTGTTTAGCGTTCATTGGAAAGAAATTGCATCATACCTGCAACTGGACATGTTAAGTGTAAGAAGAGCTGGTGGTGTTGAAAGGTGTAGCAGCTGATTCGACGTGAACTACTACAAATTGTTAATGTACTGAGCTATTTGTTTTAGCTTTGCATTAATTGGAAGCCGGTTACCTCAGTCCACTGGCTAAATGGTTTATGGTATAGAGTGAGACTAAGAACGTGGGATTAATTGTCACACTGTCTCAGGTTGCCATAATGATCATCATCTCCTCCGCTCACGTGATCTGTAATACAATTGTGACTCTAGTGAGTAGGAATGGACCTGTCAATGTCAAGCACAATTATCTTTGCCATCTGTTGCCTTGAACATTTGTTCACAATAACCAGGAACGGGACTGAGACCTTTTAAAACTCACTGAGCTCCTCCTGAAAAATCCAGCGACAAAAATTATCCTTACTCCTGTTGGAACCCTCTGTTCTGCACAGCAGCAAAATTATTTGTCATGACTTTACCAGATGCGCTGACAACATTCAATCTACCCTAAGAGATAAATCGAATTCCTTTCGAACGGTTTCATGAGCTGTGTGAGTTTGCAGCAAACAGGATGATATGAAACGAGTTTAACAGCCTTTTCAAGAATGTAATCCATTGCAGTTTCAGAGATTTGAAAAACGTCATCAAGCTAAAATATCACCTCTGTTTCTTGATCCACTGATGGATAGTCACGTGGGGGATATGTGCATTTTTACCGTTAATAATTGATACCTTTTCCAAAGACAGAACAATCCCACAAATCAGAAACTGGAGTTTTAGAATCATGCTGCTTTATTCGACATTATTCTTCAACTACGCTTCAGTCTGATGCTCCAATAATTCCTGATTAACGTCAGTAAAACCAGCGTTAGGTAAGGATTGAAATTACAACTGCGGCATTTTAAAACACTGTTCAGTGCCAAGAGCGGATCAGTTGCTCCACTGGAGCCGCCGGCAGCAAGCCTATAAAGTGCCCTACTCGTACCTCTGGGACCTTTGACCCGCATGTTCTACTTTTGCTGTGGTTCTGAAATTAAAGCTAAGCAGTGGAGGAGGAACTGAAAAAGACCTGTGACTATTCGATCATCAGGTTCAGGAAATGGGACACAGGAAAATGTTGAGCAAAATAGACTTGATTGAAAATTGGGTTTCCGTGGGTCGCAGCGTTGTTTATAGACAATGTTATATTATCGCTGTCACAGGGCTTCTCATTCGGTCTGCTTCAATTTAGCACAGAATTCGATTCAACCACACTTCATTAACTTCCTTCTGCAAGTTCCTACTGACAGCATGAAAGATACTGCACTCATCATCAATCTTCACCATGGCTACATCCAAGGACATGTTGCACGGTTTTCCTGAATACTGAAATTGTAACGTGTTAAGAATAAAGAGTGAGATACTGAATTTCCCAAATTCAGGATTATTACCGGGGCCAGAACTGTCCCTGAATCCCCAATATCCACCCTGACGTTGCTCCGTGTGTCCAGTTGGAAACCTGTGTGAAGGGGCATGTAGTTTGACAGAGCGCCTGGAAAATCCTCCACTGTCTGATCTAAAGCTACAACAGGAGCTGTGTATTCCAGCTGTAAGACCAGTGGGATAAAGGGGAGGTCCATGGCATTCCGTAGTGTAGATTCACAGGGTCCTCATCATATTATTGTTTAAAACCCTCTGTCAGAAACAGCACAGACAGAGAGGAATAGGAGGGGGGCATTTCGCTTGCCAGCGCTACTCCACCATTTGATGTCACCATGACTGACCAAACACATCAATGTCTTTTCCCAGAACATCCACATCAATATATCGCCCAAAGGGAAAAAAGGCACAGAATAAGCTGAAAAACTCTGTAACTGTGGGAGGGGGATGTCTTTATAGACAGTGGGCTTCCGCAGTGGGTTTTGCGAATGAGAAGTCGATTCTGCGGTGATCATGTTTCAAGTGCGATGATTCCCTTAAAACTCACCACCCAGAAAGTGAGGAATCTTCTCTGTTCAGTAGCAGGGAGAAGACCTCCAGACGACAGGAACTGATGGTGAATCAGTATTCATTCAGCAGAAATCTGAACTATACTCCGATTCTGTTGTAACTCAAACCCACAAACTTTGAATCGCAATCTTAACAATTCAGTAGAAGTCCAACACGTCTTTTAATGTGCCACAGCGTTGTTCTAGCCTCCATTTTACTGCACCCAAAGTTACGGTGCTCAAGACTTTCATCAAGCATTTCTTTATTCTCGCCCCAGTTTACAGTACTTGGTCCTTATCCGTGTATGGTCTAACCCCTCAAGTGATCGGCTCAGTACTCCTGAAACATTTTAATGACACTTCGCTTCACCACACCTTCAAATAGTGAGTTCCAGACAAACGACACTCTCAGGATGCAAACGTTCTTCCTAAATCTTATCTGAACATCCTCTCTCTAGCGTTTCATCTATATCCCTGGTTATTAACCCTTCCCATAGAAGTTTATTCATGTATCACATATCTATCCCCTTTCTGTGCACGTTAAACATTTCCTCTCAGCTTTCTTCGCTCTCAGATAAAGAGCTCCAGTCGAGCGCATCTATCTTTGCAGTGGCGAGAATGTCGTGCTTTAAAAGCACAACAGGTCAGGCAGCATCAGAGGAGCAGGAGAATCGATGTATCGGGCATACGCCCTTCATCAGGAATGAGAATTTTGAGTCGGTGTTGAGGGAGAGGAATGGGGTTGTTGGTCAGGTTGGTGAAAGCGATAGGTGAATGAAGGTGAAGGAGAAGGTGGTAGTTCCGGAGGGGGGGGGGGGGAAATTGATGGCCGGGTCCAGAGACCGGTGCCTAGTTCGGGGCTTTGGACTGGAATAATGGGGGGACGAGGTGAAATGATGAAACTGGTGAAACACACATTTATCCCGTGTGGTTGCAAGATCCGAAGGTGGAATATGAGACGTTTTTCCTCCAGGCATCGGCTGGTAATGGATTGGTGATGGCTTGTGCCCGAAGCAGCGATTCTCTTCTCTTCAGATGCTGTTTGACGTGCTGTGCTTTTCCAACACGACACTCTGGACTCTGAGCTCCAGCACCTGCAGCCCTTAGTTTCGCTTATCTTCACAGGGGGAATAGTCGCGCTCGTGCACCACCTTGGTAAAGCTCCTCTGACCACCCACCCGTGCAAACACACGTTGCCTGTGGCTGGCGATCAGAACAGAACAAAATTATCCAAAGAAAAGCAGAAATATCTGAACAAAACCAGCAGGTCTAGTGGATCTGGGGAGAGATTGTCGAGCCAAACGATCCGCCTTTGGAACGAATGATATGTGTAGGTGGGGCAGGAAGGTGAAAGAAGGTGAACAGGGTCTAAAATGATTGAACTTGATGTTGGATATGAAGATTGCATGGTCTCTCAGTAGGAAATGACGTGCCGCTCTTCCAACTTGCGCTTTGCCATGCGGGAGCTCTGCAGCAGACCAAACTGAAATAGAGGTATGGGAACACAGTGGGATGTTGCAGTGACAGGGACCTTGAAGCTCAGTACCTTTTCTTGCTTGCAGATAGAACATATATTGTACTCACGTTTTTCACCCGCTCTGTTTTTCTCTCCCCAGTCTAGACGATATCACATTGTGAGCCAGAAATGCAGTTTGCTAAATTGAGTGATGGGAAGATAAATCACTGGAACATTACACAGTGAGCAGAACATCGTAATCGAGCAGCATTACACCTCCTGGGATTTCGTGGAATGGTGTCATATGGGAAAGTGCTGGAGGGTCAAGGAGGATTGGACGAGGGTGTACAGAGAGAAATTGTCCTGCATAGTGCCGGTATTCAGCTGTATGGGTTAGTAAAGAAAGGGCAGTAGAATGCATATCATCCCGAGCTTCCTGTTATAAGAAAACACCTCACAATGGAGCAAAACTGTCAAATGATTTTCATTCCAATGCCGACACTAGGTACAGCTATCAGAAGTCACGTGTTTGCACTGTCAGTCTGTCTCCCCGGGAGCAGTAGTACTCACCCACGTTGATTCAGATAGCACAGTTCTTCCTGTGACATTTCCCTTCGAGAGTGGAAGGGCAGTTATTTATAACCCTTACTTGGAACGGAATATCTGTATTGCCCAATAAGGATTGCTTAACTCCTTTTTAAAATCACTTGACCCATAACCTTGTATGTCTCCAGTTTGTCCAATCCCTCTTCTTCAGCCCGTACAATATCCTGGCAAATCTCCCCTGCATTGTTTCCAGTGCTTTCGCATCCCTGCTATAATGTGAATTGCATAACTACACACAATAGTCTCGCTAGAGCCGAATGAACAAGTGAAATAAATGATGCGGAAGTCCACAGAAACTGGTGCTTTTTGAATAAAGTTTATTTTCCTCAATGTTGCCCTGTGCCCTTTTCCTGAGCCTGATGTTTCAATAATCGCAGGTCCAAGTCAGTAAAAGCTGCAACCTAAGGATTGATCTCACAACCACGGTATCGAAATGGATCAATTGGTTTGATGGTCCCGATGGTGAGACTGACGCATGGTCACCCAGCAACAGTGAGCGCAGCAACACAGGCTGAACGGGGTCAATGTGAAAGTGATTGTAAGGGAAATGGGAGGGGGAACTTAAAGGTGGTAAGTGATTGCGGGAGGGAGGGAATTCTCTGAGAATGGGTGAGTCTGAATCCTTAAATATGAATCGCAGAGATGTGTGTGAGAGAGTGGGTTTGATGGGGGAAAATCGTAATCTCCGAGAATGCTTTCATGCAAAATCAACTAATTCCTTTCCGTGTTTCTTCAGCATGAGTCACAAGGAGGAAAATGCAGTGACTCGGATTCTAACGAGCTTACTGCGGCCACAATGCAGAATATTTTAACAATTAAACAATCACTGAGTCATGAGGAGACACGCTTTTAAAACAGTGATAATCACAGTGACAGAGGATATGTTAGGAAGAGTAGCAGATGCACAACAGGAATATTCGGCGAGCGATAGCAGACATGTGGGAATTCAGAATTAGCTGAATCTTTAAATTCGATATCCCCAGACGCTGTGGTGGTTCCATCGAGGACAGCATGTTGATGACTGAGTTTGATAGATTTCTAGAAACAACAAGGTTCAGGGGGTAGTGCGGGATATTAGTGTAATGTATGTTTAAATAACAGTGTGTTAATAACAGTTTTTTCACCAACTTCCCCACACAAGGAGGTACCCATTGCTGTAGTCAGTCACATAACCCCAGTTCTGAGAACCGGTATCAGACAAACTTCGTGGAGGAGCCACGAATACCAAACCGGAAGTGGGGGTGGAAATGAGCACGTGAAGCTATTCTATGGCACCAGTGACATGACTGGTAAAGGTGCAGTCATAGAGTCATAGAGTTCTTGAGATGTACAGCATGGAAACAGACTCTTTGGTCCAACCCGTCCATGCTGATCAGATATCCCAACCCAATCTTGTCCCACTTGCCAGCAACCGGCCGATATCTCTCCAAACCCTTCTTATTCACATACCCATCCAAATGCCTTTGAAATGTTGCAATTGTACCAGCCTCCACCACTTCCTCTGGCCGCTCATTCCATACACGCATCACCCTCTGTGTGAAAAAGAAAACCTTTAGGTTTCTTTTATATGTTTCCATCCTCAACCTAAATCTATGCCCTCTCGTTCTGGACTCCCCGAAACAGGTAAAAGACTTTGTGTATTTATCCAAGCGCGTGAAATGCTGAGGCTGGGAGTGCTTCTGGTCAAAGGCGAGGTGGAAGGGCATATTAGTCTCAATTTATTATATTGTTAAAATTCAGCAGCAGCATTAACCCGCACTGAGGGTTGGCTCAGAGAAAGCGTGCTGGAGCCTTAAGAGAGAGGTCGATGTATTGAAAGCATTCTAAGAGATTTTCCTCAACATAGCGGTATTTTGTTACTTTTACAGGAAGAACTGCTTTTGCTCACATCGTCTCCACACCATTCACTTGCTCCAGTAAACATTCCAATCCAGCGTACATTGCTTCCATTCCAACACAGAAACACGTCCTATTCTCTCTCCATTTGGAATAACCTGATTTGACAATGTCATTCTTTGAATGGAGAAATGCAGCAGGGAGTTGTTAGTGCAGCGTCGATGTATTGGGCTAGTAATCTTTGGAGACTGGAATGCGGCAGCTGCTGTTACTTTAATTCGATAAGTAAAATCTGGAAAATACACCCAATCTCAGCAACAGAGACAATAACTTTATATTGCTGAAAACTCATTTATTCATGTTCCTTCGAAAAGGAAATCTGCCGACCATAACGAGTCCTGTCAACATGTGACTCCAGACCCACAAAAATGTAGTCCACCCATGAATGCCCTCTGACTCAGTTCAAGGTGAATTAAGAATGAACAACAAATGCTCTTCAGACCAAGGATAACAACATTCCGTGGGAGAATAAGGAAGAATAAAAATACATGGACAACAGGGAAAATGGGAATCGTGTCTGTGTGGACTCGAATTCAACTGATTATCAAACTAAATAGACACAAGGATATCCACGGCGCCAAGAAGTTAGTGCCATGGGGTGACTGCAGGAAGGGATTCAATTACCTGCTTAGGTGTAAACTCACTTGCTCAGTCACAATGCGCACAGGTCATTCACAACTTCCATATGTGAGAACTGATCCCTCAGGAGACCAATTGACAGAGTCAACAGTGAGTTTACAAATGACAGCAGGAGATCGAAACTGCTGTTATTGCAGCTGTTCATCCCAACCAGCAATGAACCCTGTTTGGATGCGTGTTTCAAGTGGAGTTCCATTGTTTTCTGATGTAGATCCGTGATGTAGACTTAGTTGCAGGAGCCAAAATTCAGAAGTTTGCTGATGATGCAACAATTGGTCGTGCAGTTGACTATGACGACGAATGTCAGAGATTGCAAGGAAGTATCAATCTGGTGGAAAGGAAAATGGCGAATGGAATTGAATCCAGACCAAGGAGTGTTAACGAAATTAGGGAGAAGAAATAATAGCAGTGAGTATTCTGTGTGGTGCAGACAGACAAAGAGATCTTGGTGTGGACATTCATGATCGCTGAAGATCAATGGACAGGGAAATCAGTTGGATGGACGTGTGTACTGTCGATGCTGGAGATCACAGTCAAGATTAGAGTGGTGCTGAAGAAGCACAGCAGGTCAGGCAGCATACATGTAACAGAAACAAAAGACGTTTTGGGCAAAAGACTTTTATCAGGAATAAGGCTGGGAATCTCGAGATTGGAGTGATAAATGGGAGGGGTGGGGCTTGGGAGAATTTAGCTGAGAGTGCAATAGGTGGATGGAGGTGGGGATAGTGTTCGTTCGGAGAAGAGGGTGGAGCGGATAGGTATGAAGGAAGATAGACAGGTGGGGCAGGTCAGTAGTACAGTGCCAAGCTGGAAGGTTGGAGCGAGTGTAAGGTGGGTGGCGGGGTGGAGAATAAGGAAACTGGTGAAATCCACATTGATGCCATGGGGTTGAAGTGTCATGAGGCAGAAGATGAGACGTTCTTCCTCCAGGCGTTGGGTGGTGAGGAAGTGTCTGTGGAGGAGTCTGAAAACCTGCATGTCCTCAGGAAAGTGGCGGGGAGGAGTTGAAGTGTTCGGTCACCGGGCGTTGGAATTGATTGTTGCCAGTCTCCTGGAGATGGTCTCTGAAGCGCTCTGTGCGAAGATGGCCGGTGGCCCCACTGTAGAGGAGACTGCATCGGGAGCAACGGATGCAATAGATGACATGTGTGGAAGTGCAGGTGAAACTTTGGTGGATGTGAAAGGCTTCTTTGGGGCATTGGGCAGAGGTGGGGTGTGTGTGGGCGCCGGTTTTTCAATTCCTGTGGTGGCAGAGAATGTGCCAGGAGGGGAGGGTGGGTCATTGGAGGGCGGGTACTTGACGTGGTAGTCGTGGAGTGACCGGTCTTTGCGGAAAGTGGATAGGGGTGGGAGGGAAAAAAAATATCCCTGGAGGTCTGTGTTACTGATATTTTTAACAAACCCACTGACAACCACAGATATGTGGATTCCATCTCCTCCCATCCCACCTCCTGCACAAATGCTTTCCTGTGTTCCTAACTCCTCTGCCTCCGCTGCATCTGCTCCCAGAGGACCAGTTCCACCACAGGACATACCAGAAGGCCTCCTTCATTTAAGATCGGAAATTCCCCTCCCATGTGTTTGAAGATGCTCTGTAATGCATCTCATCCATGTCCCGCACTCCATCCATGAACCCCACATCTCCAAACACAACATGGACGGAACAAGGACAGAGCAAAGTCCACACCTTTCATTGCACCAACCTCCGCATAAATCACATCATCTGCCGACATTTTAGCCACCTCTAAATTGACCCCAGCACCAGGGATATATTTCCTTCCCCAAACCTATCCGATTTCCACAAACACCTTTCCCTCCGCGACTACTTAGTCATGTCCACGCCCTCAAATGACCCACCATTCGCTCCCTGCACCTTCCTCTGCCACCACAGGAATTGCAAATCCTGCACGAACAGCTCCCCCCCTCACCTCTATCCAAGGCTCCAATGGAGCCTTCCACATCCATCAAAGGTTCACCCGCACTCCCACACGTGTTATTTGTTGTATCTGCTGCTCCAGATGCGGTCGCCTCTAAATTGGGGATGTCTTCTGACAGAGCACTTCAGAGAACATCTCAGGACAACTGCAAGCTTGAACTCCACTGACGCATGGCCAAACATTTCGACTCCCTCTCCCACGGACATGTAGGCCCTGAGCCACCTTAATCACCACTCCCTCACCACCCGATGCCTGGAGGAAGAACGCCTCATCGTCTTTCTCGGGACCATTCAACCCCATGACATCAATGTGGACTTCATCAGTTTCCTCATCTCCACTCCCTCATCTTACGCCAGTTCTAACCATCCCGTTAGAACAAAAGAGGCGGAGGGGAACTGTATAATCACATAAAAACATTTAAACACGTTCATTATTCATAGGATCTTGACAGGGTAGGTACAGACATGTGGTTTACCCGCTGGTATGAGGAGAGCACCAGTGTACATGAACTCAGAATTAGATATTGCCTATTTAATTCAGAAATGAGGAGTCATTTCTTTGCTCAGGGACTAGTGAATCGTGGAACACTTTACTAAAACTGTTCTTGAGGCTGAGTTGTGTATTTTCAAACTGTGCCAGACTGATATTTAACCAGAAATACGATGAAGCTCTGTCGAGGTAAGGTATGAGAATGGAGTTGAAGATTATCAGATCAGCCATGAGTTCGTTGAATGGTGGAGCAGTCTCGATGGGCTGAATATCCGACTTCCAATGCTATATCATTTGGTCTAACTCAATATTTTATTGATAAGTTTAGAATTCTGAGGGGATGGGATGATATGATAGTAAAGTTTATCAAACTGATCAGACAGATCAGGAACTCGGCTCATAAACTGATGAACAAGGAATGTGCTGTGGCCTGGAGACAACAAATGGCACTGGTCAGACCACAGACGGATATGTGCAGAAGGTGTGATTGCTAAAGAAAATTCGTGGATCAAATGTTGTTGGCAATTTGGTGATCACGCTGGATGATAGATTGTGGTATGATCCACACAGCAGTAGTTTGTGAAAGAATGAAAGGTTCGTTTCATAGGAGAAATTTTCTGCAGTCCCAATTCCAATTGACTGTTTGAAATACTGATCAGAACTTTGTGTGGAGTGTTGCATTAAAATTCACAATCCCACTGGATAAACTATTGCACCCGATCTCTCCTTATTTGTTTTGCTTTCATTCGATATAAATTCATAGAACGTCAAGATGGGATGAAAGAAGGAAAGTAACGTTGCACTCCTTTTCATTATCCCAATTTAACTTACAACAGAAACAAATTGGTGTATTTCTACTTTGATATGATATCGCTTTATCACTAATCTCTGGTGCAACGAAGGGCATGGGCAAGAATCTCCATCCAGTGTATACTAAAGATGCGAGGCACAAAGGGAAACCACAGCTGCGTTTGATAGAAGCAACAACCAGAGGAGGATTCAAATCCACACGTGCACAGTGACAGAGCCTTAACCTCCAGGCCGCGAAACCCATGGCAAAGGGTCTCACATGTGACCACATCAAGGCTACATGTGGTGCACCTAGGGGATAAGACATTCCCTGAGCTGAATCGAATCGAACCTTTATTTTTCTGCTTTCAGTGGAATAATATTACCAGCAAAATCGAAGGAATTGACCTCGTCCTTGGAAGGAATACCTGTCATTGATTCATTCCGAGTCGGAACTGTCTCAGAATGAACCAGCTAACATGAAATTCCCGTCACATTCACACGCACATTTAGTCTTGACGCATAATTTCTTCAGACAGTTTCTCTCTCACGTGAAGACTTATATATGGAGAGAGAAGTGAAGGTGATGTTTTAGCTCGAAGGTCTTTCTCACATGGCTGAACCTGAACTGGGTAAAATTCCCGGAAATGCAGTTTTGTTTGTTTAATTTTATTAATTTTGCTTCAACTTCACTCTGTTCATTGCAATGATCGGAAGTGAATTGGATTTATGTGATTGGAACGTTAAATGTTGCATTCAATTTTGCTCCGAATTTATTTCAGCTTAAAGAAAATACTGATGAGAAAAGCATAAGGTTAAACTACAAAACAAGATGCCAGTTTTAATGCTCAGTTACTTTGGCAGATTTCAGTGGTTGTCAAATGAACCCAACATCATGGCGATTGTCCTCATATCTTTAAGCCATGGGATGAAAGCAGGAAATCGATCTCCAAGAGACGGGTCACTTCCTATACATCATGGAATAGCTTTCCTTGACAATATACAAAATCTGGTCAGTTTCATTTATAATGCTTCATGTGGAATATTATTAGAAATCTTTCAAAACTCTGAGGTTTTTTTTTGCTGAATCTTACTCAGCTGCATCCGTTTCCGATATTTCTTTGCATCTGAAGTCGTCCAAATTAGACATTGTTTCCTCGCACCTTCTACCCCCCACACCCCACTTTTACACTTTTACCTGGCCACAGGCTGTCTCTCTCCTGGTGAAACTCACTGCTTGTGTGTCTTTAAATGTGCCTTTCCAAGTATTTTGGAAACGGATTCTCTGAGTGAGAGAAATTGTGCTCCCATCATTTCTTTGTCCTACATCGCTGGTTTTGAAAGCCTGACGTTCAGAAATATACGAACTTGAAAGAGTGAATTTACCACCTATTTACTCTCTCCAAACCTAAAATACTCAGGAAAACTTCCATTCGGTTTTCCTTGGTTCAGTGTCACATTTTTCAACACACAAATAAATAAAATTCCATCCCCACTAAATGCCGTCAGCATCGTCTCTAATGTCTTAGCAGCCCAGTAAACGCTGGTAGTGTCCTCTGTGATAGAATCACAGATTCCCTACAAGGCAGAAAGTACAGTTCTGCCAATCGAGTCTGTAGGGACACTCTGAACAGCATCTCAACCACATCTAGCTCCCGTCTCTATCCCCGCAGGCCCCTGGCTTGTGATTTCAAATAAACCTGCTGGAATAAACCTGGCATCGTGTGACTGCTGACCTTATCGTTGTGTTACCCATGGCTAACTCACTTAACTTACTGAATTCAATCACTGGACACATCAGCGCAATTTAACATGACCAATCTACCTAACCTACAGACTTAACAGCAGTTCGAACCACTGAGCAAATGTACCATCACATTGAACATTATCTGTATCATTTACACACTGGTAACTCAGCCGAGGGAAAGCAAGCTGCGCCCATCAACCGGAATTCAATTCACTCAAACGCGGTTCTGCGCTGTACAACCTCATTAGTGCTGCTGGAAATGTTTCTGCACTCAGTTCTGAATGGGTTTACTCTGTTTTCTTCCTCAGATTCCTGCTTTAAATAAACACATTAGTCAGGAACAACTCTATATAATGGTTTCATTGCAACACAAACACAATGTGCAGTTTGCTGAAGTTACGTGTTTGCACTTTCACTGACACTCTCTCTCCCCAGGAGCTGCAGTCCTTCCCCAGCTGATTCAGACAGCACTGTCTTTCCTGTGACATATCCAATTGAGAATGGAAGGCCAAGCATGAGGGACACTAACCACGATACTATGGAGGACAACATCGAAGGAGGCCCTTCAGCCCGTTGTGGCCGCACTTGTCCAACGCAACTGCTTAACGACCTGAATGAAGTCTTCCATTGTTTATCCCATAGTCTTATATGTTTTGGCATCGCAAATTAACATCTCAATTTTTTTTCAGGTTGGAAGGGTTTCCACATCTCTGAGCCTTTCCGCACATCTACTCAAAACGTTCTGCCTTTTCCCGAAATCTCTTGGCCTCAGTGTTCGATCCCTCCATCAATAACAAAACGCTTCTTTCAGTCTATCTTATCTATATCCCTCATTATTTTGTACATTTCAGTCGTGTCTTCTCCAATCTCCTCTGCTCGGTGACAAACTACCCCAGTCTGTCCAATCTCTCCTCATAACTGAAACTCTTCAGCCCAGACAATATCCCATTGAATCTGTCCTGCAACGTTCCAATTGCGATCACATCATTGCTATACTGTGAATTGCAGAACTGCACACAGTAATCTAGCTAGAGCCGAATTAACTTTTTTTATATCCTATTCTGTTGCAGTATGAGGGCGTCGCTGACTCGGCAGTTTTGATTGAGATCCCTAATTGCACAGCGGGCAGTTGAGACTCAACCGTATTGCAGTGAGTCTGGAGTCACCTGGAGGCGCGAACAGGTAAGAATAGCATTTTCCTTCCTCAAAGGACGTCAGTAAACCCGATGGTTTTGTTTTTTCAACAATTGACCATGGATTTATAGGTGTTATTAGATTCGTAATTCCAGATATTTATTGAATCTCAATTCTAACACCTGGCATGGTTGGAGTCAAACCTGGGTCCCTGGTTCATTTGCATGGTGTCTGAGTTAACAGTCCAATGGTAATAGAGCTCAACCATTGCAGAAAACCCGTGAAACTAATCTTTCTCAATGACGTCGCTTTTCCTCGATATTGTAATGTATCATTTTCCTGAGCTTGACCCCCAATAATCGCAAGTCCCGATCAGTAAAAGCTGCTACCTGAGGATTGGCCTCACATCAGCGGTAACCAAATGGATCAACTGGTCTGCAGGTCCCTATGGTGGGGTTGGGGCACGTTCACCCAGCAACAGTGACCGCAGCAGCACGGAGTGAACAATATCAAAGTGAGAGTCAGTGTTAGATTCATAAGTGCCTTAATGAAATAGGAAATGAATCCACAACCACATGATGAAAGACCAGCGCTCCAAAAACTAGTGCTTAGTTAAACTAGGTAGACTCTAACCTTGTATTGTGTGATTTTTAACGTTGTACACCATAGTCCAACACCGGCATCTCTAAATTAATGAAATGGGGATGTGGAACGGCAAGTTCAGTTAGTGATCGAAGGAGGGAGAGAAATCTCTGAGAACGGGTGGATTTGAATTCTGACATATAAAACACAGAGATGCGAGTAAGCAGAATTTGAAGGGGAAAGATCATCACTTTGGAGAAAATTACCATGTTCAAACCACTGATTCCTTTGTGTTTCACAAAAGCTGGGGCTGATAGAGCAATCACTGCCGTGACTCGGATTCGAACCGAGGTTGCTGCGACCACAACGCAGAGTACTAACCACTATACGATCACGGCATTCCACAGCCACACACAGTGACAGGGTGCAATAAGTACAGTATCATAGGAAATGTTAGGCAGCGTACCAAAAGCACAATATCAGTGCTTAGCGAACAGTGGCAGATCTGTGGGAACTCAGAATGGGCTGACCGTTTAATATCTGTTCTCACAGAGGCTGTAGTGATTCCATCATTAATATGCTGAAGGCTGAGATAAATAGATTTCTCCACAACATCAAAAACTCCGGGAAAAGTGCAGGTGTGGCTGAAATGTATGCTTCAAAAGTAATGCAGTTTAACATCGGCTATTTCACCAGTTTCCCCCCACAAGGCAGTAACCACTGCTGCCACATAGTCCCAATTCCCCGCCCCAGAATCAGAGGAACCGAGTGGCGCAGTCGCGAGGTTCCAACTGGAAGTCGGGAAGGGAATGAGGTCGCACAGATACTGGAAAGCTCCAGTGACACAACCGGTGAATGCACGGTATTTCTATGATGGTTTAGAGGCGCAAGCAATTCCGAGGTTGGGAGTGCTCCTGGTCAAAGGCGGTGCAGAAGGGAAATTTTTTCCCGTTTATCGCAGTCTTGCTGAGACAGCTGAGTGCCACAACTGGAGCGTGGTCGACTGGTTTGAAGTTTGAACTTGCTTCACTGTCAACAACTTGCCTGGAATGAATTTTCATTTCCAATTGTTTAATATCTCCC
The DNA here is from genome assembly GCF_037043375.1 of Chiloscyllium plagiosum. NCBI lineage: Eukaryota > Metazoa > Chordata > Chondrichthyes > Orectolobiformes > Hemiscylliidae > Chiloscyllium > Chiloscyllium plagiosum. The sequence continues at coordinate 96,838,301 of NW_028270156.1, read as the reverse complement.
TGCAGTCTGCAGCTTTCTTCCTCATGGTTAATTGCATGACTAACTGCTGTATGATCTGCACACTGCTAAATCACGGCCACGACAAGTAAATATGAATCATTGATCAATAAGAGAAAACAGTGGAACTCACTGCAGGTCTGCTTTGTCGGTTTGCAGGCGACGCCAGAATTGTAGACAATGAGGATGATTATCTAAGTTTCAAAAGGATCCTAATCCAATGAGTCGTTGGACTGAAAAATGTAACATGGAGTGCAATCTGGATAAATGGAAGGTATTGCATTTTGGTACAACAACAAGTTGCGTGGTGTTGGAGAACACGGAAGCAAGGGATGCAGGTACATAATTCCATGTAGTTTGCATCACCTACAGACAAGTTGGTTCAAAGGCATTTAACATGCTTCCCTTCATTATTCAGTCCTTTGTGTATCGGAGTTGGGACGTTATGTTGAAGCTTTGCAGGACATTGATGAGGCCTCTTCTGGAATATTATGTCCAGTTCTGGTCGCCCATTTGCAGTAATGATATTATTCAGCTGGAGTAGGTTCAGAAAAGTATGCACGCATGTTACCGTGTGTGGAAGGTTTGAGTTATAATGAAAGGCTGGTTAGGCTGAGACTATTTTCTGATTCGAGATCAAGGTGCTGGAAAACCACATCAGGTAACACAGAATCCGGGGAGCAGGAAAATCATTTTTTTTCGCGCAAGTTTCGTTCATCAGGCTCTTCCCCGAAACGTCGATTCTCCTGCTCCTCAGATGCTGCCTGACTTGCTGTCCTTTCCCAGCACAACACTCTCTACTCTGATCTCTCATCTACAGTTCTCACTTTCTCCTACTTGAGACTGTTTTCACTCTAGGTAAGGGTTTTGAGCGGCGACCTGACAGGAGTTTATGACTTATTGAGAGGCAAGTTAGAGTTAACGATAGCTGCCTTTTCCCAGGATGGGGATTTCAAGGCGAGAGGGCATATGTTTAAGATGAAAAGAGAGAGATTTCTTTTTTAAATGTCATGTGAGGCATTTTTTTAAAAGAAGGTGTTGTACGTGCGCAATTAATTTGCCGAGGAAGTGATGGATGAGGGTACGTATACAACATTTAATGGACAATTGATTCCAAACATGAATGGGAAGGTGGGACTTTTTTAAAATAAATGTATTCATGCCTCGTATATCAGTTATTTCCCAGAGGACATTTAAGAGTCAATCACGATATTATCATCTGGAGTCTCCTGTGGGACAGAGCAGATGAATTGACAGTTTGCTTCCCGAACTGGCATGAATGAATCAGATGGGATTTTCCACACAACTGATTCAGGTCATCACGAGACTCTTCAATTCCAGGTGCTTATTGAATTCAAACTCCACTATCTGTCATGCCAGGACCTGAACCCTTTGTCCCCAAAATATTACCTGGGTTTTTGGATTAACAACACAGTAATAAAACTACAAGGGCATTATCACCACTCAACGCGTACAGGAAGAGGCAGATGGGACAAGATTAGTTTGGTAGTATGTTCAGCATGGATTTGTTGGACTGCCGGGCCTGTTTCCATGCGGGATGACTCTATGATTGAAGCTTAGGAACAAATAGCTGTTTGGGATTAACAATAGCATTGATAACATAATCGAACACCTGATGGGATATGTAATCCTGTTGGAGTCTTCGGAGGTTGTTTTGCTCAGTCACCCCATCCCACACACGGGACTGGTGTACGGTCTCTCCCAGTGTTACTGATTAAATGAATTTCCATTTCTGTAGTTAATTGAATCCCTTCCAGCAATTCCCACATTGTCCTGCTTTCTCGTTGGTGTCAGCGTCCTTTTTTCTACCCAGGGTGAGCGTTCCATTCACGTTGTGTCCACATAGATACAAACTCCGTTTTCCATTTTTTAAATGTGTTTTCATTCTTTCTCATTCACCCACAAGGTGTGAGCATCACTGGTCAGGACAACATTTATTCTTCGCCCCTCGTTCGTTGCTGTCTGGCTGCACCACAAACTCGGGTGTGATCCCAGCATCGGGTGTCTGTGTGTGGGCAGTCTGCACATTCTCTCTGTGTTTGTGTTTTTATTTCTCCCTCTGACCAAAGATGTGCCGGTTACAGGGATCAACAATGGGAAATTCAGGCTTATGGGATAGGGAATACCGTGGGGTCTGGTGGGATGCGCTTCGGATGGATGTGTGGACTGGAAGGGCTGACTAGACTGCTTCCCACACAGTGGGGATTCTTGGATTAAGGGTCAGCGAACGTTTTTTTCTGGTCCTGGAGTCTCTCGTAGGCAGGACTGGGTGTAGAATCCCCTGCATATGGGACATGAATGAATGGGATTGCAGGAAACTAAAGTCATGATCTCTGTTCCTGAGGTCAGGCTTGTATTTCAGGTTTTATTCGTCGATCTTAAACATCACCGTTTCCGTGTCCCAGTCGCCAAGGATGACGAGTTTAAAATATCACCCCAACACCACCTTCTCCAGGTTGAAGTCTTGACTGTGTGGAAGAAAGTGATACTGAGCTAATGCAAGCAAATGCAGCTGCTACCGCCAGTGTCGGAAAAACAGATCCATATAGCAAAGTCATCTTTTAGACCCACCACTGCAATGTCAAGGGCTCAACACGCTCCACTTGTGCCACTCAGCTGTCTTAGAAAGGTGCACCGGAAATCGCTATGATAGTATAAACGGCGACAACCATTCCCTTGAGCAGAAGCATACTCAACCGAGGAATTTCTTGCGCCTCTATACCATCATAGAAGAACAGCACGCTCACCTATTGCATCACTGGAGCCAGAGAGTAACTCTGCGCACTCATTCCCATCCCCATTTCCGGTTGGATCTGGGCGGCTGTGCCGATGTTAAGCTAAAATGCTATTGAAGCATAAATTTCAACAATATCCTGTACTGTCCACCGAGTCTTTGATGTTTTGTCGAAATCGATCAATCTCATTTTTCATCATTCTCATTCAAGGGATCTCCACAGCCTCTGACGACATCGAACTGAAAGATTCAGCTCATTCTCAGTTCCCACGTATCTGCCACTGTTCGCTGAGTACTGATATTGTACATTTGCTGTTCTTCCGAACATTTCCTCTGCTAGTATACTTATTGCTGCTTGCAATCATCCTGTTCTGTGGTTACTGTGATCGTGGTTGTCAGTGTTTTGCATTGTGACCACAGCAACCCCGATTTGAAACCAAATCACGGCGCTAAGTGTTCTCTCCTTTGTACTTTTTGTGACACATGCTAAGAAATTAATTGTTTTACCTTAAAATTCCGCTCTCTCACATCTCTGAGTTTCATATATCAGGATTCAAACACACCCGTTCTCGGAGATTTCACTCCTTCCCACAATCATTAAACCTCCTTTCCGTACCTACCCCCATTTCACTGGGGCAATGCACAATCTATCACTCTCTTTCACATTCATACTGTTCTGTCTGTGCTGCTACTGCGGTCACTGTTGTTGGGTGAACGTGCCCTCATCCCACCATCGGGATCTTCAAACAAGTCGATCCATTTGTATACCGCGGTTGTGAAATCAATCCCCATGTAGCAGCTTTTACTGACGTCGGCCAGAGACAATTGGAGCGTCAGGCTCATTGGAAATACCCAGGGCAGTTTTGGTGAAAAGACATTTTATTGGAAAACATCAGCTTTTATGGCTTTCTGTGTTGATCTTGTGATAATTTCATAGGACTGATAATCCAGAGACTCAGGTAATAGTCTGGGTACTCGGGTTTCAGTTCCTCAATGCGAGATTGTTAAATTTGGATTCAGCAAATATCTGCAATGAAGAATCCAATGACTACTATAGATCTATTGCCAATTGTTAAAAAATATACATCTGGTTTACTGATGTCATTTCAGGATGGAATCTGCGATCCTTACTTGGTCTGGCCTGCATGTGACTTCAGACTCAGAACAATACGGTTGAGTCTGAACTGCCCTCTGGGCAATTCGGAATGGGTAATAAATTCTGCTTAGCTAGAATTGCCCTCATACTATTACAGAAATTTTAAAACGAATGCTCATTAGGCTCAAGCAAGAGTGTTGTGTGCAGTTTTGCAAGTCACATTATAATAGGGATGTCATCACACTGAGAACATTGCAAGAGATATTTACCAGGATGTTGTCTGGGATGAAGTGTTTCAGTTGTGAAGAAATACAGGACAGAGTGGAGTGTTTGTCGCAGTGCAAAGGAGATGTAGATAAATCATGAATGAGTTACGGTACGGACAGATTTGACTGAACGAGTTTCCCATTGATGGACGGATCGATCAACATGGGCCAGAGATTTAAGGTGAAAGGCAGAAAGGTTTGAGAAGATGTGCAAAAATCTTTATCAGCCAGTGGGTGGTTGGAATTAAGAATGCACTGTCTGCCGTGTTCAGATCGGCAGACACCCTTATAACCGGAATAAGTATTCAGATGTGAACTTGTGACATATAAGGCTGTGGGATAAGCATTGAGAAATGCGACTCAGTTCATGAGGCAGTTGTTTTTGACACTCTTGTCCTCGGTCGTGTAATGGTTAGTTCCCCCGCCTATTACAGGGCTCAATTCTCCACTGGGAACAGTGTAAAAGTTTTAAAACTGTCACTCTATTCCCAAGGGCGGGTATTGATGCTTGTGCTTCCACTTTCGATGGGGCATATCACAGGAAGGACAGTGCTGCCTGAATCAGTGTGGGAAAGGGCTACAGCTCTCAGGGACGCAGAGGGTCAGTGAAAGTGCAAACACGTGACTTCAGCAAACTGCACATTGTATCTGTTTTGGAATGAAAAGCATTTGACAGACTTGTACTGGATTGAAGTGTTTACTGGAAGCAGGACGGTGAGGAAGAAACAGCGTAAAAACATTCAAATATGATTGCAGAAACATTTCCCTCAGCACGAATGCATTTGTAATGGACAGAGTTGTGTTTCGATACATTGAATTTGGGTTGATTTGCTTTGATGAGGCTGAGTTACCAGGGTATAAAGCTATTAAAAATGATACATCAATTGCTCACTATGATGGAACATTGTGTCAGTAATTCGTACTGCTGTTCGGTCGGAGGGTTATGTTGATTGGCAAAGTTAAATTGCCCTCTCGTGTCCAGGGAGTGAATTAAGTAAGTTAGGTGAATTAGCCATGGGTAACACGGGGACAAGGTCACAAATCACAGGACGCCAGGTTATAGTTCAACAGGTTTATTTGAATTCACCTGACTCTTCCTCAGGTGAACTATACGAGGATAGGGAGGGCAGCTTGGTCTGGGTGAGATGATATTCAGAGAGTCGACACCGGCTCGATTGAGTGAAATGCTTTTTCTGCACTGTCGGATTTTGTGATTCTATTGGAGAGGATAATGATGGTGTTTACTGGGGTGTAAAGCCATTAGAGACGCTGCTGACGTCTCTAAAACTTTGATAAAACCTTTGAAGGACAAAGAAATGATGAGAAGAGAATCGCTGTGACTCCCAGAATCTGTTTTTCAAAATATTTGGAAAGGCACTTTTGGTGACATGCAAGGAATAAATTTCACAAGGAGAAAGACAGCGTGTGGCTAGGTAAAGGTGTTGGGGTGGGGTGTAGTCGGGGAAACAATGTCTAAGTTTGTTGACTTTAAATGTAAAGACACTTCGGGAAGTGTGCAGCTGAAAACGATTCGGATCCAAAGCTGAATTGTGAAAGATTTGGCATAATATTCCACCAAAAGCATTGTAAATGGATCTGAGCAGACATTTTTTTATTGCGATGGGAAGATATTACATAATGAATAGGAAGTGACCAGTTGCTTGGAGATCGTCTTCCTGCTTTAATCACGTGCGTCAAATATGTGAGGACAAACGCCATGATGTTTGGTCCATTTAATACTCAGTGAAATCTGCCAAACATACGCGCAACAAAACTGCACTTTAACCCTCTGCTTTTCTAAGAAGCATTCTCGTTAAGCTGAAATAAAGTCGGAGCAAATTTGAATACAACATTAATCGTTCCAGTGTGATAAATCTAATTCACTTGCGATTATTACAATGAACATTGTCAGGTTGCAGCAAAATTAAAATGAAACGAACAAAACAGCGTTTCTTGCAGTTTAATCCATTTCAGGTTCAGCCATATCAGAAAGGCCATTGAGCCACAACATCGCCTTTATTTCCCTCTCCATGGCTGCTTCTTCACGTGAGAGAGAAAGTGACTGAAGACATTATGAGTGAAATGAAGGTGAGAATATGACGTAAAAGTCTTGTTCTCTGTTTGATTCTGACACAGTTCTTACTCAGAATGTATCACTGACAGCTATTCATTTTGACGAGCATTGCTATTTATTGGAATTTGCTGTCATTATAATTCTGGTGAAAGCAGAAACACAATGGTGTGGATTCGATTCCCCTCTGGAAACTTCTCATCCATGGCTTTCACCACATGTAACCTGATGAGGTCACATGCTGTTCTCCACATTCACGGTTTCGAGTCATACTCTGGTTGCTAACTTCACAAACCACTCCAGCATTTTTCTTTGCATGTCACACCTGTGGTGTAGGGGAGAAAGTGAGGACTGCAGATGCTGGCGATCAGAGCGGAAAATGTGTTGCTGGAAAAGCGCAGCAGGTCAGGCAGCATCCAGGGAACAGGAGAATCGACGTTTCGGGCATAAGCCCTTCTTCAGGAATCCTCCTGAAGAAGGGCTCATGCCCGAAACGTCGATTCTCCTGTTCCCTGGATGCTGCCTGACCTGCTGCGCTTTTCCAGCAACACATTTTCACACCTGTGGTATATACTGGATCGTGATTCTTTGTTCTTGCCCTTTACTGCACGAGAGATTGACGAGCAATAGACACCACATTAAAGTCGAAATGAAGACCAAGAGCAGTCATTCTATTCAATTGTACATTAAATTGTTGTAATGAGAAATAACTCATTTTTCTTTCCGCCCCACGTTCCATCTTTGCTTTCTATGAAGTTTCATCGGAAGAAACAGAAACAGATAACAAGACATCCGGAGTACAACTTTATCCAGTGGGTTGTTCATGAGTATTTTCACCAAACACTTCACACAATGATCTGATCAGTATTTCAAACAGTCATTCGGAATTGGAACCGCAGAAAACTTCTCCAATGAAACGAACCTTTCATTCTTCCACAAATTTCTGCTGTGTGTGAACCATACAACGATCCATCATTCAGCGTGATCACTGAATTGCCAACTGTATAAGGTACACCAACTTTCTTCAGCAATCACAGCTTCAGTACACAGCCATCTGTGCTGTGCCCAGTGTCATTTGTTGCACCCAGGCCACAGCAGATTTCTTCTTCCTGAGTTTATGAGCCTTGTTCCTGATTTGTCTGATCGATTGAGTAAATGTTTCCTATCACTTCAGCCCATCCCCTCACAATTCTGAACTTATAAATAAAATAATAGGTAATGTTTGTTTCCATTAAAGAAAACGAGATTGAAGGGGACCTGATTGACGTCAACAAAATCATGAAGGTTATAGCCAGGGTGGATAGAGATAAGCTTTTTCCCAAGGTGAGGGATTCAATAATGAGATATTACGCGTTCAAGGTGAGAGGTGAAAAGTTTAAGAGAGTTTACCATTGGAATCATTTTACACAGAGGGTGGGAGGTACTTGGATTCCTGAAGAAGGGCTTATGCCCGAAACGTCGATTCTCCTGTTCCCTGGAGGCTGCCTGACCTGCTGCGCTTTTCCAGCAACACATTTTCAACTTGGATAGTGTTGCCAGCAGAGGTAGTAGAGGCAGGCACGGTAGATTCACTTCAGGTGCGTCTGGACAGATGCATGAGTCGATGGTGTGCAGAAGGATACAGTTGGTTTGGAATTTGGTAATAGGTTTAGACAGTGGATCAGCTCAGGCTTCGACATCCAAATGGTCTGTTCTTGGCCTGTAAATTTTCTGTGTCCTCTGTTCTTCTGTGTTCACTACACTAACAACTTCATGCTACATTGCTACATCTCAGAGAATGACATTGTCAATTCCAATTACCTCAGAGGGAATGAGAATATGAAGTGTGGCTGTGTCAGAATGAAAGCGATGTACGCTGGATTGGACTGTTTACTGGGAGCAAGAGGCTGATGTTGAGACGATGAAATCAAAAACAGCTTGTACTGTCAAAGTAAAAAAAACAGCGCAGTGTTAAGAAAAAATTCAGAGAATGCTTTCAATTAATCGACCTCTAGCTTAAGGCTCCAGCACGCCTCAGCTGAGCCAATCTGCAGTGCGGGTTAATGCTGCTGTTGCATCTTAATAATCTAATAAACGGAGACAAATATGCTCTTCCTCCCCGCGTTTAACCAGGAACACTCCCAGCTTTGGCATTTCATGCGCCTCTGTACCATCATATAAGAACCACGTCCTCACTTTCAAACCAATCATTCCATTTCGATACAGTGGTTGTGAGGTCGTTTCTAATGTAGCAGCTTTTACGACATGGACCAGAGATTATTGGGACATCAGGCTCTGGAAAAGGACACAGGGTAGCACTGAGGAAAAGAAAATGTATTTGAAAGCACCTCTTTCTGTGGACTTCTACATCATTTATTTCACTTGCTCATTTGGCTCTATCTGGTCTATTGTGTGCAGTTCTGCAATTCGCATGATACCACGGATATGATAGCACTGAAAATGATGCAGGACAGATTTACCAGGATATTGTCTGGGTAGAAGAGTTTCAATTATGAAGAGAAATTGGACAGTCTGGAGGTGTTTTTCTTACAGCAGAAGAAATTGAGAGGAGACATGATTGAGATGTAAAAAATAATCAGGAATATGGATGGCTTAGACTGAAATAAATGTTTCTCTTTGATGGTGAGATCGATCACGAGGGGAAGGGAGTGTGGCATAGACTTAATGATAGCAGAGGCAAGATTTGAGTGAATGCACAGACAAAACAGCGCTTGGTTGAGATCTGGAACTCAGTGCATGCAAATTTGGAGAGGCAGAAATCCTCATAACTTTCAGAAGTATTCAGATGTGACTTTTGTGATGCCAAGACAGACGAGGCTATAGGCCAAATGATTTTAAAAAGCGTTCAGATAGTTAAGCGAATGTTAATTTCCAGCAATACCAAATAGGCTTCTTTTTGCATCAACTTCCTGGATCGTACCACCGCCTGTTGCTGTATGAGGTCGGGTTCAATTCGCTTCCAGGATGAATGCTTGCATATTGGGAGGGCTCAGTGGTTAGAACTGCACCGTTCCACGCCAGAAACCCGCATTCGATTCCAGACTGTTTGACTGACTGTGTGGAATTTGCATTCTCCTGTTCTCTCTCTCCCTTGTGAGTTTCCTCTGGCTGCTCCGATACCTTCCCACAATGCAAAGTTGTGCATTTCAGGTCAATGGCAAACAAAATCCAAATGGACTGTAAGTGTTGTAAGTCAGAGTCAAAAGTCAGAATTGCAGCTCGGGGAAAACAGAATGACCGTTTCAGGTCAACAGACCCTTCCTCGGAACTGTCTGTAATTCACAATGTTAACTCTGATTTCTCTCCACTGTTGTTGCCTGGCTCGCTGAGCTTTTGGAGCAATTTATATTTTCGTCGGTGGATCATAAATCGGATTTGGAAAGATAGAATGGGGGAGTGTGAATCTCTTCCACGGCACAATGCAGACTCAACTGGCCCAAATGGTTTCTGTATGCACTGTGTCTAATTCCATTAACTCTGTGCCTATAAGTCTTTGTCTTTTTTTTAGTCTTTCTTATTCACATCTATATTGTCATGTGAAGTGCAGAGCAGGACAATCAACGTTTCGGGCATAAGCCACCACCAAACCGTTACCACCTGACGCCTGGAAAATGAACATATTCTGCCTTGGGACGCAACCACAAGGGATAAATGTGGATTTCAACGGCTTCCTCATTTCCCCTTGCCTCACATTATTACAGGCTGAAGCATCAAACTCAGCACCACCCTCCGGACCCATACATCTCACCCCGTCTGACATATCACCCCTCCCCTGCCTCCATCCACCATTTGCTTTCGCAGCTACCTTGCACCCAACTCCAACCCCTCCCATTTATCTCCCAAACCATACCCACAAGACTCAGTCCTGATGGAAGACTTATGCCAGAAACGTTGATTCTCCAGCTCCTCGGATGCTGCCTGACCTGCTGTACTTTTCCAGCACGACAATATTGCTGTGCCGAAGTTGGATGAGCTCTGCTCAGGCTCTTTATCTGAGAACAGAGAAGTCTGAGTGAGGAAGTGATTAAGGTGCACATTAAGGGGATCGGTATGTGTCATCGGAACAAACTTCTTATGGGAAGAGTTAACAACCAGGGATATCCGTTAAACACAAGGGAGAGGGTGCTCAGACGAGATTTAGGAAGAACGTTTTCACTCTTAGAGTGTTCTTTATTTGGAATTCACTGTGTGAACGTGTGGTAAGGTATGAGTCAGCAAAACATTTCAGGAGTATTTAGCCGAATACTTGAGAAGCTAGAGCACACATGGATAAGGAGCAGGTATTGGAAAGTGGGCTGAAGTTAAACAGATGTGTGATGAAAGAACCGAACACTGTACAGAAAACACAGAGCATGAAAGCATGGGAAGGGTAAACACACGGAAACTACTGGCGATCAGTTACAAGGGGTCGATGGAATGTTACACTCGTCAAAAAGGCACTGGGGCAGGATGGGGCCTGTGTGTCGGGATAGGATAAGAATAGTGGAATGCTCCGACACCAATTAGCAGAGTCAGACTGGGCTGAAATGTTAAAATGGCAGGCTGAGATGAAAACAATTAGTAAAGTCAGCCTCACCTTCCTAGTACCATCATGGCGTTTGGGACAAGTCGTGAGAATACATACTAAGGACATTACTTTAAATAATTAATTGATAGTTAAGTCAGCCTGCTTGAGACACTTGTAGATGGAACGATCTGACATTAAATATTTAATCAGTAGTTAGTAGAGTCATCTTGGAACAGGGAAACATTGTGATAGATTGGGTAGCTAAGTATCTAATCATGACAGGTTTATCTGAGATGGAAGTTCATTGTAGCACAGGTAGCAGTTGAATACCGAATAGTGACAGTCGAATAATATTAAGTAGAATTATGAAAAACCATAGTGAGAGAAGTAGGACGACAATGGGAACTAACACTATTGGTTTATTGTATAGCTGGAGTGAGGTAATTCTGACTAACACAGTTGGCATTCTGATAAGCTAAAAAATGATTAAAGAAAAGGGAAGAAGTGATGGAGTTTAATTCAGATACATGCGAGGTGCTGCACTTTGGGAAAGCAAATCTTAGCAGGACTTATACACTTAATGGTAAGGTCCGAGGGAGTGTTGCTGAACAACGAGACATTGGAGTGCAAGTTCATAGCTCCTTGAAAGTGGAGTCGCTGGTAGATAAGATAGTGAAGAAGGAGTTTGGTATGCTTTCCTTTTTGGTCAGAGTGTTGAGTACAGGAGTTGGGAGGTCATGTTGCGGCTGCACAGGACATTGGTTAGACTACTGTTGGAACATTGCGTGCAATACTGGTCTCCTTCCGATCGGAAAGATGCTGTGAAACTTGGAAAGGTTCAGAAAGATTTACAAGAATGTTTCCAGGGTTGGACTTTGATGTATAGGAAGATGCTGAACAGGCTGGGGCTGTTTTCCCTTCAGCTTCGAAGGCTGAGGTGTGACCTTATAGCAGTTTACAAAATTATGAGGAGCATGGACAGAATAAATAGACAAAGTATTTTCCCTAGGTCGGGGAGTTCAGAACTAGAGGGCATAGTTTTAGTTTGAGAGGGGAATGATGAAAAAAGAGACCTAAGGGACAACGTTTTCACACAGAGGGTGGGACGTGAATGGAATGAGTTGCCAGGTGATGTGGTGGAGGCTGGTACAGTTGTAACATTTAAGAGGCTTGTGAATAGGAAGGGTTTGGAGGAATATGGGCCAGTTGCTGGCAGGTGGGATTAGATTGGGTTGGGATAGCTGATCGGCATGGACAAGTTGGACAGCCGGTTCTGTTCCCATGCTGCATATATCAATGACTCTAAATGCCATGGACCCTGAGATTCGGGGGGATTCAAGCATTTGTTTTCTGAATGTCACTGTTTTTGTTTGCAAATAAAAGATTTACTCCTTGAAAAACTCTCTGCATTTCCTGTTGATTGTTGACATTTTCTCCATGACAACCGCAACTTTGGGTGCAGTAAAATTGTGGTGACTGCAGCTCTGTGGTGCAATGAAAAGTGTGTTAGATTTCTACAAATTTGGTAACGTTGCTATTCAAAGTTTGTGGGTGTGAACCTCACCAGAATTGGAGTTTAGTTCAGTTTTCAGCTGAATCATTAATTGTTGAGCTGATTCATCACCAATTCTTGTCGTCTGGAGTTCTCTTCCCTACCCCTGACCAGAGGAAATCCCTTACCTTCTTGGTTGTGAGTTTTTACGGAGTCATGATCAGACCAGAATCAGATGCTCACCCGCAAAACCTGCAAACTTCGTTCAGAAACCCACTGTCTGTTAACACTTTTCCCTCTCAAAGTTGCACAGAAATTGTCGATTGCTTAACTGTCTTTATCCCGTTGTGCGACAGGTTGGTGTGGATGAGCTCGGGAAAGACAGTGACGTGTTTGTTCATCCATGATGATATCAAACAGCGGGTACGACACATGTTTGTATAGCCTCCTCCTGTTCCTCTCATTCTTTGCTGCTTCTGACAGAAGGTTTTCAAAATTAAAATGATGAGACCAATGTGAATCGACACTACGGAATATCAAGCTGCTCCCCTTTACCCCATCGCTTTCGCAGCCAGAACAGACGGCTCCTCTTGCGGCTTTAGATCAGACAGTGAAGGTTTCTCTCAGGCGCTCTGTCAGACTGCATGCTCCTTCACACAGATTTCCAACTGGGTAAGTGGAGCAAGCAAACGCGTGGATATTAGGATTCAGGTACATATTTCCACTCTGCTGGGATGCAGTTCTGGTCACATGAATTTCTGATATGCTGAGACTTTCTGTGCATTCTACCTACTTTACGATTTAAACTGTAATTGAATTTTTATTATTGTAAAACATTCTAACATCTTCAATATTCATGCAAACTGTGCAACATATTCTTGGATGTAGGAATGGTGAAGATTATTAATGAATGCAATATGTTTCATGTTACCTGTATGAACTTTCAAAAGGAAGTTGGTGAAGATTCATTGATTCGAATCGTGCCGATTGAAGCTGATGGAAGGAAAAACTCTGCGACAGCGGCAATGTAACATTGTCTTTAAACAACGCAGGAACTAACAGAAACTCATTTTTCAATGTGGTCTATTTTTCACATTTTTTGTGTCCCTCTTGTTCCTTTTTGTGAACCTGATGCTTCAATAATCACAGATTCATGTCAGTTTCACCTTGTCAGCCTTAGGTTTAATTTCAGAACAAGACGGTTCAGGGAAATGAAGCAGGGTGAGTGACTGAGGTACCAGTGGGCAGCACATCACCACCAAAGATCCCACAGTGTTGTGGTTCAGTGGTGAGCACTGCGGCCTCAAAAGGTTCCAAAGTTCGATTCCAGCCTCGGTGTACTGTCTGTGTAGAATTTGCACATTCTTCCCGTGTTTGCGTGGGTTTTCTACGGGTGTTCCAGTTTCCTCCCACAGTCCAAAGATTGTGCATGTCAGGTGAGTTGGTCATTCCAAATTGCCCATGGTGCATTTGTCAGAGGGGAAATGGTTCTGGTTGGGTTACTCTTCGGAGGGTTGGTGTGGACTTTTGGGTCCGAAGGGTCTGTCTCCATATTGTAAGGAATTTAATAATCACAACAAAAGTAGAGCATTTGAGTTAAAGTTCCCAAGGTACGTGTAGGTCACGTGACAGGTTCACTGTCTGCAGCTCCAGTCACGCAATTGGTCAGCGCTGAATAATTAAAGTTGCAAAACATGCCAAGGTTGTATGTTCAATGCTTATCTAAAGATGCTGTTACTGACATTGACCTGCGATTATTGAAGCATCAGACTGAAGCGCAGTTGAAAACAATGTTGAGTAGAGCAGCACCTATTTGAAAACTCCAGTTTCTGACATGGGGAAATGTTTTGCCTTCTGTTAATTATTAACAGAGAATCTGCAAATCTGGTGAATATCCATCTGTGGATAGAGAAACAGAGGTGAAGTTTTAGCTAAATGACCTTCCTCAAATCGCTGACCCAGCACTGGTTTACATCCTGGGAAAGTCTGTATAAATCGTTTCATATCATTCAATTTCCTGTAAGCTGCACAGCTCATTAAACCAATCGAAATTATTAGATTTATCTCTTTGTGGAGTTTGACTGTTGTCAGTAAACCTGGTAAAGGATCTGGGCAAGTAGTTTTGCTGTTGGGAGGAACAAAGTTTCAAACTGGAATGAGGTTGAGTCTTGACGCAGGATTTTTCAAGCGGAGATAACAGTGAATTGAATGGACTCACTCCCCTTTCGGTTGATTATGACCAAATGTTCAAGACAACAGATGGGCAATGATAATGATGTTTTACATCGATAGGCCAAATCTTGCTCACTAGAGGCACCACAGTGTTACAGATCAGGTGAGTGGGGGAGATGATGATCCTTGTGGAAACCTGAGACAGTGAGACAATTAATCCCACGCTGCTAGTCTCACTTTTCTAGCGGACTGAACTAACCGACATCCCTTTAATGTCGGTTAGTTCAGCTAAACCAAACAGCTCAGTGCATTTACGGTATATAATATTTCAAGTTGAATGACATGCTGCACCTTCCAACTCCACCAGCTCTTCTTATCCTTAAAATGTTCACTTGCAGGTGTTATGCAATTTCTTTCCTATGAATGTTAACCAAGTCGATCATGTTTCCTTTATTCATCCCCATCCAGGCAGCCCAGAATCACTGTCACTGTTTAATTCTCTCCGTGCCTGCGTTGGTTTCCTCTGGGTGCTCCGGTTTCCTCCCACAATCCAAAAAATGTGCCGGTTAGGTGAATTCGCTGTGTTAAAATGCCCGTAGTGTTAGGAGCAAGGGTACATGTAGCGGAATGGGTCTGGGTAGATTGCGCTTCGGCGAGTCAGTGTGGACTTGTTGGGCCGAAAGGCCTGTTTCCAAACTGTAAGAAATCTAATCTAATCTAATCTAATCTAATTCACTCCTTGTCTGCCTGCACACGCTTTTCAAAAATTCTTGAATCAGCTTCTAAAATGATTCTATTTCTTAAAATTCATCTCCGAATTCAATAACTCTCAGAATAAAAAATGCCTACTCTAAATTTCTTGATTGTGCCCCGATGGATTTCAAGTTCTAACCACTAGTTTCCACTCACCTAAACGAGGAAATTTTCCTTGTATTTACTCTTCATAACTTCAATCAACTGGATAACCTCTTTTCACACACAACTAAGTCTTTCCTGATTTCTCCAGAATTATTCCTTATCTATGCCACCATCCCTTTAAACCCCCTCTTTTCATTTCTAGTGGCATTATCTCCAAGTAAATCTCATTTCTATCGTTTCTAACGACATGGTATCATGGCCGTTTCATTCCTAACGTCTTTATAGTCCAGTAAACACTGCCCGTGTCTTTCATCGTGTCTTTATATCGCTGTATATTTCAACGTGAGAAAGGATGCTGGGTCCAATTCAATTGTGAAAACTCACCACTAAGCTATGCAATCTTATTACCGACACAGGAAAGGTGGAAGCAATTTCAATTACTGCTGAATCGATTGGTTGCAACAGAATCGGGTAAAATACCAGTCACATACATGACTGTTGTTCTTTTGGTTATTTGTTCTCTATGTGAGCTGAAGTAACATACTATTGCCAGACATACATAAGGGGGCGTATGAAATGCTGAAGTTGTGAGATCAGAGGAGTTTTTATTGACATAGACCATTCACTGTTCGATTCTAAGTCTTAGGAATTAGCCAGAGAGCGATTTTGAGCAAAATTTGAGCAGGGAAGTGCTTTTGCACCATTATACAAAAGATGCAGTACAATAACACCCAACGCTGTTTCAGTCGACTTGTACAGATATTGACTCCTGGAAACAGCACTATGCACTCTCCTCGAGTCTGAAAAATAATTTGCTACGTTCCCACTCTTATGGCTCTTTTCATTACATCGGCTTCTGTTCTTCACGGAATCCGATTCAGCAGATCTTGTCACTGAGTCATTTCTTTCTGTGTTCAGATCATGTGAGCAGAATATCACAGTCCATAACTCAGAAGTCAGACCATACTCAGAGAACCATACTCTGCTCTAGATCAATTCATGAACACCAGGAAGAAATATCTATAATCTTCAAAATTTACTAACCCGTTTTTCAGAAGCAAGATAAACAGTTCCAGGTTTCTGCTTTTGTTGTCACACGAACCAAGGTTGTAAATGCTGGAACCAGTTGAGTCTGTCCGCTGTCCCACATCCATTTTCTCCCCAGGAAATGTTCAGATGATGGACTGAATCGGATTCTTTTAAAAAGAAGAATCTTTTTATCCATTGATTTCTGGTTTATGGGCCCACCAGGCTCCCGCTGGTCCTCTGTGTTAGCGCTGATCACAGCAGTTTCCTGCAGTGTTCAGCTTTTTTGTAGCAAGTACCTTCGAGAATGACATCAAAAGATATTCACTGTTACTGTATGATACTCTACCAATGGAGACAGCTCTATCAATGGAGGAGCTCAGTCCACTGGGCTGGGATAATTCCTGCAGTGTGTCCTGCCGATCAGATACAGTGCACTTTATCATTCAGATCATACAGAGTGAGAGCGCTCGAAAAGGCCAAACGAGTTTTCTCCACAGGAGTTTATTGTAGGTGGAACAATACCAGCGGCACCACCTTAACCCAGGAAACAACTGTCTCAGAAGTCCGTTTGGCAAGTTTAGTTTTCAGACTCTAGTCACTATGCTCCACGAGCCCTGCAGCCTGTGGGCAATAAGCACAATGAAGTTGGTGGTGGATCCCAAAATGAGAGTATAATTTCTAATTAATATCTACAATAAAATGGGGGTGGGGGGCATTGTCAGAAGGTAGACAAAATCAAATACCAAAGCAGGTAATAATCTCCTTGAGTAAAATATTTACAACAGTTTTACCAGTAGCGTTGGAAGTGCGGTAAGCTTCAACCCATCAAGGAAAAGAAAATCAACAATGACCAAAACATACTTACAGTGCTGACACCTTTACAACTCAATGAAGTCTTTAAACTTAATTTGCAGTTGGCATTAGGTGGTCAGAGGTCGACTCACCCATTTCAGATAACATAGAACATAGAAAGTACAGCACAGAACAGGCCCTTTCATCCACGATGTTGTGCCGAGATTTAATCCTAATGTAAAATATAGTAACAACCTACATACCCTTCAAATCACTGCTATCCATGTGCAAGTCTAGAAGTCGTGTAAATGTCCCCAATAACTCTGCTTCCACCACTACCACTGGTAACGCATTCCATGCATTCACAGCTCTCTGTGTTAAAAAAAATACTACTTCTGACACCTCCTTTACACCTTCCTCCTAATATCTTCAAACTATGAGTTGTCATTCCAGGTAATCCTGACATGGGGAAAATTCTCTAGCTGCTGACTCTATCTATCCCTCTCATTATTTTGTATACCTCTATGAGGTATCCTCTCTTCCTCCTTCTCTCCAGAGACATGTCCGAGCCTATTCAACCTTTTTTCTCATGAGGCAAGCCCTCCAGTCCAAACAGCATCCTGGTAAACTTTCTATGCACCCTCTCCCAAGCCTCTGTATCATTCCTATAGTAGGGCGACCAGACCTGGACGCAATATTTCAAGTATTGCCTCAACAGGGACTTGTAGAGCTGCAGCAAAACCTCATGGCTCTGAAACTCTATCCCCCTGTTAATGAAAGCCAAAACAGCATATGCTTTCTTAACACTTGTATGGCAACTTTGAGGAATCTATGTACTTGCACATCCAAATCCCTCTGTTCCTCCACACTGCTAAGAATCCTGTCTTTAATCCTATATTCAGCATTCGAGTTCCACCTTCCAACATGCATCACTTCGCATTTATCCAGGTTGAACTCGATCTGCCATTTCTCAGCCCGGCTCTGCATTCTGTCTGTGTCACGCTGTAGCCTGCAGTAGCCCTTTATACTATCACCGAAACCTCCAAACTTTGTGTCAGATGCAAATTTACTTACGCTCCCCTCAATCTCCTCATCCAAGTCATTTATAAAAACTACAAAGAACAGAGGCCCAAGTACAGAGCCCTGGGAGACCCACTCAACACTGTCGTCGAGGCAGAATACTTTCCATTTACAGCCACTCTCTGCCTTCTGTCAGCCAGCCAATTCTGTGTATATCTGTATAATGCCTGGAAACAGAGTGTTGATGGAGGGTTGTCTGTTTATGTCTGATTAATGGTCAGTGATAGGGGGTGGTGCAGAGTTGTGTGTGTTTTTCTGTATATATCTGCTTAATGACAGGAGAGAGACTGGTGGTGGTCGAAGGATGTGTGTGTGTATTTCTTTGCATATCTGCTCAAAGGAAGGATAACAAGGCGGTGGTGGAAGGTTGTGTGATTGTGTGTGTTTCTGTGTATATTTGTTTAATGGCAGGAGATATGGTTGTCTTGGAGGGGTGTGCGTGTAATTCTGTGTATGTCTATTTAAGGGCTGGAGACAGGGTGGTGGTGTGTGTGTTTCTGTGTACATCTGTTCAGTGGCAGGAGACAAGGTGGTAATGGATTTTTGTGTGTGTGTTCCTGCATATATCTACTCAATGGCAGGAGGCACGTTGTTCATGGGATGTTGTGCTTGGGTATGTGTTTCTGCGTACATCTATTTTATTCCAGGAAATAGGGTGGTGGTGGAGCAATTAGTATGCATGTGCGTTTTTGTGTATATTTGTTTAACGGTAGTAGGCAGACTTTTCGTGGAAGGTTGTGTGTGTGTAAATTTCCGTGTTTTACTGTTTGATGATAGGAGACAGGGTGGTCAAGGAGGTTTGAATGAGTGTGCGTTTCTGTTTCTGTGTATATGTACATAACGGCACGAGACAGTTTGGTGTGTGCACGTTATTGTGTATATCTGTCCAATGGCAGGAGGCAGGATGTTCATGGAGTGTTTTGCATGTGGGTGTTTCTGCATATATCTTTTTAATGGCAGGAGGCAGGGTGGTGGTGGAGGGTAGATGTCTGTGTTTCTGTGTCTAAGTGCTTATTGGTAGGAGACACGTTGGTGGTGGAGGTTTGTGTGTGTGTTTCTGTGCATATCTGTTAAATGGTAGGAGACAGGGTGATGGTGACGGAGGGGTGTGTGTGTGTGTGTGTTTCTGTGTATATCTGTTTAATGCGCGGAGACAGAGTGTTGGTGGAGGGTTGTCTGTGTGTCTTTTTTTCTGTGTCTGTCTGTTTAATGCTGGTATTAGGGTGGTGGTGCAGGGATGTGTATGTTTTTCTGTAAGTACCTGCTTAATGACAGGAGACAGACTGGTGGTGATGGAGGGTTGTGTGTCTGCCTGTTTCTGTGTATATCTGATTAATTGCAGGAAACAGGGTGGCGGTGGAGCGTTCTGTATGTACGTGTGTTTCTGTGTATATCTCTTTAAGGCCAGGAGACAGGGTGATGGTTGAGGGATGTGAGCGTGTCTCTGTGTATAGCTGTTTTAAGGGATGGAGAGAATGTGGTGGTGGAGGGTTTGTGCGTGTGTGTTTCTGTGTATATCTGATAAAATGCAGGAAACGGGGTGGTGGTCTAGGGATGTGTATGTGTGTGTGTTTGTGCATATACCTGTTTAAAAGCAGGAGACAAGTGGTGGTGGAGAGTATAGTGCCTGTATTCCTGTATCTATGTGCTTACTGGCAGGAGACAGGATGGTGGTGGAGGGTTGTGTATGCATGTGCGTTTTTGCATATATCCGTTTAAGGTCAGTAGGCAAGGGTGTTCATAGAACATAGAACATAGATCATTACAGCGCAGTGCAGGCCCTTCGGCCCTCAATGTTGCGTCAACCTGTCATATCAATCTGAAGCCTATCTAACCTACACTATTCCATGTACGTCCATATGCTTGTCCAATGACGACTTAAATGTACTTAAAGTTGGCGAATCTACAACCGTTGCAGGCAAAGCATTCCATACCCTTACTACTCTCTGATTAAAGAAACTACCTCTGACATCAGTCCTATATCTGTCACCTCTCAATTTAAAGCTATGCCCCCTCGTGCTCGCCGTCACCATACTTGGAAAAAGGCTCTCCCTGTCCACCCTATCTAACCCCCTGATTATCTTATATGTCTCTACTGAGTCACCTCTCAACCTTCTTCTCTCCAAGGAAAACAGCCTCAAGTCCCTCAGACTTTCCTCAGAAGACCTTCTCTTCATACCAGGCAAGACCCTAGTAAATCTCTTCTGCACCCTTTCCAAAGCTTTCACATACTTCTTATAATACAGTGACCAGAACTGTACACAATACTCCAAGTGCGGCCGCACCAGAGTTTTGTACAGATGTAGCATAACCTCATAGTTCTAGAACTCGATCCCTCTATTAATGCCTTCTTAACAACACAGTCAACCTGGGTGGCAACTTTCATGGATCTGTGTACCTGGACACCGAGATCTCTCTGCTCATCTACACTACCAAGAATCATATCATAAGCCCAGTACTTTGAATTCCTGTTCCTCCGACCAAAGTGCATCACCTCACATTTGTCCACATTAAACTCCATTTTCCACCTCTCAGCCCAGCTCTGCAGCTTATCTATATCTCTCTGTAACCTACAACATCTTTCATCACTATCCACAACTCCACCGACCTTCGTGTTTTCTGCAAATTTACTGACCCACCCTTCTACTCCATCATCCAGGTCGTTTATAAAAATGATGAACAGCAGTGGACCTAACCCTTGCGGTACATCACGAGTAACTGGACTCCAGGATGAACATTTCCCATCAACCACCACCCTCTGTCTTCTTTCAGCAAGCCAATTACTGATCAAAACTGCTATATCTCCCACAATCCCATTCCTCCGTATTTTGAACAACAGCCTACTGTGGGGAACTTTATCAAATGCGTTGCTGAAATCCATATACACCACATCAACTGGTTTACTCTCATCTACCTGTTTGGTCAACTTCTCAAATAACTTAATACGGTTTGTGAGGCATGACATAACCTTCACAAAACCGTGCTGACTATCCATTATCAAATTATTATTTTCTAGATGATTATAAATCCTA
Organism: Chiloscyllium plagiosum; assembly: GCF_037043375.1. Taxonomy (NCBI): domain Eukaryota; kingdom Metazoa; phylum Chordata; class Chondrichthyes; order Orectolobiformes; family Hemiscylliidae; genus Chiloscyllium; species Chiloscyllium plagiosum. The sequence goes on along the minus strand of NW_028270156.1, from coordinate 96,817,154 downwards.
TCTCTTATAACCTTTTCAAACACTTTACCAACAACTGAAGTAAGGCCCACTGGTCTATAATTACCAGGGTTGTCTCTACTCCCCTGCTTGAACAGGGGAACCACATTTGCTATCCTGCAGTCTTCTGGCATTATTCCTGTGGACAATGACGATTTAATGATCAAGGCCAAAGGCTCGGTAACCTCCTCCCTGGCTTCCCAGAGGATCCCAGGCTAAATCCCATCCGACACAGTGGACTTATCTATTTTCACACTCTTCAGGATTTCTAATACCTCTTCCTTGTGAACCTCAACCCCACCTAACCTAGTAGCCTGTACCTCATTATTCTCTGCGACAAATTGTCGTTTTTTAGAGTGAATACTGTCGAAACATATTCATTTAGTGCTTCCTCTGTCTCCTCCGACTCCTCACACAATTTCCCATTAATATCCTTGATTGGCCCTAATCTTACTCTTGTCATTCTTTTATTCTCTTAAATACCTATAGAAAGCCTTATGGTTTACCCTGATTTTATCGGCCAACAACTTCTCATGTCTCCGCCTGGCTCTTCTGAGCTCTGTCTTTAGGTCTTTCCTGGCTCCCTTGTAACCCTCAAGTGCCCTAAGGAGCCTTCACATCTCATCCTAACATAAGCCTCCCTCTTCCTCTTGACCAGAGATTCCACTTCCTTCGTAACCCATGGCTCCCGTGCTCTACGGCTTCCTCCCTGCCTGACAGGTACATATTTATCTAGGACACTCAGGAACTTTTCCTTGAATAAGTTCCACATTTCTAATGTGCCCATTCCCTGCAGGTTCCTTCCCCATTCTATAATTCCTAAATCTTGCTTAATCGCATCGTAACTGCTGTTCCATCAGCTGTAAATTTTGTGAAAGGTTGTGTGTGTGTGTGTGTTTCCGTGTATAACTGTTTGATGACAGGAGACAGGGCGGTCAAGGAGATTTGTGCGAGTGAGTGAGTGTGTGTGTGTGTGTGTGTTTCCGTGTATATGTCCTTACTGGCACGAGCCAGTTTGGTGTTTGCGTGTTTTTGTGTATATCTGTCCAATGGCAGGAGGTAGGGTGTTCATGGAGTTTTGTGTGTGCTTGTGTGTGTGTCTGTGTGCTTGTATGTGTGTGTGTGTATGTGAGTTTCTGCATATATCCGTTTAATGGCAGGAGACAGGGTGGTGGTGGAGGTGTATGTGTGTGTTTCTGTGTATATCTGTTTAATGTCAGAAGACAGAGTGTTGGTGGGGGGGATGTGTCTGTGTGTTTCTGTGTAAAATCGATTAATTGCAGGAAACAGGGCGGTGTCTGTCTGTGTGTGTTTTATTTTCTGTATATATGTTTAATGGTAGGTGGTAGGTGGTGGTGCAGGGTTGTGTGTGTTTTTCTGTAATAACAGGAGACAGATGGGTGGTGGTGGAGGGTTGTGCGTGAGTGTTTCTGTGTAAAATCGATTAATTGCAGGAAACAGGGCGGTGGTGCGTTTGTTTCCGTGTATATCTATTTAATGGCAGGAGGCATGGTGGTCGTGGAGGTTTGTGTGTGTGCGTGTTTCTGTGTATATCTGATTAACAGCAGGAAACACGGTGGTGGTCGAGGGATGTGTGTGTTTCTGTGTATATCCGTTTAATGGCAGGAGACAGGGTGGTCGTGGAGGGGTGTGTGTGTGCTTCTGTGTATATAGAACATAGAACATAGAAGAATACAGCGCAGTACAGGCCCTTTGGCCCTCGATGTTGCGCCGATCCAAGCCCACCTAACCTATACTAACCCACTATCCTCCATATACCTATCCAATGCCCGCTTAAATGCTCATAAAGAGGGAGAGTCCACCACTGCTGCTGGCAGGGCATTCCATGAACTTACGACTCGCTGAGTGAAGAACCTACCCCTAACTTCAGTCCTATATCTACCCCCCCTTAATTTAAAGCTATATCTGTTTAAGGACTGGAGACAGAGTGGTTGTGGAGCGCTGTGCGTGTGTGTTTCTGTGTATATCTGATTAACGGCAGGAAACAGGGTAGTGGTTGAGGGATGTGTGTGTGTGCTTGTGTGTATATCTGCTTAAAGGCAGGAGACAGGGTGGTGTTGGAGGGTTGTGTGTTGGATTCGGTGTCTATCTGTTTAATGTCAGGAGGCAGGGTGGTCATATTGGGTTGTGTGCGTTAATGTGCATATCTATTTAAGGGCTAGAGATAGGGTGATGGTGGAGGGTGCTGTGTGTGTGTTTCTTTGCATAACTGTTCACTGGCAGGTGGCATGTTGATTGTGGAGGGTTGTGTGTGTTTCTGCGTATATGTGCTTAATGGCAGAAGACATGATGTGTGTGTGTTTCTCTATATACCTGTTCAATGGCAGGAGACAGGATGGTCATGGAGGGTTGTGTGTGTTTCTGCGTATCTCTATTCAATGGCAGGAGACACGGTGGTGTTGGAGGGTAGACTGTCTGTGTTTCTGTGTCTGTGTTCTTAGTGGCAGGTGACAGGATGGTGGTGGAGGGTTGTGTATGTTTCTGTGTATATCTGTTTAAGGTCAGTAGACAGGGTGTTCATAGAAGGTTGTATGTGTGTTTCTGAGTATATCTGTTTAATGGCAGTTGACAGGTTGGTGGTGGAGGTTGGTGTGTGTGTGTTTCTGAGTATATCTGTTTCATGGCAGGAGATGTGCTGGTGCTTGAGGGTTGTGCGTGTGTTTCTTTGTATGTCTGCTTAATGGCAGGCAACAAGATGTTGATCGGGGGTTTTGTGTGTGTTTGTGTGTGTGTGCGTTTCTGTGTATATCTGTTTAATGGCAGAAAACAATGTGGTGGTTAACGGTTGTGTGTGCATTTCTATGTATATCTGTTCAATCGCAGGGGAAAGGATTGTGGTGGAGGGTTGTGTGTGTGCGTTTCTGTGCATGTCTGTTTAATGGCAGGAGACAAGGTGATGGTGTCGAGATGAGTTTGTGTTTCTGTTTATATCTGTTTAATCATGGGAGTGTGATGGTGGAGGGTTGTGTGTGTGTGTTTATGTGTATATCTGATCAATGGCAGCAAACAGGGTGGTGGTGAAGGGTTCCGTATATGTGTGTGTTTCTGTGTATACCTGTTTCAGGGCAGGAGACATGATGGTGGTCGAGGGTTGTGTGTGTGTATTTCTGTGTATAGCTGCTAAATGGCAGCAGAACAGGGTGGTGGTGGACGGACGTGTGTGTTTTTGTGTGTATATCTGTTTAATGTCAGCAGAAAGGGTGGCGGTCGAGGACTGTATGTGTGTTTTTCTGTGTTTATCTGTTTAGTGGCAGGAGAAATGGTGGTGGTGAAGTGTAGAGTGCGTGTTTGTGTGTATATCTACTTAATTGCAGGAAATAAGGTGGTGGTGGAGGGTTGTGTGTGTGTGTTTCTGCATATATCTGTTTAATGGCTGCTGACAGGGAGGTAGTGGGGGTTCTGTGTGTGAGTGTTTCTGTATATATCTGTTGAATTGCAGGAGACAGGGTGGTAGTGGAGGGTTGACTGTTTCTGTATATATCTGTTGAATTGCAGGAGAAGGGTGGCAGTGGAGGGTTGTGTGTGTGCTTCTGTGTCCATCTGATCATTGGCAGAAAACAACTTGCTTGTGTAGTGGTGTGTGTGTGTGTGTTTCTGTGTATACCTGTTTAATGGCAGGAGACAGGATGGTAATGGAGGTTTTTGTGTGTGTGTTTCTGTGTATAATTTATTTATGGCAGCAAACATGGTGGTGGGGGAGGGTTCTGTGTGTGTGTGTTTCTGTGTATACCTGTTTAATTGCAGGAGACAGGTTGGTGGTGCAGGATGGTATATGTTTGTTTCTGATTATATCTGTTACATGGCAGGAAACATAATGGCGGTTGATGGTTGTGCGTGTGTTTCTGTGTATATCTGCTTAATGGCAGAAAACAATGTGGTGCTGTACTGTTGTGTGTGTATTTCTATGTATATCTGTTTAATGGCAGGAGACAGGATTGTGGTGGAGGGTGGTGTGTGTGCGTGTGTTTCTGCGTATATCTGTTTAATGATAGGCGAGGGGGTGTTCGTGGAGGTGTGTGTGTGTTTGTGTATATCTGTTTAATGACAGGAGACAGGGTGGTGGTGGAGGAATGGGTGTGTGTGTTTCTGTGTATATCTGTTTAATGACGGGAGACTGGGTGGTGGTGGAGGGTTGTCTGTATATTTCTGTAAATATCTGTTTAATTGCTTAATGACAGGAAACAATTTGCTGTTCAAGGGTTGTGTGTGCGCGTGTATGTGCATGTGTGCGTGTGCATGTGTTTCTGTGTATGTCTGATAAATGGCAGGAGACAGAGTGTTGGTGTCGAGATGTGTGTGTGTTTCTGTTTATATCTGTTTAATCAACAGAGAGTGTGTGATTGGGGAGGGTTGTGTGTGTATTTATGTGCATATCTGACTAACGGCAGCAAACAGGGTGGTGGTAGAGGGTTCTGCATGTGTGTGTGTTTCTGTGTATATCTGTTTCAGGGCAGGAGACATGGTGGTGGTCGAGGGTTGTGTGTGTGTATTTCTGTGTATATCTGCTCAATGGCAGCAGAACAGGATAGTGGTGGAGGGATGTGCGTGTTTTTCTGTGTATATCTGTTTAGTGACAGGAGACAAGGTGCTGGTGAATTGTCGAGTGCGTGTTTGTGTGTACATCTACTTAACAGCAGGAAATAAGGTGGTGGTGGAGGGTTGTGTGTGTTTGTTTCTGCATAAATCTGTTTAATGGCGGGTGGCAGGGTGGTTGTGGAGGGTTGCGTGTGTGTGTTTCTGCATATATCTTTTGAATTGCAGGAGGCAGGTTGGTAGTGGAGGGTTGCGTGTGTGCGTTTCTGTATATATCTATTGAATTGCAGGAGACAGGGTGGTAGTGGAGGGTTCTGTGTGTGTTTATGTGTACATCTGATCAATGGCAGAAAACAGGTTGGTGGTGTAGTGTTGTGTGTGTGTTTCTGTATATCCCTGTTTAATGGCAGGAGACAGGATGGTAGTGGAGGTTTGTGTGTGTGTGTTTCTGTGTATAATTGATTTATGGCAGCAAACGAGGTGGTGGGGGAGGGATCTTTCTGTATGTGTTTCTGGGTATACCTGTTTAATTGCAGGAGGCAGGTTGGTGGTGGAGGGTGGGATGTGTTTGTTTCTGATTATATCTGTTTCATGGCAGGAGACATGGTGACAGTTGATGGTTGTGCGTGTGTATCTGTGCATATCTGCTAAATGGCAGAAAATAATGTGGTGGTGCACGGTTATGTATTTGTGTATTTCTATGTATATCTGTTTAATGGCAGGAGACAGGGTTGTGGTGGAGGGTGGTGTGTGTGTGTTTCTGCGTATATCTGTTTAATGATAGGCGCGGGCGTGGTCCTGGTGGTGTGTGTGTGTATGTTTGTGTATATAGAACATAGAACACAGAAGAATACAGCGCAGTACAGGCCCTTTGGCCCTCGATGTTGTGCCGATCCAAGCCCACCTAACCTATACTAGCCCACTATCCTCCATATGCCTATCCAATGCCCGCTTAAATGCCCATAAAGAGGGAGAGTCCACCACTGCTACTGGCAGGGCATTCCATGAACTCACGACTCGCTGAGTAAAGAACTTACCCCTAACATCTGTCCTATACCTACCACCCCTTAATTTAAAGCTATGCCCCCTCGTAATATCTGACTCCATACGTGGAAAAAGGTTCCCACGGTCGACTCTATCTAAACCCCTAATCATCTTGTACACCTCTATCAAGTCACCCCTAAACCTTCCTTTCTCCAATGAAAGCAACCACAAGTGCCTCAGCCTTTCCTCATACTATCTTCCTGCTATACCAGGCAACATCCTGATAAACGTCCTCTGCACCCGTTCCAGTGCCTCCACATCCTTCCTACAGTATGGCGACCAAAACTGCACACAATACTCCAGGTGCGGCCGCACCAGAGTCTTATACAACTGCAACATGATCTCAGGACTCCGGAACTCAATTGCTCTCCCAATAAAAGCCAGTACGCCATATGCCTTCTTCACCGCACTATTTACCAGGGTGGCAAATTTCAAAGATCTGTGTACATAGATACCAAGATCCATCTGCTCATCCACACTACCAAGTATCCGACCATTAGCCCAGTACCCCATCTTTTTGTTACTCTTACCAAAGTGAATCAACTCACACTTAGCTACATTGAACTCCATTTGCCACCTTTCTGCCCAGTTCTGCAGCTTATCTCTATCCCGCTGTAACCTGCACATCCTTCCTCACTGTCAACAACTCCTCCGACTTTTGTATCATCCGCAAACTTGCTCACCCAACCTTCTAGCCCCTCCTCCAGGTCATTTATAAAAATGACAAACAACAATAGTCCCAAAACAGATCCTTGCGGAACACCGCTAGTAACGGCACTCCAAGATGAACTTTTACCATCAACTACTACCCTCTGTCTTCTTCCAGCCAGCCAATTCCTAATCCAAACCTCCAACTCACCCTCAATGCCATACCTCCGTATTTTTTGAAGTAGCCTACCATGGGGAACCTTATCAAAAGCCTTACTAAAATCCCTATACACTACATCTACCGCTTTCCCCTCGTCCACCTCCTTAGTCACCTTCTCAAAGAATTCAATAAGGTTTGTGAGGCACGACCTGCCCTTCACAAAACCATGCTGACTATCCTTGATCACATTATTCCTATCCAGATTTTCATAAATCCTATCCCTTACAATTCTCTCTCAGACTTTGCCCACAACAGAAGTGAGACTCACCGGCCTATAGTTACTAGTTCTTGAACAAGGGAACAACATTTGCTACCCTCCAGTCTTCTGGCACTACTCCTGTAGACAACGAGAACATAAAAATCAAGGCCAATGGCTCTGCAATCTCCTCCCTTGCTTCGCAGAGAATCCTCGGATAAAAGCCATCAGGCCCAGGGGACCTATCTATTTTCACCCTTTCCAGAATTTCCAACACCTCTTCCCTACATACCTCAAAACCATTCATTCTACTTAATTGTGACTCAGTATTCACATCGGCAACAATGTCCTGTACCTGAGTGAATACTGACAAAAGTATTCATTCAGTATCTCCCCAATCTCTTCAGGCTCCACACGCAACTTCCCACTACTATCCTTGACTGGACCTATTCCTACCCTCGTCATTCTTTTATTCCTGTATATCTGTTTAATGACAGGAGACAGGGTGGTGGTGGAGGCTTGTCTGGATGTTTCTGTAAATGTCTGTTTAATTGCAGGAGACAATGTGGTTTTGGAGGTTGGTGAGTGTGTGTTTCTGTATATAACTGTTTAATGAATGTTGACAGGGTGGTTGTGGAGGGTTGTGTGTGTGTTTCTGTGTACATCTGCTTAATGACAGGAAACAAATTTGTTGTCAATGCTTGTGTGAACGTGTGCGTGTGTGTTTTTGTGTATGTTTAATGGCTGAATACAGGGTGGTGCTGAAGATATGTCCTTATGTTTCTGTATATATCTGTTTAATTGCCGGAGACAGAGTGGTGGAGGAGGGTGGTATGTGTGTGTGATTGTGTGTCTATATGTTCAATTGCAGGAGACAGTGTGGTTTTGGAGGAATGGGTGTGCGTGTTTCTGTGTATATATGTATAATGATGGGAGATTGGGTGGTGGTGGTGGAGGGTTGTCTGTATGTTTCTGTATATATCTATTAAATTGCTTAATGACAGGAAACAAATTGCTGTTCAAGGGTTATGTGTGCGCGTGTGTATGTGTGCCTGTGTTTGTGTGTGTTTCTGGGTATGTCTGTTCAATGGCAGGAGACAGAGTGTTGGTGTCGAGATGTGTGTTTCTATTTATATCTGTTTAATCACCGGAGAGTGTGTGATTTGGGAGGATTGTGTGTGTGTATGTGTATGTTTATGTGCTTATCTGATTAATGGCAGCGAACAGGGTGGTGGGTTCTGTATGTGTGTGTATTTCTGTGTATATTTGCTCAATGGCACGAGAACAGTATGGTGGTGGAGGGTTGTGTTTGTGTGTGTTTCTGTGTATATTTGTTTAATGCCAGGAGACAGAGTGTTCGTGTAGGGTTGTCTGTGCGGGTTTTTTTGTGTCAGTCTGTTAAATGGTAGTTGATAAGGTGGTGGTGCAGGGTTGTGTGCGTTTTTCTGTATATATCTGCTTAATGACAGGAGACAGACTGGTGTTCGTGGAGGGTTGTGTGTATGTGTGTTTCTGTGTATCTGTTAAATGGCAGGAGACAGGGCGATGCTGAAGCTATGTGTGTATATTTCTATGTATATCTGTTTATTTGCAGGAGACAGGGTGTTGGATGAGGATGGTGTGTGTGTGTTTCTGTGTATGTATGTTTAATTTCAGGAGACAGGCTGGTGGTGGAGGGAATTGTATATGTGTTACTGTATATATCTGTTTAGGGGTAGGAGATGGGGTGTCATGGAAGTTTGTGTGCGTGTGTGTGTTTCTGTGTATACATGTTTAAGGACTGGTGACAGTGTGGTGGTGGAGAGTTGTGTGTGCATTTCTGTATATCTCTGCTCAATAGCAGGAGATCAAGGTGGTGTTGGAGGATTGTGTGTGTGTGTGTTTCTGTGTATATTTATTTAAGGGCAGGAGCCAGGGTGGTGATGGAGGATTGTGTGCATGTTTCTGTGTATATCTGTATAATGGCAGGAGACAGGGTTATCGTGGAGGATTGTGTGTGTGTGTGTTTCTGTGCATATCTGATTAATGGCAGGAAACAGGGTGGTGATGGAGGATTGTGTGTGTATTTCTGTGTGCACCTGTTTAATAGCAGGAGACAGGGTGTTCGTGGAGTGTTGTGTGCGTGTGTTTCTGTATACATCTATTTCAGGGCTGCAGACAGGGTTGTGGTAGAGGGTAGTGTGCGTGCGTGTTTCCGTGTATAACTGTTTAATGACAGGAGACAGTGGTGGAGGAGGGATGTGTGTGTGTTTCTGTTTTAACTGCTTAATGACAGGAGAAAGGGTGGTGCTGCAAATATGTATGTATGTTTCTGTATGTATCGGTTTAATTGCAGGACACGGTGGTGGAGGAGGCTGGTGTGTGTGTGTGTGTGTTTCTGCATAAATCTATTTAATGGCAAGACACAGTATGGTAGTGGAGGGTAGAATGTCTGTGTTTCTGTGTCTATGTGCTTACTTGCAGGAGACAGGATGGTGGTGGAGGGTTGTGTATGTATGAATGTTTCTTTGTATATCTGTTTAATGGCAGGAGACAGGGTGGTGGCCAAGAGTTGCGGGTGTTTGTTTCTGTGTATATCTGTTTAATGGCAGGAGACAGGGAGTTGGTCGAGGGTTGTGTGTGTGCATTTCTGTGAATATCCGCTCAATGACAGGAGACAGGGTGGTGATGGAGGGTTGCGTGTGTGTTTCTGTGTATATCTGTTTAATGCCAGGAGACAGGGTGGTCGTGGAGGGTTGTGCATGGGTGTGTTTCTGTGGATATTTATTTAATTGCTGAGGACAGGGTGTTGGAGGAGATGTATGTGTATTTCAGTGCATATCTGTTTAATGGCAGGAGACAGGGTGGTGGTTGAGGGAGTATGTGCATGTTTCTGTGTATGTCTGTTTAATTGCAGGAGACAGGGTGGTGGTAGAAAGTGGTGTATGCGTGTTTCTGTGTATATCTGTATAATCGTAAGAGACAGGGTGGTGATGGAGGGTTGTGTGTGTTTGTATTCCTGTGTATATCTGTTTAATAGCAGCAGACAGCGTGGTGGTAGAGGATGGTGAGTGTGTGTTTCTGTGTATAACTGTTTAATAGCCGGAGACAGGGTGGTGCTTGAGTTTTGTGTGTGTATTTCTGCACATATCTGTTTAATTACAGGAGACAGGTGGAGGGTTGTGTGTGTGTTTCTGTGTATATCAGCTCAATGACAGGAGACAAATTGGGTATCAAGGATTGTGTGTGCGTGTGTGTGCGTGTTCCTGTGTATATTTGTTTAATTGCAGAAAACTATGTGTGTATGTGTTTCTGTGTATATCTGTTCAAGTGCGGGAGACAGGGTGGTCGTGGAGGGTTGGTTGTGTGTTTCTGTATATATCTGCTTAATGACAAGAAAGAAATTGGGTGTCAAGGGTTGTGTGTGCGTGTGTGTGTTTCTGTGTATGTCTATTTAATAGCAGGAGACAGGGGTATGGTGTCGAGATGTGTGTGTGTTTCTTTTTATACCTGTTTAATTGCCGGTGAGTGTGTGATGGTGGACCATTGCGTGTGTGAGTGTGTGTGTGTGTGTTTCTGTGTAGATCTGTGTAATGGCAGGAGACAGGACGGTCGTGAATGATTGTGTGTGGGTTTCTGTGTATATTTGTTTAATGACAGGAGACAGGAAGGTGGTTTAGAGATTTGTGTGTTTCTGTGTGTATCTGTTTATTGTTCGGAGGCAAGGTGTTGGTGCAGAGTTGTGTGTGTGTGCTTCTGTGTATATCAGCTTGATAGCGTGAGACAACGTGGTGGTGGAGGCTTGTGTTGTGTGTTTCTGTGTATATCTGATTACTGGCAAGAAACAGGGTTTTGGTGGATGAGTTTCTGTGTATATCTATTTAATGGAAGGAGACAGCGTGATGATGGAGGGTTGTGTGTATTTCTGCATATATCTGCTTAATAGTAGGAGATAGGGTAGTGGTGGAAGGTTGTGTGCTTGTGTTTCTGTCTATAACTGTTTAATAACAGGAGACAGGTATTGGTGCAGGTTTTTCTGCATTTTACGAATAACGTGCAATTTGATGCAGAGATATTCAGACCTAAACATGAGCCATATTGATACCAACTGAGCTGAAAACGTGTTGGAACTGAGTTGGAAGCGTGTTTTTCTTTACGTTTTCAAGGTGTCAGTGACGCTGGACAACAACGAGCTATTGGAAACAGAAAGGTGAAACGTGGAATGGCTTCAACTTTCAGTGCTGGATGCCACTGAGCCGCAGCACGGGTGCGAGCGGCTTGTTTCTGTAGTGTAGTGGTCTTCACGTTCGCCTCACACGCGAAAGGTCCCCAGTTCGAAACTGGGCGGAAACTGCTTTGTTATTCAACTGCAGCCTTTTCCATGGACAAGAACGGAGCTTCCTTGCTTGCTTTCCCATCTGCAAACCTGTCTTCGAATTTGCTGGAACAAATCTGCGCTCGTAGTGAAATGTAATGCAATTCCATTTAATGACTGTGCAGAGCATTGTAAAGCTTTTTTCCAACCTGGTTCTGATCATATGCCATTCTGTTTGAGAGTGCAGTTACCGCCTTCTGATCCGTCCACGAAAAGCAGTACCGGATTTGCATTCCTTGCGCAGGCGGCTCGGTTCAAAGACAGGAAAGAAGCAAATGCTCTGTTGTCACAGCGCACCACGAATTCCTGAACGTGTCTGTCTGTCAAATGTACCCCAAGCTCGTCTCAGAAAGACCTCATTTGGAAGCTGTCAATCGTTATTCAACGTGCGAGAATTGGCACCAGATATCTTGAATCATGTTCTGGAGCAATTCGCACGTTAGTGGCTCATTCAATCAGCAACAGCAATGAAAGAAATTACACTCTCAGAGGAACCTTTGGACTTGTGCTTTCATAGCGTCGCTAGTATTAAGGTCCGCCCCGAGATCTAAGTCATGTTGGAACTGAAACGGAGGAATCGACAGAGAGGCTACAGAATGACATCGCATCCATTTGGTTTTCTTTAAATCACTGACGAGCAGGAAAATGTAAACGAAGAGGGCGAGTGGAGAAGTGAGGCAGTTGCAGCTCTAGTGAAATTCCTTCTTTGTGATTCACTCAGCAGCCAGAGACGTGAAGGTGACTCAGGCGTGAGAGTTCTTCACATCGAGAACAAAAAGCACTCAAGGGCAGTTAGCACCTCTTCTGGAGTGGGGTGAGCGGTGAGGTAATTACCTTGTGACTTCTGTTACTATGTTCAGAAACTGGCTTTTAGATTGACGTGAACAGAAACTGTATTTCTAATAAGCACCATGGAATTCAGCAAAATTTATTGAGTCGCTTCTCGTCGATTCCCTCACAGGTTTCCAATCAGTTGGTATCCATGTGCCTCATGTCCAGGAGTGAACATCTCTGCAGCAAATTGCACGGTTAAGGTAAAAGGCAAGGAAAGTGGCATTTCGAACTGGCTCCGAGGTCAGAGCATCCTCACAATGTGATCTGTCGTTCTCGGATTGTAATGCTACCTCCGGTTTTATGGTGGAGAACATTCTTTGGGACTCTTATTCTGCAAAACAGTCACAGTGACTGAAACTATGCTGCACGGTATGATGTGGAACACGGCCTGCCTGTAGTCCGGTGTGTTTCGTGTTAACGTGAAAGTCGTCCTGTTTCGATCAAAGCAAGAATCGAAATTGCTGTAATTAGATTAGATTACATTACAGTGTGGAAACAGGCCCTTCGGCCCAACAAGTCCACACCGACCCGCAACCCACTCATACCCCTACATTTACCCCTTACCTAACACTACGGGCAATTTAGTATGGCCAATTCACCTGACCCTGCACATCTTTGGACTGTGGGAGGAAACCAGAGCACCCGGAGGAAACCCACGCAGACACGGGGAGAACGTGCAAACTCCACACAGTCAGTCGCCTGAGGCGGAGAATTGAACCCAGGTCTCAGGCGCTGTGAGGCAGCAGTGTTAACCACTGTACCACCGTGCCGCCCACCGTACTGTAATGTCAAGCAGCTCATGGTTATTAGACCAAATCATAAGCGAACATATATTCTCACGCACTCACAGATACATTTGTAGCTGAAAAGAGTCTGAGAAGATAGACTTAGCTTACCATTGATTTTTGTCTGGATTGATGGGCTATCATTATCTGCTGCGAAATTGACATTGTAGCCGGGCACATCCCAGCAGCTGTGCGAGTCGGAGAGGGATCATGGAACCCTTTTCATGTGACTTTGCATCTGTTGTTATGCAGGAGCACAATTGGACTTGCAAGGAAATGGAGGATGTTGGTATCTTCAGAATTGATAGGTTTTTTTCCATCTCTTAATCAAATCTGGTAATTCCTGGGCCAAGATCGACCGAAGTGGGAGGAGGAGTATTGGGAAGATGTTGAGTACCTCGAGACTTTCTGTGAGGAAAATGGGAATCCAGGAGAAAACAGCACAAGGAGAGCATGACCACACCAATGCCCCACCCACACCCTTCCCATAGCCACCTTCTGCCCCAAGTGAAACCGAGTCTGTGGAAGTGTGGAAGGCCACATTGGTCTTTACAGCCAACTCCTGACAGCGGCCCTCCCTCCCCGAGAGTGGGAGAGAGTCAGCCTCGTCTGTGACCCACCTCCAAAGAGATGATGAGATAGGAAGTTTGAATCCCCTCACAATTATCCCAGTGCCTTTGTTACAAATTCCAATAATTCCCTTTTAATGCAGTGTCTAATAATATGACATCACTCAGTACCTCTCCATGTGGTATCCCTCGCTGTGTCAGTCTATTAGCTGCCTCTGTCAGTGTTTCTCGCTCTTACAGAAGGTCTGAGATCCTGATTCAACAGAATTGTCCACTCCAGAGAGACGCAGCAGCACTAGCAAGGGATGGAGACTGGGATTTTCAAGATCTCTGCTGGACTCAGTGCCACTCTGCATGAGTTATCCTCATCACATCAGTCTCATTTCCCATTCTGTCTATTTCTTTCTCATGCAGATAATCAGGATGTTCCTAACTCCTGTCTCATCCATCACCTCATTGAAGCTGGTTGGTCAGCCAGAGAGAGATGGAGAGGAAGATCTGGAGCCTTCAGTAAATCCTGCAGCCGGTAAGATCACTCACAGTAAACAGCACAGGGTGGAGGTAGTAGACTTCTATATTCAGACCTGGAAGACAGGACATAGATACAGAGCTTGGCAAGGAATAGCAACATTCTAAGCTTCACTCCAACCATCTTGTGAGGGTCCTGCCTTCACCTCTGCTGTACTGGTCCTCGATGCGACAGCATAGAGGATCGCAGGCATCAATCCTGACCCATGCTGTATTCGTGATCTCTGTAATATCCTCCAGTCCCGATAATTCTTCCTCTGTTTAAAATCTCCTCTCGTCCACACTACACCTCTGTTTTTGTTTCTGTCAGGTTCTCCAATCCCTAACGCACTAATTCCTAACCTTCTCCAGTAGATACTAAATTCCTTCATCCCTGTAAACCCTGACAGTCCTGTCTATCCCTGTAAGCTCCTCCCACCAATACCACCTCCATGTCAATGTATTTGTCTTTAACCTCTCCATCGGTCCCTACCTATGTAATCTTCTCCAGCTCCTCCAACCCTTCCTTAGCTGTGAAAATTTGTAATCTCCATATCCTTCTCCAATTCTTTGATCTTTATCTTGTTAAATTTCATCCTCATTTCCGACACCTTGCGACCACAGGAACCTCTTTCAGTTTGTGCAACCCTCCCTATTTGTGTAACTGTCTCCAACCCAGAAACCTGGCATTCTCCATGGCCTGACTATCAGTGCTGTAACGGATAGAATCCTGGATTGTATGTGAGCTGGTTTTCTGTAACGTCATATCATAATTATAGATCAAATGCTGTGTACTAATTAATATCCAATAATCCCATTATAAAGGCGTTTTGTGAGCAGACACCCATAATATTATGCAGGACATATTCAGTTTGTGAGATGTAGGAGAATGAGGCCATTTGGCTCATTGGGTATGCTCTGTCCTTCAGTAAGATCATTCCTGATCTGATACTGTTCAACTCTACTTTCCTGCCTTTTCCTCAAAACCTTTGTTTCCCTGATTCATTAAAATCAGCAGGAGGTTACAGAACAGTTGGAAAGATAGACAGAAATGGCAAATTGAGTTTAATCTGGAGAAGTGTGAGATGATGTCAAATTCAAGTAGAAAGTTAACATACTGAGGGATATTGATATACAGAAGGATCTTGATGCAAGTCAGTAACTCCCAGAAAATGGCAACAGACGTGTTTAAGATGGGGAAGGAAGCAAATGGAACACTGGACTTCATCGGTCACAAGGTTAAGTATAGTGATTTGCATCTGATATTGTCATTGTGTAAAATGCTTGTTTGGTCACATGTGGAGTACTGTGTGCAGTTCTCATCTCCATATAATAGGAAGGAGGTCGAGGCTTTGGACAGGGTGCAAAAGCGGTTTATCAGCATGTTGCCTGTGTTAGGGTTTTTTTAAGGGTGTGCTAGGTGTAAGAGGAAGTTTAACAAAGTTGGATTGTTTTGTGAGAGTATCAGAGGCTGACAGGTGACCAGGTACAGGAATATAACATTTGGAACAGGGATAGATAATGTGGATAGTCATAATCTCTTTTCTAATGTGCAAGTTTCAAATACGGGAGCGCATAGCTTTAAGGTGAGAAAGAGGAAGTTTAAACGAGATGTGTGAGACAAGTTTTTTTTAACGTGAGTGGATGTTACCGAGGGAAGTCATAGAAGCAGAAATGTGAGTAAAGTTTTGAAGTGGTATTTAGACAGAAACATGAAAAGGCAGAGAATAGAGGGATATGGACCCATGTGCAGGCAGATGGAATGAGTTAGAATAGTATATCAGACAGCATAGACGTGGTGGGCCGAAGGGCCGAAGGGCCGAAGGGCCTGTTGCTGTGTTCGACTGTTCTATTTACTAACTTCCCAGCATCTGCCCGTTCAGACCCCATCAGAATCTTGGATGGTTCATTCCATTTCTCTCTCATTATCTAAACTTCAATGGGTTCAACCTCAACCTACTCCACCTCTTCTAATTAGAAAATCCCTCCATTCCCAGGATCAGCCGAGTGAAACTTCACTGGACTGCCTCCAATACGAAAATATCTTTCCTTCGGGCTCTCACACTGTTCATAATATTCGAGGTGTGGTCTGACTTGTACCTTGTATAGTTTTAGCTGGACCTCCATGTTTTTAGATTCCATTCCCTCTGTAATAAATGCCAGCATTTGATTTGCCTTCCCTATTACCTGATGACCCTGTGAGCTACCTTTTTCAGTTGATAAACAAGAACTCTCTCAACCCTTTCAACTGCCAGTCTGAAACCAAACAGTGTTAGCCTGACAGTAAGTCGGGAGCATACTGGAATTGTTAGAAAGGATATGTCAAGATACAATAACTGGCCACTTAGAAACACATTTGATAAACGAGAATTTGTTTTTGAGCCTGTTAGATTTAATTTGTTGGTGTGAACATAAATGGTCGAATTGTAAGGGTGCAGGAGAGGTATAGTGGTACCGGGAATATGGTGTATTTGAATTACCAGAAGCCTTTACGCAAGTTTCAATAAGGGCTAAAGAGTAACTTGGTTGAGAATAGGGCCCCTTAAAGATGAATAACGTCACCCATGTGTGGACCAGAGGAGATGGGTGAGATATGAGACAAAATAGTCTTGCCAGTATTTACTGTGGCGAAAGACATGGAAGCTTGGGAACATGGGGAAATAAATAGTGATGTCTTGGAAAGAAACCTCACCAGAGAAGAGAAACTGCTGGAATCTTAAAACAAATAAAGATATATCAATCTTCAGTAGCTCATTAAGTTGATCCTAGAATATTGAGGGAAGCTAAGGAAGAGATAGCAGGGTCCCTTACAGAGATACAGTGAGATGTTGGAAGACTGGAGGTGGGCTAGTGCTGTTCCATCGCTTTAGGGCTGCAGGAAAAAGCCAGGAAATTACAGCCCAGTTAGACCAGTGATGTGGAAGTTGTTGGAGGAAATTCTGAGAGAAAGGAGCTCCTTACATTTACAAAGGCAAGGGCGGATTCGAGATGTTCAGCATGGCTTTGTGAGTGGATAACCATGTTTCTCAAACTGGATTGACTCTTCGAGGAAGGCCAAACTTAGATGAAGGCAGAGCAGTCAACGTTGTCCACATTGACTTTAGCATCTAGTCAAGAGGAAGAAGGAAGCTTACTTAAGGTTGAGGAAGAAAGGATCAGACAGGGCTCCAGAGACTTGCATTGGGTGGCACGGTGTCTCAGTGGTTAGTACTGCTACCTCATAGCACCACGAACTCCATTTAGATTACAGCCTCAGGCGACTGTCTGTGTGGAGTTTGCGTATTCTCCCTGTGGGCTTCCTCCAGGTGCTCCGGTTTCCCGCCACAGCCCAAAGATGTGCCAGTTTGGTGACTCAGCCATGCTAAATTACTCATAGTGTTCAGGGATGTGCAGGTTTGGTGCATTAGTCAGGACAAATGGGGAGTAATAGGGTGGGGGAATGGGGCTGGGTTGGATACTGTTTGAAGGGTTGACATGGAGGTGTTGGGTCAAATAGCCCGTTTCCACACTGTAGGGATTCTCTGAAGGGACCAGGAAGGAACTGAGGAATGGAATTAGGGCAACAAGAAGGGGGCATGAAAACGCTTTGTTGGGAAGGATTAAGGAAAACCGTGAGGCATTCTCCACTTATGCGACTAACAAGAGGATGGTCAGAGTGAGGATAAGGCCAATCTGGGATAGTGGAAGGAACTTGTGCCTGGAGTCACAGGAGGTAGGGGAGGTCCTTAATGAATACTATGTCTCAGTATTCCCTGCTGAGAAGGGTCTTGTCGTTTGTGAGGACAGCGTGAAACAGGCTGATGTACGTGAACAGGAGGATGTTAAGAAGGAGGATGTGCTGAGAATTTTGTGAAAGATAAGGATAGATAAGTCGCTGAACCAGACTGGATGCGTCCAACGTTACTACAGGAACCAAGGGAGTGGATTGCTGAGCACCTGGTGATGACCTTTGCAGTCTCACTGTCCACTGGAGTCGGACCAGATGATTGGAGGCAGGAAAATATTATTCCCTTGTTCAGGAAAGGGAATAGGGATAATCCTGGGAATGCACACGTGTCAGTCTTATGTCTGTGGTGTGCAGATTATTGAGAGGACTCTGAGAGAGAGGATTTATTATTCATTGGGAAACCATAGTTTGATTAGAGATGTCAGCATGGTTTTGTAAGGTGCAGGTCATGCCTTACAGGTCTTATTGAATCTTTTGAGAATGTGACAAAACATATTTATGACTCATTCAAAAAGTACGTAGGCATGGGGTACAAGGAAACCTGTCTGTCTGGATACAGGATTACTGGCCCACAGAAGACAGACGGTGATGATCGATGGAAAGCATTCATCCTGGAGCTCAGTGACCAGTAGTTTTCTGCAGGGAGAGGTTACAGGACCTCTGATCTTTGTGAGTTTATGAATGACTTGGATGTGTGATTGAAAGAGGGGTTAGTAAGTTTCCCAGTGACACGAAGGTTGGTGGAGAGGTTGATAGTGTGGAGGGCTGATGTAGGTTGCAATGGAACATTGACAGGATGCAGACTTGGGCTGAGAAGTGGCAGATGGAGTTCAATCTGGGAAAAGAGTGAAGTCATTCATTTAGAAGATTGAATTTGAATGCAGAATTTGGGGTTAAAGGTAGGATCCTTGGCAGTGTGGAGGAACAGAAGGATCTTGCTTACCAAGTCCATAGGTCCCTCAAAGAAGCCACCCAAGCTGATAGGCTTGTTAAGAAGGAATATATTGTGTGGGATTTCATTAGTTTGGGGATTGAGTTTTAAAGCTGTGAGGTTATGCTGCAGCTCTATAGAGCCCTGGTTAGACCCCACTTGGAATATTGTGGTCAGTTATGTTCCCTTCATTACAGGAAGGATGTGGAAGCTTTAGAGAGGGTAAAGAGGGGATTTACCAGGATGCTGCCTGTACTGGACAGCATGTCTTATGAAGAAAGCTTGAGGGAGCTAAGGCTTTTCTCATTGGCGTGAAGAAGGGTGAGGGACGACTTGGCAGAGATGAACAAGGTGATGACAGTCATAGAGTGAATAGAGAGAGATTTTTTTACCCTGACATAACTAGCTATTACAAGGGGGTATAAATTTCTTGTGATTAGCAGATGGTTAAGGGGAGATTTCAGAAGTAGGTTCATTACATACAGAATGGTGACTGAGTGGAATGCACTGCCACTGGTGGCAGTAAAATTAGATGCATAAGGGACATTTAATATACTTCTGGATAGGCACATGGATGATAATAAAATGAAAGGTGTGGAAGTTAGAGTAATAGAGCTGTACAACATGGAAACAGACCCTTCGGTCCAACCCGTCCATGCTGACCCGATATCCCAACCGAATCTAGTCCCACCTGCCAGCACTCGGTCCATATCCCTCCAAACCCGTCCTATTCATATATCCATCCAAATGCCTCTTAAATGTTGCAACTGTACCAGTCTCCAACACCTCCTTTGGCAGCTCATTCCATACACGTACCATCCTCTGCGTGAAAAAGTTGCCCCTTAGGTCTCTTTCATATCTTTCCCCTCTCATCCTAAACCTATGCCCTCCAGTTCTGGACTTCCCAACCCCATGGAAAAGACTTTGTCTCTTTACCCTATCCATGCCCCTCATAATTTTGTAAACCTCTATAAGGTCACCCCTCAGTCTCCGATGTTGCAGGGAAAACAGCCCCAGCCTGTTCAGCCTCTCCCTACAGCTCAAATCCTCCAAACCTGGCAACATCCTTGTAAATCTTTTCACGATTCCCACGATCTTTCCGATAGTAAGGAGACCAAAATTGCACGCAGTATTACAACAGTGGCCTAACCAATGTCCCGTACAGCTGCAACATGACCTCCCAACTCCTGTACTCACTACTCTGACCAATAAAGGAAAACATACCAAACGCCTTCTTCACTATCCTATCGACCTGCAACTCCCCTTTCAAGGTGCTATGAACGTGCACCCCAAGGTCTCTTGGTTCAGCAACACTCCCTAGGACCTTTCCATTAAGTGTATAAGTCCTGCTAAGATTTGCTTTCCCAAAATGCAGCATCTCGCATTTATCTGAATTAAACTCTATCTGCCACTTTTTTTTTATTCTTATGGTCGGATAAAAGATTGGCATATCATCATGGCTGAAGGGTCTTGTTCTGTACTGTTCTGTGTTCTATGTGTTGTATGGTAAACTGGGTAATAAGCTCAGATCTATGTAAAAGGTTATGGCATTCAGGAGGAGCTAGTCAACTGGACAGAAAATTGGGCTTGATGGTAGGAGACAGAGGGTGATGGGAGACATGTTGTTTTTCTGACTGGAGGCATGTGACCAGCGGTTGTTTGTCATTTGGATAAATGGTTTGAATGGGAATATTGGTTTCCTGGTAAGTAAGTTTTTTGGGTGATACTGAAATTGCTGGTGATGTGGACAGTGAAGAAGGTTATCTATGATACAACAGGATGAACAGTACTGCTGGGATAGTGGGCTGAGGAATAGCAGATGGAGTTTAATTAGATAAATGTGAAGTGTGCCATTTTAGTGAAACAAACCAGGGTGGGATTTGTACAGTTAATGTTCGGGCCCTGGGTAGTGTTTCAGTCAGTGACCCAGGGATACAGGTACACAGTTCTTTGAAAGTGGTGTCACAGGTAGACAGGCTGGTGAAGAAGGCTTTTGGGATGGTTTCATTCATTGGGCAGACCATTGAGAGTAGGCGTTGGGACATCATGTTGTATCTGTACAAGACATTGGTCAGGCTACCATAAAAGCATTGATGATCAGTGGGAAGAACTCATCTGGTTCACTTACCTCCTCTTGTGTAGAACATCTGACGTTCTAACCTGGTCTGGCTCAATGTGATTCCACACCCACAGCAATATGGCTGACTCTGAGCTGTCCTCTGTGTAATTAGCAGTGACACCCACATCCCATGAATGAATAAATAAAAATGCATATGTCCCTCCCTACCTCTGCAAACCCGTCCAGCTGCAGCAATTCATACTGGCTTTGTAATATCGTTCAGGCCCTGACCACTCTCTGTAACACTCTTGCCACCTCCGGCACCTTCACCTCTCCCTGTTCCTATTGTGACGTTAAATCTTGATACTGATTCCCCTTCCCACTGCCCAACTCCTGCTAGCAGACCCTTTGCAATCCCTTTAACACTTACTCCTAAAACACTCTCTCACTTCAGGATTTTAAGTACTTTGTTGTGATCATCTAAGCCTCATAATCTAATATGATGTATTTTGTCCTGTGTGAGGGGCCGGTAGGAAGTTCTTGCTGAGATTTTGTCTGTTTCAATGGAATGTTCTTTTGTTGAGTGATTTACACTGTTCTTTCAAACTGTTCATTTACATACACATATTTCAGTCTGTTTCGCCTCATTACCTTGGTCAGTTCTCATCTCAAACCCATGTAATTGGCTGTTTTTGTTTCTAGTTGTAGCTTGTCCTTTCTGTGATTCACTTTAAAACTTTATATTTCTTTAAACTGCACTTTATCACAATTTCCCAGAGGATCTCTCCAGGTGACATTACTCATTCACTAAGTTTCGTAACACAACGGTCGCTCTGAGATTGTTATGTCCCAAGCCAGTTGCACAATTTGTTATTCAAAAAAAAACCGAAAAAAATTCTCTGAACTCCTCTTCCAATATCGCTCTTCCAATATCGCTCTTCACAAGTTGTCCCACATTTTGTGAATACTGATGTTTCCCAAAATTATCACAGTATTTGTTAAAACATTCCAATGAGTTCGTGTTTAATGCAGTGATGAGCAATGGAATGTTGTTCGGTGGCAAAAACTGTTCTGCTGCTTGTGCCGTTGGCAAGTAGTAGCCAGGATTGGCATTCAGACTGACTCTACTTCATGATCTGCAGCCAAATGCTTTCTCTGTAATGCCTTTCTTATCCATTCTTGATAGCGTTGTCCATTTTGCCTGAGTTTCCGCAAGATTGTGAACCATTGAATATTTATGTCCACCATTTGTTCACCCTGTAACCACGTAACCCTTGTGTCTAACTCTCTTTTATCTCTGTGTCACAAATCCATCTACTTTATGGCAGAGACTTTGTCCATTCCACAAAAAAACATAATTTACGTTTTCCTACAATTTCCTGTCACAAATTGATTCGTTGACGTACAGTTTTAGTTAAACTCTGTCCCATCGTTTTCCTTGCTGCTTGTCTTCAGTCACATTCCCATGCTGTTCCAATGCTTCGCCTTTCTGATTGGATTTGGAAAGCTTCTTTCACCTGAACCCTGTCCCTGCATCGTCTCTGTCAGTTGAAAGCCCTGTCCCGAAACCTACCGACGTCCTTGTCCAGGAAACTGGTCCCAGCACAGTTCTTGTGGGACCATCCGAATGGTTTATTTTTAAAATCAGGTATGGAATGTGGGTGTCTCTGGGTGACCAGCCTTTCCTGCCCAGATCCAGCTGCCCTTGAGCTGAATAACTTGCTCGGCCATTTCAGAGGGTAATTGAGAGGCAAACACTTTGCTGTGGTGATGTCATGCAGACCCCGTGAGGATGGCAGATGTTCCCAAGTGTATTTTTGATGAACAAACATTGTTGTGGACATCAGCAATGATTTTGTATTTATTCATGGATTATTAATTGCAATTTTAAAAAAAGATTGCAAATTCCACCATTTCTGATGGTGGGATTGAAGCCTGCCTCCACTGAACATTGGGTGAGATTTTGGATACATGCTCCAGCAACAGTACCATTAGGCCATCACTTCATCCTGCTCAAAGGTTGGTCATTCCTGAGCACTGATACCAGTGCATTAGGATCCTATACCTGTTCTTCCTACATGATTGTTTCATTCTGAAATCTTCCTGCACTCTGGTGATATCACTCAGTCCCTCTCCATGTGATGTCCCTCACTGTGAGGATCTAATTACTGACTCTGTCAGCGTCTCTAGATCTTGCAGCTACTCCAGATCCTGAGCCAATTGAAGTTCCCACTCCAGAGAGACACAATAGCATAGGCCATGGATGGAGACTGGGATTTTTCAGATCTCTGTGGGACTCAGTGCCATTCTCCATGTGTATCCCTCACTGGAGCAGTCTAATTTCCCATTCTGTCTGTTTCTCTGTCTCCTGTAGTTACTCAGGAATTTCCTGACTCAATAGACTTCCCAGCTGCTGGGTGTCTCATCCATCACCACATTAAAGATGGTTGGTCAGCCAGAGAGACAAAGGGAAGGGAGATCTGGAGTCTTCAATAAACCCTGCACTGAGGTAAGATCACTACCAGTGAACAGAGCAGAGAGCAATGAGAGAGCTCCCAACATCGGTTAACAAAACATGACTTAGATACAGTGCTGGAGGGGGAGTACAGTACAGACACACCCCAAGCTCAATCACCACCCCTACTGAAAGTTCTGTTGTACTGAGACTCACTACTCTGCAACACTCTATCTATCGCATGTCTTGTGGACCAACGTCTTCAATAATTTTGTACTCCAATAACAGTTCCTGTCCTTGTAACCTCCTCCCTTTCCGATAGTCTCGCCACATATTCGAAATGTACTGTATTCCAGACTAAAATCCCTATATCTGTAACTTTCTTCAGTGTGTACAACATGCCTTATCTCGTTAGTCTCGTGCTCCAATGGCTGGAGACAGGGTCATGCAGAACGGAAACGGTTCCTTCACTCCATACTGAACGGAGTCCCTGAACGAGTCGTTTTTCCCTGTGTTTGACCCATATTCCTTCAAACTTTCTCCCCATGTACCTGCCCAAATGTCTTTCGCATGTTGTCATTGTACTTTTCTCGACCACTTCCTCTGGAAACCCATTCCATACATGCACCATCCTCTGTGTGGAAAATGTTCTCCTCCAATCACTTTTAAGTTGTTTTCTCTCCCATCTCATACTTATGCCCTCGAGAACACAGAACATAGAACATTTCCCTTCGACCCTCAATATTGCGCTGACCTGTGGAACCAATCTGAAGCCCATCTAACCTTCCCTATTCCATTCTCATCCACATGTCTGTCCAATGACTGTTTAAATGCCCTTAAAGTTGGCGAGTCCTCTACTGTTGCAGGCCATGAATTCAATGCCCTGACGATTCTGAGTAAGGAGACTACCTCTGGCTTCTGTCCCATATCTATTAATAATGTTAATATTAATTACTGCCTCAATTTAAAGCTATCTGCCCACGTGCTAGGCATCACCACCTGAGGGAAAAGGCGCTCACTGTCCAACGCATCTCACACTTTGATTATCTTATCTGACTCAATTAATTGGCCTCATACATCTTCTGTAGAGCAATGGCCCCACCCCCCACCACCAAACCATCATCTCCCAGACCGTCCATAACCTCATCACCTCGGGGGATCTCCCATCCACCGCCTCCAACCTCATAGTCCCACAACCCCGCACCTCCCGCTTCTACCTCCTGCCCAAAATCCACAAACCTGACTGCCCCGGCCGACCCATTGTCTCCGCCTGCTCCTGCCCCACCGAACTCATCTCCGCATACCTTGACACCGTCCTGTCCTCCGTAGTCCAAGAACTCCCCACCTACGTTCGGGACACCACCGATGCCCTCCACCTGCTCCATGATTTTCGCTTCCCCGGTCCCCAACGCCTTATTTTCACCATAGACATCCAGTCCCTGTACACCTCCATCCCCCATCACGAAGGACTCAAAGCCCTCCGCTTCTTTCTTTCCCGCCGTACCGACCAGTACCCTTCCACTGACACCCTCCTTCGACTGACTGAACTGGTCCTCACCCTGAACAACTTCTCTTTCCAGTCCTCCCACTTCCTCCAAACGAAAGGAGTAGCCATGGGCACCCGCATGGGCCCCAGCTATGCCTGCCTCTTCGTAGGATATGTGGAACAATCCATCTTCCGCAACTACACTGGCCCCACCCCCCACCTTTTCCTCCGCTTCATCGATGACTGTATCGGCGCCGCCGCGTGCTCCTACGAGGAGGTTGAACAGTTCATCCACTTCACCAACACCTTCCACCCCGACCTCAAATTCACCTGGACAGTCTCAGATTCCTCCCTCCCCTTCCTCGACCTTTCTATTTCTATCTCAGGCGACCGAATCAACACGGACATCTACTACAAACCGACCGACTCCCACAGCTACCTGGACTACACCTCCTCCCATCCTGCCCCCTGTAAAAACGCCATCCCATTCTCCCAATTCCTTCGACTCCGCCGCATCTGCTCCCAGGAGGACCAGTTCCAAAAACGCACATCCCAGATGGCCTCCTTCTTCAAGGACCGCAATTTCCCCCCCGACGTGGTCGACGATGCCCTCCACCGCATCTCTTCCACTTCCCGATCCTCCGCCCTTGAACCCCGCCCCTCCAACCGCCACCAGGACAGAACCCCACTGGTCCTCACCTACCACCCCACTAACCTCCATGTACAGCGCATCATCCGCCGTCATTTCCGCCACCTCCAAACGGACCCCACCACCAAGGATATATTTCCCTCCCCTCCCCTATCAGCATTCCGTAAAGACCACTCCCTCCGTGACTCCCTCGTCAGATCCACACCCCCCACCAACCCAACCTCCACTCCCGGCACCTTCCCCTGCAACCGCAGGAGGTGCAAGACTTGCGCCCACACCTCCCCCCTCACCTCCCTCCAAGGCCCCAAAGGAAACTTCCATATCCGCCAGAGATTCACCTGTACCTCCGCACATATCATCTATTGCATCCTTTGCACCCGATGTGGCCTCCTCTATATTGGGGAGACAGGCCGCCTACTTGCGGAGCGTTTCAGAGAACACCTCTGGGGCCCCCGGACCAACCAACCCAACCAACCTGTAGCTCAACATTTCAATTCCCCCTCCCACTCCACCAAGGATATGCAGGTCTTTGGACTCCTCCATCGTCAGACCACAGCGAAACGACGGTTGGAGGAAGAACGCCTCATCTTCCGGCTAGGAACCCTCCAACCACAAGGGATGAACACGGATTTCACCAGTTTCCTCATTTCCCCTCCCCCCAGCCTGTCTCAGTCAAATCCATCAAATTCAGCACCGCCTTCCTAACCTGCAATCTTCTTCCCGACCTCTCCGCCCCCACCCCAGTCTGACCTATCACCCTCACCTTGACCTCTTTCCACCTATCACATTTCCGACGCCCCTCCCCCAAGTCCCTCCTCCCTATCTTTTATCTTCGTCTGCTGGACCAACTTTCCTCATTCCTGAAGAAGGGCTAATGCCCGAAACGTCGATTCTCCTGTTCCCTAGATGCTGCCTGACCTGCTGCCCTTTTCCAGCAACACATTTCCATCTCATACATCTTCTCTCAAACAAAACCGGATTCAAGTCCCTCAGCCTTCCGCATAACACCTTCCCTCCGTACCAGGTAACATCCTAGTAAATCTCCTTGGAACCTTTTCCAAATCTTTCACATCTTTCATCTAATGCGGTGATCTTTACTATAGGCAACACTCCAACTGTGACCGCACCAGAGTTGTGTACAATTGCAGCATTATCTCATGGTTCTGAAACTCAAACCCTGTACCAATAAAAGTTCACATGCTGAATGCCTTCTTAACAAGGAGAAAATAAGGACTGCAGATGCTGGAGAACAGAGTTGAAAAATGTGGTGCTGGAAAAACACAGTTGGCCAGGCAGCATCCGAGGAGCAGGAGAATCGACGTTTCAGGATTCCCGAAGAAGGGCTTATGCCCTAAACGTCGATTCTCCTGCTCCTTGGATGCTGCATGGCCTGCTGTGTTTCTCCAGCACCACATTTTTCAACACTTTCTTCTTAATAACGCTATCAAACTGGCAACTTTCAAGGATCTATGTACATGGACAAAGTGATCTCTCTGCTCATCTGCACTACCAAGATCTGCTTTACCCACATCCACCTGTTTGGTCACTTCAACGAAGTCAATAAGATTTGTGAGACATGACCGACCCTTCACAAAGCCATGCTGACTATCCCTCATCAACGTATTCATCTCCAGATGATTATAAATGCTAGCTTTTACAAGCCTTTCCAACACTTTACCCAGAATCAAAGTAAGGCTCACAGCTCTATAATTACCAGGGCTGTCTCTATTCCCCTTCTTCATCAAGGGGACCACATTTGCTGTCCTCCAGCCTTCTGATACTATTCCTGCAGACAATGACGACATAAAGATCAAAGTCAAAGGCTCGGCAGTCTCCTTCCTAGCCTCCCAGACAAACCAAGGATAAATCCCATCTTGCCCAGAGGACTTTTATTTTTTGACACTTTCCAGAATTGCTAACACCTTCTCCTTCTGCAGTTCAATCCCATCTAGTTATGGACTCCACTACCCTGGGGTAAAGACGTTGGCTAATCACCTTACCTGTACCCCTCATGGTTTTCTAAACCTTTATAAGGTCACCCCTCAGCCACCTACACCCAATGGAAATGCGAAGGACAATGATATAAATATCTCTGCTCGTATCCCTGCCACAACTTTGTCACAATGTTCTGGTATACACTTGTTAAGGGCCTAGGGCTTTCTGTGTTCGAAGATCTCCAGCACCACCTCTTCTGTAATAGGGACTCTTTACAAGACATCACTGTTTCTTTCTCTTTGTTTCCTGGTCTTTCTCCACAGTACGTTGTGACATGAAACGCTCATTTAGGCCCTCGCGCCTCACTGATCTTTGAGGGGCCCTAGTGTCTCTCCAGTTGTTGTTTTGTACGTGTGTGCTGTAGAAAAGTATTTGCATTCTCCTTAACCTTATCTGCCAAAGCTGTCTCATCCCCCCATGTTGCTTTCCAGCTTATCCAGCCTCTCCGATTCTGTCAAACCCTCCAGTATCAGTAACATCTTTGTCAATCTTTACTCCATTTACAGTTTCAGGAAATGCTTCCTAAATCAGGATGATCAGAATTCTATGCAGTACTCCAAAGCTGTGCTGTCTGTCCCCAATCAATCATGCTGTTTCAAATGCATGTAGCTCCTGTCCCGCGGAAACGCTTCCAACAGCGTTTGCACCACTGACATCAAGCTACTTGGTGTTTATGTCCATGGCTTTCCCTCGCAGACTTTCTTAAACACTTGGACAAGGTTAGCCACCCTCCAGGCTTCCAGCTCATCACCCGTGACTGTCAGTGGTAGAAATATCTCTTTATGGGACCCAACAATTTCTTCCTGAGCTTCCCACAATATCCTGGGATATAACTGATAAGTTCCCATGGATTTGTTCATCTTCTCTGCATTTTAGAACCTTCAGTACCTCCTCTTCTGTTATGTGGAGTCTTTTGATGATATCCCTGTTTATTTCCCTGAGTTCCCTAGTCTTTCTCCTCAGTAAGTTCAAACATGAAATTTTCGTTCAAGATCTCACCCATCTCCTGTGGTTCCACAATTGGATGGCCCCATTCATCTTCAAGGTGCCATATTCTGCCCCTAGTTAATCTTCTGTTGTTAATATTCATGTAGAATCTCTTTGGACTTTCCTCAGTCTGATCTGCCAAATATTTCTGTGGTCCCTTTCGGCCCTCCTGATTTCCCTCTTAAATGTATTACTCCACCCGCAATGTTCTATGATGGATCCCCTTAATCCAGCTGGCTATATGTGACATGTGCCCCCTTTTTGTTGACCAGAGCCTCAATATCCCCCGTTATCCAATGTCTCCTACTTGTGTCCGCATTGTCATTCACACTAACTGGAATATGCTGGACCTGAAGTCTCATTTTATTGCTCTTTTGAAATTTCCCATCTGCCTGACGTCCCTTTACCTGCAACTAGTCTACACAATTAATTGTTAAAAGCTCTTGACTAATACATTCTGAATTGAAGCAAGGCCAGTTTTGATCTTTAACTTGTGGACCAGGCTTGTCCTTTTCCATCGCTATTTTCAAACTAATAGAATTGTGATGACTTTGCGAAAGTGTTGCCCCACTAATAACCCTGTCCCTTTCCATTCTTTGTTTCCCAAGGGGAGGTCAAGTTTTGCCCCTTTCTGTAGTCCGACCATTGACATTCTAACTGAGACAGTTTTCTTAAACATGACTAACAAATTCCTCGCATCCAAGCTCTGAACACTCTCGCAGTCCGAGTCTCGGTTTGGAAAGCTAAAATCCCCGACCATTGCAACCCTATCATTCTTACAGATCTCGGAGATCTCCCGACATATTTGCTGCTCAAATTCCCGCTGACTGTTGGGGGCCTATAGTACAGTCATATCAAATTGATGACCAATTCTCATTTCTCAGTTGCACTATTATAGATTCACTGGGCGATACCCAGCAATATCCTCTCTAAGTACTGCTGTAATGTTTTCAGTGATCAAAACCGCCAACCCCCTCCTATCTCACCTCCTGTTCTATCCTTCCTGTATGATCTGTACCCTGGAACATTGAGCTCCCAGTCCTGTTCCTCTATCAGCTGTGTTTTTGTAAAACTATGGTACCCCAGTCCCATGTTCCCATCCACGCACTGAGTTCATCTGCCTTAACTGTTAGGCCTTTTACTTTGAAATAAATGCACTTTAATTGATCAGTTTTCCCTTATTGTCTGCTGTGCTTTTGCCTGTCTTGTCTATTTAAATTCCTGTCTTGAAATTCTTTCCCAGCCTCAACCTTCAGACTGTAGCCTGAGACCATTCACCTCACTGTGGATGACATCCTCACCTTTCACGTCATCTGCAAACTTGATAATGATAGCTTCGCTTTCACATCGAACTCATTAATGCACATAATACTGTACAAAATAATGAGAGGAATACATAGAGTCAATAGCCAGACAATTTTCCCCAGGGCAGGATGGACTGGTACGAGAAGCCATATTTTGAAGATATTAGGAGGAAGGTACAAAGGAGACATCAGAGGTAGGTTGTGTAGGTAGAGAGTTGTAAATGCATGGAATGTGTTGCCAGTTGAGGTGGTGGAAGCAAAGTCATTGGGGACATTTAAGCGACTGCTGGACATGCACATGGATAGCAGTGAGTTGAGGGTTGCGTAGGTTAAGTTACTATATTTTACATAAAGATTAAGTCTCGGCACAACATCGTGGGCCTAAGGGCCTGTTCTGTGCTGTACGTTTCCATGTTCTATAATAAACAGCAATGTTTGCTGCGCGGACCCCTGTGGTACACCCGCTGGTGAAAGAATTTCAAACACAAAACCAACCCTCCACGATTGTGGATCCAGGTTGCCAAATTGCCTTGGATCCCATTGGTCTGTTGGACCAACGTTCCATGAGGGACCTTATCAAACGCCTAATGAACTGCATATAATCCACATCTTCTGCACTGCCCTCATCAAAATCCTCAATCGTTATTTCAAATAAAAATCTCATTAGAATTTGGGAGAGGATCTTACTCTATCAATCCGTGATGAGTATCCCTAATCGGTCTCTGCCTTTTCAAATGTTGATTCATTCTGTCCCTCAGAATTGTGTCCAATAATTTCCTCTCATTGTTGTCAGATTATCTGTTCTGTAACTACCTGGCCTATCCCTGCGGCCCTGCCTGAACAAAGGAACCGCATTAGCGATCCTTCAGTCATTCAATACTTCACCTGCGGCCAGCAAAGTATTAAATATATCCATCAGGGCCCCAGCAATCTCCTCCCTTATCTCCCATAGCAGCCTGTGATATATTTCATTGGGCACTGGGGATTTCTCCACCTTTATGCATGTGAAAAAAAGAATACTTCCACCTTATTGATCTTAACATGTTCGAGAACCTCACAATCCAGACTGAAATCCCTGGCTACAATGTCTTTCTCCTGTGTGAATACAAATGGGAAGTATTCATTGAAGACATCACCTACTTCCTCTGGCTCCATGCACAGATTGTCCCTTTAGTTTCAAACAGGCCCCACTCTTTCCCCAGTAATTCTCTTATTCTAACTATACTGCTAAAATACCTGTGGTTTTCCTTAACACTATCTACCAAGGATATTTAATGACCATTGTTTGTCCTTCATTTTGAAGGAGAGCCCTTGCACTCCCTATACTTTCGAATGGCTTCACCTGGTTTTATTGCACTGTATTTTCTTTATCAAACTCACGATATCGCTTGATCAGTATTCACTAGAATTGCTGCCTTTACTATTCTCTCGGCATGAACACACTGACCCTGAATTCCCACTGCATCACTTTAGCATACTCTTTCATTCCAATTATAGACCCAACTGCAGATAGTCCTCCCAGTCTCTATTTGCCAGATCCTCTCTAATGATCGCAATACTGATAGGAGACTCAGTTGTGAGGGGGAAAGACAGGAGACTGTGTGGCTGCAGAGGAGAACCTAGGATGGTGTGCTGTCTCCCGGTACCAGGGTTAAGGATGTCTCTGATTCGTTACTGAACATTATGAATGAGAGGGTGAACAGCCAGAGGTCATTGTGCACATCGGCCCACATGACATCGTTCGTCAAGGGGCGGGATCCTGTGAAATATGTACAGGGAGTGAGGAAAGAAGTTAAAAAAGCAGGATCTCAAGGGTAGTGATCTCCGGACTACTCCTAGTGCCACGTGCCAGTGAGGATAGAAACAGAAAGATAGGCCGGACGTATGTGTGGCTGAGGAGCTGGTGGAGGGTTAGAGTTTTCAGTTCTTGGATAATTGGGAACTCTTCTGGGGTAGAGTTAACCTTAACAAGGGGTAGGGCTTGTTTGACTTGAACCAGAGGGACACCAGTATCCCTGGGTGGAGATTTGCTTGTCTTACCCTGGAGGGTTTAAACTAGTTTGGCAGGGGTTTGGACTCTGAGTAAGTGAGGTACCATCGACCAGTCAAGGGAAAAATGCATCAGCCATCGAGAGCAAGTTGACTATCCAGTATATCCCGGGGCAATTCAAGGGAGGGACAAGACTTCTGGTTTAAAGGACATTTATTTCGACACACGAGGTCTGACAGGTAAGGCAGACGAACTCCGAGTATTGATTGGCTCTGGGGACTGGGGTATTATAGCCATAACAGAAACATGGCTGAGAGAAGGGCAGGACTGGAAGCTCAGTGTTCCAGGACATAGAAGGTACAGGCGTGACAGAAGGACAAGTAAGTAAGGAGGGGCAGCTACCCTTTTGATAAGGGAGGACATAACAACAGTACTTAGAGAGGATACTCTTTCGGCGTGATCAAATGAGGTCATATGGTTCGAAGTTAGAATCAAAAAGGGGATGGTCAGTCTGCTGGGATTGTGTTCTGGATCCCCAAATAGCCAGCGGGTACAAGAGGAGCAGATGTGAAGAGAGACTGCAGATACCTATAGAAATAATAGAATAGTATTGGTTAGAGAATTTAACTTCCCCTGTATTGACTGGACCACCCAGAGTGTAAAAGTCCTGTATGGGGTGGAATTTGTAAAATGTGTCCAAGAAAGCTTCTGAGATCAATATGGAGAGGGCCCCACTCTACTTAGGCAGCTGAAAACGAGACCTCCTCTCAGAAAACGAGGTCGTGCAAGTGACTGAAGTGTCAGTCGGAGAGCACTTTGAGTCCAATGACCACAACTGTCCTCGTTTTAACATAGTTATGTAAAAAGATCAGACAGGTCCACAGATTAAGTTGCGAAACTGGAGCAGGGCCATGTTTGGGGCTATTTGGCAGGATCGAGCAGAGGTCGATTGGGTGAATTAAAAATCACACAACACCAGGTTATAGTCCAACAGATTTAATTCAAAGCACCAGCTTTCGAAGTCCAGGTGATCATTCTGAAAGATGAAAAATTAAACTAAATTTGTTTGGGATTACATTCCATGACACTGCAATCCTATTGATATTGATTCTGTGCCTGATTATTGGGCTCCACAACCACCTGATGAAGGAGCAGTGCTCTGACACCTAGTGCCTCCAAATAAACCTGCTGGACTGTAAACTGGTGTTGTGTGATTTTTTAACGTTGTCCATCCCAGTCCAACACCGGCTCCTCCACATGATACACCCATTCACTGGGTGAGTCTGTTTGAAGGAAACGGAATGACTGGCAAATGGAAGGCTTTTAAAAGTGTGATCTCAAGAATCCAATATGTTCCTGTTAGAGTGACGGGAAAAGCTGTCAGGTTTAGGGATCCCTGTCTGATGGGGGATATTGAGGCTCTGTTCAAGAAAAAGAATGTGGCACACATCGTCTTCAATGTTTCCGTATCGACGTAACCTCTTCCAGTCCTAAAGACACTATCACTCTGTGGAGACACAACAACCCTCTCAGGTTCCTGCAGCACTCCCGATCTGTAGAACCCACTGAACACCTGTGATTCTCCCGATCTAGTTCTGACAAGACACACTTTCTATGTAACATCATCCCATCGCTAACACCCACCCTTTCAATGTAAGCGCCTCCTGTATCTCCATCCATTTATTCATCTCCATAACCTTCTCCAGATCTTACGCCCCTACCTGTGTAAATGTCACCCTCCCCTACAACCCTTTTCACTTTGACCAAACTGGAGGAGGTTACTTATGCTTCCTCATCTGTGAAACTGTCTCCAACCAAATTTACTGCCCTTCTGGGAAGTCTGTCAGACTCCACACCTTTCATGTCTAAATAATCTGCAGAAGTAAAACTTCCTACATCTATAAACATCTTCAGTCACGACTACACTCCATATCTCTGTTTGGTCCTCCAGTCTATACAACCCACTTTATCTCTGTAATCTGCTCCATTCACCGAAAATCCTCCCTGTCTGTGTAAACCGCTCCATCCTACTAACATCGTTCTCCCAGTAAATTGCTTCATCCCTCCCAACCTCTCCATCTTCATGGACACATGTAGACCGTACAGCTCTCCACATTTCTGTGACATCCTGTGGCTCTATGTGCTCCCTGTGAAACCACCTCCAGTCTCCCCAACTCTCCCAGTCTGGGTCGTCTTCTCCAGATCAGACCATTGCTGTCTCAGTTACCTCCAACAATCCTAGTAAACCCTTCCTAATGTATCTATTCATTCAGATCCCATCCTCTCCAGCCTCCTGAAATCTCTTCCTGCCATTGTAATTCTCCCTATTTAAAACACGGAACAGTACAGCACAGTACTGTCCCTTCAGCCCTCAATGTTGTGTCAAGCTTTTAGCCAACTCTCAGATCAATCTAACGTGCAGACCATTGAAAGAACAAAGAAAATCACAGCACAGGAACAGGCTCTTCAGCCCGCTAAGCCTCCGCTGATCCAGAGTCTCTGTCTAAACCCGTCGCCTATTTTGTGAGGATCTGCTCCCTGCCCATTCATGCATCTGTGTGGATATATCTTAACTGACGTTATCATTCCTTCCTGTACCTCCTCCGCTGGCAAATTGTTCCAGACCCCCATCACTCTCTGCGTATGGGGGCCTGCCACGCATATCTGCCCCAAACCTTTCCCCTCTCACTGTGAACTCGTGACCTCTAGTAATTTAGTTTCGCACTCTGGGGAAAAATAGCTTCTTGCTATCCACCTTGTCTATATATCCCATGATTTTGCAGACCTAAATCAGGTCCCCAATCAACCTTCATCTTTCTAATGAAAATAATCCAAAAGTATTCAATCTCTCCTTATTGCTGGCGCCCTCTAGACCAGGCAACATCCTGGTGAACATCCTCTGCACCCTCTCGTAAGCATGCACATCCTTTTGGTAATGTGGAGACCAGAACTGTACGTAATATTCTAAACCAAAGTCCTATGCAACTGTAACATGACCTGCCAACTCTTGTACTCAATATCCCGTCCAATGAAGGAAAGCATGCCATATGCCGCCTTGACCACTTTACTGACCTGGGGTGCCACCTTCAAGGAACAATGGACCTGAATACCCATATCTCCATTCTCCCCAGGACCTTCCCATTTACTGTATATTTCACTTTTGAATTGGATCTTCCGAAATACATTTGCCCGGATTGAACTCCATCTGCCATTTCTCTGCCCACCTCTTCAATCTGTCTATATTCTGCTGTATTATCTGGCATTCCCCTTCACTGTCTGATACTCCACCAATCTTAGAGTCATCTGCAAACCTACTAATCAAGGAACTGTTCCCTTCCTCCAAATCATTGATATGTATCACAAGCAACAGTAGGCCCTGCACGGATCTCTGTGGAAAACCATTGGTCACAGGTCTCCATTTTGAGAAATTAATTTTGCTATCATTCATGTGCCTATCCAAAAGTTACTTAAATGTCCCTAATGTATCTGACTCTACCAACCACACTAGCAGTACACTCCACTCATCCAGCACACTCTGTGTAAAGAAGCTACCTCTGACATCTCCCCTCAACCTTCCTCCAATTACCTTACAATTTTGCCTCCTAGTTATAGTCATTTTGGCAATGGGAAAAATCTCGGGCCACCCACCCTATGTATGCCTCTCATCTTCTCGTACACCTCTACCAAGTCACTTCTCATCCTTTTTCATTCCAAACAGAAAAGCCCTGGCTCCCTCAACCTTTCTTCGTTAGACCTGCCCTCCAATCCAGGCAGAATCCTGATAAATCTCATCTGCACCCTCTCCAAAACTTCCACATTTTTCCTGTAATGAGGCAACTAGAACAGAACACAATATTCCAATTGTGGTCTAACCACAGACTGTAAGTAGCTGCAGCATAACCTCACGGCTCTTCAACCCAAGCCCCCTGCAAACAAAAGCAGACACATGATTGGCTTTCGTAACAACCCTAACAACTTGGCTGGCAAATTTGAAGTATCTCTGGACGTTGACCCCAAGATATCTCTGTTACTCCTCACTGTCAAGAATCCTGCATTAACTCTGCAAAATTTGTCTGCAGAATCCTTCATTCTTAAACTCTCCCTACTTTGGTATTTTCCTCCAGTCCCCACTACACTCATAAACTGTGAAACCTCTTACAGTACTTACAACCCTCCTTAGCCCTGTAACCTCTGTAAGCATGTAGTTATAGTCGAGTGGTTGAGGCGATGGGTTAGAAATCCTTTGGGGCTTGCCTACACAGGTTCGAATCCTGCACAACAGGGTGGTGGGGTTGATTGGTGCAGGTGTCCGGAGGTATTCTCTAAAGCGCTCTGCGAGAAGGTGTCCCGTGTCCCCAGTGTAGAGGCGATGAGGAGACAGATCGCCTTCTCACTGCGTGCTTTGCAAAATATCTCCAGGACACCTGAAAATCAACCCACCGCCCTGTTGCTAAACACTTCAAATTCCCCCTCCCACTCAGCCGAAAGCATGTAGGCCCACGGCCTCCTCCGTCGCCACTCCCTCACCACCCGACACCTGGAGGAAGAACGCCTTGTCTTCTGACTTGGGACCTCTCAACCCCATGACATCAATGTGGACTTCACCAGTTTCCTCATTTCCCCTTACCCCAGTTCCAACCTTCCAGCTCAGCACCGCCCTATGACCGGACCCACCAGTCAATCTTCCTTCCCACCTATCTGTTCCACCCTCCTCTCTGAGCTAACCCACTTACCCGCATCTCCAACCACCTATTGCCTCACAGCGCCAGAGACCTGGGTTCAATTCTTGACTCAGGCGACTGACTGTGTGGAGTTTGCACATTCTCCCCATGTCTGCGTCGGTTTCTTCCAGGTGCTCCGGTTTCCTCCCATAGTCCAAAATGTGCAGGTTAGGTGAATTGGCCACGCTAAATTGCCCGTAGTGTTAGGTGTAGGGGAATGGGTCTGGGTGGGTGCGCTTCGGCGGATCGGTGTGGACTTGTTGGGCCGAAGGGCCTGTTTCCACACTGTAAGTAATCTAATCTAATCTAATATTCACCCCAACCCCACCCCCCTCCCACTTATCTCTCCACCCCTGAGGCTCCCAGCTTCATTCCTGGTGAAGGGATCGAGCCAGAAATATCGTTTTTCCTGCTCCTCGGATGCTGCCTGACCTGCTGTGCTTTTCCAGCAAACGCAAATCCTCACAGGACTTATACACTTAATGGTAAGGTCTTAGAGAGTGTTGCTGAACAAAGAGACCTTGGACTGCAGGGTCATAGTTCCTTGATAGTGGAGTCGCAGGTAGATAGGATAGTGAAGAAGGCGTTTGGTATGCTTTCCTTTATTGGTCAGAGTATCGAGTAAAAAAGTTGGGAGGTCATCTTGCGGCTGTACAGGACATTGGTGAGGCCACTGTTGGAATGTTGCGTGCAACTCTGGTCTCATTCATATCGGAAGAATGGTGTGAAACTTCAAAGGGTTGTGAAAAGATTTACAAGGATGTTGCCAGGATTGGAGGATTTGAGCCATAAGGAGAGGCTGAATAGGCTGGGGTTGTTTTCCCTGGAGTGTCAGAGGCTGAGGGGTGACCAAATAGAGATTTATAAAGTCAGGTCATTTCCCTGGGATGGTGAGTCCAGAACTAGAAGGCATAAGTTCAGGGCGGAGAGGTGAAAGATTTGAAAGAGACCTAAGAGGCAACATTTTCACGCCAAGGGTGCTGTGTGTACGGAATCAACTGCCAGATGAATGGTGGAGGCTAGTAAAATTACTGCATTGAAAAGGTATCTGGATGGGTATATGAATAGGAAGGGTTTAGTGGGATAAGTGCCGGTAAATGGAACTAGAATGGTTATGATACCTGGTTGGCGTGAATGAATTGGACTGAGGGGTCTGTTTCTCTGCTGTACATCTCGATCACTCTATCACTCTAATTGTTTTCCACTGTCCATTTACAGCCTGACATTTCAGTCTATTTCCCCTGTTTTGGTCGGTTCTCCTCTCAAACTCATGTAATTGGCTTTTTTTCTGATACTCGGGTATGCTTTATGGTCACTTGAAAAATTAATAATCTCTTTGAATTCCACTATATTGCAATCTCCTGGAGGATCTCTGTGTTACATAACTCCTTCACTCAGCTTCATCACTCAACGATCGATCTGAGATCATGATATCACGAGCCATCTGCACAATAACTTATTCAAAGGAACACTGACAAAACACATTCAAAGAGGAGCTCTGATAATATCAATCTTGTCAGTGTGACTGTCCCAGATCATGCAAAGATTGAAGTCGCATGCTGTTCCGATGCTTCACCTTTTCTATTTTGATTTGGAAAGCTCCTTTCACCCTGCATCCTCCATGTAAGCTTAAAGCCCTGTCCATGAACCTACCGACATGATTGGCCAGGACACTGCTCCCAGCAGTGTTGCTTTTAATTCACTCGTGGGATATTGCTGTCTCTGGCTGGCCAGCATTTCATGCCCACCCCTGAGCTGCCTTGAACTGAGTGCCTTGCTAGACTATTACAGAGTGCAGTTTAAATTAAACTCCATTCCTCTGGGTCTGGATTCATGTGTAGGTCAGACCAGCTGCCTTCCACTGATTTCCTTCCTGAATGGATATTGAGCATTCCAATGCTTTTCCCTACCACCGGCAGTAAATTCAGGATGAACAGGCTAGTGAGAGTAATGTTAGGCCATCGCCTGGCCCACTGATAGCTCCCTCATCCCTGAGCACTGATCTCAGTGCACCATGAATCAAACCCCTTCTTCCTGACTGTGGTTTGATCCTGACAACTTCCAGCACTCTGGTGATATCACTCAGTATCTCTCCATGTGATATCTGTCACTGTGAGGGTCTAATAACTGTCGGTGACTGCACCTTTTGTAGTTACTACAGATCCTGAGTCAACAGAAGTCTGCACTCCAGGGAGACGAGGCAACGAAGGCCAGGGATTGAGACTGGGATTTTCCAGATCTCTGTGGGACTCAGTGCCACTCTCCGTGCGTAGCCCTCACTGTATCAGTCTAATTTCCCATTCTGTCTATTTCTCTGTCTCCTGCAGCTATTCAAGACGTTCCTGACTCAATAAACTTCCCAACTGCTGGGTGCTTCATCCATCATCTCATTGAACACAGTTAGTCAGCCGGAGGGCGGGGAGATCTGGAATCTTCAATAAATCCTGCAGCGAGGTAAGATCACTCACAGCGAACAGAGCAGAGCTAATTTAAGGGATCGAAGTTTGGTCTGGAAGACCTGACACAGATACAGTGCTGAAGGGTGAACATCGAGCATGAATGTCCCAGGCTCAATCTCGACTCTCTTGTTAAATTTCATCACTGCAGTTCTGAGCCTTCCTCTGACAATATAGGAAGTTCACAGTTATCAATCCAGGCCTGTTCTGTCTTAGTGAGCATCAGGACAACAGAGGGGAAAGCAGGCCTCCCTTAAGAAGGTGGTATTGAAACCTGGGATCTTTCTGTTCCCTATTTCCCCCTCTCACACGGTCTCTTTTCATGTGATAGATTCATACAGCAAGGAAACACACCTTTTGGTCCATTCAGTGTCTTGAATGGTTGTAATTGCCAGAAAAGTCCCTATTTCTATAACCTCCGCCCCTCCCATATTCCCGCTGTATATTTGAAACCTACTCCAATGCTGACGACTCTCCCTATTTGTAAATTGCTCCAGTCTCGATAACATGCCCATCTCAATAATCTTATCCTGCACTCAGTACAATAATCTCTATTTCTGTAGATTTCCACAATAACTGCAGTCCATCCTGTCTCGGTAAAATACCTCCAAAATGCCCACCTATGTATATTCCTCAAGCCCCAAGAGAACATGATATCACTGTAACCTTCTGCAGGCCTGATCACATTCCTGTCTCCTGGCCTACAGCACCACACGACGTCTGTAACTATCTCCCATGCGTACCGACCTTCTTTTCTGTGTAAACACCTCCAGACCCTTTTCCAGCGGAAACAACACTCCTCATCACTGTGCGCTCCTCCCTGCACCTCAAACACTCTCTCTTTGTGTAGCTCTGCATTTTAGAATGGCATGGCGGTTCAGTGGTGAGTACTGCTGCCTCATAGCGCCAGAGACCCCGGTTCGATTCCAGTCTTGGGGGACTGTCTGCATAGAGTTAGTACATTTTCTTTGTGACTGCATGAGTTTCCCCCAGGTGCCCTATTTTCCTCCCACAGTCCGAAGATATGCAGGTCAGGTGAATTGGCCATTCGAAACTGCCCAGAACGTTCGGTGCATCATTCAGAGGAAAGTGGGTGGATTACTCTTTGAGAGTTGGTGTGGACTTGTTGGGCCGAAGTGCCGTTTCCATACTGTAGGGAATCTAATAAAATCTAAACTCTCCCTCTGCGTTCCATATTACTGACCCTAAAAATATCCCTCCAGCAATGAAACATCCCAGTCTCTGTAAACTCCGACAGTTCCAACATCCCTCCTTATTCGTGTAACCTGAAACCCTCTCAAAATGTGGAGAGCCCACAATCCTCCCTATTTGTGTAATCCTCTCAGGTCCCTGCATTACTCCCAATCTGAAGCACCCAGTCCAATGTCTGTGACTCTCCCAATCCAGTTCCTACAAGAGTCACTATCTGTGTAACATTCTCCCGTCACTATCAGCCACCCTATCAATGTAAGCTCCTCTAGTATCTCCATCCATCTAATCAACTCCATAACTTTCTCCAGCTCTTGTAGCCCTATCTGAGTAAATGCCACCCTCATCTATAACCCTTCCTTCGGCAGGAACCGTTCCACGGATTCATCACCCTCTGGCTGAATAAATTCCTCCACATCTCCATTCTAAAGGGTCGTTCCTTCACTCCGAAGCTGTGCCCTTGGCCCCTAGTCTCTCTGCCTAGTGAAAACATCTCCCCACCCCCGTCCACTCCATCCAGCCCCCTCAGTATTCTGTAAGTTTGAATAAGGTCCTGCCACCGCCGCCTCTGAAACTTCATCAAGTACAGACTCAGAGAATTTACCTACTTCTCATATGACAAACATT
Organism: Chiloscyllium plagiosum; assembly: GCF_037043375.1. Classification (NCBI taxonomy): domain Eukaryota; kingdom Metazoa; phylum Chordata; class Chondrichthyes; order Orectolobiformes; family Hemiscylliidae; genus Chiloscyllium; species Chiloscyllium plagiosum. The sequence continues at coordinate 96,776,850 of NW_028270156.1, read as the reverse complement.
TCATCGTGGGCTCTTTCTTGTAAAACTAGTTCTTGTACCCCTTCACATCCTTTGTCCAAACTGTTAAGGTATAACATGTACAGCGTGGTCCCAACACTGACCCCTGCTGAATTCCCCTCATCACCAGCTCCCATCGTGAAAACGGCCCCTTTATACCTGCTCTGTCTTCTGCTAATCAACCAATCATCTACCCATGCCAAGCATGTTGTTCTGAAACTGAAATTTCACTTCATAAACCCTGCTGGATTTGTTTTCCTCTCTGGCTGTAAACAAGCAGAGTAGATAAAAGGGAGGAATGGTTTGTCGGTATTTTCAGAAACCTTTCAACAAGGTCCCACTGAAGAGGTGAATAAGCAAAATTGGCAAATGTGGGATTGGAGGGAATGTACTGGCATGGATAATTCTTTAACCGAAAACTAAGCGTGAATAAATGGATTAGTGCTTGACCCCTAACTATTCACAAAGGGATTCGATGCATTTGATGGATGGACATAATCTACTGCTTCCATGTTTGTTGCTGACACAGAACGAGATGGGAATGTGGATTGTGTGGAGGAAGCAAAGGGGACATGAACAGTCCATGAGCTTCCCGTGTACAAATTCATTGATGGGATGTGGCCATCACTTGCTCAGCCATCATTACCTTTCCATTTGTAATTCCCTGGAGAAGGTGGTGGTAAGCTGCCTTCCTCGCCCACTGCAATCTTTTAGGTGTAGGGACAGACAGAGTGCTGGGAGGATGGAGCGTGGCTTGGAGGGCACATTGGAAATGCTGGTGTTGCCGTGCAGCTGGAACTCCTGTCCTTCCAGGGAATAGTTGTTCCGGGTTTGTGAAGTGCTGCTGAAAGAGCCTTCCTGAGTGACCTCAGTGCTGCGTGTAGATATTTTATTTACTTATTCACTCGTGGCCATGAGCATTGCTGGATGTATTGTTGATTTGGAGTTGTCCATGAGAAGGTGATGGTGAGCTGCCTTCCTGAGTCACTGCACCAGCCGTTTGAACTGTTGTTACCTGTGTACCGTCCAGCAGGCGCTACAGCATCCTCACGTCTGTAACTGCAGACAGATAATGCAGCTCTCCCTTCATATGTGACATCCTCCTCTGCCGACAACACTTATGGTTCATCAGAATGTCTCACCACCTCCATTCCCATCTGTGCTAGTGATCTCTAAAATTTCTTTTTTCTTCTTTACACTTCTGATCACCTATAACCCCCTCTTCCTTTCTAGATTTGTAACCCCTCAGTATTTGTGTCTCTCCATATAATTACTGTTTTCAAATCTCTGTGAATTCAGCGGCTGGTTGTGCTAAATTGGTACTTTTCATCCTCCTTATCCACCTTAGCTCTTCCGGACCCTGCAATCCCACTAATTTGCAAAACTCCCATTCTCTGTACCTCCTTATGTCCTGAGGGTCCTTTTTATTTTATTAGATTGCTTGTAGTGTGGAAATAGGCCTAACAAGTCCACACCAACTCTCTGAAGAGCAACCCACCCAGACCCATTCCCGTACATTTATCCCTTCACCTAATACTACGGGCAATTTAGCATGGCCAATTCACCTAACCTGCACATCTTTGGACTGTGGGAGGAAACCCACGCAGACACAGGGAGAATGTACAAACTCCACATAGACAATTGTCCGAGACTGGAATTGAACTATGGTCTCTGGCGCTGTGAGGCAGCAGTGCCACCGAGAAACAGTCAGGGAATAAAATAATATCCTGGTGTCTCCCTCCCAATTCAGTTTTCCGGTTTGGAAGCTGATGAAGGTGCTGGCTGCTCAGGGAGTGCAGCCGGAGCCATGTCTGTGGTACCACAAGCAGCCTGACTATACAGGAGGGGAAGTGGAAGGAAGGAGGAGCAATATTCAGAACAAAAAGTATACAATTACACTGTGAGGTACCGTCTGTCAGCTAGCAACCAAAGAAATGATGGAGAATAAATAGGCAGGGTCATTTGAGAGCGATGACAATACTACAGATTAGTTATACTGAGAAACTTAATTTATCCATATATTGACTGGGTTACTGGTGTGCAGGGTCATGAGGGGCCAGTATCCCTGGATTACATCGAGGAGACCTCACTTCAGGAGTATGTGTCCAGCCCAAGAGAGCATTTAATGTTGGAACTCCTGCTTGGGAAAGAGGTGGGGCAAGTGGATCCAGTGTCAGTAGGGGATGGTTTTGGGGTGCAGCGATCTTTTTATTGTAACGTTCAGGATGATGATAGAGAATGCTATACAATAATTGAGAGTGAGAAACATTAGTTGACTGATGGCAGCCTTCAATCGGGCAAGAATGATGCTGGGAACTTTTCAACAAGGCCAATGAAATGGTAGCTTTAAGTAGTATGAACCAGGTCAGATTGAGATGGGGCTGCAGTGTGACCATGACTGAGATCTGAATAATCAACGTTTTCCCCATTTCTACAGGAAGGATAAATAGGCCAACACAGTGAAGTAGCATTGTGTATAAAGGATGGGATCAGTATTATTGTGATCTAATCAATTTACATACTGCTCCTCCCTGCCCTCTCCCCTCATCCCTGCGTATTGATCCTATCAGATATTGGTAACTTTTGAAAACTTCAGAAAATAGCAGTATAGATAAGATCAATCTGTCTGCATTGGACAAGAGGTAACGTTGCTTTTTAAAGTCTAAGTTCTGTCTCCCCGGACACTATAGGACTTCAGCTGCAGATCCCGGCACCATTTTAAAATGGTTTGAGAGTTTCTGCCTCTCCTCCGCTTCCATGTGTGACTCCCAGATCCCGACCATACTCTGGGGGAAATAACAACTTTCCTCACCATTTTTCTGATATTTCAGCCAATTATATTAAATATTCACCACTGGGAAAGCAGTTCACCAAAAGAAACAAGATGTTATTTCCCTCTGTACCCAGGCCCCTGACAGCATGTACAACCCAATCAAATCTCCTCTCAGCATCCTCCGTTCATGTCTTTCCTCAGAACTGCACTTCCACTGTCATAGGGTAACCTATCTCCTCTGTACTCTCTCCAGTCCAATTCCATCCTTCTATGTGATGGGGTGACCAGAACTGCACACCATCCCCAAGCTGTGACTGAACTCATTATTTATGCATTTCCAGCATAAGCTTCCTGCTCTGAAATGCTGCACTTTGGCAGATAGAAGAAATGATGCCATTTGCTACATTACCGAGATTATTGATGTTTCCAAGCACCTTCATTTATCCGCCACACAGACTACGGTCTCATTTATTGTACATTCCTCTCTATTGTTGATGTCCCCAAATGCCTTGCCTTGCACTTCTCTGGGTTGTTTGCTTCATTCACCTGGACCCCATAGTTTCTGTTTTTAAACAGTCTGCCATGGGATCGCTCAGCAAATCCAAGGAAGTCACATCCAGTTACAAGTTACTGCCTCAAACCAACACAGTCAGATTAATTACACACGATCTTCCTTGAACAAATCCAGACTGACTGTCCAGCAGTCCCTGGGACTTCCTCAGTGACCGTTTATCCACTGTCTGAGAATTCCAGCCTCAACCTATTCAGTCAGTCCCTTCCTCCACATTAAACAAAGTTGCGGTATTAGCCATTCTCCAGGACTCCAGCACCATCCCTGCATCCAGTGAGGATTGAATAATGTAGGTAACTATAAGGCAGGGGATTTTCCCCAGCTCCTTTTAACAATCTGGAACATTGTGTTATCCCTTTTTAAGGATTTGAATCTCCTTTGTAATTCTTCGCTCCAAGTTTGTGCTCCCAATATTTCAAACTGCATCCATACTTTGATTCAGACAGACAGAGACCTAAACCATCTTATGATTTGGTCAAGTCTCATTTTAGTCAGGTTTTATGAAGGGATTCTCTCCACAAGGTGAAGTGCATTTTCTCATGATACCATCCCCAATCTGCCTCATTAACTAACCTCCCTGCCTGTAGTTATCTTCTCAACTGACACTACACAATGATTTTCCCCTTCATCATAACAGCTGCCCACTGCCTAGATATCCCAGAAGGCACCGGCCTCCCTGCTCCAGGGGCCATTAGTAAAACGTCATTACACTCTAAGATTGTCAATCTGAAACTGCCCAGGAGATAGCAGAGGGGGTAAAACTGGGGCTTCACTTTGTGGACTAGCCCATGAGGTTCTGGTGAATGACATGGTGTAGGAGATGACATTATCTTCCCACAGGACTGGCAGGGGAGGACATGGCACCAGATGCAGACAGCTTTATCCGAGGCTGACCCCTGGGTCAGTGAGGTGCTAGCCTTCTGAGTGAATGTCCAGCAGTGTAAGAAGGAGGTCAATGACCTTCTGCACTCCACCAGGGTAAGTGTCACCATCTGCACTTTGTGAGCTCACCCTCACTCTATCTCTGTTACTGCACCCACCTCCCACCAAGGCTCATGTTCTCCCACTCTCACTGAATGCAGCACCTTCTCTTCGTCTTTCTCTAACCAATTCTCTGTCCCTCTGCCCAACTCTGCCAGGTGTCTGTGCTGCCTACTCACTCACTCAGGACACCTCGCCACCTTTACCCCAGCTGTCCCAGCACTAACAGCTGTACCAATCTTTTCCATCTCCCTTAATACCACTTGTTAATTTTCATATTCCAGAAGGAACCATTCCACAATAGGATGGAAATATCCAAGAGAGTCATTGGTCTCCCCAACATTCAGCTCTTTATCCCCTCACAGGGGAAGAATCCTGACCCTAACAACCACGAGAGGCTGACTGACCGTGTCTAAGCTCCTGGACTGGGATCTGAGACTCCGCCTGACTGACTTTGCTGGGCACCGTGACTGAGAGTGGACAACGATACCAAGCTTCCTGCTTTTCTGTCTGTGCTAAACATCAAGACAATACAGCAGGCAGGTGAGCCTGGTAGTTCTGGCTGAGGAGTAACACTGCAAGGCAATAATTCTGTCAGCATTCAAGTCAGCTCAAAGTGAGTGTGTACAGACATAAAGTGAGCAGCCCAGAGGGACAGTCCGTGCGCTGGGTGTGTGTATTCCTGAGCACAGTGTCCTTGCAGCAGCATTGCACTGAGAGTTGTCAGTGCACCCTAAGCTGCAGCATTTAAGTACAGAAACGTATTGTCAGTGGGTTGGAGATGTGCCGGGATGGCATGGTGAGCTTGGCATGTGACAGATGCCATCATTGGGGGGTGTGGAGTACATGCAGCTTCTGTCAGTGCAGTGGCCCCCGAGATGTTGATGTCCAAGGTAGAAGGCCGTAGGAGCGTGGGGCGAGATGGAGTCACCAGTTACCAGCTCGGACTTTCACGCCAAATTCTCCATGTTCCCCACAGTGGGAGGGAGGTTATGGAACTACAAGTTGTTGAGGAGAGATCCACTGAATGTGGCTGTTGATCATCAGTAATAATTCAGTCAACATCTTGCCACTCCCGCAATCAAATCTAGTTTTAAAGAGCAGTCCAGCACAGGAACAGACCCTTCATCCCAGCAAGCCCGCACTGGCACATTATGCCGTTCTAAAGTTAAAACGAAAGTTTTTGCTCCGACACCCTCTATGCCATTCTGTTCCCTACTTACTCATATTTGCGCCAAGATCCCTCTTAAACCTTGCTATATTAGCTCCTTCTCCTCTATCAGTGCACTCCAGGCATTTGCACATTCTGTCCAAAAGCAAAAATAAACTTGCCGATCATATCGACTAAACTTTCTCCCTTTTACCTAAAACCTAAAATTTCCATACCCTCTCCAACACTTCCACATTGTTCTGCTGGTGTGGCAACCAATACTGTACAAAATATTCCAAATGTGCCCGAACCAAGCTTCTCTACAGCAGGAATATGGCCTGCTAATTTTCATATTGTATGCTCTGATGCATGTCTGCAAGTTTGCCATCAGTCTTCTTGATCACCCTATCCACCCGTGTTGCCACTTTCAGGGAACTGAGGAGCTGTATACAGAGATCCCTTCGGATGTTGATGCGGCCAGTAGTTTTTCCATCCACTTTATACTTCTCTCCTGCATTACACCTTCTAAAACGCATCACGTCACAATCGTCCAGATAAAGTTACATCTGCGTTTTCTCTGTCCAAGTCTGCAGCTGAATTATATCCTGCTGTATTCTCTGGCAATCATCCTCACAATCTGCAACTCCGCCAAAATATTTACAGATCTCCAGTCACAAAAACACTGTTCCGCCACGACTGTCTTTTATGACCAAGCAGTTCTCTGTCCATCTCACTAATTGACCACTGATCCAATTTCACTTCACCTTCTGTACAAGCCTGCCATAAGGAACCATATCAAAGGCTTTGCTAAGGTCCAATCGGCCAACATTTAGCCCCACGCCCTCATCAAACAATTTTGTCACTTCCTCAAAATAATCAATCAAGTTTGTGATACAGGATCTTCCCCACACAACTACATTGCCTGTTGCTAATAAGTCCATACTAGAGTACTGTTGGAGCTGCACTCATTGAGAATGTGAATATTCCATCATGTTCCTGACTTGAATGTTGGAGGTTAGATTAGATTCCCTACAGTGTGGAAACTGGCCCATCAGCCCAACCAGTCCACACCAACCCTCCAAAGAGTAACCAACCCAGACCCATTCCCCTGCCCTATATTTACCCCTGACTGATGCCCTTAACACTATGGGCAATTTAGCATGGCCAATTCACCTGAACTGCACATCTTTGGACTGTGGGAGGAAACTGGAGCATCCGGAGGAAACGCACGCAGACACGGGAGGAATGTGCAAACTCCACACACAGAGTCACCAAGTCCGGAATAGAACCTCGGACTTTGGTGTTGTGAGGCAGCAGTGCTAAGCACTGAGCTCTTGATAGTTACTGTACAGTGGGAGGTATGTCGGGCCGTGACGGTTCCTGTACAGTGGGAGGTATGTTGGGCTGTGATGGTTCCTGTACAGTGGGAGGTTTGTCGGGCCGTGATGGTTCCTGTACAGTGGGAGGTATATCTGGCGGTGATGGTTACTGTATAGTGGCAGGTACGTCGGGTGTGAGGTTGCAGACTGAGTTGTACAGAGTATGATTCTGCTGCTGCTGATGGCCCATTGCACCTCATAGATGCATCGTCATTTGTTGCTCAATCTGTTTCATGCCTGTCCCAGTAGAAACCCATATCATGGTGAGGTGGGTCTGCAAAATGTTAAGATAGCCCTTACTCCACATAAGGACGGTGCAGTGACCATTCTTACCGATGTATGAAATGGAGAAGTTTATCTGCAGTAGGCAGATCGGTGGCGATGTGGTCAATGATATGTTTCCCTTTTACTGACTCCCTTATAACCTGACGTAGAGCAGTCTAGCAGCCATAGGATCCAGCATCAATGCTGAGCACTGTATTGACTATATACCAAGGAGCTGCCCCCTCAGTCTGGCTATGTCCTGTCAGTGGGACAGAACCTACCAGAGAGGGTGGTGAAGTTACCAGGGACGTAGTCCTGTTCACAGAATCCTGCTTTGCAGACAATGTCTGACTGTTTCTTTATTAGTCCGTGTGAAATATATAACAGGTCACTTTTACATTTTGTATAATGAAGTGTTAATATCACTTTGTTTCTTACATTTTTTACAATAAGCCAAACATCAATATTTTTCAGTTGAAAACAATTGAAGTGAAGAATAACTGAAATACCAGAGCGCACACTTGATTATGACACAATTCAGTGACTGTAGTAAACAGCCGATTCATGTTCAGACCAGTGAACACAGCATCTTGCAGGCAGCAAATATGTTGTAAATGACTTTGAGGAAAAGCCTGAAATCAGACACAGTGTTACTGGCCCTCGCCATGACCTCCAAAACACTGGCCACCTCCAAAATCTGTCCAGAATTCTTCCAAACTGGAGCTGGGCAGTTACTCACACAATAGACTGGTTAGAGACATACTTGAACAACGGGGAGAGGTGCGTGGGGCAGACTGGTCAATGGACTAGCACATGGCGCAGTTCAACATTTGTAACAATGATCTGTAAACAACCATGTCGTGCAAGTATATCGCTTCTGGTATGCCACCTAAACTCTGTAATTCTGCATGTTGGACCCAATCCTGAATGAAGGTGTTATAAAGGTGATGGGTTCCTGCAGCGCATGGCATCTTACATTGAATCCATCATAAACCATATCCGGTGTATGTTAGCCCCACAATGTCAGTATCCAAACAGAATTATACAGCTCCATTGATGGCCAGCATCATCCCAGACCAATGATCTTGTGTGTGACTTGAGCTGGAAATCTCTGTGTAAATGTTTGCAGCGTTTTTCTAACCATTAACAGCAAAGTCTTTTTACTGAAGTTTCGATAGCCTTTCATAATACCAACTTTTAGATTTTCCAATAAGCATTATATCCACCCATATAGTCAGTTCACTTTTAAACAACAATATGATGAAAACAGTGCCCAACTCACAGTAAGGAGCATTGAAATGATGAGTCTCATTACCGCACGCAAGACCAAAATATGATTAAGGACAAGGACTTTGAAAATATACATTTATCTTCCCTTTTATTACTATTGTGAACTCATAGTCGACTCTCTTGCTCCTCAGCGGCTACATGAATGGCTGTGGGTTTTTTTTCAGAACCAAACTTTTTGACTCTGATCTCCAAAATCTGCTGTCCTCACTTTCTCCCTGCTAATATTCGCTCAAAATCATTTTCATGGCAACAATATGACTGTGTGTTTAAACATGTTACAGTCAGATATGGGTACATTTTGAATTGCTTCTGTCTATCTCAGAGCTCATTAATATGGGATGTGGAGGGCAGTGTCTGTGTGATGCTCGGTGTGTAGGCCATGCCTTTGAGAGACTGACAGATTGTTTAAAACAGCACATCCCTTCAGCTGTTTCCAACAAACAGGTTATTACCTGGACACTAACAGCCTGAGCTCACAAAATCCAAAGCACAGTGTCCACATTGGGCAGGTCTGGACAATATTTTCATTTTCATTTATTCATGGAATATGATTGGGCCAGCATTTATGTACATCCCTCGTTGCCCTTGAAAAGGTGAGGGTGAGTTGCTACATTGAACCACTGCAGTCGATGTGCTGTAATTAGACTTACAATACTTTGAGGATCTGATTAGAAACGGTGATGAGGGTCGAGCTGTGGATGTGGTGTATATGGACTTCAGCAAGGCATTTGATAAGGTTCCCCATGGTAGGCTCATTCAGAAGGTCAGGAGGAATGGGATACAGGGGAACTTAGCTGTCTGGATTGGCTGGCCAACAGAAGACAGCGAGTTGTAGTAGAAGGAAAATATTCTGCGTAGAATTAAATGGTGTTCCACAGGGCTCTGTCCTTGGGCCTCTACTGTTTGTATTTTTTATTAATGACTTGGATGAGGGGATTGAGGGATGGGTCAGCAAGATTACAGATGACACCAATGTTGGAGGTTTCGTTAACAGTATAGAGGGCTGTTGTAGGCTGCAGCGGGACATTGACAGGATGCAGAAATGGGTTGAGAGGTGGCGGATGGAGTTCAACCTGGATAAATGCGAGGTGATGCATTTTGGAAGTTCGAATTTGAAAGCTGAGTACAGGATTAAGGATAGGATTCTTGGCAGTGTGGAGGAACAGAGGGATCTTGGTGTGCAGATACATAGATCCCTTAAAATGGCCACCCAAGTTGACAGGATTGTTAAGAAAGCATATGGTGTTTTGGCTTTCATTAACAGGGGGATTGAGTTTAAGAGTCGTGAGACCTTGTTGCAGCTCTATAAATCTTTGGTTAGACTGCACTTGGAATACTGCGTCCCGTCTGGTCGCCCTATTATAGGAAAGATGTAGATGCTTTGGAGAGGGTTCAGAGGAGGTCTACCAGGATTGGAGGGCTCATCTTATGAAGAGAGGTTGACTGAGCTCGGACTCCTTTCATTGGAGAAAAGAAGGAGGAGAGGGGACCTAATTGAGGTATACAAGATATTGAGAGACATAGATAGAGTCGACAGCCAGAGACTATTTCCCAGGGCAGAAAGGGCTAACACGAGGGGTCATAGTTTTAAGCTGGTTGGAGGAAAGTATAGCGGGGATGTCAGAGGCGGGTTCTTTACACAGAGAGTTGTGAGAGCATGGAATGCGTTGCCAGCAGTGTGGAAGCAAGGTCATTGGGGATATTTAAGAGAATGCTGGACATGCATATGGTCACAGAAATTTGAGGGTGCATACATGAGGATCAATGGTCGGCACAATATCGTGGGCTGAAGGGCCTGTTCTGTGCTGTACTGTTCTATGTTCTATGTTCTAATACCATTAGGGAGGGAACTTGAAACAGTGACACTGAAGGAATGGCAATATACTTCAAAATCAGGATGGTGGGTGGCTTGGAACGGAATGCGAACATGATGATGAACCCATGTGTCTGTTTCCCTTGTCCTTCTTCACGGTCATGGTTTCAGAGGTACGTTGTAAGAAGCCTTGTTAAATTTCTGCATGGCACCGTGTCGATGGCAGGTATTGCTGCTCTTGAGTGTCAGTGTCTGAGGTGTGAAGCTGCATTCGTAGGCAAATGGGGAGGGGGCGGGTATTTCATCGCATTCACATTCAATGTGTGTCTTATAGATGGCGTGCAGGCTTTTGGAAATCATGAGGTATGTTATTTCTGCAGGATTCCTAGCCCTTGAGATATTTTTGTAGCCAATTAATTGATATGCATCAAAGTGTGACGCTGGAAAAGCACAACAGGTCAGTCAGCATCTGAGATACAGGAGAGTCGATGTTTTAGCATAAGTCCTTTACAGAAATGGGTAATGAAATTATATGGTCAATCCAGTTCTGGTTAACGGTAAGCCCCGGGATATTGGTCATTGGGAGTTCAGTGATGGTGCTGACATTGAACGTTAGAGGATATGATTCCATTTTCGATTATTATTGGTAGTCGTTGTCTGGCATGTGTGCAATGGGAATGGTAATTGTCAATGTTAAGCACACACCTTCATATTCCCAGGTCCTTGTTGCATTTGAATAAGGATTGCTTCAGTATCAGAGTAAATCACAAATAGTGTTGAATATTGTCCAATCATTGGTAAACAACCCCAATTGTGACTTCACTTGAGTAGGAATGGTCATTTATGAAGCAGCTGAAAATTATTGGGCCTAGGGCAGAGAGCAGTCTCACAGATCACTGATGCTGTCCCTCTCTCTGAGCTAGGAAGCTGGCTTCGAGTTTCACCTGTTCCAAAGGTGTTTAACAACATATCTGAATGCAATAATATTACAATATCTACCACGTGGAGCTGAGTGATGACTTGGTTAGTTGGACAGCAGGTTTGTAATGCAGATTAATACTAACAGTATGGGTTCAATTCCTGCACTGTTTGAGGTGTCTGAAAAGGTAGTTCCTACTCGAACTCTCCCTCACTTGAGGCATGATGACTGTCCAGTTAATCTACCGCCAGCCGTCTCTGTCTAACGAGATAGCAGCCCTATCATCCTGTCGGGGTATGGTGCCCTACCTTTCCAAGTCTTACCAGAAACCCCTCCCGTGGGGATCTGCAGCAGAGCTGAGATGGTTGCTCTCCAACAACCCCAGCCACCTTCCTTTGTACCAGGTGTAACTTCTGCCAATGCAGACGATTCCTATTTGCTCCAGGTTTGCCGTTAATCCTGGATACATTTAGTCAAATGCATTTATGATCATGTTAAAAGTGAAGTCACTGTCACCTCACCTCTCGATCAGCTGTGTGTTCTCTTGTTGTACATCGTTCAGCTGAAGATTGCCATCTGGAGGAGACTAAATTTGGCCATCCCATCGCTATCTCTATCTGAACGTTGTTGTGAAAGTTTCAGCCTTAGCTTTACTATTATTGTGTGGGCTCTTCAACCTTCGAGGAAGGTTGTATTTGTGGATCCTTCTTCCCCAGTGAATTGTGTGATTGTCCACCGCCACTCACCCAGACTGTACATGAGAGGATTGCAGAGATGATTGGTGATTCATTGGTTAGATCTGTGTATCATTTGCTTTTTATACCATGTGATGAGTAAGAAGCCCAATTTAGTAACTTCATCATTCTGAGATGTATGTAGTGCTACTATAGGCAGGCCCTCCTGTATTCTCCATTTAACAAGGGTGTACCCCTGAGTTGATGGTCAGGATAAAGTGGAGCACATGTCAGGCAGTGATAGTGAAAATTATACAGGAGTACAATTCTGCTGCTGTTGGTAATGACCCGAATCACATCACACAGGCCAGTGCAAAATTTCAAAATCTATTGGAAATCTCCTCTGTTTAGCACAGTGATGGTATCACAAATATACAGGGGGGTCTTCACGATGTAAAAGTGGAACTTTGTCTCCAGAAATACTGTGTGTGGTAGTCACCATTCCCAATACGGTCATCGAACGATGTGTCTGAAGCCAGTAGGTTGGTGAGGATGAGGTCAAGGATGTTTCTACCTGTCAGTCGATCCCCCCGACCCGGTGCAGACGCAGTAAAGCAGTTATGTCCTTTTGGACCCGACCACCTCGATCAGCAATGCTGCTGCTGAGTCCCTCTTGGTGTTGGTTTTGAAATGGCGCACCCAGTATACATTCTCCAGCTCTGCCACTCTCTCAGTGCTTCCTCCAAGTGTTGTTCAATGTAGAGGGACACTGATCCACCAGCTGAGAAGGGGTGTCAGCAGGAAGTTTCCATATCAGTCTTTGATCTGCCACCGTGAAGCTGAGGGAGGGGAGTCAGCAGGAGGTTTCTGTGTCAGGCTTTGATATGAAGTCATGAGGTTTTATCATGTCACATTGTTGCTTGAGCAGTCTGGAGGACATTTCTCTCAATTCTGGCATAAGCACCAAGGCATTAGGAATGAGGAGTTTGCACGGTCTACAGGGCCTTTTATTTTTATTACTGTCAACAGAAGGGCCTCTGCTGTGTGTATGACACTGACTCTTTGGCTCTCGTGATTGGACACTCCAAGGTCTCACTCCTTCAATTACTCTCTGTCCCTTGTCTGTCAATTTATCTTCCAATTTATCACTGTAAATATCTGCAGAACCGTCCTCCTCACTATATCTTTAAACTCCTCCAAACTCTATACCCCTCCCTATCTGTAACGTCTTCCAAACGCTACACCCCTTCCTATCTCTCTCACCTACTCCAGCCCCATAACGCTCCCTCTCTCTGAAAACTCGTCCAAACCCAGATCCTTCCTTACCTCTCTAACCTCATCCAAACCCTCCTCCTCTCCCTTGCTCTCTCACCTCCTCATATCCAGATCCGTCCCTATCTCTCTAACCTCCTCCAAACCCTACGCCCCTCCCTATCTCTCTCACCTACTCCAGCCCCCATAACACTCCCTATCTCTGCAAAGTCCTCCAAACCAGATCCTTCCTTATCTCTCTAAACTCATCCAAAACCTACTCCACTCCCTAGCTCTCTTATTTCCTCCAAACAAATCCCTCCCTATCTCTCTAACCTCCTCCAAACCCTGAACCCCTCCCTATATCTCTGACATCCTCCAAATCCTACACCCATCCCTGTCTCTCTAAACTCCTCTAAATCCGACATCCCTCCTTACCTCTCTAACCTAGTCGAAACCCTACACCCTCCCTATCTCTCCAATACTCTCCACCTCCTTCTCCCCTCCCTATCGCTGCAACCTACTCTAAACCCAGATCCATCCCTATCTCTCTAATCACCTCCAAAGCCTACACACCTTCCTATCTCTCTAATCTCCTTCAAATCCAATACTACTCTCCATTTCTCTAATATTTTCCAACTCCTTCACCTCTCCCTAACTCTGCAAACTTCTCCAAACTCAGATCCCTCCTTATCTCTCTAACCACCTCCAAAATGTGCACCCCTCGTTATCTCTCTCACCACCTCCAAACCCGACATCCCTCCCTATCTCTCTAACCTCCTCCATCATCTACATATCTCCCTTTATATGTGACTTACTTTAGCCCCTGTAACCTACATATCTCCCTAAACTGCTCTCAAATATGCCCTTTCGGTTTAACCTTGTCCAACCACTCCTGTTCCCGACCTTTGTAAACCTCACCCAACCACGAGACTGTCATGATCTCTGTAACCTCCTCCAGCATTTCCATACCGCCCGATAATTCTGGCATTCCATAGTACTTCTACCTTTTATTATGTATATAACCTCCATAAACACGTTTAGTTTAGTGAGGGAAAGGGATAGGTACATGCCACAGGGCACGAGTTATCAATGGGGGAAGAGCAATTGTAACGTGATTAATCAGGACTTATGATGCATAGAATGGGGTAGAAAAATGCAGGGGATGGGGATAATCGAAATGTGAAGCTGGTTAAAAGAGCAGGCATCGCGTGTCCTGAAATAGCATACCCCTATCAGGCAGTGAGGAAGTAATAATGTAAGGGAACCGTGGTTTACTACAGAAATTACATCTGTTGTTAAGAAGAAGAAGGCTTATGTGACGATGAGAAGATGGAGAGTTACATATTAGCTACGAAGGATTTAAAGAGAGAGTTAAGAATAGCAAACAGAGGGCATGAGTAGTCTTTATCAGATCGAATAAAGGAGAATCCTAAAGCTTTGTATAGGTACGTTAGGAAGACAAGGATAACTAGGGTAGGGATAGAGCCAGTCAAAGACAGAAGTGGGAAGTTGAGTGTGGAATCTGTGGAGATCGGAGAGGTGCTAAACGAACATTTCTCATTGGTTTTCACTGAAGGAAAGGAGAATATTATAGAGAAGAATGAGATGCGAGATATTTGACGAGAAAGGATCGAGGTTGGTAAGGAAGATGTGTTATCAATTCGAGAAGGAGTGAAAGTGAAAATGTCCCCTGAGAAGGATGGGATTTATTCGAGCATTTTCTGGGGCGCTAGGAAGGAGTTGTTGAAGCCTTTGGCTTTGATATTTGAGTCTTCATTGTCTACAGGTTTAGTACCAGAGGAGTAGAGGATTGCAAATGTTTGCCCATGTTCAAGAAGGGCAGTACAGATGACACAGGCAATTACAGACCAGTTGGCCGAATGTGTGTGGAGAAAATATTTTGAAGAGGATTAAAAGAGATAGGATTTGTAATCATCGAGCAAGCAACAATTTGATTGCAAATAGTCAACATGGTCATGTCTCTCAAACCTCATTGTGGTTTTGAGAAGGTGGCCAAGCATGCATAAGAGGCTACGGCAGTTAATGTGGTGTACATGGACCTCAGTAAAGCCTTTGCTAAGGTTCCACATGGTAGGCTGTTGGGGAAAATGCAGAGGCGTGGGATTGAGGGTGATTTAGCAGTTTGAATTAGAAACTGGTTTTCTATAAAAGGCAGCGAGAGGTGGTTGATGGAAAATATTCGGCATGGAGTCCGGTAACTATGGTGAGCCACAAGGATCTGTTTTGGGACCACTACTGTCATTTTTATAAATGACTTAGATGTAGGCATAGGTGGATGGGTTAGTACGTCTAAAGGTGACACTAAAATCGAGGAGTAGTGAACAGTGTGGAAATATTTTGCGGGTTGAAGGGACACTTGGTCAAACTGCAGAATTGGGCTGAGAGGTAGCAAATGGAGTTTCAATGCAGCTAAATATGAGGTGATTCCTTTTGGGAAGAATACCAGGAAGGCGGAATACTTGGTTAATGGAAAGATTCTTGGTAATGTGGATGTGCAGATGCATCTTCGTTTCCATGTACATAGATCCCTGAAAGTTGCTACCCAGGTTGATAGTACTGTTAAGAAGTCAAACGGTGTGTTAGGTTTTATTGGTAGAGGTATTGAGTTCTGGAGCGGTAATGTCATGCTGCAACTATGCAAAATGTTAGTGCGGCCACACTTGGAATACTGTGTGCAGTTCTAGTCGCCCCATTACAGGAAGGGAATGGAAGCATTGGAAAAGGTGCAGTGGAGATTTACCAGGTTGTTGCCTGGTCTGGAGGGAAGGTCTTATAAGGAAAGGCTGAGAAATTTGGGTCTGTTCCCATTGGTGAGAAGAAGAAGATTAAGGGGGGATTTAATGAAAACATACAATGTGATCAGAAGATTAGATGGGGTAGACAGTTAAAGCCTTTTTCCTCAGATGATGACATCAGCTTATACGAAGGGGCATAGCTACAAATTGAGGGGTGACAGGTTTAAGACTGATGTCAGAGGCAGGTTCTTTACTCAGAGAGTGGTAAGAGCATGGAATGCCTTGCCTGCCAATGTACTTAACTCAGCCACGTTAGGGGATTTAAACAATCCTTGGATAAGCATTTGGATGATGATGGAACAGTGTCGGGGGATTGGCTTAGATTAGTTCACAGGTCAGTGCAACATCGAGGGCAAAAGGCATGTTCTGCGCTGTGTTGTTCTATTTTCTATAAACACTGACATCTTCCCCATTTCAGTAACCACACGCAGTCACTACAGCCCTCTTCATCTCTGTACCTCGTCCACCCACTTCATTCTTCTCTATCTACGTAAACTCCTCCAGCCACTCTACCCCTCCCCACCTCTGTGAACTTCATTCATCATCGATGGTCTTCCTGACCTCTGTCTCCTCCTCCAGCCTCTCCACACCTTTCTATATCGCTGACATCCTCCAACATCTAAACCTATTCTTATCTGCATAACCTCCACCAACACATACATCTTCCAGCCCTTCACCCCTACAGATCTCTGCAATCTCCTGCAGTATCTTCAGTCCTTCCTATCCCTGTAGCTTCCTTCATCACGTATATCCTTCCATGTCTCTGGACCCACTCTAGCAATTACGTACTACCTTCTCGCTATAAACTTCACAAGCTCCTCCATTCCTCTCTGCCTTTGGAAACACTTACAACCCCTGCAGCCTTCTCTAATTTTGTACAGTCTTCTATCACATACACCCGTCCGCATCTCGGTAATCTCTCTTTTCTATTGCAGCTTCCGCACATCTGTAACACCCTCCTGACCCTATACCTCCATGTCACTGCAACTTTATCTTACCTGGAGCTCCTCCATATCTCTGTGAACTTTTTACTGTATTCATTGACATGCATCCGCAATCTTTGAGATGGCGAATACTAAATACTCTGAGACCCATGGAGGGATATAATTGCACATCATCTTAGTCCCAGATAAGTTGCCCCTTACAGTGAGATTCTGTCATCATGTTTTGGATTCCCAGACCCACGAAAATAATTTCTCAGCATCGGCCCTACCAAGCTCTTTCCACTCAGAAGCTTTTGCACCTCAAACAAATCACTTCTCCATTTCCTGAGACTCAAGAAAAATCGATTAAATCTATTCACAAATGCAGCAAGGGACACTCAGATGCCAAACAGTGAAACATTTGTCTGTTATTCACTGGTAGGTATCAGACATTGCTGGGTGGGCCATCATTTATTGCACATATACTGTTGTTCTGGACAAAGTGGTTGTGTGCTGCCCATGCAGCAGGGCCACCCACAATAATTTTAGGGAATGAAAGGCAGGATATTTATCAAGTGACACCCGCGAGACTGAGATATATCCAGTCAGGATGGTCATTGACTTTACGTACAACTTGCAGGGTTAGTATTTCCGTAGATCTGTTGCCCTTACTAGTTCAGATGATCAAGACTTGAAAGGTGCTGTCGAATGGACTTTGATAAATGTCTGCAATGTATCTTGTAGCTGGTATACACTGCCTCCATTGACGGTTGATAGTGGAAATAGTGAATGTTGTGGATGTTGTGGCAATTAGCTGGACTGCACATGTCCCCTTTCTTATACGGGGCAGCACAGCTGTTCTAGATATGGTCTTAGCTACTTTTTGGCAATACGACTTCAATTTGTTACAATCAGTGACTCAATGTAATTTAATTGAATAATTATCTGCTGAAATTAGCTTGTAATTGGCTGCATGGTCGCCGTGCCATTGCCACGTGGAACACAATACGATCAGGACAGGATGTGGTTGTTGAAATCTTTGCGCCTGATCCACAATTTAAGGAGATTATAACTGATTTTTCTTTAACTCCTTTTATGTCTTTGGCCCAAATCTGTCACGACCCTTCCTTCGCATAAGACTTTCTCTCTCAGGTATTCAGGTGTAAACAAAGAACGAAACAATACCAACCAAAACAGGTAGCACGATGGGTGTTGAGTGGATAACCTGAAACTTGTCAACTCAGTGTTGACTACAGAAGGCTGTGGAGGGACAATTTGAATGATGGGGTAATGTCCTTCACTCATTGTCTTTACTTCTGCTGTGAATAGTTTCTTCGACAAAGACAGTTCTTCAGCTTTTCAAGGTAAGAAATAAAAGATGTAGATTGTGTTTGGCATGCGTCAAAGAGGTTGCATAGTAAAAGTGGGAAATTCGGTGGAGGTAATAATGCTCATTTGAAGGGCCAGTGAGGACATTATGGGCCTCCTTCACTCGAACAAAACTATAATTATGAATGTACTCGGATGGATTAAGTATTCATGAAAAGACAGGAAACAGAGTGAAGAATTTACAGTTAATGTTTGTGTGGGAATGTGTGCTGTGAGGTAGATGTAAATATTTATAAAAATTGAACGAGCTTCCACATGGGCAACGTCATGCAAATTACATATGATGCAGAAACATGAAGTTATCCATTTTATTGGAGGAATTAATAGACATTATATTTCATAAATTGTGAAACGTTGAAAAGTACAGATATAAATAAAACCCAAAGTGTCCTTGTCTATAGGCTGCTGATGTCTAACTTACAGTTTCAGCAGGCTATTTGGAAAGACAGTGGAATGAGAACCTTTATTGTCAGAGGATGTAAGCACAAGGGGAGAGACGTCTTGCTTCAGTTGGAGAGAAACTTGCCCAGACTGTACCTGGAGGACTGTGTGCAGTTTTGGTTCTTTCTCTCAGTAAATATTTTATTGCCATAGAGAGAGGAAAAGGAAGGTTCAATAGGCTTCTAACAAGGACAATGTTATCAAAGAGGTCCATGGGAAACTTGGCCTGTGTTCCCTGGTGTTTCAAGGAATGAAAATTATTTTCATTGGAAGTTACAAAATACTGATTAGATTCCTACTTCTAACTAATTTCTGGCTATTCGTGTACCATTTATAAATTCAGTTGTATTCCGAACTGTATCTCACTCCAATGGGAGACAGATTGTTGTTCTCACAAACACAGGAGTAGTAGCAGACTGGATACCACAAGGCATAGGACAGCAATATGCCCAGTAGATCTCCGAGTATGTTCTGCCTTTCTGTTCAATGATGTTTGTTCTGATAGTTCTCAACTCCACTTTCCTGCATTTTCCCCAGCACCTTTGATTCGCTGACTAAATATTCCTCTTCTTGCCCAGTAATTTTGATGGGCTGAATGACTTCCCCATATTCTGGTGAACACAGATTGAGGTACTGAATGAGCTTTTTTTTCATTTTCTAGGGAAATGCGTAGTGTCAGTTACGTGAATGTTACCTAGACTTTAACAGCACAAGTTTGAATGTTGCCTATGTCTTGTTGTTCATGGACACAGATGGCTTCAGAATCTGAGTGCTGATTTTTTTATCTGAACATTGTGTAGTCTTCAGTGCATATCCCCACTTCGGATCGGTGTGAACGCAATTGGCTGAATGACCTGCTTCCACAGTGCAAGAATTCCCCGCTGACCAACTGCAGATGCCTGGGCTGAGGGAGATACCCTGATAATCTTCTGCAGAGATACCCCACGGCTGAGATGATTGATGCCCACCGATAATAATCACCTTCCCTTGTGTCATGAATAACTCCAAGCAGTGGAGAGGTCACAATCGATTCTCATCCATGCGACTTTGCTCAGGCTCCTTGATGCCTTCCTCAGTCTAATACTGCCTTGGGTAAAGGGCCAGTCTCTCTTACTTAAGCGCCTGTGTTCCCTTATTTGTTCATATCAACAGGTCATGGTGTAGAAGCAGATAATGGTTTCTTCCAGCAGAAGGAACTGATTGTCAGGACCTTTCTCACACAGAGAGTTAAGGGAGCTAGATCACTGATAGGAACCAGTGGTGTCCTGCAGGGATCGGTTGTGGGACCGCTGCTCGTTGTGATTTTTATGAATGACTTGGATGACGTGGAGAGGTGGGTTAGTAAGTTTGCCGATGATGCGAAGATTTGTGGAATGGTACATAGTGTGGAGGGCTGCTGTCGGTTGCAATGGGGCATTCACAGGGTGCAGAACTGGGCTGAGAACTGACAGATGGATTTCAGCCTGGAAAAGTGTGAAGTGATTCTCTTTGCAAGCTCGAATGCGAATGCAGAATACAGGGTTAAAGTCGGGATTGGTGGTAGTGTGGAGGAACAGATGGATCTTCGGGTCCATGTCCATAGATTCCTTAAGTTTGCTACCCAAATTGTGATAGGGTTGTTAAGAAGGTATTTCATACTTTAGTTTCGATAAGCAGGGGATTGGGTTTAAGAGCCGTGAGGTTATGCTGCAACTCTACAGCGCTTTGGCTAGACCACACTTGGAATATTGTGTTCAGTTCTGGTCACTTCATTCTAGGAAGGATAAGGAAGCTTCAGAAAGGGTGCAGAGGGAACTTACCAGGATGCTGACTGGACTGGAGATCAGGTCTTATGAAGAAAGGTTGAGGGAGATATGGCCTTTCTAATTGGAGTGAAGCAGGATGAGAGGTGATTGGATACAGGTGAACAAGATGATGAGATGCATAGATAGATTGAATAGCCCCCAGAGACATTCTTCCCCCAGCAGAAATGTCTATAACGAGGGAATGAGGGTACATAATTTTAAGGTGATTGGAGGAAGGTTTTGGGGAGATGTCAGAGTTCGAATCTTTACACAGAGAGTGTTGGTGCATTAAAGATAATGCACGAAAGTATGTCGATGAGTCTGATCTTAGAGTCGAAGAAAGGATCAGCACAACCTCGAGGACGGAAGGACCTGTACTGTGCTGTACTGTCCTATATTCTCTGGACAGTTAAAGAGGCTTCAGATTGATTTTGACCAGTCAGGGAGTTGAGTACAAGAAGAATTAGGCATGAAAGACGACTTGAGACCAGGAGAAGATCAGCCATGATCTTACTGAAGGGCAAGGCAATCTTGAGGTGTGAGGGTAGGGAGCGAACGACTTGCTTCTGTTTCTACGTTTTTTGTAGATTAGATTAGATTAGATTACAGTGTGGAAACAGGCCCTTCGGACCAACAAGTCCACACCGACCCGCCGAAGCGCAACCCACCCATACCCCTACATGTACCCCTTACCTAACACTAGGGGCAATTTAGCATGGCCAATTCACCTGACCTGCACATCTTTGGACTGTGGGAGGAAACCGGAGCACCCGGAGGAAACCCACGCAGACACCGGGAGAACGTGCAAACTCCACACAGTCAGTCGCCTGAGGCGGAAACTGAACCCGGGTCTCTGGCGCTGTGAGGCAGCAGTGCTAACCACTGTACCACCGTGCCGCCCACGCCCACGTTCTCACATTCTATTATTGAAAAGTTACAGATTGTTATTTTCCTGGAAATTTTGTTATTGAATGTTATAGTCAGGGAGTCCAGAGGAGTTTCTGAGCCATCTCTGGGTGATGTGTTCGAGCTGTATTCACAGTAAACCTGTTTTGATAACTTGACCAAACAAGCCGTGTTCATCATTTTGCTCTTTACCATTTTAACTAATTTTCCAATGTCATTTGAAGTGGATCAGCTTAGCTTCCCTTGCATCAAAGCAATATTTATCTCATGTAGCATCATTACCCCTCAGCAAACTGTGGTTAATGGGAATCAGAGGAAATTCTGTGCTGGGAATTTCCTCATTGAAAAATTACACCTTCCCTCGAGCTATTGGGAATGACTAGTGCCTTCCAAAACCATGGATGCATTTGTCTTATTAATAACATCAAGACACATCTGTTTTCACAGTTTGGTCTAAAGTCTCAGAAAAGTAAGATCTTGCTGGTTAAGTATCACCCCAATGAAATCAAAAGTTTACAAAAAGATAAAGATTCCGATTATTTTCAATCAGTTACTTTCTGAGGACTGATCGTACGATGTCAGTGCCACTGAGATCAACATTTTCTCTGTCC
The DNA here is from genome assembly GCF_037043375.1 of Chiloscyllium plagiosum. NCBI lineage: Eukaryota > Metazoa > Chordata > Chondrichthyes > Orectolobiformes > Hemiscylliidae > Chiloscyllium > Chiloscyllium plagiosum. Next base: position 96,754,915 of record NW_028270156.1, on the reverse strand, counting down.
AACAGCACCACATCACATTGGCTCAAGGCTGCAACATTCCCCAAATCTACTTCATTCTCCAGCTCATTTGCAATGTTCGCCAGATATACGAGGCCCACAAGATGGAGCAACTTAGAGATGCCTATGAGCCTCTGGAACCTGCTACCCCACCCATGCCCTGCGCTCTGAGTCCATCCCCTCTCCCAAGCCCACCTCCTGTCGTGTATTCACCATCCATCCTAAACTTCCACACTCTAATGCTGAATGTTCTGTAGTCAGCAAAGGTCTCAGCCTTATCCCGCTGTGCCCCCACTTTAATGAATTTCAGGAACGACATGATGTTGAACTCCTCTTCCACCGTCTTCTCCTCAGTGTCCATTTCTTTGGACAAGAGTCCACTCCCCATCCCACAGACCCTTCACCCAGCTCCAACACTGTCCCTCTACCTGAGCACATTCCTCTGGCGTTTCCTTGAACTCAATCTGTTCATTGAGAACGCTCCATGTGACATTCGTTGTCTTAATTTCTCTGCATCCCCCTCACCTTATCCAAACTGTCACCCTCTGAACAGGCTGTACGCTGTATGCTTCGATCCAACCCTGACTGTGTTATCCAGTCTGTGTCGATAAGGGTGGTGGACTCACTTCTCCATTTCAGAGGCTGAGTGCCAGCTCTCAGATACCTCCACATATCAACTACTGGTCCATAACCCTACCATGGCACATCAGGCCATTTTATTAACTAAATCTGACCACATTTCATCTGGAGATTCCCACCCACTCGCCCCCACCTAACAGTCCCGAAGCTGATGGTCCTCTGAAAGCAGAGCTCGTTTTTATATTCTCCTGAAAATCCACAAACAGAACTGCCTGGGCAACCCATTGCTTCAGCCTGCTCCTGCCACACAGAGGGGTGCGCATGGATACACACGTGGGCTCAAGTGATACCTGTTCCTTCATGGGGTACGTAGACCATTCCTTGTTCCAGTTCTTTCCACCTCCCAGCCACAACACTTTCTCCAATACGTAGATGATATCATCGCTGCTGCTCCTCTCTCTTGTCCAGAAATTGAAAAGTTTATCGTTTCCAATTTGCACCCCTGCCTCACTTTCACCTGGTCTATCTCTGACTTCTCCCTTCCTTTTCTCGACACCTCCGTTTCGATTTCTGGGGATAGACCGGTCACTGATATCCAGTATTAACGCAGCGACTCCCACAGCTACCTGCAGTATACATCCTCCCACCCTGTTTCCTACAAAGGCTCCATTCCATTCCCCCAGTTTCTCCATCTGCACCGCATTGCTTCTGATGATGTCAACTTCAGAAATGTGACCTCTGAAATTTCCACCTTCTTACTCAACAGAGAATTCCCCACCACTGTTGTCGACAGGGCCCCCAACTAGTTCTGACCCACCTGCTGCGCTTCTACCCTCACCCTCTCTCCTCCCTCCTGCAACAGCATTAATAGTTCCCCTTGTCCTTACCTACCTTCCCACCAGCATTCACATGCAGAAGATCATCAGTCTGCATTCCCCCACCTCCAGCGAGATGCCACCACCAGACACATATTTGTCTCCTCTCCCTTTTCTGCCTTCTGAAGTGACCATTTCCTCCAGGACACCCTGGTCCACTCGATATTCACTGCCCACACCACCCCCACCTCCCCCCACCCACCACAGGTCCACTTCACTTTCCCCTGCCGGAGGTGTAACACTTACCCATTTGCATCCTCCCTCCTCGCTATTCAAGGGCCCAAACATACCTTCCAGATGAAGCAGCATCCTACCAACATTTCCCACAATCCGGTCTACTACATTTGCTGTTCACATTGAGGTCTGCTCTACATTGGGGAAACTAAAAGTAGCCTGGGTGACCACTTCACAGAATATCCAAGCTGTAACGATGCAAAAGACCCTGAGTTTCCAGTTGCCTGCCAGTTTAATACCCCATCCTGTTCCCTGGCCAATATCTCTGTGGCAGGCTTGCTGCAGTGTTCCAGGACATTTCAATGCAAGCTGGAAGGACAACACCTCATCTTCCACGGACGGACCCAGCAGCCATTCTGACTCAAAATAATGTTCAATAATTTTAGGGACTAAACTCTTCAATGCCCCCTACCCATACACCAGGCCTAGTCCTTACGTAGCGTTCCATTACTCACCCCCTATTGTTCGCTACTCTTCAGCCTCTTCTGTATACTAATCAACATTTTCAGGACTACCATCCGTTCTGAGGAAGGGCCACTGAACTAGAAACGTTAATTCTGATTTCCCTGCACAGATGCTGGAGACCTTTTGCAGCAACTTCGGTTTTTGTTTCAACAATGTCTCACAATGTTTTTGTATCACAATGCAATACATCATGGATAGTTAGAGCTCTGTCAAACATAGGAACTTTGTAATTTCTCATTTAATGTCCATAAAAAATACTCGAGATTCAACTGAGATAGCAGCTTTGCTTATATCGTTCAGATCAGTCAATTTGTCACAGTTCAGAAAGAAAAAGTAATCGATAGAGGGAAACTCAGCAGGTCTGGCACTCTCTGAGCAGAGATACACAGAATTACCTTTGATTTCAAGATGACTTTTACAGAACAGTGTCACATCATATTCCATATGTTAACTCTGTTTCTCTCTGCAGATACTTCCTCATTTGTTGCGCTTCTGCCATCAATTTCTGTTTGTATTTCATGTTTCCGTATAATTATATTTCATGCTTCTTGACAGGGCTATATGCTGAATTTGGTTATATGTGGACAATGTAGTCCTTTCCTGTTCCTATTATCGTTGGTGTGTCTGTGAAACCTGTGTTACGACTGAAATCTTTTCTTCTTTAAGATTCAAAGGAAAAAAGAATATTTTTCTGATTATCCTGTAAACCTCAGGAACTCCACTTTGTTTGAAAAGACATTTTAGAGGCAGCTGAAATTTCATGAGATAATAGGAATAGATTATTGATGGTGGAGCACTCTGTGTCCTTCGTTGAACTGCCTTATCTACGCCCTCTCCAAAGGCTTTGATTACATATCACAGAATTATTTACAGCAAAAGTGAGGGAAACTCAGCCCATTGTCTCTTCCAGCTTGCAATGACTATATCTCTACTGTTAGTCTCCTGTACTGTCCCCATAGCCCTCCACATTGTGTTAGTAGTGTCTGCTTTTCATTTTAAGTATACTGTCAGATATGAACAATATGATCAAACTCAAACAAAAAACAAACAGAACTAAGAGGGCAAGCTCAGCAGGTCTGGCAGTATCTGTGAAGAGAGATCAAAATTAATGTTTCTGGTGGGGTGATTCTACTCAATCTGTATTCCCAATGATTAAATGGTGTGTATATAAAATACAGTTCATTTTATCACGTTTAAAATTATCCTGTTTAGTTCACATTGTCATTCAGTATTGCATCTCGCAAATGTTGGCTGTTTCTTTGTTGTGCATTAGATTTACTTCTGTCTGTCAGAAAGAGTGATGATGACTGGGTACTATCATTGTACACCCCATGCAGTCTCCGCAGCTGCTGCCCCCATTCCGCCATATCTCCCAGCCAGTCATGTTCATTCGAACATGACTTATTATTAATTCATAAATCTAAATGAATAAGTTCATTGTAATTATCACTTTTGGTTTTGGTCTGAGGTCAAAATGCGTAGAAAATACGGATTACAGCAAATAAAACTGCCTTTAGAAATTTGTTTAAACAAGTTACTGAAGCATATTCTCTATGGAAGTTCCAAAGTTGCCTTATTAGAGCAGTGAGAGGAACATTCAGAGAAGTCCACACTTCCTGTCTATGTTCAGGGCGACTGTGTCCAGTGACAGTCTGTTGGTTGGCGTTTGTTCCCGTGGAGGAGAGATCCGCACAGAAACAACATCCTGGTTGTGTTTCTTTTGGGGGTGGAGGGATTTGTGGTGAGATGGTTACAGCATAGTAAACGGACAACAGAGCAGAATCATTCTCCCCTACAACTGACGTCACTAGAGCAATTGATGATGGGAGATTTGATCAATAGCCAGCAATGCCAACATGTAGTCCAGTTCAGTTATATTGTGAACTGAATGTGCTGGATTGAAAACTGGGATTGTTTGGTCAGTGACGGTGATTGATGTCAGTCTTCATGAAATGTAACTGTGTCACGGGGGGGTTTCCCTCTCCTATTGGTGAGGGGCTTCATTCAGTCGCTATCCCACTGTAGTAGCAGATGCATCAGCTCCAAACTAACAGAGATCAACAGCTGCGTAGACAGAGAGAGGACAGATCTGAATCTGAGAATAGCGGACTGGAACATCACAACAATGGAGAGGAGGTTTTTCTTGAGTCTTTTGAAGATTTCCCCCTATTGGGAATTTCTAAAATATCGGATATCCACGGTGCTGATGATTATTCTGGGCGGGGTGGAGGATGTGCTACTATCGTTGGTGTTCTCTACCTCTGTCCATTCATTAATCCCATAAGCAAGTTTGAAATTTCTGTTATCTATATTTGTCAGAGAAAGACTCTATTGACTTCAGTTTCAATTGCAGTCTCCATTGATTATCCAAGAATTGCATACCATTCCCTCACAAACATCTGCAAACAAAACTGTGCTAAAGCTCGAGATCCCTTTTTGCCCTGAACTGATTTATGTCTCCTGTTCTCTCTGTCATCAAACCTGTCAACTACCATCTCCTAATATCCCCAATCTTAATCTCTGTGTCAGAATTGTTGCTGAACAAACCATTGCCCACACGTTGGTAAAATTCAGACTTAACGTTTCAAGCTCTCTTCTGACCACATTTCCGATTACAAATATTTTAATCATAAAATTGTTCTTGTCTCGGACGTTATCTCATGGTTAGGACAATATATGAATGTAGGAATGTCGCTGGATGTAATTCAGAAGCAAAGCTTATTAACCGAAAGATATTGTTTCAGGTGATTTGTTTCAATACCACCACAGCTGATGACAGGACTTAAATTAAAGTGATAAGAATTGGAATAAAAGTGAATTTCACAACAAAAAAAAAATAAAAGCAACATTTGTCTGAAAACCTTCCTGTTTCACTGATCACCTTTGGTATAGAAAACTCGTGTTATTACCCGATCTGGGTTAAGTGAGTCTTCAGGCCCATGACAATGTGTTTAACTTTATATTGGCTTGTGGAATGGCCTCAGAGTCAGGGCAATTAGTGATGGTCACCAAATGCTCCCCATGCTAGAGATGCCAACATCCCACGAAATAATAAAATTGAAGGTGAAATCAAATAAAGGATGATGCTGTAAATCTCAAATTATCCAATGAAATGCAAATAAACGAACAGAAAGTGCGGGGAACTTTTCTGAACAGAAAGCAGCTGGAAAGGAGTGTGATTAATACCGGTTACAGGGAAGTCTGCTTTGAAGGGAAGGAGGAATCAATAGAGAAAGAGAGAATAGAAGACAAAGAGCAAACAAAGAGAATGATGATCAGCTGAGCTGGAAATAAAATGTGAGATTCACCTCATTTATTTTTCTCCATTCCCACCTTCCTGAATATCATGCCCATGTAAATACAAAGTTAAAAACCACACAACACCAGGTTATAGTCCAACCGGTTTAATTGGAAGCACACTAGCTTTCCGAGCGACGCTCCTTCATCAGGTGATAGTGGAGGGATCGATCGTAACACAGAATTTATAGCAAACATTTACAATGTGATGTAACTGAAATTATGCATTGAAAAAATGATTGTCTGTTAAGCTTTTCATCTGTTAGAATACAGTGATAGTTTCATTTCTTTCATGTGTAAATCACAAAACCTTTTTTGTAAGTTGCATTCTCGGGTTAGCTGTTAACAATGGTGATAGCTAGACAATATGTTGAAGGTATTGCCCCCCTGTGTTCTCTGTCTATGCCATAACGTTTAGATTGATTCTCATCTAAAAAGTGAGATAACGGAGTTTTACATAAATTCATCATCAAATCATGTAAATACAGGTATTCTGCACTTTTAAAAAGTTCACTTTTTGTCACTTCCCTTTCTGAATGAATTATATTAGGACTTTGTTTCGCGAACCAAAAGGAATCCGAAGAGGATTTTCACTTTTACGAAGAAAGGCGAAATTTTTCCCATATAAATTAGTGCTACTGCACGTTACACCATATCAGCTTGCGAACGGTTTCGTCGGAACTCTCTACTTCCAGATAGCGAGGGGAACCTGTACATATCTAAGATCATGTTTAAAGCGATTTGATTACCCCTGTCTGTCTTCCCTGAGTGTGGTCATCTTCTTATATTTGTTAATGGGATATGGGTGTCTCTGACTGGTCCAACATTAGTTCATTTTCACAGTTGCCCTTGAGAAGACCTTGAGCCAATGCAGTCCATGTGATTGATCTGATTTGATTTGATTTATTTTAGTCAAATGTACAATGGAAAGGTTTGTTTTGCGAGGAGTGCAGGCACATGACAGTAAACAAGACAACAGAGATCGTGGGTTACTTACACAGAGTGAGGCATACATGTTTACAGCTTCACAGGAGGTGGGCAAAGCAAGATCGACATTAGCAAGAATAATATTATTTGAAAAGTTAGAGATGTAAATTCGTCCTGGGAAGGAAGTGTTCCTGACCATGCGGGTCCATGTTTTCAAGCTTCTGTGTATCCTCCCTGTTGGAAGAGTTTGCAGGAGATCATTACCGGTTTGGGAGAGGTCTTTGATGTTGTCAGCCTTTCTGAGACAATGACAAGTATAAATGGATGGAAGGCTATCTTCTTTGATGGTCTGGGCTGTGCACACAACAGTCTGTAGTTTCTTATGGTCCATCTCAGGCCATTTTGCACGTGAATAGAATGCTTTGATTTGCCAGTATAGAGAGCACTGAGAGACGAGCGGTTCCAAAATAGTTAGATGTAACCATTGGCTGTTAAATGGATACCCACGTTCTAGTTGCTGTTTTGACAACATTTGAAATTTAACTGATAATTTTAAATTATGTCCACGGTACCAAAAACCAGTTGAACTAATTGTATTTCCAACATCGAACCAATGATCCATCACATACTTCAAATGAATAGAGAAGCCATCACCATCACAACGAGGGAGAACGAGACAGACACGAAGGGAAGGAGAGAGAGAATACAGCGAGGGAAACAGATGGACAGTCATCAAACAGAGAAAGGAAACATAACAAGGAAACTAACAGTCACGTGTGCATGGAGAAGGGAAGATAATAGGTTCAGGGAAAGAAACAGCAGACAGGGAAAATGAAAACACAGGGAAACAGACAGCGTGAGAGAAACAGTGTGAAACAAAGGCCACGGGGAGCTGGGGATGGAGTCACGGGGATGGGGGGGGGGTGGGGAATTGGAGGAGCTGGGGTGAGGACCAGAGAGACCTGGGCGTGAGCACTGGAGGGAGCTGGGAGGAGGGAGGTGAGGATTTATTTTGACCCGTACCAAAATGTCCAGGCAGATCATAGTAAGCAAGGATGTACAGAACGATGGCTGTAAAACATGTCTGAGAAGAATGTAGGTTACGCTGCATAGGGCGTGCCCTAGGCGAGATCACCATGAACAAGTTCAGCATTATCTGAGATTAGAGAGTCCATTCATCAGTCTAATAACAGCCAGGAAGAAGCTGTTCCTGAACTTGCTGCTCCGTGTTTTCAAGCTTCTGTATCTTTTATCCTGATGGAAGAGGTTGTAGGAGATCTTTACAGGCATGTGATGGGTCTTTGGTCATGTTAGAACAAAGAATATTCCAGTACAGGAACTGGAACATCTGGACAACAAGGACGCCTGCACCAGACTCTGCTCATTGATTACAGCTCCACCTTCAACATCGTTCTCCCCTCCAGACTTATCTCAATACTCCGGGACATTGGTCATGGCTCTGCAACTGGATCCCCCATTTTCTGATACACAGACCACAATCTGTGAAGATTGGTATCTGCACCTTCTCCACAATAAAACTCAACACTAGAACTCCAGTGTTCTCAGCCCCCTATTGTACTCTCCTTGCACCCACACCAGTGTCCTCAGCCCCCTACTGTGTTTCCTGTACACACAAGGCTGTGCCCTCAGCCCCCTACTGTACTCCTTGTACACCCACGGCCCAAGCCTGCGCCAATCCAAAACCTCTATCTATTACCATCGCCTATTTTCTAAGGGTCTGTACCCCTTTGCTCCCTCCCCATTCACGTATCTTTCCGGAAACATCTTGCATGGATCACCACTGGTCACAGTTCTCCATTTTCAGGAACTCTCTTCCCCTACTACGCTCTGCTTCCTGTTGCCCAGCCGTTCTTTATCCTTGTACCCTGGACACCACGTGACTTCACCTTCTCCATAACCCGACCATAGGACAACTTATCAAACGCCTTTCTGAAGTCCATGCACATGACAGGTATAGCCCCTCCCTTATTAATTAACTATGTCCCTTCTTCAAAGAGTTCTATTAAGTTGGTAAGACATGACCTTCCCTGCACAAAACCATGTTGCCTATCACTGATAAGACCATTTCATCCAATTGAGAATAGATCCTATCCCTCAGTATCTTCTTTAGCAGCTTCCCTACACCTGATGACAGGCTCACCGGTCTATAGTTAACTGGATTATTCATGCTACCCTTCTTAAAGAGGCGCATTCGCAATTTTCCAGTCCTCCAGGACCTCAGTTGTGTTCAAGGATGCTAAAAAGATATCGATTAAGGCTCTAGCTATTTCCTCTCTCCCTTCCCTCACGAATCTGGGGTAGACTTTGGCAGCCTTTCTGCGACAATGAGCTGTGTAAATAGAGTCAATGGTTGGGAGACTGGAGTCCATCATAGTCTGTGCTGTGAACACAATCTTCTGTAGTTTCTAATGGTCCTGGGCGGAGCAGTTGCCGTGCTACTTGTACAGATACACCCGGACAGTACGCTCACAATGGTGCATCTCTAGACGTAGTACATGCTGAATTTCCTGAGCCATTTGAGGAAGGAGAGTCATTGTTGAGCCTTCTTAACTGTCACAGTTATGTGAGAAGTCCAGGGCAGGCTGTCAGTTATCGTCACTCCGGGGAACCTGATGCTCTGCACTCCCTCAACAGGTGATTTAGATGAGAGCGTGTTTCCCTCTTTTCATTCTGACGTTAATGATCAGTTCCTTACTATTGCCGAATTTGAGAAAGAGGTTATTATCATTATACCATGCTACCAAGCCCTCGATCAACTTTCTGTATTCTGACTCATCGTTGTCTGATATCAATCCTGATTTGGTGATGTCATCAGCGAACCTGTAGCTGGCGTTGTTTGGAATTTGGCAACACAGCCGCGTGTGTACGGGTAGTACAGCAGGGGGCTGAGGACATATCCATGGGTGTACAGGGAGTACAGTAGGTGGCTGAGGACATAACTGTGGGTGCACATGGAGTACAGTAGGGGGCTGAGGGCACAACTGTGGGTGTGCAGGGAGTACACGAGGGGCTGAGGACACAGCTGTGTGTATACAGGGAGTACAGTAGGGGCTGAGGACACTGCTGCGGGTGTCCTGTTGTAGGCGTCCTTGTTGTCCAGATGTTCCAGATATGAGAGCAGAGCTCGGTATATGGCATCCATTGTGGACCCAATACATCAGTCGGCACACCATAGGGCAGCAGGTCAGGCGGGGAGACTGAAGATGGTGTGGGCCATAACCAGCGTCTCAAAACACTTCATGTTTATTGAGGTCAGAGCCACTGGGTGGTATCATTAAGGAACATCGCATGTGCATTCTCACTTACAAGGATCATAGTCGTCTTCTTGAAGCAGGTTGGGACCTCGACTTGTTGGAGGGAGAGTCTGAAGTTGTTTGTGAACACCTCTGCCAGTTGGTCCTCACAGGATTTGACTGCTCAGCCGGGAACAATCTCCAGGCCCGTCGGTTTCCTTGACTTGACTTGACCTGCAGGAAGACGGATCATGCCTGCAATGGTGACAGCGGGCACAGGTACATCCGAGGTTGTCGGGGCAGGCTTCACTCTAGCAGTCACACAGCCATTCATCATAGACATTCTCTCCCCCATCTCTCTCCATCATCATCAACACACAGTGACATTGGTTGTTGTGAGCAACACAAGGTTCGTGTTGAGACAGAGGGACATCATTAGGTTGGGATTATGCACCATCAACTTCTGTGTCACATTGACAGGGTAAATCCACAAGAAAACGGGGGCAGGGTGTGCTCTTACTGGCTCAGTGGTGCAACGAGTGAAGATTTTGCAGATATAATTCCAATCAAGCCACTGCTTTAACCTGAATGGAGTCAAGCACCTTGAGCGTTGTGCCTTTTCAATGGTGGACAGTCCTTAAGGAGTCAGGAAGTGCCTTATACATGAACCACCTGAACAAAGGACCTGAGCGCAGTTTTGCTAAGTTTGGAGATGATACAGTGATGGTTGGATGGGCAGGGGATATTCATGAAGTGTGGAGGCTGCAGAAAAGCTTGAACAGTTTAGGACTGTACTCAAACACGTAGCTGATGGAACACAATATGGGATCATGTGATATTATGCACTTAGGTAGGAGGAATAGAGGCAGACACTATGTTCTAATAGGATTCATTGAAACTGAGGCACAAAAGGATTTTGAAGCACTCGTCCTCACTTATGGTTAATGTGCAGGTTCAGTTGGCAGTTAGGAAAGCAAATGCAATGTTAGCATTCATTTCAAGGGATCTAGAATACAAGAGAGAAGACATTCTGCTGAGAATGTAATGGGCTATGTTCAGACGGCATTTGGAATATTGGGAGTGTTTTGGTCACTATCTTTGGGGAAAGCTCTGCTGGTGTTGGAAGTGATCCATCCTGGGGATGGTGGCTTGTCATATGTAGGGCAGTGTGTGTACTCGATAGAATTTAGAAAAATGTGAGGCGAGGTACCTGATAAAAACGATTGATTACTGCAAAGATTGATACAGTCAGTGTGTAGAAGATATTTCCACTAGTCATAGAGACAATGACAAAATGGTAGTATCAGAGTGATGGAATGAGTTGAATGGCCTAAATCTATTGCTATATCTCATGCCCTTTAAGAAATAGGGTCTATTGTTCTGTGCAGAATTGCAAATCTCTGACCTGGTCTTATCACCCTTGCATTTGTATGTTGATTTTACTTCACGTTCTGTTCAATGGTAACCCCTGTAATATGGATGGTGGGAGGATTCAGTGTCGGACAGTAGTCCATTAAACGTTGAATATAAACAGCTAGCTGTAAGTCTCATCTGGCGGGAGTACATTGTCTCTCCAATGATTGTCATTTTCAGTCTGGTATTTTCGAAGGATCGATCCTGTTATGCCAGTGTTGTTGAATTTAACAAAACAGATGCAATTTATCACAGCACACAACAACAATAATTCATCGAACACTGAACCCCCTTCTAATAACAGAAATGTTTACAATATTCTGTGTAAGAAACGCTGCTTTCCTGTTCATGTTCAAATCAGATAACCTGTCCCATTGAGATGCTCAACATGGAACTATTTTTTTTAAATCTTTTGAATGTGGACATCGCTGGATGGGCCCACCATTTCTTGTCCGTCCCTCGTTGCCCCCTTGAGAAAGTGGTACTGAGCTGCCTTCTTGAACAGCTGCAGTCCACCCGCTGTGTGTTGGCCCGCAATGCTATTAAGGAGGGAATTCCAGGGTTTTTTTTCCCAGCAACAGTGAAGGAACGGCGATATATTTACACATCAGGATGATGACTGTTTTGGAAGGGAATATGTAGGTGGTGGTATTCCCATAAGTCTGCTGCCCTTGTCATTGTAGACGTAAATGTTCGTGGGATGGGAAGGTGCTGTCTAAGGATCTTTGGGGAATTTCTGCAGTGTATCTAGTAGATAGTACATACTTCCACTATTGAGCGTTGGTGGTGGAGAGAATGACTGCTTGTGGATGTGATGCCAATCAAATGGGCTATTTTGTCCTGGATGGTATCAACCATCTTGGTGTTGTTGGGGAGGCACTCATTCAGGCAAGTGGGAGAATTCCATCTCATTCCTGACTTCTGACTTGTAGATGATCGACAGGCTTTGGGAAATCAGGAGGTGAGTTACTTGCACAGTATTTGTAGCCTCTGATCTGCTCTTACATTTATGCGGCGAGTCCAGTTGAGTTTCTGGTCAATGGTAACCCCCAGGATATTGATAGTGGGGAATTATAGTGATGATAATGCTGCTGAATACCAAGTTGTTATATTGTTTCTTATTGGTGATGGTCATTGTCTGGCATCTGTGTAGTGTGAATGCTACTTGCCATTTGTCAGCCCAAGCCTGGAGAGTGTCCAGACCTTGTTGCAGTTTGACATGTACTGCTTCCGTAACTGACCATTTGCAAATGGTGCTGCACATTGTGCAGTCATTGTCGAATATCCCCACGTCTGACCTTATGATGGAATGAAGGTCATTGATGAAGCAGCTGAAGATGCTTGGATCTAGGCTTCATCTGAAGAGTCACTGAAGATGTTACCTGGTATGGTGATGGAACATTTAGTATGGCCAATTCACCTGACCCTGTACACCTTTGGACTGTGGGAGGAAACCGGAGCACCCGGAGGAAACCCACGCAGACACGGGGAGAACGTGCAAACTCCACACAGTCAGTCGCCTGAGGCGGGAATTGAACCCGGGTCTCTGGCGCTGTGAGGCAGCAATGCTAACCACTGGGCCACCGTGCCGCCCAGAGGGACTACTGCTGAAATGTTCTGGAACTGAGATAACTGACTTCCAACAGCAATGACCATCTTCTTATCTGTCACGAATGACACCAATAATGGAGTATTTGCCCGCAATACCATTTTTGCTCGGGTTCCGTGATGCCACATTTGAAAAAAATGTAGCCTTGATGGTACGGGCTGGCATTTAGCTCCTTTTTCTATGTTTGAACCAAGGTAAGAACATAGAAGATAGAACAATACAGCACAGAACAGGCCCTTCGGCCCACGATGTTGTGCCGAACTTCTAACCTCGATTAAGTACCCATCCATGTATCTATCCAAATGCCGCTTAAAGGTCGCCAATGATTCCGACTCTACCACTCCCACAGGCAGCGCATTCCATGCCCCCACCACTCTCTGGGTAAAGAACCCATCCCTGACATCTCCCCTATACCTTCCACCCTTCACCTTAAATTTATGTCCCCTTGTAACACTCTGTTGTACCCGGGGAAAAAGTTTCTGACTGTCTACTCCCTCTGATCATCTTATAAACCTCTTTCAAGTCACCCCTCATCCTTCGCCGTTCCAACGAGAAAAGGCCGAGAACTCTCAACCTATCCTCGTATGACTTCCTCCATTCCAGGCAACATCCTGGTAAATCTTCTCTGCACCCTCTCCAAAGCTTCCACATCTTTCCTAAAGTGAGGCGACCAGAACTGCACACAGTACTCCAACTGGGACCTAACCAAAGTCCTGTACAGCTGCAACATCACTTCACGACTCTTGAATTCAATCCCTCTGCTAATGAACGATAATACTCCATAGGCCTTCTTACAAACTCTATCCACCTGAGTGGCAACCTTCAAAGATCTATGTACATAGACCCCAAGATCCCTCTGTTCCTCCACCTGACTTAGAACCCTACCATTTACCCTGTATTCCGCATTCTTATTTGTTCTTCCAAAATGGACAACCTCACACTTGGCATGGTTGAACTCCATCTGCCACTCCTCAGCCCAGCTCTGCATCATATCTAAGTCCCTCTGCAGCCGACAACAGCCCTCCTCACTGTCCACAACTCCACCTATCTTCGTATCATCTGCAAATTTACTGACTACCCTTCGACTCCCTCATCTAAGTCATTAATAAAAATTACAAACAGCAGAGGACCCAGAACTGATCCCTGTGGAACTCCACTTGTAACTGGGCTCCAGGCTGAATATTTACCATCTACCACCACTCTCTGCCTTCGACCGGTTAGCCGGTTTTCTATCCAATTGGCCAAATTTCCCTCTATCCCATGCCTCCTGACTTTCCGCATAAGCCTACCATGGGGAAACTTATCAAATGCCTTACTAAAATCCGTGTACACTACATCCACTGCTCTACCCTCATCCACATGCTTGGTCACCTCCTCGAAGAATTCAATCAGACTTGTAAGGCAAGACCTACCCTTCACAAATCCGTGCTGGCTGTCCCTAATCAAGCAGTGTCTTTCCAGATACTCATAAATCCTATCCCTCAGTACCCTTTCCATTACTTTGCCTACCACAGAAGTAAGACTAACAGGCCTGTAATTCCCGGGGTTATCCCTATTCCCTTTTTTGAACAGGGGCACAACATTCGCTACTCTCCAGTCCCCTGGTACCACCACCGTTGCCAGTGAAGACGAGAAGATCATTGCCAACGGTACTGCAATTTCCTCTCTTGCTTCCCACATAATCCTAGGATATATCCCGTCAGGCCTGGGGGACTTGTCTATCCTCAAGTTGTTCAAAATGTCCAACACATCTTCCTTCCTAACAGGTATCTCTTCTAGCTTACCAGTCCATTTCACACTCTCCTCTTCTACAATACGGTCCCTCTTGTTCGTAAATACTGAAGAGAAGTACTTGTTCAAGACCTCTCCTATCTCTTCCGACTCAATACACAGTCTCCCACTACTGTCCTTGATCGGACCTACCCTCGTTCTCGTCATTCTCAGGTTTCTCACATACGCATAAAATGCCTTGGGGTTATCCTTGATCCTATCCGCCAACGATTTTTCATGCCCTCTCTTAGCTCTCCTAATCCCTTTCTTCAGGTCCCTTTTGGCTATCCTGTATCCCTCCACTGCTCTGTCTGAATCCTGTTTCCTCAACCTTATGTAAGCCTCCTTCTTCCTCTTTACCAGACATTCAACCTCTCTCGTCAACCAAGGCTCCCTCACACGACCATTTCTTTCCTGCCTGATAGGTACATACATATCATGGACACGTCGTATCTGCTCTTTGAAAAAGTTCCACATTTCCACCACATCCTTCCCTGACAGCCTATGCTCCCAACGTATGCTCCTCAAATCCTGCCTTACAGCATCGTAATTTCCCTTCCCCCAATTATAAAATCTACCTTGTTGTGCGCACCTACCTCTCTCCATAACCAAGGTGAAAGTCACAGAATTGTGGTCACCATCACCAAAATGTTCACCCACTAACAAGCCCACCACTTGTCCCGGTGCATTACCGAGTACCAAATCCAATATGGCCTCACCTCTGGTTGGACAATCTACATACTGCGTTAGAAAAGCTTCCTGGACACACTGCACAAACACCGCCCCATCCAATCTACTTGATCTAAAGAGCTTCCAATCAATATTTGGGAAGTTGAAGTCGCCCATGACTAGAACACACCCACTCAAATACTAATCACTTACCTTCTCGCCCAGCTATGCGCTCCAACCTCACTTCCGCTGCTCCCACTCAAATGACCGTTGGTGATTAAAGGGTGAGTATTTATACTCACAGTTCTCCTTCCCGGCTGCCCCTCTGTTTGTCGTCACTTCCTCTGCTGCTCCCGCTCTTTTTGTGAAGAGAGAAAAAAAACACCGCTGCCCGCTACAGGTAAGTAATTTTGAAACAAACTGTCTTACCTTAGCTGTAGTCTCCCGGGTTCGCCTTTACTCAGCCGCTGCTCCCACTCAAATGTTCCAATTGTCTTTCAAAGTTCTTCCTACGAAAGTGCATCGCCTCACATTGCTCTGCATTGTTCTTCATCTGCCATATATCTGAACATTGCATCAACTTGTCACTATCCTTTTGGAGTTCCACACTGCCCTCCACACACTTGACAATTCTTCCAGGTTAGATCTCATCTCTATGATTTGGCTTTGTAAAATACACACAATACTCACACAATAAGTGAACCCTGGCGCAGTCATCCGTGTGAGCATGTTATGCATTGAAGCACTTCACATAGAGAGACTGAATTATTGACACACTTCCAAAAATAATGACAGGCTGCCAGCTGAGCAACAGAAACGGTGGCACACATCTGATGAATGAAGTGAAATAGTGGCAAACTCAGTGCACTGTAAGGGAAATACTGAGACGCCCTATATCTGCATTCATGTCAGTGCTTTAGCTTTTCTTTTTATCTGTGCGACTATTGTTATATCTGTCTTTGTGGTTATTTGCATTTGTAAGCGAGAGAGTGCATGCATCTCTGTGTGTTTGTGTGTACTTATGTGCGCAACAGGACTGGTGCGTTGTGCGCTGTTTAATATTAAGCAGTACCACTCTGTTCGGGTCTTCCCACAGAGTGCATGGACTGATGCGGAGGACAGTGAAAACCATCAGTGAGCTGGTTTCTTTTAATTTAATCAGGGTTGTGACCATGGCTGGTTGGCCATGTTGCTTGTTTTTAGTTGCGCTTGAGCTGCTCAGTGATGTGTAGATTAGGTGTATTGCTTGGGAAATGCAGGGTTATGGGAATAGGGTAGGGTGATAGGTCATGGTGGAACTCTCTCGAGATATTTTTTATAGATTAATTACAGTATGCGAACAGGCTCTTCGGCCTAACATGTCCACACCGACCCGACGAAGCGCAAACCACCCAGACCCATTCCCCTACACCCTGTTCCTGCTCTGTAGGGTTTCATTGATAATCCGGCAGTCAATGTTCTGTAGTAAGACCCATATACCAAAAGATGGCTTCATTTTATAACTCAATAATCGAACTCTTCAGTATACTACAACACTCATATAGATGATATTGATGATAAACATACAAACATGCACAATACATTCTATTGCAGCCTGTTTTACTCCCTTAATCGAATGCTTCCGTTTCTCATCCAAGTCTCGAAAATTCGTCAGCAATCACGTTTTCTCGTTGTGTTACATTCATAATTTTCAAATTGAATTGCTGTAACAACGTAAACAATCCGGTATTTTTGTCCTTAAATCGCTCCACAAAATTCAATGTTTTACAATCAGGGGATATAATTGTCTAAGATACACTATTGATTACATAAGCACTGAACTGTTGTAATGCCAAAAACGAGCGCAACGTCTTCTTCTCTACAGTCGAATATTTTTGCTGATGAATATTCAGTTTCTTGAGAAATACCCGGAGGGTCTTTTATCTTCTCATGAGCTTCCTGCACGAGCTCAAGCCCAACACACACATCACTCGCATCATTAACCACCTTAATTGGCTTTGACTAATTACGTGTGGCTAATACAGGCACTGTGATTTTCACGGATTTTAGGTTGTCAAATACCTTCTGACAGTCCACTGTTCACCGGAACGCCTGGCCTTTCTTCAGCAGTTCAGTGCGTGGAGCATCCACAGAGTTAAAATTTGATCCAAAATTTTCATTACATTCACTCAATCGCAGGAACAATGACACCAGCCCTTTTGTAGATGGGTTGTGAAACTGTCCAATTGCCTTCTTTTTGCAATCTGTGAGGCCATTTACTCATATCCAATAACATGGCATATAAAGGAGACAAGGGCTTTGGAAAATGGAAATGTCATTTTTTTAGTCAGGTTTATTTTCAAGACTGCCTCCCGAAGTCAATTGAACAATTCTGACAAATGTTGCAAATGTTCCTTCCATACGTGACTAAAACTCACCAAGTTATCGATATAACCAGCACTGTTATGAAGCTGAAGGCGTGTACTGTACCTTTTAGAGAGAATGAAAGCTGAATGCTGGAAAGCAACTGTCATTCTTCCAGCCTCAATCTTCCACTCACTCCGTCACTGTAACACGGACCCCCTCACACTCACTACTTCACCATCGCCCTGGTCCCCTCACAACTCTCTATCACTGTCACCCTGATCTCCTCACAAATCTGTCTCTCACTGTCCCCTAACTCTCTGACACTCACTCCATCAATGTCATCTCAATCCCCTCATGCTCACTCCATTACTGTCACCCTGACATACTCGCACTCATATTCACTCTGTCACTGTCATGCTGACCCCCTCACACTCATTCCATCACTGTCACTATGAGGCCCATGCACTCACTCCAACATCATTACAATGAAGCACGCACATTCACTCCATCACCGTCAGCCCGAACACCTTACAATCACTTCATCAAAATCTCCCTGACCAGCTCACTCTCACTCCATCACCATCACACTGACGCACTCACATTCACTGCATCACCATCACACATTTCGAAAACCTTTCACACTGACTCCCTCACACTTACTGGTCACTGTCACACTGACTACTACACATTCATTCCAATACGGTCTCCCTGACTCCCTCACGCTCATTGCATCACCGTCACACATTTTGATCACTCTCACCCTGACTTCCTCACACTCACTCATCACTGTCACACTGACGCCCTCAATTTCTCTCCATCACCATCACCATTATACTCTCACACTCACTCCATCACCATCACTCTGAATACCTCGCACATCAGTCTGTCAGCGTAAACCTAACCATCTCATTCTAAATCCATCAATGTCATTTGACCCCCTCATACTCACTTCTTTCCTGTCACTGTAAAACCCTCAATCTCACACTCAATCTGACACTGAACCCATAGCACACTCCATCACCATCACCCTGACCCCCTCACAATCACTCCTTCATCGTCCGTCTGACCACCTCACACCTCTCCATCACCATCACGCTGACCCCAGCACATATCAGTTTGTCACTGTCACCCTTACCCTCTCATACTCACTTCATAAATGTCATCTTGAACCCCTCATGCTCACTCCGTTACTGTCACAATGAAGACTCACTCTCACACTCACTCCGACACTGTCACCCTGACCGCTACACACTCACTCTATCACCGTCAGTATGAACACTTCACACTCACTCCAACACCGTTACTGTGAAACACTCATGCTCACTCCATCAACTTCACCCCGAACACCTCGCACTCATTCCGTCAACTTCACCCAGAACACCACACACTCACTTCATCTCCATCTCCTTGAACCGCTCACCACACTGACGAACTCACATTCACTCCCTCACTGTCACCCTGACCTTCTCAGACTCGCTCCATTGCCATCACCCCGACACCCCTTGCACTCGCACTGTCATGGTCACCCTGATTTGCTCACAAAAATACATCACTATCACCCGGAAACTCTCACACTCACTCCGCCACAGTCACTCCGACCCACTCACACTCACACAAACACCATTAGTCTAACCCACTCACACTCACTCCCTCACCATTATCCTGACTACATTACACTAACTCTATCAATTTCACCCTGACACACTTACATTCATTCCATCAGTGTCACCTTTATCGCTTCACACTCACTCCATCACCGTCACTCTGACCCTCTCTTACTTACACTATCACCATCACCAATCAGTCCATCGGCATCACCATTCCCCCTCACACTCACTCGTCACTGTCACACTGACCCCCTTGTACTCTGTCCGTCACTGTCATCTTGAACCTTCAATCTCACACTCACTTTTTCACCCTGACACTCTCACGCTCACTCCATCACCGTCACCATTCCACTCTCACACTCACTACATCACAATCACTCTGAATACCTCACATTCACTCCATCACTGTCACACTGACCCCCACACATTCATTCTATCACCATCACCCTGGCCCCATCACACAAACTCCTTCATCGTCACCATTATTGCTAAACACATCAGTCTGTCACTGTCACCCTAAGCGTCTCACACTCACTCCGTCACTGTCATCTTGACCCCCCCATACTCACTCCGTTACTGTAACTTTCATATCCTCAATCTCACACTTACTCCGTCACTGTCACCATGACCAGCTCACACACACGCCATCCCCATCACCACGACTCCCTCCCACTATCTTCGTCACTGTCACTATGACCCCCGCACACTCACACTGTCACCATCTCCCTGATCACCTCACACTCACTGCGTAACCATTACACGGACACCTTACCCACAATGCATCAATGTCACCCTTACCCCATCACACACCCAGTCACCATCACCATGAACCCATCACACTCACTCCGTCACCCACAACTTGATCCCCTCAAACTCTCTCGCTGCCACCCCGCCCTAGTCCCACTCACAACCTCACGATGACCCTGATCTCCTCACACTCAAGTCATCATTACCACACTGACATTCCTCACACTCACTCTTTTCGCATCACCCCGAGCCGATCACAAAAATCTGTCACTGTCACCCTGGCACCCTCACACTACTCCATGACCGTCACTCAGACCCCCTCACACTCAAGCCAAAACAGATACCCTGACCCACTCGCACTCATTCACGCACCACAACCCTCATATCACACTCACTCCATCACGGTCACACTGACTTCATCACACTCACTCTTTCACCATCAGAATGACTCCCTCACGCATTTTCGTCAGTTTCACGCTGGCCAATCACATTCATTCAGTCACTGTCAACCTGATCCCCTTACACTTACTTCATCACGGTCAACCTTACACTCTTACACTCACTCAGTCCCCATCACTTGAATACCTCTCACTCTCTCCATCAACATCACTCTGACCTGTTCACTCTCCATCACCTCACACTCACTCAGTCATGGGCAACCTAACCCCCTCTTACTCACTCCATCACCATCACCCGGACGTTCTCACACTCCCTCCATTACTGTCACAAAGACCTCCTCACATTCACTCCATCAGTTTCACACTTACGTCAATGCAGTCACTCCATCACCGAGAAAATGTATTTGATGAGGTCAGTGTGATGGAAACAAGAGTGAGTGTGAGGACGTGAGGGTGATGGTGACAGTGAGTGTGAGTTGGTCAGTGTGACAGTGATGGAGGAGTGTGATTGGTCAGCACGACTGTCGCGAAATGAGAGTGAGTGGGTTAGGGTGACGTTGAGATTTTTAGTATGCGGGAGTGAGGTTGGCGGTGACGGAGTGAATGTGAGGAAGTGATGAAGAAATTGCTGGAGTGACTATGAGGAGGTCAGTGTATTGGTGACGCAGTAAGTGTGAGCGGGTCATAGTGACGTTGACAAAGTCAGTCTGAGTGGGAGAGAGTGACGGTGATGGAGTAAGTGCAAGTAGGTCGGGATAAAAGTGATGGAGTGAATGTGATAAGTCAGGTTAATGGTGAAGGAGTGTATGTGAGGGTGTTAGGGTGGCAGTGACGAATACAGTATGAGACCATCAGTTTCAAGGTGATGCAGAGACTTTGAAGTCATGGTTTCAGTGGTGTAGTGACTGTGAAGGGGTCAGGCTGATGCCAACAGAGTGAGTTTGAGGACCTGAGGCTGATGGTGACAGAGTGAGTGAGAGAAGGTCAGTGTGGTGGTAGTAACAGTGGAGTAACAGTGAGCGGTTCAGTGTGATAGTAATGGAGTGAGTGTGATTTGTTCAGAGTTGATGGTGACTGAGTGAGTGTGAGATGTAAGTGTCACCGTGATGAAGTCAGTGTGAGGGGAACAGGGGAACAGTGATGGAATTAGTGTGAGGGGGTCAGGGTGAGAGTGACAAAAATGTGTGAGTGGGTAAGTTTGATGGTGAATCAGTGAGCGTGATGGAGTGAATGCGAGGGGTCAGCTTAATAGTGAGGGAGTGAGTGCGAGGATATCTGGGTGACAGTCACGAAGGGAGTGTGAAACGGTCAGTGTGATGATGATGGAAAGAGTTTGAGACGGTCATGGTTACAGTGGTTTACTGTCTGTGAAGGGGTCTGCCTGAAGGTGGCAGAGTAGTTTGAGGGTGTCAGAGTGACAGTTATGGAGTGTGTGTGAGGCATTCAGGGTGAATATTACGGAGTGAGTGTGGGGAAGTCAGCGTCACGGTTATGGAGTGAGTGTGAGAGCGTCAGAGTAAGGGTGATGGAGTGAGGGTGAGGGGGTTCAGCGAGATGGTGAGAGATAAATGTGAGAGTGTCAGTGATGGAGTGGGTGAGAGGAGTTCAAGATGAATGTGATGGAGTAACTGTGGGAATTCCGCGTCACTGTGATGGAGTGAGTGTGAGAGGATCAGGTGATGGTGATGGTGTGAGTGAGAGGGAGTTAGGGTGACCATGACCGAGTGAGTGTGAGGTGGTCAGAGTGATGGTGACAGAGTGAATCTGAGGGTGTCAGGATGGCAGTTATTGAGAGGGGCAGAGGCGTTCAGGATGAATGTGACTGAGTGAGTGTGGGGAAGTATGCGTCACGGTGATGGAGTGAGTGTGAGAGCGTCAGGGTGATGGTGATGGTGTGAGTGAGAGGGAGTTAGGGTGACCATGACCGAGTGATGAATACAATATGAGATCAACAGGTTAACAGTGATGGAGAGAGTTTGACAGAGTCATGGATTCAGTGGAGTAATGACTGTGAAGGGGTCAGGCTGATGGCGACAAAGTGAATGTGAGGACATGAAGCTAATTGTGACAGAGTGAGTGTGAGAAGGTCAGTGTGGTAGTGATAGGGGAGTGTGAGGGGGTCACTGTAATGGTGACGGGTGACTGTGTGGACGTCAGTGTGGCAGTGATGGACTGAATGTGAGGAGGTCATTGTGACAGTGATGGAGGAAGTGTGAGAGCGTCAGAGTGATGGTGATGGAGCGACGGAGAGGGAGATAGGTTGACCATGTACGAGTGAGTGTGAGGTGGGCGGAGTGCTGGTGACTGCGGGAATGTGAGGGAGCCAGAGTGACATTTATGTAGTGGGTGAGAGGCGTGAAGAATAAATGTGATGGAGTGAGAGTGGGGAGGTCTGCGTCACGGTGATGGTGTGTGCATGAGAGCGTTATGATGATGGTGATGGTGTGAGTGAAAGAGAGTTAGTGTAACCATGACCGAATGAATGTGAGGGGGTGAGGTTGACAGTGACGGAGTGAGTGTGAGGGTGTCAACGTGATTGTGATGGAGTGAATGTAAGTGAGCCAGGGCGACGATGATGGAGTGAGAGTGAGCGGATCAGAGTGATGATGACTGAGTGAGTGTGAGAGTGTAACGTTGACCATGAGGAAGTAAGTGTGAGGGGTTCAGGCTGACAGTGATGAAATGAGTATGAGGACGCCAGGGTGAAAATGACGGATTTTTGTGAGTAGGTCGAGGTGATGCTGAGAGAGTGAGTGTGAGGAGTACTAGGGTGGTGGTGATGGCGTGAGTGTGAAGAGGTCAAGGTCATGGGGAGAGTGTGAGTCGGAGTCGGGCAGGGTGACAGCGAGCAGGTTTGAGGGAATCAAATTATGGGCGACGCAGTGAGTGTCATGAGTTCATGGTGATGGTGACTGCGTGTGATCGAGAAATAGTGAAATTGATGCATTGAGTGCAAGGGGTCAGTTTAATGAGTGTCAGGTGGTCAGAGAGACGGTGATGACGTGAGTGTGCGGGCGTCAGAGTGACAGTGACGGAATTAGTGTGAGTAGTTCAGGGCGCAAATGATGGAGCGAGTGTGAGGGTGTCAGGCTGGGAGTGACGAATACAGTGTGAGGCGGTCAGTTTGACAATGATGGAGAGATTTGAAAGGGTCATGATTACAGTGGTGTATCACTGTGAAGGGGTCAGGTTGATGGTCACAGAGTGAGCGTGAGGACACGAGGCTGATTGTGACAGAGGAGTGTGAGGAGGTCAGTGTGGTGGTGATAAGGGAGTGCTAGGGGATCACTGTAACGGTGACGGAGTGACTGTGTGGACGTCAACTCTCCATCGCTGTCATCCTGACACCCTCACATCCCACCTCTCAACATTACTCTGACCCCCTCAATCTCACTCCATCACCGTCACCCTGGCGCACTTACATTCACTCATTCGCAATCCCCACACTCACTCCATCATATAACCCTGGACGCCTCTCACACACTCCATCACTGTAACCCTGAAACCCTCACAATCCCCTGTCACCACCAGCCTGACCCCTTCACAGTCACTAAACCATTTGCAATCAATACCATCTCAAACTATTTCCATCACCATAACATAGGTCGTTTCACACTCTCTTCATCATTGTCACCCTAACATTCTCATGCTCACTCTCTCACCATTAACCTGACCACTCACGCTCACTCGATCATTTTCACCCTGACCTACTCGCACTTATTCCATCACCGCCACTCTGTACCCCTCAGACTGACTCTGTCAACGTCACCCTGACCCCCTCACACTAACTGTATCAACATGACACTAAGCTCCTTATGCTCACTTCAGCAATTTCTTCATCACCTCCTCACACTAACACCTTCACCGTCAACCGCACCCCCTCCTACTCTGACTGTCACCGTCACCCTGACACCCTTACACTCAGTCAGTGACTATCATGCTGACCCCCTCACACGCTCTCATCACCATCACACTGGCCACCTCATACTCTCTCCATCACCGTCACAAAAACCTCTTCATACTTCCTCCATCACCGTCACACTGACCTCCTCAAATTCACTCCATCAGTGTCACACTGACTTATTCACAGTCATTCCATCACCGTCACCCTGACCCCCTCACACTCCCTCCATCACGACCACACTGACCTCCTCACACTCAGTCTGTCACCATCAGCGTCATGTCCTCACACTCACTCTGTCACCATCAGCCTGACCCCTTCACAGTCACTAAAGCACTGTAAACATGACCCTCCCAAACTCTCTCCATCACCGTCAAACTGGCCACCTCACAGTCATTAAACTGACCTCTTACACTCAATCCATCAATATTACGCTTACCCCATCACACGCAGTCACCATCACCATGAACCCATCACAGTCACTCCGTCACCCGCAACTTGAACCCCTCATCCCTGTCACCCTGTCGAACTCCCACTCTCACCCTCACCATGACACTAACCTTCTCACACTCACGCCATCAACATCACCCTGACAGTCCTCACAATCCCTCCCTGAGCATGAAAACCGATTCGCTCAGAAAAATCCACCATTGTCACCCAGGCACTCTTACACTACTCCATGACCGTCACTCAGACATCCTCACTCTCACGCCAAAACAGTTCCCCTGACCCACTCACCATCACTCCATCACCATCACGCTCACTCCCCCGGTTACACTGCCACTGATAAGCTCACTCCCCCAGACATTCTCCCACATCATATTCACTGCACCACACACTTCCTCACTTTCTAGCTCACTTCCCAACACACACCCTCACCATTACGCACGTATACTTGCATACTGCACAACCTTCACACTCACTCCACAGCACACACCAGGACTGCCACGCATACTCCCCCAGCATCTCACAACATCATGCTCAATCCCCGGAAAATCTTCCACTGTTATGCTCTCTCCCTTGCACAGTGGTCCACTGTTATACTCACTCGCCTGCCATCACACTCACTGCAAAATACGCACCCTCACCATCATACACGCAACCCCGCACACTCTGACACTGTCATGCTCCTTCCGCTGTGCAACTCTCCTTTCATCATAGTCACGCTGCACAAAATCCTCCAAAGTCAAGGGCACTGTTACACTGACTCCCTCACTGTCTTCCTTAATGTTATGCATATTCCCCTACCAGCACGCTCACTCTCCTGCACAAAACCCCACTGTCACGATCAATCTCCTGTACACTCGCTACCGTCATGAACACTCCCCCATATGCCCACCCACTTCATGACCATACTCCCACATGTACCACCAACATCTAGATCACTCTCCTGTGAAGTCATCTTCACGCCGACTTCCTCCCCATACACACCCACTGAAATGTTCACTATCCCGAACAACCCCATCATCATAGTCACTCATCCAATCATTCCCCTACCGTCGTCGTGCTCAATTTCCTGCACACACCGCGAAAATCACATTCACACATCTCCCATATACACACCATTACCAGAATTACTCCAGCACACACACACACACACCCATGCACACCATCCAAATCGCCCACACTCCTGCGTACATACCCCCATCATCACTCTCACTCCTCGGCACATTTTCTCACCGTCGCTATCACTCCTTGGCACACTCCAATACTGACACGCTTCCTCGGTAGCTTACACTCAGTCCTCCACCGTCATGCACATCATTACACTTATTCCTCTGCACACTTCCCTGCCATCACGCTCACTCCCCGTCATACACCACAATCATCACGCTCGCTCCCCTGTCCACTCTTTACTGTTACAGTCACTCTATCGCTCACTGGGCTACAGTCACACTCACACCTCTCCACTGAGACACACACTCCGCCACCATCATTCTCACTCAACTGCACAAACCTCCACCATCGTGCTCACTTCCCACAAACTCCCACACCGTCACAATCACTCTCCCAGACACTCTCCCATCGCTACCTTTACACTCCCGCAGACTCCCCCACCATCACCCTCACAACCCTGACACAATCCCCTTCTATCACGCTGTCTTCCGTGCACTCTCCTAAAATGTCATGATCACTCCCCTGCACATTCCCTACCATCACGTTCAGTTGCCCGACACGCTTTCCCCACAGTTACCCTCGCACATTCCGCCACCAACACGCACACTCCCCTGCACACTCCCCCATCCTAACGCTCCTTCCGTGCAAAATGGACAACTATCACAGTCACTCTCCCAGTGACACGCTCACTTCGCTGCACACACTCCAACTAACATGCTGACTCCCCTACATTATTCGGTCAAAAACAATGACTGCAGATGCTGGAAACCAGATTCTGGATTAGTGGTGCAGGAAAAGCACAGCAGTTCAGGCAGCATTCGAGGAGCATTAAAACTGACGTTTCGGGCAAAAGCCCTTCATCTGGAATACAGAGAAGTGGATAGAGGAGTGAGTTGAGCGTGACAGCGGGATTGCACAAGTGTTTGAGTCATATGGTGGAGGAGAGTGCGGGCGAGGGTACATTACGGTGCGATAGAGTGTTGGGGAGTGTGCGAGGTGATGTGGGAGAGTATACGGAAGTTTGCCTGACAATGTGGGAGTGGGCGAGAGATTGAATGTGATGGTCATGGATTTGCGGCTGTGCAAACGTGAAGGTGGATCTGTATTCTTGATGAAGGGGTTTTGCCCAAAACGTCGATTTTACTGCTCATCGGATGCTGCCTGAACTGCTGTGCTTTTCCAACACCACTAATCCAGAATCCCCTTCACTATTCCCCACCGTCACTCTGACTCCCCAGCACACTTATCCCGACACACTCACTCCACACCTCACTCCCCCGCCGTTACTCACACTGGCCATGAAATCCCCCAATGTTGCGCTCACTCTTCCACATATTCCAAAAGTGACACATTCAACTTCTGCACACTCCTCCACCGTCACTCGAACTCCCCTGCTCTCACCGCACAATCATGCTCATTCCCCCACACATACCTCCACCGGCATACTCACTCCAAATCACACTCAACCACCATCATTCCTCCTCCTTCGCACACTACCCCTCCATCATGCTGTCTCCCCACTCGAGTCCTACATTGTCACGTTCTCTCGCCCACACACACTCCAACTCCTACATTCACTCCAATGCACAATTGTCCAATGATATAGTCACTCCCCCACTGTCTCACGCACTCCCCCGCACACAACAACCATCACACTCCATCCCCCACACGCTACCCCACCATCATGTGCAAATCCCCACAGGCTACTACACAGTCATGCTCATACCCCTGCAAACACACCTCCCGTCACTCCCACTCCTCTGCCGAGTCCCCCAACATCACACAGTCTCCGTCACACATTCCCCACCGTCAGCTTCACTACCCATTGTCATTCTCACTCCTCCATAATATCCCACCGTCGCGCTCATTCCCAACACATAGCACCACTGTCACACTCACTCCTCCACAAAATCTCCACTGCCATGTTCTCTTCCCAGACAGTACCTCGCTGTCATGCTCATTCCCCCACACATTCGCATAACGTCATGCTCATTCCCTGCACTCAAGACCACAAACACCCTCACTCCCGTGGACACTAGACCACCACCAGGATCACTGCCCCACCCATTCCTCCAACTTCAACCTCCCCCCCTGTTCAATACCCGAACGTTATGGTTGCTCTCAAGCACACAGTCCCACAATCACAATCATCACTCCGTACCGTCACGCTCACTCCACTACTTTCTCTTCACCGTCAGGCTAACTGCCCCATAGATTGCCCTGCTGTTTTGCTCACTCACGCGTACACTCTTCCCTGTCAATTCCCTTCTTCACACAATCCTCCAATGTCACACTCGCTCCCCGCTCACTGTCCACTATTAGACTCCCGTCCCTGCAAACTCACCTGCCATCACTCTCACTCCTCCACAGAGACCCCCAACATCACGCATACTCTGTCACACATTCCCCACCATCAGGCACCCTCTCACACAGATTACAGTACTGTCACGCTCACTATCCTCAAACACTCCCAGTGTCACACTCACTTATCCGAATACTCCCCCACCATCACACCCTCTCCTGCAAACGATTTCACCATCGCACTCACTCCCGCACACACTCCTCCACAATCAGTTTCCCTTCCTGACACAATCGTTCAGTCTTAATAACTCCCCCACACACTACTAACCATCACACTCACTCATTCATATTTTACCCAACGTCACACTCACTCCCCCCACCTCAATGCACCACTGTACTTTCACTCTCTCTCCCCGACGCACCTATCTCGCCGTTATGCCCACTCCACACACACTCTCCCACTGTCACTTCCACTCCCCATACACTCCCAAAAGTTTCCCTCACTCCCACGAACATGCTCACTCCCCAACAGACCAAACCATTGTCACACACACTGCCCTGCAAACCCCGCCACTGTCATACTCAATGTGCCATACACTCTGCCACCATGGCGCTGACTCCCCTGCACAATTACCTACCATTTTTCTCACGTGCCCGCACACCGCGTCTCCGTCACTCTCACTGCCCTGCACGCTCTCCCCCAACGTCACTCTCACCTCTCCTGCACACTTCCCCACTGTCACTCTCACTCCCATGCATTATCCCCAACTGTAACGGTTACTCCACCGGATACTTCGCCACCGTCATGCTCAGTTCCACCACACGCTCCACTACCGCCACTGTCACTCCCCCACGCACACCCCCACTATCACTTTCACTTGCCCATACACTCTGCCACTGTTACGCTCTCTCCCCAGCACAATCCCCCAAAATTACTCTCACTCCCTTGCTCACTCCCCCACTGTCAGCTTCATTTCCACAGACTCTTGTCTAACGTCACCAACTGTCCACTGCACACTCTGTTACCGTCACGTCTCACAGTCCGGCATACTACTCCACCCGCATCCTCTAAATCCCGCACACTACCAACCATCACAACTACGCCCCATCTGCGTTGTCCATCGTCACGCTCACTCCAACGAACGTTCCCGTACAATCATCGCCTCTCCACCACACACACCCCAGCATCACGGACACTCCCCAACACATTCCCCGAGTGCAACTAATCACGCTTACTACCCCACAAACTCGTCACCATCACTCTCAAGCCCCCACTGACTCCATTACCATCATGCTCACAACCCCAAACACTCCCCCACTGTCACACTCACTTCCACACACTCTCCCCCACCGTCACGTTCACACTGCCACTCACTTCCTCAAACACATGCTCAATCTCCTGCTCACTACCCACCATCACGCCTAGTCCCCCACATTGCCCCTGCTGTGGCATTCACTCCCCACCGTTATGCTCAAACCGCCTCTCAATTCACCAACTTCATGTTCACTCCCCCACTGTTTCTCTCACTCCCACATACACACCCACAATCACACTCGCAACCGCCGCACAGTTTGGCACAGTGAACCTCACTCCCCCACACACTGCCCACCATCATACCCGCTCATCCCCACACTCACCCACCATGACCCCCAATGCCCTGCATTATACTGTCACTCTCGCAAACCAGTTCACGACCCCAATGTGTCACTCACTCCTCAACACGCTCCCACATCGGAACACTCAACAACCCAGACACATCTCTTCCATTACACCCACTCTCAAGCAGCCTCCCCGACCATCGCACTCACTCCCCTGCACACTACCCATCACTACACTCACTGCCGACACACACACTCACCATCACACATTACCGGTACACATTTTCCCACAGTGAAAGTTACTCCACCACACACTGTCCCACCATCATACTCACAACACCATCACACTAACACACTGTCACCCCTGCTGCCCTGCATCAAACTGTCACTCTGACAAACCTGTACATTACCCCAATGTGGCAGTCACTCTCCAACACTCTCCCCACCGCAGCACCCACTGCCGGCGGCACACCACGACTGTCACATGCACTCTCGCACACCATCCCCCACAATCACACTCACTCCCCTGCTCACTCTGCACCACCACACTCACGTTGACACAGTCCCCATCATCACACTTGCATCCACCGTACTCACCCCCCACTGTTACTTCCACTCTCCTGCATTCCCCCCACCCTCACTCTCGCTTGCCAACTCATTCTGCCACCATCACTGTCACTACCTGCGGATTGCACCACCGTCACTCTCACTTCCTCACACACTCTGCCACTATCATTGTATGTCCCCTGCACAACCTCCCACCACGATGCTCACTCCCGTGCTTATCCCCCACCATCAGACCCTCTTCCGCAGTCTCTCATCCACAACATCCCTCACACTCATCACCATCATACTCAGTCCGATGCACAATACCCCATAGTTACTTTCACTACCATGCACAATGCCCAGTAATCACTCTCAACCCTCACACACTCGCCCACTATCACACTGTCTCCCTTGCACAGTCCCCGTACATCAGCCCCACTCCCCGCATACTCACCCACTATCACGCTCACTTTCCATCACACACTCCTACCATCACGCTCACTCCCCATCACAGTACCCCACGATCGCTCACACTACCCACTACTGGCAGTCTTCACACTGCCCACTACTGGCAGTCTCAATTCTCCTGTCATTTCATCACCGTCGTGCTCACCCCTTCGCACTCTCGCCCACTACCTCGCACACTCAACTCGCATTCCCCCACCGTCATGTTCAATCACCCAAACCCTCTCCCACCGTCATACTACCTCGTCTGCACACGCCCCGACTGTCACCCTCATTCCCCTGCACAATCCACAACAATCACCCTCATTCGCCGGTATGCTCGCCCACTATCTGACTCACTACCCTGCTCAATCCCCCACTGTCATACTTCCTCTCATGCTTACCCACCATCACGCCACTCCACCGGGCACTTACTCTAACTGTTACACTCGTTCGCCCACATTAGACCACAACGTCATATTCACTCCCGAGTACACTGACCCACCTTCACGTTCACTTGCTCAGACACTCGCCCAATGACTCACCCATTCCTCCACACTCTCCCCAACTCTAACTCCCACTTGCAAGCATACTCCCACATAGTCTCAGTAACTCCCCCTTAAGCTTCCCCACACTCACACTCACTCGCTGGGCACTCGCCCACTGTCACAATAAACCCCTGGAAACTCCACAACCATCACACTGACTCCCTAACACACTCACTGAATGTCACGCTCATACTCCCCCACTCTCGTGCTCAGTCGCATGCACACTTCCACACCATCACGCTCACTCCCGCACACATTTAACCACTGTCACACTCATTACCACGCGCAACCCCCCATCATCACTCTCACTACTCTGCCACGCTCACAGGACTGCATACTCTCCCACTGTCATGAAACCATCCCTGCACCCTTTCGTTTGGTCCCCTGCACCAACCCCGCCGTCACACTCACCCACTCACAATAGAAACCCACACACTCACCCCATCATACTCCCGCACCTTCATGCTCACTCACTCATATCCACACCACCACCACACACACTCCCTAACATGCTCCAGCAGTGTTGCACTCAAGCCCACACACACTTCACCACTGACAATCTCATACCAAAACTCACTTCCCCAAACTCATGCTCACTGCCCCTCACATTCCACCACTGTCACTCTCACACTCTGCACACTTCCCCACCATCATGTACATATCCACCGTTACTCTCATTCCGCCGCACACTCCCCCAATGTCGGACTCACTTCCCTGCACACTCTCCCACTCTCACACACACCTCCTCGCACACTCTCACACCGTCATGATCACTGCCTGGCACAAGCCCCCACCGTAATCCCCGCTCCCCTGCACGCTCCACACTGACAAATGTACTCCCCTCGCACGTCCCCACCGTCAATCTCACTCCCCGCTCAGTCCCTCAGTGTCACACACACCACTGAACTCACTCCCCTGCGCACGACCAAACTCTCACATTAAACACCCCATCCTCCACACCATCATGCTCACTGCCCGCACATCAACTCACTGTCGCAATGTCTCCCACACACAGAAGCCCACCATCACGCCCACTCTCCTAGGCACTCCCGGAATGTAATGCTTACGCCCATGCTCACTTCCCCACAGTTACGGTCACTGTCTCACACACTATTTCAATATTGCACTCACTTTCATCCACAAATACCCACGGTAAATCTCATCTGCTCACATACTAGGGCACCAAAACACTCACTCCCCCACACACTAACCCACCGTCACACTCACTCCACCGCACTCACCCCCACCATCACACACATCTCCTGCACACTCCTCCACCGTCATACACATCTCCTGCACACTCCCCAATTCGCACCAGTACTCTCTCGCACACCAACCAACATCCGATTCACTCTCCTGCTCTCCACCCCACTGTCACACTCATTCTCCTGCACACTCCTCCAGACTCATGCTCACGTCTGCTTCATACTATTGCACCGACATGCTCACTGGCCGCACTCTCCCCACCACCACACTCACTTTTCCATACCAAACGCACTATCATGCTCACACCATACACTCTCCCACTGTCACGCTCACACATCCACACACTCCTCCACCATCACGCTCACTCCCTCACACACTCTCCCACTGTCACACTTAGACACTCACACTCTCCCGCTTGTCGAACTCACCCCCCTGCACGCACTCCCACTATCATAATAACACGCCTGCCCACACCAACATCATTCTCAGTCCCCACGTATCACCCCACTGTCACATTCACTCTCGCACACACATCTTCAAATTCGTCCTCATCCCCCACACATTCCCCCAGCGACAAGCTCACTCCCTTGCACACTCCCACTGTCATACTCATGCTTCCACACTTTCCCACGTTGCCATGCTCACTCACCCACATCACACTAATGTTGCAATCACTACACCACACGCTCCTCACCGTCACACTGACTGCTTTTCACACTGCCCCACCGTCTTGCTGACACCCCTGCACAGTCCCCTACCATCATTTCACTTCCCGCCATCACGCTCACACCACTGTTACACTCACTCCACCGCACAGTGCCTACTATCGAGGGCCACCTCCACACACTTCCCATCATCATGTTGACTCACCCACACACACCTCACCATTATACTCACTTTCGCGTTCACTCCCTCCATTTTCACGCTTAATCCTCTACATACTCCACTACTATCTCATTAACTCCTCTGCACACTTCCCACTGTCAGGCTAATTACACTGCACACCACCCCACCATCAGGCTCACTCTACTGCACTACTCCACAACTTAATGCTAACTCCCCTGCAACCTCCCTCACTGTCATACTCACTGCCCTGCTCTCTTAACCCTTCTGACGCTCTCTCCAGCGCACAGTCCTTCTCTTTCATGCTCACTGTCCTGCAGACTCCCCCGCAATCTTGCACACTCCCTGCAAACTTAACTTCCACATGCTCACTCCACCGCACACTTCCCCACAGTCACACATATGCCCCCACCGTCAATCTCAGCGCCTCACACAAACCCTCACCATCATGGACACTCCGCTGAATAAACCCTACTGCTACTCTCACCCGCCCATTCACTCAATCACTGTCACTCTCACTACCCTCCACACTCTCCAAATGTCACGCTCATGCCCCCGCATTCTCCCAAACACTCATGCTCACTGCCATGACATTACCGCACTGTGCTTCACTGTCACACACAGTCACCCACACACTGCCCCTCCGTCACGTTCACTTCCCCGCACAATTTGGAGTGGGGAAATCCAGAGGTGAAAGCAAGGACAGAGGGAATTAAACCCAACTCCTGACCTATGGGCCCGGTGCCCAGCCCTTCTTTGAAATCCAGGACTTGGGGCTGAGTCTGTCTCTCCAGCTCATCTCCTTCAATACAAAGACAAACAATATTTGTTCACTCTGCTGTGTGGCACATTTTAATGAACATTTTTATTTTTAACAATTTGAAGATATTGATACAATGAATGGGATGGTGCCTTTTGTCACTGGCCCCTGAGTTGCGAGATACATTGAAATGTGTCCCTATAACACTCCGATGGGATAAGGTTGGACAAACCAGTGCTATCCTCATTCCGTTACCATAGGGACTGACTGATTCATCGCTGAAACATTGAATTGAAATGAGAAAATCCTGGGTGGATTGATTGATGAGTGTATGTTATTAATTGATGAATTTGGGTAAAGGGATATTTCAGCACATTCACCAGCTGCTGTCTGAACTTAGTCTGGGTCACCACATAAATAATACTGTTTGTGCAGCAACTGAGGAGCTGCAGCATGAATCCCAGTTCGCGCACAAAGTAATCTATATACACAGACCCATGCCCAATATCCCATATCCGTTTCCATATAGAAAACACAATTAACGTTGACCATAACAGGATGAAATTGGCCGAGATCGCAAACATTAAAATGATGGATTTTCTTCGGTTCCTCATTTCTGTGTCAGATTGAGCGTCCCCATTGATGTGAGCGCGGAGTCTCCTGCGGACCCTGCTGGTCACTAAAATGTGTCTGACAGTGAAAACGTTGAGTAGAAGAATCAGGACAAATGGGAGAGTCGGAGTCAGAATGTGATGGAGGAATTCGATTGCGGCCCAGACACGGGAGGATCGAACAGCGTATGTGATACCACAAAAAAAGGGGGTGTTCCCCAGCATATATCGACTTGTGACCATAAAATACCAGAAAATGTTCTTTAAACAGCTGAGCACAGTCACTGTTCCCAGAACGACAGCCGCTGTTTTCTCATTGCAATATTTACTTTTCAGCTTCTGGCAACAAATGGCCACAAACCGATCAAAGGTGAAAGTGACGGTGAACCAGACAGAGCAGTCAGTGGCTGCATAAAGCAGAACAGCGTGGATATTACACACGTGGATGGAGCGCCTCAGGAAATAAAACTCTTCCCTATAAACAATGGGAATGTGTCTCAGTATCAGGTCGAGGATAATGACCAGTAGATCCGCCACTGCCATAACCCACAGGTAACGTCTAACACATGGCGACAATCCACAATCTTTATAAAGCAGGACGCAGATCGTCATTACGTTAACTGTAAGGAAGGAAAAGGAACATCATACACTTCAGCCTTGAGGTAAAGTAACCAGTTTGATTGAGGACCCAGTGAGATTTTCAAGTATGTCATTGTATTCAGAGATTTAATAAAATAATTGGAGCTCAAGTAACCAATGGGAAGATCTGACTTACTGAACAAAATGTCATAAAACACAAGAATCCATTCCTCTCCAAACACAGAGAGACACACCTATAAGAACAGATGGTTTTTCAGAACATTCTCACACACTCGATCATTCGAGAGCAGACACAGGCCACTTCTTTCCATTTCCTAATACGGAACGTGAAAAGTTGCTCTCCCGAAGGATTATCTCCCAGTTCCTTGTAGACAAACAGTGTTTGGAAATTTCTATTTTTTTTTTCCGCCAATTGTGGTCTATCCTGTGTCGTGAATAAAAATGTAAATGCAGGGAAAATGCATTCATCTCTTTAACTACCTGAGTGGACTTCGGAACAGTGGCACCACCTCCCGCGAACGGAATCTATTTCTTCGGGACCTAATCGCTTATTCAATTCACTGACGTCCGGCCGTTCACAAGTATTGTCTGGGATAAAACTTTCAGGGGAATGTCGGGTAATGAATGTTGGGTACAGAATGTTCCGGAGAATGTCAGTTATAGAAGGTTGGGTACAAAATGTTTTGGGGAATCTTCCGCGGCTGCACCGGCATCATTCCTCACCTTTTCCTTCACTATATCGATGACTGTATAAGCCCCACGTAACGTGAGGTGGTTGAACAGTTCATCAACTTCACAAACGCATTCCACTCGACCTCATGTTCGCCTGGATCATCTCAGACGCCTCCTTCCCCTTCCTGGACTATCTCGGACGCCTCCTTCCCTTTCATAGTCGATTTTAGACACCACAGTAACCTTCATGGATCATCTCCAACACCTCCCTGCCCTTCCTGGACAATTTGTAACACCTCCTTTCCCTTCCAAGACCATCTCAGACACCTCCTTACCCTTCTCAGACCATTTCGGACATCTCATTCCTCTTCCTGGGCAATATTGGACACATCCCTCCCCTTCCTGGACCAACTCAGACAGCGCACCGCCTTCTTGGACAATTCTGGACACATTTCCCCCCTTCCTCGACCTTTCCAACTCCATCTCAATCTCTAGCCATTGACTAACCACGGACACCCAATATAAGCCTACTGACTCCACAGCTATCTGGACGACACCACCTCCCATCCTAACTCCTCTGAAAACGCCATATCTTTCTACCCAATTCCTCCACCTCCACAGCATTTGTTCCCAGGATTATCATTTCTTGCATAGAATATCCGAGATGGCCTCCTTTAACAGGGATTGAAATTTCCCACTGCACGTGGTTGATGATTCCCTCCAGTGCATCCTCCGCCCTCGAATGCCACCCTTCCAAACGCAGCAAGGATAGACTCCCCTCATCCTCAACTTCCATCCCACCTATCACTGTATACTTCACATTATCCTCCGCCAATTCAACCAACGACAAACAGACCCCTACACGAGGTATTATTTTCCGTCCCACTTCCGAACAGTGTTCCAGAGATACCATTTCATCTACAACTCCCATGTCAGTTGCACGAGCCCCACCAGAACTCACCCCACTCCTGGCACCTTCCACTGACACAGCAGAAGGTAAAAAATCTGCGCCAACACCTCTCACTCAGCTCCGTGAAATGCCCCAAACGATCCTTCCACTTCAAACAGAAGTTTATCTCCACCTCCACAAATGTAATCTACTGTATCCATTGTTCCCAATGTGGTCTCCTGTACATCGGAAAGACAGGACGCCAACTTGCGGATCATTTGAAAACATCTATGGGGCACATGCACCAACCAACGCCACCGACGCTTGGCTGAACAGTTGCACACCCCCTTCCAATCCACCAAGGCCATTCAGGTCTTGATCCTCCTACATCACAATACTCTTACCACTCAAAGCCTGGAGAAAAAATGTCTCAACTTCCACCTTGGGACCCTGCCATCACACTGGATTAATATGAATGTCACCAGTTTCCTCCTTTCCCCTGCACATCCTTCTCCCATGACCAAGCCTCGAACTTGGAGCCACCCATCTTGACCTGTCCAACGACTTGCTCATTTATGTGGTCCACTCTCCACTCCAACCAATCACTTCTCCCCTTCCTCTTCTACCTTCGCATTATCCGTTACCTTCCCCAGTTCCATACCCACCCATTTTTTTCTCAGCACCCCGCCCACAAGTCTCATTCCTGACAGAGGGTGTATGCTTGAAAGGTTGTTTCTCCTGCTCCTCGGATGCTTCCAGAACTGCTTTGCTTCTCCAGCACCACACTCCCGGTCCGGAAACAGTATGAGAGTTTCATACACACACAATTAGATCTGATTGATGAGGTTTCATGAAGACTCAATACTATCCCTGATTACATCTTTTCGCAATAACAGGACAGACACCACGGTGAGGACACCGGGGGATAGGGTCAAAGAAGGAGCTACTCTGCATCCCCAAAATTGCTTCTAGAAACTGAGAAATATCACGGTTACAGTTCAAAGACAGTCAAGTAAATCACCTAATGATGGACATCTCCTGCCCTCCATATCAATCCTTCGCAATAACTCAGATCCCCTCGATTTTGGAAATGAATCGAAGTCAGCTTTGAGGGTGACAAGGACACAAAACGCTCTCTGGGTGTGGGACTTCAATGTCGATCACCAAGTGTGTCTCCACTGACACAGCCTCGAGAGGACTCATAGACACAGCAACGAGACTGTGAGAAGTAAAGGAGGAACCAACAGGAGAGAAACATTCTCACCAAACTACTTGTCAGAGCTAGATCTGTCCCTAATATTATCTGCAGGAGCAGCCAGCACATAGTCCTTGCAGAGGGAATCTCATCCTCATATTTAAGATACTGCTCACTATATTATGTGTTACTAGCACCTGTGAATCAAGGCATACCTCTGAAGGACCGATCAAATGCAAAGTGGGCATCCATGAGGAACTGTGGGCCGTGTGCAGCTGCAGCATCAATGGCCTTCATTCCATCATAAAGTCAGTATTCGGCTGTTCACTGATGATTCCAAAATGTTCAGCACCAGACACAACTAAATCAATACTGAAGAAGGTTATTCCACTTATCAATATTAAACAGGTAAACAATGTGGCCTTTCAACCATTGGGGACTGTTACTCAGCAATTGGTGCAGATCTTTAAATCTCTCATGTCTGTTCCATAGGAAAGTGTTGGGCTCTCTCAGCCTTTCTGATCTGCAACATAGGGATACGTGGAAGATTGGTTCCTGAGGCGGGAGCAGGGATAAATTAAGGAGAGATTTATCAGTTTAACACAAAATGTCGACTGCAGTGAGACAGTGAGCAATGCTGGGAGCACAGCTACTTGTAAGTAAACCAACGTTTTAGTCAAATGGAACAAATATATTCTCACTATGTTGGGCAGTAAACTAAGTAATCAAGAGACGGTAATGAATCGCGAATTGGACAAGCAATGAACAAAAATCTGACAGCAGCATTATAACGTGGGTAACCGTGAAATTTTGATTTTTTTCAGGAACACTAAAAGGGCTGTATATTACATCAATGGAGAGAGATTTTGATGTGGCTGTCTGGCGCTGGGGACTAGTAATGTGTTTTTAGTCGCGATTCAAGTGGATAGCCTTTATCTGAGAGAGCATCATTTCCTTCCATGTAGCGACCCGAAGACGTTCTGATGGAAGAGGCTGCGGCTGCTGCCAGGACAGTTAGTTTTCACCAACATGACGTTCTGTGTATGGCTACACTGTAATATTAATGCAGTGAGAAACAGAGGGTCCAATCACAAGAATGAGAAAAACGCATTGTCACATCAGCTGATATGGATAATAATATCACATTGTCAATCCAGCAAAGAGAACCATTAGCCCAGAGGAGTTTTCTTTCAGCTCCGAAACTGTGTGAATCAAGCTCTTCGGGATGCAAACCAGAAATCTGCCGAGTGCAGAAAACTATGCAGACCACAGCAGTGCGTTAATCTACAAACCCGGACAAGACAACTGTCCAAAATGGCTACCTGTGCAGATTACAGCAGTGCATTCATCAAGAACACGGACTAGGTATCTGTCTAGTAGAGGGAGCTATGCAGACCACAGCAATGCATTGATCTAAACACCCGAACCAGATGACTGTCCAGCACCAGGAGCAATGCAGACCACAGCAATGCATTGAGCTACAAACGCAGCCTAGATACCTGTCTAGCGCTAGGAGATATGGAGTCCACAGCAGTTCATTGATCCATAAATCCGGATTAGGTGTCGGTCCAGCACCACAACAGTGCATTGTTCTGTAAACACGGACGAGATATCTATCCAACACCAGAAGCTGTACAGACCACAGAATGAATTTCATCTGTAAACCCGAAATCGATATCTGACTCGCACGGGGGGCTATGCAGACCGCAGCAGGGTATTCATCTTTAACTCGGACTTAGGTGTCTGTCCAGCACTGGGAGCTATTCAGACCACAGCAGTGCATTGATCTATAAAAGCAGACTAGATATCTATCCAGCAGTGGGAACAGTGCAGACCACAGCAGTGCATTGAACTATAAACTCGGATTAGATATCTGTCCAACACTGGGAGCTATGCAGACTCCAGCAGTGCAACTATATCCAGGCCACTCTGAATGACGCACCCTGTAAGAGATTCATGTGAATTTTATTTCATTTTCCTTAACTTTCAATGATTTGGATGCATGCTCCAAATTACAGTGAGAATGGATTGTACAATGCTGAATAAAACGCAATGGCAGCAAAGGGGTCAGCAACGGCCATGTTCATCTCCTTCTATTCGTAACTGATGGACAGCATTGCAAGAAATTGGACAAAACAGCTCAAAGTCTCTAAGGCATTTTTTTTTGAAGAAAGAAGCAGCCGTGAACTGTCCGAAAGATTTTTGCAGAGTCATAATTTTCGAGCTGAAACTTCTCTTCTCTTCCCAAACTTCGTTTATCTGATTTGCATTCTGTTTTCTGTTTGCAAACTTTTAACATTTAATGCAGAAGATAAGTCTCAGACCGGAGGCGAGGCTCGAGACTTAAAGCACAGTGCAGTCTGGAGATGAGGCCGGGGGTGGTCTGTTGCCTGGGCCCAGTGTGGGCTGGAGACAGGGACTAGAGATGTCTGGAAACTGGGCTTGGTCTGATCTGGACACTGGGTTCGGCATGACCTTGATACTGGATCCAGCTTGGCTTGGAGACTGGGCCTGGTGCGGTATAAAATCTGGGCTGGCAACACACTGGAGACTAGGCCCAACACGGTCTGGAGACAGTGCCTGGCATGCAGTGGAGTTTGGGCCTAGCACAGTCTGGAGACTGGGACTGGTGCAATCTGGAGACTAGGTCCAGCATGGTGTGAAGGCAGGTCCTTGCATGGTCTGCAGATTGGGCCTAGCACGGTCCGGAGATTCGGCTCGACATGGACTGGAGGCTGAGTCTGTTGTGGCCTGACATCTGGGCCCAGCGCAGCCTGGAGACTGGGCCCGACATGGTCTGGAGACTGGGCCCAGTGCGGACTGAGGCCGGGGTCGGTACAATCTGGAGGCTGGGTCTTCAGCAATCTGGGGACTAGGCTCACCACGGTCACGAGACTGGGACCGGAGCGACCTGGAGACTGGATCCAGCACAGCCTGGAGATTGGACCTGTCCCGGCCTGGAGACTGGGCCCAGTGCAGTCTGACGACTGGGCCGTCTACAGTCTGGAGACTAGCCCTGTCGTGATCTGGAGACTTGGCCTGGTGTTGTCCAGAGATTCAGTGCTGGCCCAGACTGAGATCGAAAGGCCTGTATTTGGAGTTCGTTCATTTTTACCTGATTATTCTTCTGCTGGACTTTCATTTGTGGTTCTTTCAATTTTGCGTACAATACTATACTATCTGTACCAAGATTTCTTGCACCTGACCTGGCGCCATAAACAAAAAATATTGCACACATTATAATGCACGTGACAATGAAGACAATTCAATTGAAACGTGTGAGAGTGACTGTCTTTGATGTCTTTTCCAAACAATGTTGCAGTGCCATGGGTCGTCCAGGAGAGGGTGGAATTACGTCACTTCAAAAGCCAGACGGAACAGACAGGCAAAGAGAGATTGAGGGAGCGAGAAGGGACATTTTGGTTGCCCACTTCAATGGATTCACTCCCAAAACAACAGAATCGCAAATGTTCAGAGAAGCAAAGTTACACGCACTGCAGTAATACACTAACAGACACACACACACACACACACACACACACACACACACACACACACATATACACACCAATAAATATACAGGTATTTGGCTACATTTGGCCCCTCAAGCCTACATTTACAATCAATAAGACCATGGCTGACGTGATCTCGGCTGCAACGTTATTTCCTCTTGGGAAATAGGGCAGGGCAAGGGACTGGGCTGTTAGAGTGAGGGCACATTAGGACCAGTGACCGTAAATCTATTTGTTCTGGAAATGGATAATCCTGGTCCACAAATTAAACGTTATGAATTGGGGTTAGATTCATTGTGATGCTACGAGGCAGGAACTTTAAAAACATGATTTGGAGAAGCTGGTCGCAAGTAAAAGGACGTCAGGCAAATGGGAGGCTTTCAAAATCGAGATAGAGTTCAGGAAGAACATTTTCTTGTCAGTGTGAAAAGTAATGCTAGCACGAGGAGAGGCAGCTCCAATCAAGTGAAACCCTCGAACATACAGTGCATAGGAGTACACATACCGGGGAAATGATGAGGGCAAAAAGGGGGCATGAGATAGCTTTGGCAGATGAGGTTAAGGAAAATGGAAAGATATTCTATAAGTAGATTAAGGGCAAAAAATAAATTCGTTCGAAAATATGACGCCGTCCAAATCAAACAGCCATTTCTGTGTGGTTCCACAATGGACGGATTCCATTTATTAGCTTTATTGTCACATGTATTCGCAAGAAGACAAGTCGCCACATGTGACGCAATCTTATGTGACAAGTTCCACTCCCACTTCACACCACCCCCCCCAACCTACAGAATCTTGATACAATGCTGGAAAAATACAGGAACATTGTTGCCAGTTCAAGAACAGTTCATAAGCGCCTGGACAAACAGGGCCCACACTCCTCAGAAGGACTCGGCCTCCCCCACTCCACTGCCTTAGAGACTGTTCCTGCTCGATGGGTGAGATCCCACTCTGGGGAAATAAACGCTTCTAGCTATCCACGTTGTTTCGACCTCTCATGATTGTGAAGATCTTAATCAGGTCTTCCCAACCTCAATCTTTCTAATGAGAATAATCTTAATCTACTCAATCTCTCTTCATAGCTAGCGCCCTCCACGACAAGCAACATCCCGGTGTACCTCCTCTGCACCGTATTGGAAGCATCCAATTCCTTCTGGTGACCGGAACTGTACGTTGTATTCCAAGTCCGGCCGAACCAAAATCCAATTAAACTGTAACAAGATCTGCCAACTCTTGTACCAATGCCCTGTTCAGTGTAGGAAGGCTTTCTGTATGCCTTCTTGACCACTTTACTGAGCTGCGTTGCCACCTTCAGAGAACAATAGACTTGAACACCCATGTCTCTCTGTACGTTGATTTTCACCAGGACCTTTCCGTTTACTGTATAGTTCGCTCCTGAACTGGATCTTCCAAAATGCATTAACTCGCATTTGCCGTGATTGGACTCCATCTGCTTTTTTTCTGCCCATCTTCTATATTCTGCTGTATTCTCTGATAATCCCCTTCACTACCTGCTACTCTACCAGTCTAAGTGCTATCTGAAAATTTGTAGTGGTCCCAGCACGTATCCCTGTGCAACACAACTGGTGATAGGTCCCCATTTTGAGAAACACATTTCCACTTCTACTCTGCTTCCTGTTGCCAAAAATGTTATTTATCACAATTGCTTGAACATCCTAGATCCCATGCAATTTCACTTTCTCCATCAGCCTACCATGGGGAAATTTATCAAACGCCTTACTAAAGTCCATCTGAAGCCCTCTCGCCATCATTCAACTCTGTCACCTCCTCAAATAATTCCATTGAGTGTTAAATAAGCTTACCACAGTGTAAGAAAGAAATCCTTGAAGGGGACAAAAGGCAAAAGCTCCGGTGATTTTATTGTTGTAACGTGGACCGCACAATATCAGTGTTGGTGGTGCAGGAGAAAGCCAGGTGGAGCACAGTGAAGATACTTGCACTTTAACCGATTTGCTCCTGCTCTGTCCTTCTTACCTGATCAAAGCACTCTCAAACAAAGGAATTTCCGCTTTCTGCTTTGTATCCTTTGATCCCTTCTGCTTCAAGTTGTGCCTCTGTGAAATCGTGAAGGCACAATCTGGGAAGATTTCCCAATAAGGCTCCTGCAATGCTTCCGTTGCCTGACTCTGTACTGGCATTTTAAATACAGTAGGCAGCATGCCTACCGATTAATCAGCTACATCATTTGCAAGGACAAATTGCATCGCTGGTACTGAGAGTTTGCCCAGGACTCGAACCACAAATTCTCCCCTCTTCTCTGGACATTCTAGCCTCACTTTATTTCGCTGAGCAATTTCCCGACCATGAATTTTTGTTACCAGTACCTTTTCTGGCAATATTCCCTCAGGAGTAAAGATCTCGTCATCCTTCTGCATCACAGATTAAGAAGATCCGTTTTCCCTTAATATTGTAATCTCTTTATCTGCTACTCCTGGCTTATTTGAATAAACTTGACTGACCTTGCACTTCATCCTCAATCAACCTCTGATTCAGCTTTCGAGCTTCCATTGGGCTTTCTGTTATTTTGAACTGAAAAATGTGTTCCTGGAAAAAACTCAGCAGGTCAGGCAGCATCCAAGCAGCAGGAGAATCGACGTTTCGGGCATAAGCCTTCTTCAGGAATGA
Source organism: Chiloscyllium plagiosum (assembly GCF_037043375.1). Lineage (NCBI taxonomy): Eukaryota > Metazoa > Chordata > Chondrichthyes > Orectolobiformes > Hemiscylliidae > Chiloscyllium > Chiloscyllium plagiosum. The sequence goes on along the minus strand of NW_028270156.1, from coordinate 96,710,838 downwards.
GGAGAGTGCGCCAAGCAGGTTAAGATAAAAGGAACGGAGGAGGGACTTGGGGGAGGAGCGTTGGGAATGCGATCGGTGGAAGGAGGTTAAGGTGAGGATGATAGGCCGGAGAGGGGGTGGGGCGGAGAGGTCGGGAAGAAAATTGCAGGTCAAGAAGGCGGTGCTGAGTCCGAGGGTTGGGACTGAGATAAGGTGGGCGGAGGGGATATGAGAAAGCTGGAGAAATCTGCATTCCTCCCTTGTGGTTGGACGGTTCCTAGGCGGAAGATGAGGCGATCTTCCTCCAGGCGTCGTGTTGTCATGGTCTGGCGATGGAGGAGGCCAAGGACCTAAATGTCCTTGGCGGAGTGAGAGGGCGAGATAAAATATTCAGCTACGGGGTTGTTGGGTTGGTTGGTGCGGGTGTCCCAGATGTGTTCTCTGAAAAGTTCTGCAAGTTGGCGGCCAGTCTCCCCAAAGTATAGGAGGCCACATCAGTTGCAGCGGAAGCAGTAAATGATGTGTGTGGAGGTACAGGTGAATTCGTGACGGATATGGAAGGATCCGTTGGGGCCTTGGAGGGAAGTGAGGGGGAAGGTGTGGGCACAAGTTTTTCATTTCTTGCAGTTGCAGGGGAAGGTGCCGGGAGTGGTGGTTGGGAAGGTGGGGGGTGTGGACCTGACAAGGGAGTCGCGGAGGGAGTGGTCTTTCCGTAACGCTAATAGGGGAGGTGAGGGAAATGTATCCTTGGTAGTGGGGTCTGTTTGGAGGTGGCGGAAATGACGAAAGATGATATTATGTACCTGGAAGTTGGTGGGATGGTAGGTGAGGACTAGTGGGGTTCTGTACTGGCGGCGATTGGAGGAGTGGGGTTCAAGGGCAGAGGAGAGGCAAGTGGAGGAGATGCGGTGGAAAGCATCGTCAACCACGTCTGAGGGGAAATTGCAGTCTTTGAAGAAGGAGGCCATCTGGGTTGTTCGGTATTGGAAATGGTCCTCCTGGGAGCAGATGCAGCGGAGACGAAGGAATTGGGAATATGGGATGGCGTTTTTACAGGGGGCAGGGTGGGAGGAGCTGTAATCTAAGTAGCTGTGGGAATCGGTCAGTTTATAGTGAATATCCGTGTTGAGTCGGTAGCCCGAGATTGAAATGGAGAGGTCTAGGAAGGGGAGGGAGCAGTCTGAGACGGTCCAGGTAAATTTGAGGTCGGGGTGGAAAGTGTTAGTAAAGTGGATGAACTGTTGAACCTCGTCTTGGGAGCACGATGAAGCGCCGATACAGTCATCAATGTAGCGGAGGAAAAGGTGGGGTGTGGTGCCAGTTTAACTGCGGAAGATGGACTGTTCCACATGTCCGACGAAAAGTCAGGCACAGCTGGGGCCCACGCGGGTGCCCCAGCTATTCCTTTGGTTTGGAGGAAGTGGGAGGATTGGAAAGAGAAGTTCCCACAGCTACCTAGATTGCAACTCCTCCCACCCTGCCACCGGTAAAAACGCCATCCCATATTCCAATTGCTTCGCCTCCACTGCATCTGCTCCCAGGAGGACCAATTCCAATACCGAACCACCCAGATGGCCTCCTTCTTCAAGGACCGCAATTTCCCCCCCGACGTGATTGACGATGCTCTCCACTGCATCTCCTCCACTTGCCGCTCCTCTGCACTTGACCCCGCCCCTCCAATCGCCACCAGGACAGAACCCCACTGGTTCTCACCTACCACCCCACCAACTTGCAGATACATCGTATCATCTTTCATCATTTCCGCCACCTTCAAACAGACCCCACCACCAAGGATATATATCCCTCCCCTCCCTTATCAGCGTTCTGGAAAGACCACTTGCTTTGCGACTCCCTCGTCAGGTCCACACCCCCCACCAACGCAATCTCCACTCCCAGCACCTTCCCCTGCAACTGCAAGAAATGCAAAACTTTTGCCCACACCTTCCCCCTCACTTCCCTCCAAGGCCCTAAGGGATCCTTCCATAACCGTCACAAATTCACCTGCACCTCTACACATGTCATTTACTGCATCCGCTGCATCCGATGTAGCCTCCTCTACATTGGGGAGACCGGTCGACTTACTTGTAGAACGTTCAAGAGAACACCTCTGGGACACCCGCACCAACCAGCCCAACCGCCCCGTGGCTGAACACTTCAACTCCCCCTCCCACTCCACCAAGGACATGCAACCCCCCCATCGCCAGACCATGGCAACAGGACGTCTGGGGGAAGAGCGCCTCATCTTCCGCCTAGGAACCCTTCAACCACAAGGGATGAATGCAGATTTCTCCAGCTTTCTCATTTCCCCTCCACCCACCTTATTTCAGTCCCAACCCTCGGACTCAGCACCACCTTCTTTACCTGCAATCTTCTTCCCGACCTCTCTGCCCCACCCCCTCTCCGGCCTATCATCCTCATCTTAACCTCCTTCCACCTTTCGCATTCCCAACGCTCCTCCCTAAGTCCCTCCTCCCTTCCTTTTATCTTAGCCTTCTTGGCACACCTACCTCATTCCTGAAGAAGGGCTTATGCCCGAAACGTCGATTCTCCTGCTCCTTGGATTCTGCCTGACCTGCTGTGCTTTTCTTGCAACACATCTTTCAGTTCTGATTTCCAGAATCTGCAGTCCTCACTCTCTCCTTTCTGTTATTTTCCCAACAAAACCTCCAGGCTTGTCCGATTTTCCTCCATCAGCCTTTCTCCTATCCACCAAAACTCTGGTTTTGTGTGATCCACTTTATTACAATGAAATAACCAGAGCGTTCGAACTTCTTTGTCCAATTTAAGGGTTTAGTTTTGCCACTGTGGTAAGTTATCCTTCTGATCTTCACTGAGGTCTACCTTTCCCTTTCCAAATGCGGGTTTCTCTTTGCTCCAATTTCTATCCCTCATGAACAGAAATTGATTTTGATGAAGCCAATCGATGTTTTATGGAACAGCTCATAATCATCTTCCACCGCAGCTGATAACCTTGTTCTTTTAACTCTCTACTCTTCCACATGACGTTGTACTATTTCTTCACTAAGGTTACCTTCAGACTTTACCTCCAACCTTTTAAGCTGACTTCCCTCTTTCCGTGTCAATTTCTGACGTTCAAACGCTCTCTATTGTTCTCTCTCTTCTGTTGTTCTCTCTTTTTCTCTCTCTTCTGCTGTTCTCTTTTTACCCTTTCTTCTGCTTTTAATCGAAAATCAAACTGTTTCAATTCTGCTGCACTTTCCTTATCTCGAAAATCTAAATCAACCTGCAATCGATTTTTTGCCATCTCTCGAGATCCTGATGGTGTTTCCAGCACATTTAAATGCTGAACTACTCCTGCAATCATCTCTCGTTTCCTCATAGAAGGAGACACCTCCAATCCCAATTGTCTGATGATTCCTTTAGCTTCGTCTTATTCACTTTGTGTAAACTTCCAAAGCTACTGCATCCACATCCAGAAAACCCCTGGCGACTGAAAAAAGCCATTGCTATCCCAAACGTTATCTAACCAACCAAACCAATACCGGAACAAAAGACACTACCACCAACCATTCGCTGTTTGAAATGTCTGAAACAGCTGCCAAACCATTACTGATCAGGCCCACCATTCAAACCATTCTTAAGCAGCAGCCCAGACGATGGGTTTGGTATTTGTTTCGGTAAGCTGACAGTGAACATTACCCGGAGTAAGCTAGCTAGGTTCACTAACAAGGTTTAAAACAAAATACAATCACCAAATTTCGCAATGAAACACAAAGAAAAGAATAAAGAACATCTACAGAACCCAGCCTATCCAAGCTGTGCTGTATCATGTGCCGAATATGCACAACAGTCTCAATAATCAAACAGTAAATAAACAGAGCCAAAAAAATGAATGAAACAACAGTTTAACGGTCGAAGTTAGAAGGGCCGAAGGAGAATGAGTTTCACGTCTGTTTCCACACAGCCTAGTGCGGAACTGATTCCTCTAAGACTTCAGTTTCTGGGACTGGCCACTCCCCTTTCATCACACAGTTCACTTCCAGGACATAAGCTTTGGCATAAAGTCTAATCTGTTTACATATAAACAAAAAGATATTTGATCTCTGTCCAAAACCAGTTAATCTGGAGCCTGAATGGTTTACAACAACTCTGAAAAAAAAAACACAAGGACGCAGTACCTCCGCGAAAAGGAACAACATCTCGAAGATAACAGCGAGCTTTAAGACATGTCGTAAAGGATAAAGCCGGATGGAACAATTGAGACCCGTCTTGGTATCGGAAGCGGGAACGGGAAACACTATCTCGTCGACCTTGCAGAGGCCTCCTCCCTGACATCTGAGAGTTTGTGTACATATTTACAGAGCTTTAACGCAGACTGCACAGAAACATAGGGAAAAGAGTAGAGAATTGAAGACATGGAGCCTTCCTCATTCTATTTCATGGTCGACAGGGTCATACTGGAAAAGCACGGCAGATCAAGCAGAATCCAAGGAGCAGGAGAACCGATGTTTCGGGCAGGATCTCTTCGTGATGAAGAGCTCACGACCGAAACGTCGATTCTCCTCCTCCTCGGGCTCTGCCTGAATAGTTATGCATTTCCTGCAACACACTCTCGATTCTGACCTCCAGCACCAGCAATCCTCACTTTCTCCCATTCTCGTTCATGGTCAAATATATACTAAATGTATTTTACCCACACAATGTATATATCACTTAATGTGATTGACCATCGGAAAAATATCAAATGGGAACGGCACCAGTCCATTTGGCCCATTGAGGTTTCCAACCAAATCCAGAAATGGTGGCTGATGCACTATTTCCATACCATACCCCTGTTCTCTCCCCATTACTTTTGTGTCCAGAAATCGTTATTTGTATTCGGTACCTTGACATCCACACCCTTATGTTGAAGGGAATTCCCCAGGTTTACCAGTCTCTGGCTGCAGCCTTTTGTTCTCATCTCAATGCAATGCATACTGTGGTCCTTGTTTTAGAAGATCCAGCCAGGGGAATTGTCATCCCTGATCCAATCTGTCTCACTCTGTCAGAGTTTCATATAGTTCAGTGAGTTCTCCACTCATTTTCCTCAACCACATTTACAACAACCTCAATCAACGCAAACTGCGCACCGAGAGATCATTCTGGTCAAACTTCGCTTCTCTCCCTCAATGTCAGGTTTGTCATTTATTAGGTAAGGAACCCAAAACTGCATACAGTACAGCACAATATTCGAGATTGGGTCTCAGCAAGACACTGTACAGCTGCAGTAAGTCACCCTTACTCGTGTATTCAAAAACCTTTAAAATGACGGTCAACACATCACATTTTTCTTCATAACTGTTTTCTGTCCGGTAATATTGATTTTAGTGATTGTTGTACAAGGAGATCCAGATCATTTTCAATGTTGTAGCTACCCACTTGGTTGGTCTATGTGCATTGGTCTGTGTGCCCATGCCATTTCTAGTTTTGGATTGTGGCTTCAGAATTCACCACATTGTATGGACCTCTGAGGTCTGTGCAGAAGAAATCAAAAAAGAAGCATTAATCCCTTTGTAGATCAACATGTTTCAACCATTCCCTTTCCAATGGTAGGATTTTGTTCTATTGTTCAAACCATCGCACACGATATCAGACCTACCACAGTTGCTCTCCACCTGCCATGTATTTGCCAATTCGCTTCCACTTGTCTCAATCACCTTGGAGCTTTTTCACATTATCCTCACCCAATCATAATCCGACATCGATTAGTGTCAGAAGCAGACTAAGATACATTGCAATTTATTTTCTGAACCAACTGTTTGAGATTTATTGTGCACAGCAGGGGCCCAAGGACTGATCCCTGTGATATCCCACGTTTCTTGCACTCAAAAAATCCTTTTAATTCTATACACTGTTTACTGTTGGCTCTCCCATTCCAAAACCATATTCATGTATTAGCTCCATTCTGACAAGATATGACTTTGCAACCCACGCTTGGAACTTCATTAGAAATTCTTCTGAAAACCCAATTGTACTGTATCCGTTGCTTCTCTGTAATGTATCCGACAGTCAGTTTCGCAAATTTGGTTTCCATTTCATACAGCTTCTTTGACTGGATGTATACCTATACCTTACAGTACCAATAATTTCTCCAAATTTGCTTATTTAGTAAATTCATTCTTTGTTTTTCTCTCATGGCTTAGGTTTCCTAGCATTGCGGGGCATAGTTTGTTTGTTTTTGGTTGTATTCGTCTGTGAGGACAGAACTGAAGTAATTGATCCATAGTTCTGCAATTTCCCTTTCTCCATACTGTTTTTCTGGTTTCAAACTAAAAGGAAGGTGCACTTGTATTCTGCAAATTTTCACATTGACATTTCACTCTTAAAACTGTTGTTAATTACCACTTCAGAAACACATCAATTCTCAATCTTTGACTTTCCACAATCATACAATAATAACTAGACTCTGTACCGTCAGAAACGCAGCTCGACCTTCATTATTCACACTTTCCTCCAGTCGGCCTGCAGCAAGTGTTTGTCAAAGTACTTTTCAACGATTTTGAAGTTACTAGTGACGCCGTCATTCCCCCCCCCCCCCCCCCCACGAAGATTTCACGCGAGACCCCAATACCCAGTGAGTGGAAAACAATCCTCAAATCTGTTCTGAACCACAAACCCTTCACTTTAAAAGTGCGTACACCTCTTCTTGATCCTTTTACTAAAAGAACAAGCTGCTGTCTACCGCTCTGTCTATGCCCCTCGCAATCTTATCCACCTGAAGCTCCTTCCCCTCAGCCTTCTCTGCTCGAAAGTAAATATTCTGAGTTTATCCAGTCTGTCTTTATCGCTGATATGCTCAATCCCAGGGAACATCCTGTTCAATCTCCTCTACACCTCTCCAGTGCAATCGCACCTTTCCTGTAATTCGACTATTGGCACTGCACACAGTATTCCATCTGTGGCCTATTAAAAGTCCAGTCTCGCATTATAGTCTATGGTTCATTGAGTAGAGGCTATCTCCACAGTCCACTATGCCTTCTCATCCAGCCCATTACACCGTCGAGTCACATTCATCGATGTGTAGAGTAACACTATCTGAGGTTGCCAGTGTGCTGCCATTCATTGAGTACTCCCTTGTCTGGTGCCTTCTTCAAGTACATCACGTCATATTTATGACCATTACGTTCTATCTGCTATTGATCTGCCCATCTCTCTATTCCATCTGTATCATACTGTAACATAAAAATAAAATTTTCCACACTGGCAAAGATGCACTTTCTTTTCAGACCCGCACACATCCTTCCACATTCAATTGAGTCATAAGGTCATAGAGATGCACAGCACGGTAACAGACCCGTCGGCCCAACTCGTCCATGCCGACCTGATATCCCAAGTCAGTCTCGTCCGACTTGCTAGCACCTGTCCCAAAAACCTCCCAACCATTTCGATTCATATACACATCCAGATGTCTTTTAATTGTTGCAATTGATAGAGTCATAAAGATGTACATCATGGAAACAGACCCTTCTGTCCAACTTGTCCGTTCCTACCAAATACCACAATCCAATCTACCTTCATCAATTATGAATGCCACAAATAATAAAGGACACAGAACTGTGCCTGTGGTACACCAGGGTACACTATTCTCCTGTCACAGAAACAGGCTTCCACCACCACTCTCTGTCTATTGCCTCTCAAGCAATTTTGAAAGTAAATCGATAAGATACATTTGATAGCATGAGATTTTACTTTCAGTTTCCTATGTCGGGCTTTGTCAAAATCCTGCTGAGATACCATACAAATGAAATCTGTGATAAATTTCAATACAATTCATTCAGCAAGACTTCCCTCTGATAAAGCCATGCTGACTATCCCTGAACAAACATTGCCTGTCGAAATGGAGATCAATTTTGTCTTTCCTAATTTTCTCGAACTGATACTTAAAGACGTTTCGTTAGCTGGTCTATCTGCACCATTTCTCTGTAAAGTGCAACCACATCGGTCCTTTTCCATCTCTCCTGTGGTCAGATTCTACACAAAAGTTTTGTCAGGGCCTTTCCTCCGTTGTCTCCAACAGCAGCCTGGGATAACATGCATCCCTAATTCAATCTTCATCAGTCGGCTGAAGAGTTTCCCACTCAATCTTCTCGAATTCTGCACCAGCATTCTCCATCTCCCAAATAAATCAAGTGTGAGTCTCGCGTATAACAATCTAACAGTGTTCTCGCGCTTCACATACTGATTGTCCCCTTGGTTTTTAATTAGACCTGATTGATCGCTGAAAATATTATTCTACTTGATATCCTTTTGGAATATTCTGGGATTCTCCCTGCTCTCACTTCTACATGTCCATGTTTTAGTCAGTCCGCTCTGTGTGAGTTTTCTGTTTCGTTCATTGAAACTCCGGGGAACACAAAACAAGTTCCCTCATCAGACAATCTGGCAATATGAGGGATTAATCTGGAGAATGTCCATTGAGTATATGTGGTCAGTATATTCTTCATTAGATCAGGTCACTAAAACTGTGCGTAATACTCCAAATACCATCTTACTAACATTTGGTGATTGTGGTGCAGGACAGACTGACTTTTAGAAAAAGTAAATTATTGCAGTACAACCCATGCTGGAAATCACAGCGAGTCTGACAACATCCATGGAGAGAGAGCAAGCTAACGCTTCTAATCTGCATGATTTTCGCCATCTACATTCCGATTCCCTTTCAAAGAAGACACACCTGCCTTTTATCTTCCTATTTGCACATGTTCCTCCCAATACACATTGCATTTTGCCAAATACCTTACTGTCTGAATTCTTAAGAAAAAGAGCTCCTGCTTATCCAACATTCATTGGTGCTCCATTGTTAATGTCGACCAGAGATATCTTCAAGCAATAAGTTAGTAACGAGTTTTGAGAACATTTGTAGGTCAGGTTGAGGTTTTGGATGTGGATTTGCTCGCTGAGCTGAAAGGCACAAACCAAACAAAGACATGCACGAGAATTCCGAGAAGCATGACATTCCAACAGAGCTCTATCAACAAAGACATCGAGTTATACCTGATATACCTCCCCCTGAGAAAAGGAACAGGAAGTAACTTCACCACAGGAAATAACATCACCAAAGGAAATGACGTCACCAACACCAAGAAACCCGAACACGTAAATAGAAAGCAGGAAGTTTCAACATTACTTCGCGTGAGGTCGACCGAAGATGTATCCTAGTATGGTTATTACACTTCTGGAAATGAACCTTTCAGTTCAGCGAGCAAACCTACATCCGATAGGTTTGTAAATTATAACATCCGTTTCATTAATGCAGAATCATTCTATTGAAGTTTTTTTATTACTTTCTAGATGAAAAATATCATATTCGTTATAATTGATTTCAACATTTTCCCTTATTTGGATGACGAGTTAACTGGTCTGTTGTTCTCCATTCTCCCTCTTCTTCCCAGTTTGAATCGTTGGAATACATTTTCAAAGTTCCGAATTGATTACGGACAAATACAATGCTCGTCAGTTCAATTAATATTTGCATTGCTGCTTTCTCTGAAATCTCAGTGTGAAGTATATCTGGTCTGTCAGAATTATCAATCCTCAATTCGGTTATGTTTTCAAATACTACCTCGTCACTAATATGAATAGCTTTAATATTCAATAACACAAGTCCCTTGGTCACTTTACATTTCTGGGAGATGTTCTCCATGAAGACAGTCAGAATGTAACTGATTAGTTTCACGTCATTTCTCTGCTCTCAACAATAACTTATGCTTTCCACACATTCACTGATCCTCATTTGACCTTGCTTTCATTTTTCTTTCAAATATTAATAAAAGGTCTTCGTAAGTCTTTGTTTCTTGTTAGTTTGCATTCTTGATCTCACTTTAATTTCCTTACCAGTTTCTTACCCTCCTTTGGTCCAAAGAATCCACAATATTTTGTATTTTCTCTGAGCCATATTCCTTGATCTAATACACTTTCTATCTTCTTTTAACCATGGTGTGTTCACGTTAACCTTTTGCTATGTGCACATTGGAGGATGTACATATAATCTACATCTTCTAGTGTTTGTATGAATAGCACATATTGCCTGACTTCCTTTAAATCATGTTCATGTATTTTCCAAATTCACTGAAATCACCTTGCTGTTTATACTTTCAGGGCTTCTATGACTCTGATATATACTAAAAATGAAGAAAAACATACTGTTTATTAATGACATCATGTAAAAATCAACAAATTAAGATCAGTATTCACAAAAGCTCATTTGTCACAAGGTTTTCAATGCCCTCTTCAGATCAGACAACACCAGTTCAAAAAGTGCCTGATCGGTGAGCTCCTTTAACCATAAAGTTTCCTTTAACCATAAAGCTCGGTGCTCACGTATGGTTAAAGGAAACCAGCTCATACACACTCGTGAAATCATTTTTTTCAAGCATTAACATTCATTCGTATTATCACAGTTTGCATGCAATTTCACTTTCTCCACCATTACTGCCGTACTCACAATCTTTCCTTTCTAATTTCCTGTTTTGTAACATCCCCAACATTTGTAGAAGCTTTGTGTTTGAAATTTCACTCCCATCGATGTTTGCTTCTCCTTGTTGTTTCTCAACTCCACCTTTTCTCTGGAATTTGAGCAACGTGGGCTCGGAGGAGATTAAGAGCAGAATCAGCTGAGATGTTTGGCGAGGCATATCTCAACATTAATTTTATCTCGCCACAACTTACCCGTTTTTCTCAAGCATCATTATAACATTTTCACCAGATATCTCATTGTGCTGACAGATAGAGAAGGACAATGATATTTCAACAATGCAGTGCATTCCCCCAGGCAGCTGAGACTGTTGTAACCAAGGGTTGGAATCTTGCAGCAGCTGGTAATGTGTTGCTGTTGCTCTCCAGGACCTTTGTGAGATCACATCTGGAGTAATGTGTTTAAATATAATCTCTGTCCGTGAAGACAGGATTTTGTAACTAACTTGGTGTTTGTTCCCTCAACTGATTTGTGCAACGAAGGTGTTTCTCATGGAAACCCTACAGCGTGGAAGTAGGCCATTTGACCCATGAACACCACACCGATCAGTCAAAGATCATCAAAAGCTTACCCAAACTCTACCCAATCGCTGTAACCCTGAATTTGCATGACTACTGCATTAACCTGCACATCCCCGTACATTATGGTTAATTTAGCATAGCCAATCGAACTATCCTGCACATCTTGAGACTTTTGGAAGAAACTGGATACCCGATGGCAATCCATGCCCACACTAGGAGATTGTGCAAACTCCACGCAGACAGTCACTTGAGGCGAGAATTGAACCCTGATCGCTGGTGCTGTGAGGCAGCAGTGCGAACCATTGAGTTAACCAGTGTAGGTACGACTCGCCTTCCGCATGAAGCAGCAGCACCACCTTGTTTCTTCCCAGGGACCTTTGACATATGAGGTGAAATGTGATCACCACGATACTGCAGAAACACAGTATGACCGCTGACTCTCTAAACGTTCTGTACTGTCCTTCATCACAGATCACTTTGCAAGCAACACATCACATTTTGACGTGTTCAATTCAGACCGAAGTCACTCAGACCAAAATTCAGGATAACGCCAATCAGCGCATCTGGCAGTCGTGGAATGCAAATCCACACGTCAATTCATACAGAAGCTTAGATCCAGCACCGTTGTGGGCTCAGCTACGCTACCACACTGAACTAAACACATGAGCAGAATTTGAATCCAGCTCCCGAGGACATCACTGCATCACTAGCTGCATAGGGAAGTGATAGTACCAGAGCGGCATTATCTTAACTGCATTCAACATTCTCTGAAAGGAGGCAAACTCAGACAAAAGGAGTGGAAGGCAATGTTTCCTTTGAAAACGAGAATCCCGTTCAACCAATCACGTTTTTCCTCCTTCCACAGCACCAGATTGGATCAACAACCCAATGGAAGAGCTACACGCCATTTCAGAGAAATTTAAACAAGGAATGGTTAACGTGACGTTCAGGAACTTCTCGGGTTTGAGCCGCCGATCGACATGTTTACAAAGCAGGCATTTTAACCAACTAAACAAGAGTGTCTCGTTAACTTATGGGGGAAGGATGAGCAGAGTAATTCAATACCTATTAAAGTTTACAGGAATGACAGAGGACCTTGTTATAAGGCTCAGCAACAGAAAGCAATTGCACTGCAAATTCAGGAATCCGTTCCACTTCTCGAACCTGGAGCAGCAGAATTTGTTTCCTTTGCCCTTTTGCAGCAGACGAGGAAGAGGCTGTTTATTTTCTGGATCCTGATACACAGATTCAGGAAGAGGCCAGTCAGCACCTACACACTACAACACAGGACCCACAATAGACCATGGTGTATCTTGTTGCACAATATCAATATGAGACAATTCAGCCTTCACAATGGTGCAACGCAAGAACTGGAAAAATGAGTGGAAATTGTCACACTAGGATAATACCATTCAGCCCATTGAGTCTGTTGCACAAGAACAGAAGGGTACAGAACCGTTTGAATACCTTATGTGATCATAAGGAGGTAATTCAGTTTTGTCTCTGTTCTATTGGAAAAGCAGAACATGGAATACAGAACATTACAGCGCAGAATAGGCCGTTCAGCCCTTGATGTTCGCCGACCTGTTGAACCAATCTGAAGCCTACCTCTCCTACGCTGTTACAATTTCGTTCATATATTTGACCATTTTGGTGCCCTGAAAGTTGCCGAATCTGCCATTGTTGCATGCCATGCATTCCACGCCCCTACTAATCTCTGAGTAAAGAAACTACCTCTGACATCTGTCCTATATCTGTCACACTTCAAAGTAAGGCTATGTTTCCTCGTGCTAACCATCAGCATCCGAAAAAAATGACATTCAATATCCAACATATGCAACACTCTGGTCACCTTATATGTGTCAATTAAGTCACCTCTCAATCTTTTTCTCTCCATCGAAAACAGCCTCAAGCTCCTCGGAATTTTCCCATAAGTTCTTCCCTGCACACGAGGCAAAATCCTCGAAAAACTCCGCTGAACACTTTCCAACTATTCATCCTTCATCTCATGCATTGACCAGAACTGTACACAATACTGCAAGTGCGGCCACACTGGAGTTTTTTACAGCTGCAGCATGACTTTGTCGCTCCGAATTTCAATCCCTCAACGACCAAAGCTAACACTACGTTTGCCTGCTTAACAACCTTATCAACCTGCGTGGCACCTCTCAGGGGTCTCTATACATGTACAGAGAAATCTCTCTGCATATTCAAGAAAAGAGTTCATGGCGGTAGAAAAAAAAACTTATTTACTTGGAGAGAGCGTTAGCAAACCAATAATAGCCAGGATGTGGAGGTACCGGTGATGAACAGCGGTCGTCAAGATGAAAAATCACACAAAAAAACAGATTACATTCCGACACACGTATTCGAAAACACTAGCTTTCAGAGAACAGCTACGTTGCCAAGTGTTAAAGAGAGGGAGGAAGAACATTGACACAGAATTTATAAGGAAACCTTCAGAGGATCGTACAACTCATACGCATGAATTGTATGCAGCTAAGCTGGCTTTTAAATCTTTAATCAGTTAGAATGGAGGTGCAGGTTTTGAGTGATTAGTATGGAAATCCGAGAGAGTCTTACAAGTCACTGCCTTGAGATAAATGAAAAGGAGGTGACCCCTCCGGTCAGACAACGTATTTTAGGCGTGAGGCCTTGTTTGGAGTCTGTATACGTCTTTACCTCGAGCCGAAAACCAAAGCCACGAAAAGATATGGAAGGAGATTGACATGAAAAATAGAAACAGATAATTAAATAACTGGGAACGTGGTGTGGAAACATGGGCAAAACGAAAAGACAGGGAGTGGGAAAAATTTAGGAGTTAGACTTGATGGGTCCAATCTCAAGAATGAAAACATGAATAAAAACATTGCTAGATGCATTGAAATGGTTTGTTTATCCAATTCTGATTCTCCCCCAGTGAATCAGCCCAGACACCATTAACTGGGACAAGGTAACAGCCCATCATGGAGAGCTTTGCAGACTATGCTAGTATATTGTCCAGTGAACTCGACTACCTGCCCGGCATGGAAAGCACTGCGAATCTTTGCCAGTATATTGTTGCTACACTTGCCCTGGATATCTGCTGAGCATGCGAAGATATGCAGCCCATACTAAAAGTGACAGTATATGGGACTCCCACAGATTTATGGCTCTGTAACTCCATTCATCAGTTCAAGGCATAAGATTTTATGTCTGCATGTGTGTGTGGGTCTGGGAAAGTGACAGATGTGAATATCATTGTCTGACAGAGAATACACATGGAAACAAATCAGGTTACGTACGAACAATGGCAGGGATTGCGAGAATGGATACAGCAAGATAGAGGAATAGACGATGGACAGATGTGAGGATGTGCTTGAGTATGTTATAATAAAGGCAACGCCAGACACAATATCTATATAAATCAATCCGCACAGGAATAATACATGGATGGTAGTTTTGTGTGAGTACGGATCCTAACCATGGAATATCGACTCAGAATTGCTTCTGCAGGTTATCCCTGTCTCCCTGGGAAAGCCAGCAGCAGATAATTGCCATCATGAAGGCTGTATTACGTAGCTCAAGTATTAAATAGCAGATGGGACGAAACAGAGAAATGTGTTCTGAAGATGCCAGTTCACACTTGTGATTCGTCTGTTTCAGATTCAGATATTGACCAGGGATGGGATGGAGTCAGACGCAAGAAATGGAGTTTATAATCTGAAAATACGACAGTGACCTGCGAGCACGGAGGTAATAAGGGCAGTGAAACCATGAAACGTGGTTTCCAGCTGAAAATGAGTAGGTCAACACAAAGATCTATGAGGGACACTGCCAGAAGGGAAAAGAGAAAAACTGAATAAAGAAGTTCCCTGATGCAGTTAGTAGTGGTCTCTGGATTGTATATCTGGATTTAGGGACTCAGCAGGAACAATAACAGCTGCAAGGATAGTAGAGTCAATGAAAAGAACAATCTTACAGTGAAACACGGTTTATAGAAGCAATGGTTAAGCAGTGAGACTTACCAGGGACAGAAGCAATAGCCAGGATTGGATAGTAAAAATATTGAATAATATAGATTGCACGTATGATCCGAAGAGGTAATGACCATCGATCATAATATGTAGAAAGAAGCCAAACATCCCAGTGTAATTTCCTGTCCATTCTTGGAGCATTACAGTCGAAGGTGCTGAGATTCTGATCACTCCTTCTCTCTCACTAAAGCTGCTGATCCCTTTTAGCGCTGTCGTTGGTGGTTCCACTCAGACTATGGGATAACATATCGAATGGAGCGACGTTATCATTAAAGGTGGAAACTTTCCACTGGGATAATGCGAATTCCATGGAGACTGACATCAGTGAAAGTTACCGAACAAACAGGTTCAGTTAACCCTTTCCTTATTACTTTTCATATCACAATAAAGGGGAATATTTACTCGGTCTGGATAGAATGGATGAGTGCTGCTTAGGGAAAGACTATAAAACGTTCAATCTTTTTAAAATCTTTCTTCCCAGTATGTGAGAATAGTGCCAGAACACTACACAGTTGTATATGTTGCACCATGATCGCACAGGGAGACAGGGATAATGTAACTGACCAACTGTCTAAGATGATGATGGGAAATTTCCAGAGACCATATCAGGGCTAAAATATTTATTGCCCATTGACATTGTGTAGTGCTGCTATTAGTTTAAATTTACAATTGTGAAATCTTTTCATGACATGAAGACATCATTCAGAGCAACAAGACTGATGCTCAGGAACAGGAGAACGGAGTTCTGTCCCCACAATGCTTGAAACAGAGGAATAGGTGGAAGCCATTCAGCCTCTCGAGTCTGTTATAGAGGGGCAGAAAAAGACAATTCAGTCTCATTGTGCGTGTTACAGAGGGACAGAAGAGAGCCTTTCAACCTCTCAATCGTGTTAGAGAGAGACAGGAGGAGGGCATTCAGTCTTATTGCGCCTGTTCAAGGGGAACGGAGGAGGCCATTTAGCCTGCTGAGCCTGTTACAGAATGGCAGAAGGAGACAATTTACCCCCTCAATCCTGCTGCAGAGGAACAGAAGGAAAACATTCAGCTCTATATCCTGTTACAGATGGACAGAGGGACCATTCAGTCTTTGGATCCATTTACAGAGGGACAGGATGAGGCCATTCAGCCCCATCATGCTTGTTCCAGAGGGACAGGAGGGGATTATTCATTCCCATGGTGCCAGTTACAGAGTGACAGTAGGAAACTATTTAGCCCTATCATGCCTGTTATACGGAGACACAGGGACGTCATTATGCTTCTTGAGACTGATGCAGTGACTATTAGTTTTAATATACTCATGGAGAAGAATATTTCTTATGTAGAGCCTCAAGTTCTAAATTGAATAAGGCCAATTTTGAACGATTGAGGCAACCACTTTGAAAAAGGATTTAGCAGAAGCTGGTTGACAGGTAGAAGGCTGGAAGAACACAGCAAGAGAGGCACTGTTAGGAAGCTCGAATATCACAGCAAGCCAGGCAACTTCAAGGAGTTGGAGAAATCGACATTTCCGGTCTAACTCCTTTTCTGAACTCGAGGTGAGTGTAGGGGGAGGCAGGGTCAAGTGGTGATATGCTGATAGGTGGTGACAAGTAGAGGGCACGACCTGTTTGGTCAATGGGAGGATTGAATCCGGTTGGTTGCAGGGTGCAATGGAAAGGAGAGCGACGGGCTGGTTTCTGAGGAGGCAGAGAACATCTTTAAAGTGCGCATCCTTTGAAGAAACTTTGCAATGGGATGAACTCGGTTAAGGAGAAAAAGAAAACGTGTCTCTCTTGGCCTCTCCCAATTTCACCACATTGCTCATCTAGCTCATTTACCTGCACCTCCTCCCCACTCCTCCACTTTCCCACAGTCCTGAAACGAGATCAATCCGAAAACGTTGAATTCTCCAGCTCATGAAACTGTAAGGCTTGCTTTGCTCTTCCACATTCGGATGGTGGCTGGCTTGCTGTATTCTTCCAGCCTCCTGCCTGTCTATTTTGGATTCCATCATCCGCAGTTTAACTTGTCTCTGGGCGAAGTTAGTGGCAGAAAGTGGGGCACCTTCACAAATAAGATTACAGTGTCTAGTGGCAGTATGTTCCTGTTCATGAGGAGGTCAGGGATGATAGGTATGGGGAAAACTGGTGCCGAGCCGAATTGTGGTTCTGCTCAAGAAAAATAAGGAGTAGCTATAGACAGCAGGAATCAATTGAATCAAGGGCAGTGGTATAATACTCAAGAGAGAAATCAGGATGGAAAATGCAGACATGCCTTATCTTCAGCAAACGGGGTGATGGAGAATCCAATGTGGTACTGCAAATACATGAACGTCAAAAGAGTAACGAAATAGAGAATAATGTTTTGAAGATCAGCAAGGCCACCTATTTGTGCAAACACAGGACATGGGTGAGATGCTAAGTGAATATGTTTCATCAGTATTTACTAGGAAGAAGGATCTGTGAAGTAGTAAACTTGAGGAAATAAACAATGATGTCTTGAAATGTGTAAATATTACAGAAGGGGAGAAACTGGAAGTCTGAAAATTCATAAAGGTAGATAATTCCCTGTGAAGTGATCAAGTGTAGCTAGAATGCTGTGAGAAGCTGAGGAAAGTGACTGTTAGATACCTTGCTAAGATACTTATAGCATGGATTGTCCAGGTCAATTGCTCGAACCCTGAAGGGTGGCGAATGATATGCCTTTATTTAAGAAAGGTGGGAAGGAAAAGCTAGTAAATTATAAAACGCTGAGCCTGACGTCAGTCATAGTAAGTTGTTGTGGGGGAAGGTTTCTCAAGGAGAGGATACACTGTATTTGGATAGGCAAGGACTGATTAGAGATAGTCAACATTGTTTTGAACATGGGAAATCATTTCTCCCCAACTTGATTGCTTGCTTTGAAGAAATGAGGAAGAAAATTGATGTAGGTACAGCAGTAGAGGATAACTGCATGACTTCAGTAAGGCACTCGAACAGGTTCCTTATAGTTAAGAGGTTTAGCAAGATTCGATAATATATATTCCAGGGAAAACTGGGGGTGGGGGGGGGGGGTGGGGGTGGTAATTGGCTGTCAGGAAAGAAATGGTGGTAATGGTGGAGGTATTTATTTTTATTGCAGGCCATTTCACAATAGCGTGCGCAAGGATCCAATGGTCTTTTCCGTTTATATAAATAATTCCAATGTGAATATGGTTCGAATTGCTAGACAGTTTGCAGATAAAGCCAAATTGGTGGTACAGTGGTCAGTGAAACTGGTTAAGGCAGAGTACAGCGGGACCGTGATCAAATGGACTGAATGGCCGAAGAGTGACAGATGGATTTTGTTTTAGTCAAACGGGAAGTGTAGCATTTTTGTAAGTCAAATCAGGGCAGCACTTTTTGGTAGGATCCTGGGAAGTAGTGCCAAAGACAGTCCCGTCAATAGAAGTTCTGCGATGAGGAAACTGTCCATTCGGCCCATCTATTGCACACTGACCCTCCAAATAGCATCCCGTAAGGCACAACCTTACTTTACTCTGGTAAATCTATATTTACCACACATAATCCACCTAACCGGCGCATCCCTGAATAATGCGGGTTAATTTAGAAAGGCCACTGCACCTAACGTGTGCATCGTTGGACAGTGGGAAGAAAACCAACCAACGGGAAGAAACCCATGCAGACACAGGAAGAGTGTGCAAGACCCACACAGCCAGTCACCGAAGGGTGGGATCTAAACTGCGACATTGTTGCTGTGAACCAGCAGTGTTAATGATCGAGCCACAGTGCCACCCCTGTGATTAGCTCAGAGTGACTGCATTATCCCACTTTCTCGGGAACCCTCACGTGTTCAAATGATGTCGAATCCCAGTTAAACACCTCCGACATGCCCTCCTCTTCTCTTACACGAGGTTTCATACCACCCTTCACAAAATCTGATGGGCAGTACCTTAGTCTGTAACTGACTCATTGCCTGAACTTCTGCCCTAAACTCGTCCCCTCCTGCCCAAATCAAGTAATTAATTAATATTGCAGCACGCAATATAATTGCTTATATAAAACAAAACAAATAACCTCACTGGAGGTTTGAAAAGTGGTTCCACTGTTTAAGAAGGGTGGTAAGGACAAGCCAGGGAACCTGACCTCGGTGGTGGACACGTTGTTGGGGGGAATTCTGAGGGACGGGATGTACATGTATTTGGAAAGGCAAGGACGTATTCGGGTTAGTGCGTGGGAAATCATGCCTCACAAACTTGATTGAGTTTTTTTTATGAAATAACAAAGAAGACTGATGAGGGCAGAGCAGTTGATGTGATCTATATGGATTTCAGTAAGGCGTTCGAAATGGGAGACTGATTAGAAAGGTTTGATCTCATGGAATGCCGGGAGAACTAGCCATTTGGATACAGCACTATCTCAAAAGTAGAAGACACAGGGTGGTGGTGGAGGGTTGTTTTTCAGACTGCAGGCCTGTGACCAGTGGAGGACCACAAGGATCGGTGCTGGGCCCTCTACTTTTTGTCATTTACATAAATGATTTGGATGCGAGCATAAGAGGTATAGTTAGTAAGTTTGCAGATGACACCAAAATTGGAGGTGTAGTGGACAGCGAAGAGGGTTACCTCACATTACAACAAGATCTTGACGAGATGGGCCAATGGGCTGAGCAGTGGCAGATGGAGTTTAGCTAGCAAGAACAAAGAAAACAACTATTACAGGCCTTTGTAAAGGGACCCTCTTCACTTGACAAAAAGCCTTATGCAAGGGGTACTTAAGCATAATTCAGTTACTTGTCTTATACTGTTTCATATCATGCTCTCAAGGGCAAAGACAGGGAAAACTCACCTTATTATTCTCTCATTCCTTGGCCTTGGACATAACAGTTCTTCAACATTCGCTGAATTCGACTGTCGCATGGTCAAGTTGAATGTTTACAAAGTTCAAACAAAGACAGTCTGGCTGCAAACCTCATCAAAGTATTATTGGCAAAGCTCAGCACAGCAATTAATTTTAGAAACACATCCGCTTCCAAATTTCACAGTAAATGTTAAATTTGTTAATTTTTCATTACATTTTCCCCCCTTTTGTCCTTTTATGTCAAGAAGGATAACAACAAAAAAAGAGGCAGATTTTTAAAAATGCAGATCCAGTTAACAAAAAATCGGTGATCTGAGCAGTTGTTTATGTTGTAAGGAGCACTTGAAATGGTCCCAGACATCTCTTCGCCTTCCAGTTTTTTATCCTGACGTTTTTCACCACTATCCAGTCTCAAGGTTAAAATCGTGCAGCTTCCCTTCTGCTGGTTGGGGTAGTTTTGCTTTCACTTAATTTTATATTTGAGACAAAATTGCAGAGAGATTTCGATAGTGACACAACATCTCATCCTCACAGCGGCTCGTTACCTGTCTTACCTTAGTTCTTGGGCCAATTCATCTCCACGCTTCAGGCTCACTGCCTTTATTCCTGATGAAGGGCTTTTGCCCGAAACGACGATTTCGATGCTCCTTGGATGATGCCTGAACTGCTTTGCTCTTCCAGCACCACTAATCCAGAACATGGTTTCGGCGGCCTACCAAACAAAATCTCAAACGGGCTAACGTTAGCTCTTCCTCTCCTCCTAAATCTCATATACGCCAGCACCATTTCAAGTTCCTTTGTTCATGCCACCCCTAGTTCCTCACAACATTTTGTGAGTTTTTTTTAGCTTAGCAATTTTTCCTTTATATTGCCCCATCTCTCCCTGGATTGTAGGCATAGTGTTTTCTAATGTTTATTTCCAAATATTCACTGATTTGCTGTAGGGCATTATTGATAAATGGTGTCCCATTATCGCTACTAAGCCTTTCAGGATTATCCCATCTCCCGATTATTTAAGTTAGCAAAGCCTTGGCGTCTGCATTGGCATCCCATGTAAACGTGGGGAATGCTTCCACCGATTTGGAAAACATATCAAATATTATCAGACAATTGTTTTCCCTTTGCTGTGTGTTAGTTCAATAGAGTCCATCTGTAAATGTTCAAAGGGCTTTGGGGTTGGGGGTGTGCTGTCTGACTTATCTGCGTTCCTCAGCTCACATTACTAGTAGCACAGACAGCACATCGTACACAATACTTCTGCGAGTAAAGAGTAAATCTCTCAGTTAACCGATATGCCGAAATACTGTCATACATCCCCTCTTTTTATACATGGTCCTTAACGTTTGTGTGTATGGCATAGAATGGAAATAATGATCGAGGTCGACATGGTTTGCCATTGGGGTCACACCATACCTCTTCCCTCACACTGCATCCTGCTTTCGTCAACTCTCGTTTTTCTCCAGGCCTGAACTGTGACATTAAGTCCTGTACGTCCGCTATTGGGGTACAAAGTTTTGTCATACATTTGTCAATGCGATCATTTGGCGGCTGCTGGACTGTCGTTCTTGCTGCTGAGTCTGCCTTTGCATTGCCTTGAGAAATGGAAACTTTTTTTTTGTGTGTGGGCTTCGCATTTACACATAGACATTGATTCGGACAATAGAGCCGTTTCCAGGAGGTCATAAATCAGACCACGATGTGTGATGGGCTTTCCGGTGGAGGTTTAGAAACCCCTGTGTTTCCACAGGGTTCCAAAATCATGAACAACCCCGAATGCGTATCTGCGATTGGTGTGAATATTCACTATCTTTCCCTAAGCCAATTTACACGCCTCTGTCAAGGTAACCAGGTCCGCTGTTTGTACTGACAGAAGAGAAGGGAGTGATCCCGCTTTGACAACCTCATGAGTAGTCATTACAGCATATTCAACACATTCCTTGTCTGTCTCCTTGTTTCTGAATGTTGAACCTTCCAAAACAAATCCTCCATAATCGGATTCTGAAGTGGTGAATCCTGCAACTCTGGTCTGGGCCTGCCAATGTCATTAGTTACAGCGACAAAATAATGTGCGTCTCCTTCCGAGGGGAGAAGGCTTTAGATTTTTAATTACATTACAGTGTGGAAACAGGCCCTTCGGCCCAACAAGTCCACACCGACCCGCCGAAGCGCAACCCACCCATACCCCTACATTTACCCCTTACCTAACAATATGGGCAATTTAGTAAGGCCAATTCACCTGACCTGCACATCTTTGGACTGTGGGAGGAAACCGGAGCACCCGGAGGAAACCCACGCAGACACGGGGAGAATGTGCAAACTCCACACAGTCAGTCGCCTGAGTCGGGAATTGAACCCGGGTCTTCTGGCGCTGCGAGGCAGCAGTGCTAACTACTGGGCCACCGTGCCGCCCACTAAAAGCGACACGCCGGAGCAGGCTAGCAGGATTATGGACGTTACATCGCTTTATTGTCATGTTAGGCATCTCAAATAACAGCGTATTGTATCTCAGCTAACCTGCTGCCGACATGTGTGCTATATTTTGCTTGGGAACCAGTATGGATACTGTAGAAGCGCTGATCAGGGGGTTAAAACAAGAGTCTCCAGATTCCTGCGTAGACCCTCATTATATATGGTGGGGGACTCACATTAATCTTGACAAAGTCTCGTGAAGGTATATGATTTCCCTTTGAATGAAAAAGAAAACAAACCAGAATTGACTATCTGCGTGTACCGGTACATTAAAGAAGGCATTTGCTAAGTTCACAACAGAGAACCATTTACTCTCCGGTTGAAATTGAGCTAATATAGTATAGGAGTTCGGAACATTTGGGGCGCGCGGGACAACTGCGCTATTGACTGCCTGAAGGTCTTGACCAAAGCCGCATTCCACCCGCTCACCTGGCATGTTTGCTTTTCTGACCAGAAAAATGGGTGTGCTCGTCGATGAGTTCTCACAGGGGATTCAAAAACTGAAGTAATTCCTCCGATAGTTTCGGGTTTTAGCAGGTATTGTGCTTTGCAAGGACTTGGTAAATCTCTCACGTAGTATGACTCCTGCTGCACCCATTGAGTTCAGAAAGCTTCCACTCATCTTTGTTGGTGTTAACTCTCAGAACTGGTTTGATTTAAGGATTGAATATGTTACCCCTGTATCTAGCAAAAAGGTAACTGATGTACCTTCCACATATAGCACCGAGATAGGCATTGACTTACACGCATCTTTGTTATTTTGGACAGACTGTCCACACTTCGCAATCTCAGCGCTCAATATAGATGTGGAAAATGTCTCAGTGCTCGTAAAGTTAGTAGAAGAGATTAGAATAAGCGAATCTTCGTTGCCAAGCATAAAGGAAAGAGGCTTACCTGTTCCTTCCGGGCTGCCCACTTTCACCTCATCCTACCACTCTCAGTCAACTTGCTGCCCATCCTCCAAGGCCAATTGAGGCTGCCTGTCTCGCGCAATTGTCCATTCCTCCACAAACAAAGCACCCGCCAGATCTACCTCTTCTAGTGCCTCTTCCGTGACTTCTTCCTACACCTCTTCTGCTCGCAGGTCTTTTGCTCTGGCATGGACGTGTACGGTTGGCCAATTATACTTGATTTTCGAGACATTGGCGCCCAGTTTTCGTCCCAGAAGACGTCACATCTCTTGTGACGTGAGAAGGAACACTGTACAGATCGTTGCCACTTCTTTGGCGAACTTATTATCTCCAACGTCACGTGGGTCAGACAAAAACACATTGGCAGTTTCCAAATCCTTCATGGCCAACTACCTGGTAAGATGATCGAACGCCAGACTCCTCACTGTCTGACTCATCGTCCGTCTTGAGGAGATCGTGAATAGGCCCTGGATGCCTTTCCGCCTTGGATTGGCCGTTGTCATTTTGGGCTTCGTAATTCCGTTGGTTGCGCATACGATTTGCCATGAGTGATCCAGCAGACCCTGAGGCGGCAGCCGCTAACTTGGAACCTTCGCCAAGTTGGTCTCGGAGAGGGGCTGTAGGTCTCGGAAGGCAGTCATCAAGGTTTAGGTTGTTTTCCACACGCGTATGCGTGTGCACTAGTGCTTGTACAGGTATTTGACCTACATTTTACGTGAGATTTCCTTTCCCTGATATCTGCCTCAGCCTTTCACGTGTTATAAGTACTCCAATTCACAGGTTCTATTTTTCCCTTTTGTTTCTCCTTCTCTCTCTCCTCCAACCTCGACCTCAATACTTCCAACTGCCTTTTACTAAAACCTCCTTCTGGAAACCCACATTCCTTGATCTACAATTCTAACTGCTTTACAGACTCTGGGCCACAATTATTTAACATGTACTGTATTTTGGTTGGCCGTTCTAATTCCTTGTTGGACCCACTTCTGTTTTTTTTTGCCAGAGCCCACTTTCAGTGTTAGTGGAAAAGTGTTCAGCTCTCTCTCTCTTTCTGGCGGTACCATTATCTTTTTCCCTTTGACTTGATTATATCTCCGTATGTTCTATCTCACATTGGGTGCGTCCGACTCAATGCCTTGGTTTTCGTAAATGAAGAAATCGCGTACCTGGTACTTCTTTGGCGAGTCCAACTCAGTTGTGTTTTCAAAGGGACCCTCTGCATTTGACAAAATGCCTTATGGAAGGAGTAGTTGAGCATAATTAGGATACTTGTCTTATACTGTTTCTTATCACTCTTTCAAGGGCAAAGACTGGGAAAACTCGAGTTCTTCTCTCATCCCCTGGTCTTGGTCTAAACGGTCCTTCAACTTTTGCTGAATTCGACTTTTGCAAGGTCAAGTTGAATGTTGACAAAGTTCAAACAGAGACAGTCTGGCTGCAAACATCATCAAAGTATCGTTTACAAAGCATTAATTTTTAGAAATGATTCTCTTTCAAATTTCACAATAAATGTAAAAAAATGTTAATTTTCCATTTCACCCTTCTACCAGGGTCAGCGATTCAATAAGGTCATGGTAGTGTTTTCATTGATGCAACTTCACTTACCCGCCCGCTCACCAGAAGCGTAATTCATTTCATGGTCGAAAGTCTATATTTTTGTGAAAAAAACATTCAGCGACGTCGCCTTAACCCCTTTATTCAGCAGAGAATTCTACACATTCAGGGGAAGATTTTCATCCTCAACTCAGTTGTAAATCTGTTTCCCCTCATTTTGAAGCTCTTCCACTTAGTTCTAGTTTCACCCGCCACTTGAAACAACCTCCCCGCATTCAACTTATCTATCCCCTTCAAATTTTATGTTTCTGTAAGACAATTATTGTGCTTAACTCTAATGAGAATAATTCCAGTCTCCTAAATCTCCCCTCATTATTAAACCCTATCAACTCTAGAATCAACTTAGTGAAACTCTTCTGTACGCATTACAGTGCTGGTATATTCAGTCTCATGTAAAGAAACCAAAATTGTACACATTACTCTAAATGTGGTATTACCCGCACCGTGTGCAGCTGCAACATAAATTCTAGTTTCTAAACTGCATCCCTTAAGCAATTATGGATAATATTCTATTTGCCTTCTTAATTCCCACAAAACCAACCTTTTTTTGAGTCCTGCACAAGGACACTGAGCTCCCTCTGCACATCAGCATGCAGCAATGTTTCACTATTTTAAAAACTGTGCTTTTGACAGTTAGGCCAAACAAAAATGGATGACCTTGCATGTACCAACATTGTACTCCGTCTGCCACACCTTTGCCCATTCAATGAAGCTATCTTTGTCTCTCTGCAGACGTTTAGTGCCCTCTGCACATTTTGCACTAACACTCATTGTCTGTCATCTGCAAACTTCGTCACTCTCGAAATCTTGTCTGTAATTCCTTGACATTTGATGTAGGGTGCGACTTTACAATCAAACAGATGTCGTCCTTTTATTGGGAGAGCTACCCCAAGTCAAACCTTCAGTTTTGTAGAACATACCTAAATATACAATATGCTGGACGCTCATTTGCCAATAGTGGTAACACTGTCATCATGTCTCTCTGATTATCATATCCATTCCTCAATCTTTAGTCAGAATATAAAACCCACTGAGATAGAGTGCCTTTCAATCAACTTTTTTACGCTTTATTTCTTGATCTATTGTTGCCTGTATTCCTCACATTGACCCGGTCAGAAAACCGTCTGATACCTGATTCTCACAGAATCAGACATGATGGGACATATTTCATAAAACCCAATCCCAATCCTGGGATATACCCTATCTTACCGGAAGGACAGACCCACCAGAAGTGGGGATACCGTATAATACAATCAGGAAAGGGGTTACCCTGCAATTCCACAACATTAATTCCAGAAACAAGGAATTCCCATGGCAACACGTCAAATATAGTCAAGGAAATCGCCTGATGATGGACATCAACTGCACTCCACATCCACCCACAGTGATAACTCAGTTCCCCTCGATGCGGAAAAGAAACCATCGGCAGCACCGAAAGTGACAAGCTCACAGAACGTACTCTGGCTGTGGCACTTCAATGTCCATCACCAACATTGTCTCCACATGCTCTTCACTGACTGAGCATGGAGAGGCCGCAAATACACGGCAGCCATACTATGGGAAGTGATGGAGGAACCGACAAAAGAGAAACATTCTCACCACACTCCTTGTCACGGATGGATGTGTCCTTGAGTGTATCTGAAGGAGGAGCCAATACATAGTCCTTGTGGAGGACAAGTCTCGGCCATTATCATTCATTTCTCCGTGGAGACCAGAAGACGATGGGAATATCTGACTATTTCTGAATGAAGAGGCCATGGATCCTGACAGGAGAGCGGGTATAATGTACTGTGCATGCTTCCGCTGCAAAACTAATGAAGTGAGAGATGGAGGGTCCAATCACAAGAATGAGAACTAAAGGCATTGCCAGATAAGCTGAAATAGTTAGTTTTGGCACATTCATAATTCACCACAGACAATCAGCCCAGAAACCATTAATCCAGAGGAGAGACATGTTCAACCCAGAGTGGAACACTGTGCAGATTCACCCATTGCGCTGGTCAATAAAATCCGCAAACCGTCCAGACTGAAGCACTGCACAGATCATATCGCAGCATTTATCTTTAAACACGAACGACACATCTGCCGAGTATGGGAAGCTGGGACAGAGCCAAAAAACGAGAGATGCTTGTATCCAAAGTAGTCAGGCAGGAAGCTGGAAGAACACAGCAAGGCAGGCAGCATCAGGAGGTAGGGAAGTCAACGTTTCAGGTTTAACCCTTCTGCAGAAGCCCTGAAGTAGTGTTACACTTGAAACATCGATTTCTTCACTGCCTGATGTTGCCTGGTCTGCTGTGTTGTTCCACACTCCTGCCTGTTCAGCTTGGGAAGCTGTGCATTGATTAATAAACACAGACTGGGTATCTGTGCAGCACTGGGATCTATGCATACCACAGTATCATTTTAATCAATAAAACTGGCCAAGATTTCCGTCCAGCAATCAGAGATATACAGAAAAGAGCAGTGCATTGATCAATAAAACTGGACTAGATATATGTCCAGCACTCGGTGCTGTGCAGACAACAATGCATTGATCTGTAAACCCGGACGAGATGTCTGTCCAGCACTCGGAGCTGTCCAGAACACAGCAGGCCAGTGATTTATAAACCTGAAATAAATATCCATCCAGCATAAGAAACTGCATAGACCACACCATTGCATTATCTATAAAAATCAAACACATAGTCTGAGCAGCACAGTCAATTGTACAGTGATCACCGATTAATTAATTTTTTAAACCAGGAACAGTTCCCCTTCCAGCATGTAGAGCTTTGCATGCCACCCTAGTGGAATATTCAGTAACACTCTGTTACATCGCTGCCCAGCGTGAGGATATTTGCAGCTATTGCTGGAAGTAATAGAATGTGAAGGCGCCATCCTGTTGGAACTCCATGTCTTCATTGTACCATGACAATGGATGCCGCGGCTTTGAAAATCACTGCCAGAGAGAGATTGCGGGGAAACCAGTTTAAATAAAATCAAATGGAAGGGGTTTACAAAATAGACAGAATGGAGGAGATGGAGAGACAGTATTACAGACCGATGTGTTCACAGGTTTAAGAATACTGAAATGTAGTCATTTTGAGCATGAGGCAGTATTCCCAGGAAAAATGGGAGAACGAGATTTTCGTGTGAGGACAGACGATGGAGAGTGTTGAATGAGTATTTTTTTTGCAGCTTTGTAACTGGGAGAGATTTCAGCACAGTCTGCGACTCATTGGACTGATTCTAAGAATAATTTGTCTCAATAGCAATTTCACTGAGTGTGACAGCGATTATCTGCACGAGGCCGACCTACTTTACTGATGTTACCTTATCGAACTCACCTCATTAACTACCTACCCAACCCCATGGTATCCCTCTCATTCAATGCCACCCGTTATGGTTGGAGATACTCACTATTGCCCAGCTATCACTGGATATTCGGCCTCTTTGAAAGGCCAATGGACACACCGCGAGCATGGCAGATAAGGGGCAATTACACCACGATTTGTTGACAGGGGCACGTAGGTCCTGGCGGATGGACGAGTACTGAGGAGCAGCATTCTCTTCCTGGAGTAGGCCACACTATCAGAACCACAGACCAGGGTGTGAGCTCATCATCCAGCTCAATGCAGTATCTGTTCTGAAGAAATGTCCAGTAGTACGGACAACCATTAAGATCCTCATCGCATTCTCTCTGCTCCCTCACACTCACTGTATATCTGTTATAGCACCTATTCCCGATCAAGGCACATGTTCCACCACTCTTTCTACTGCATGCAGCACCTTCACTTCCGCTCTCTCTCTCTTTAATTCCCTCTCTCAAGCCACCCCTCCATTATGCAAGGCTCCAGTGGCAGATGAAGAAGGCTGTGTCAAACACCAGGTGCTCACAGCACCATCCAGACTGATTTCTGACCGATGCACTGATTGAAAATACTTTCAACTCTTGTGACTGTGCCTGCTTTCACAATTTGCTCGGCAAGTTTATTCCACACACAAGCCATCTTCTGTCGAAAATAATTACCCCATATGAATTATGTTGACCTTTGTTTTCTCATATAAAAATACCCTACCACCGGGTACAAAGCTCGAGGTACAAACCCTACAGAAGTGTTTCATAATACGTGCAAACAAAATGATTTAAATTGTGTTAGATTTGTGACCCGATGAAGAAGGAAGAGGTGTCAGTGTTGACTTTCAGAATTTATGTCAGGGATGACTGTAAGCACAGCCATTCATGTTGATTGGAAACACATTTGTAACTGGGAGAGAAGTCTATAGCAGCAGATGTCTATAGATCATAAAGAGTATGGACAGAGAGAATAGTTAGATTTTTTCCCTGAGTGTAGGGGAATTTCAAACTACTGGGCATTGATTGAAGGGGAGAAGGGAAGATGAGGCGAAAAGGGCACCTTTTCACGCAGAGTGTGGTGCGTACATGGAATGAGCTACAAGAGGAAGTGTGGAGGTTGGTTCATTGACAACATTTAAAAGGCATCTGGATGCTGTCAGATCTGCCGAGCGTATCCAGCAATACCTGTATTTGTTAAAAAAATTAGATGCATTCATTTTAATACAGGTGTTCTAAGACATTAAACGTTTAATTGTTAAGTGACGCATGTACATATAAAGGCATTTTCAACTCAAATGGGTCGTTTTGCTGCTAACAATATGGCTGTGTGTATGAAAGCAGCAATGATGCAACTACATGGAACAGGGAAAGTGAAGGAGGCACAATTCGGACAATGTACAACGAGAATGCAAATGGTGCAGTTTGGAGCGACATTACTGTGTGATTCAACTCAGAGAGGAAGAAGATGTGATCTCCTCGCGAAGGAACGGCCTGTTGCATTCTCTCTCTCTTCATTGTTCCTCATCACAGCAATATGTGCAAGCTGAGAAGAAAAACGCATCAGTCATCTTCACCACTCGTGGAGGATTACTGACCAGAATTTCTTGGAAGTAACTCACTGCCTAAAAGCACAGGGAATTTTGTAAAATATTATAGTTCCAGAAAGAAATCCCATTGTTAGTAGCTTCTGTGAGAAAAAACAACTTAGACAATCTTTCAAAATTTCATTTTGCCATGAATTACACTTGCATTCGGGCAAAGTATTTTCAATTTAAATTGCCGATATTTAGCTGTTTGGTTTGTCATGGTGTGTGTGTGTGTGTGTGTGTGTGTGTGTGTGTGTGTGTGTGTGTGTGTGTGTGTGTGTGTGTGTGTGTGTGTGTGTGTGTGTGTGTGTGTGTGTGTGTGTGTGTGTGTGTGTGTGTGTGTGTGTGTGTGTGTGTGTGTGTGTGTGTGTGTGTGTATAGAAAGAGAAATATCGATTACATATTTACAATGTCTAAACAGTTTGTCATTCATCTTTCCATCATAATCTGAGGAACTTTGCTTTGGATTGTAAACGTGTTATTTTAGCAGTGGGGAAATAGTACTAGAAATACAACAGTGACCCAAAAAGCCACGGAACAACATGTCAGTGATGGGTAAGTTGTTGGAGCAAATCCTGATGAATAGGATTTCGATCCATTTTGGAAAATCACGGACAGATTAGAAATAGTCGACATGGCTTTGTACGTGGGAAATAACGTCTCATTTATTAGTTTGTGTTTTTGAAGTGGCGAAAAAGAAAATTAATGAAAGGGTTTTGGCTGACGTTGTCAATATGGACTTCAGCAAGATGTTCATCGCATTCTAATTTATAGACAGATGGTAAAGTTATGTCACATGGCCTACAGAGGAAGCTACTCAGTTGGATTCACAATTGGCTTGAAGGAAGAGGGCTATTTTTCAGACTGAAAGCCTGTGACCATCAGACTGCTGCAAGAATCAGAACTGATTTCACTGCATTTCATGATTATTGTAAAGGATTTGGATGTGAACATCTGAGGCATAATTAGCACATTTACAGATGACATTATAAAGGTGGTGTAATGGATTTTTCAGAGTACAACGTGACTACAATTACATGGGATGAAAAGGCAACAAATGACAGATGAAGTTTAATTTAGATAAATTTGAGGTTTTGTATTTTGGAAAAGCCAATCAGGGATGGAATTATACACTCAATGTAAGGCCCTGAGACTATGGGTTGCAACTGCACAGTTCCTTGAATGTGGAGTGGCATGTAGAGAGAGTGGTGCAGAACACGTTTGACAAATTTACCTTAATCTGTCAGTGCATTGAGTAGAGGAGTTGTAGTGGCATGTTGCATCGGCACAGGAGGTTGGTGAGGCCACGTTAAGAATGGTGCATACTATTCGATTGGCTGCAGAATTACACGATGTTCCAGGACTGGACGGTTTGAGATGTAGGGAGAGGCTGAATGGGTTGAGGTGTTTTCCGCTGGAGTGTCAGAGGCTGAGGGATGACATTATGGAGCTTTATAAAATCATCACGGCATGGATACTCGGAATCGCCATTGTCTGTTTCCCAGGATAGGCGAGTTCAAAACAATTGGGCTGAGGGTGAAGTCAAGAGGGAAATGATTTAGAAGGGAACTTAGTGTCAAATGTTTCACGCAGAGAGTAGCGTGAGGGAAGAAAATGCTGACACAAGAAGTGGTGGCGGGAGGTACAATCGCACATTTTAGAAGTGTCTGAAATAGGAGGGATATTGGCCAAATGTTAGCAAATAGGACGAGATCAGATTTGGATATCTGGTCGGACTGGACAGATTGGAAGAATGACTCTGTTTTCATCCAGTATGACTCTCTGCATCGAAAGAGGGATGAGGAGAAAGTCTGAAAGGTGTTTTGGAGAGAGAACTGTCTTAATTCGAAGCTTACCGTGCCCCTCTATTCACAATGATTCAAAAGTGTGTTGTTGAATATATGACAGGCAGTGAATCATGGATAATGGGATACAGAGACGAAAGTGGGGCTGAGACACAACCTCATCATCCACGATCTCAGTGCCGGGTGAATAAGGTTCTAAGTGTCTAATGACCCTCTCCTGCTCCCAGTTCCATGTTCCTATGTTGCATTCAGCCCCCCAAAGCTGCTGGACAGGAGCAATCAGATAGGCCACTTACTGCTATAACCTGGTGCACAGAAACAGAGGAGACCATGCAGCCCTTCAAGACTGTTACACACGGTTTGAGGTTTTTTGAGAAATGTAATTGGAAAATCCAGGCTGCTTATGAAACAAGCGCCTCCCCCACCCACCCCCCAAATCTCTTGACAGAGCTTCCCTTTTCTGCACCTTATGCTCCATTTGATGCACTGTGAATACAGCGCCGATACCTCATCCTGAGAAGGCTCACAACATCATCTGATTTCCCTGACTGCAACGTTCCATAATAGACATTCCAGGAAAATGCCAGCCACTAAATTTCCAATAACAGAATGTCAGAACATCGGAAACAGGAGAACCCCATTCACCACGCACCCCCCACCCCCAAACTCAAGCATGACTTCCACTTCACTAAGATAATGGCTAATCTGCTCTCCGTCATAATCCTTTTAAATGTCCAATCCTTCAGAGTGCTTGGCTCTCTGACAGATCAATATCTATCTACCGTCTCTTTCGATACTTTCAGTGTTCTAGATCGGCTCATACTCTGGAAAAGAGAAAACCTGACATTCAAAGCCCTCTGTTGGAAGAAAGAATTTCCTGTTCCTCAACATGACCTGTTAAGATGAAAAATTGATGTAGACACAAGGGTTCGGGGAAGATTTACTGGCCCGGATTGACTGTGTGGTTGACATCAAAGAGCTTACCAACACTGGAAATAATGGGAATCAGAGTAAATTCTCCAGTGTATGGAGTCAGTCATAGCACAAAGGAAGATGTTTGTGTTTCCTGAATGTTAATCATCTCTTTCCTGGGTCATTTCAGTGTGAGATCATCAGGGTAGTTTCGTTGGCACAAGCATCTTCAGCTGCTAAGTGGGGATGTTCACTGAGTATTCCACAATATTCAGAATATTTTGTCCGCCCTCAACTCCCTGACCTGTCTGTGTTCATGTGCAGCTAGACACGGAAAAACAGTCAGGCTTGCACGATTTAAATGTCGGTAGCATTACTGTGACAGTAACAGTACTGTCTGACACTGCACTTTGCAAGAGTAAAATGAAGAGTTCATTCAGCACATCACGCTGGTTTCACAGTAATATGAGTAAGTCATTCTGGCCATTGACAAATTGCAGAAGAACATGATAGCCCATTCAATCTTTCAAACCTATTCTATTATTCAGGATGAGATGCAGTCTAGAGTTATGGACCGCACGAGAGCCCTCGAAAGTATTTGAAGACAGTATCCGAGACTGTAGTGTCTTATGTTATAGGAAATGTAAAGTATCTGTCCCAGATGCAATGTGACTGGTCAAACTACTCGGAGTGAAACAAAAGAAGTTCCTTCAACGCTGCAGATGAAATTAAAACAAAGAAAGATGAATTTTAAAGAATGTAATTCTATTGGACACGAACAGAATAATAGATTCAGGAACTATTGCTAATTAACTGTTCCAATATGAGAACATCCCCAAAACACACCCTTTGGCAGAAAGGAAAATTCACAGAGGGAGATTGTCACAAACATTTCTCCAATCCAGAAAGAAAAAAAACAGCATCAAGAGAAATTTCAGAGAGAGTAGCAGCCAGGAGATATTCACGAAAGCTTTGAATTCTGTTGAGACCCCATTAGTTTGTGATGTTACTGAGAAACCAAAACATAACAATCCTCATCTGTGAGAGCTGAACACACCCATTCAGGCTGTGTTAAAATAAACCTAAGACGACCCATGCTGTTAATGCAAGTGAAGTTAACTTACCTGCTGGGTAACGACCGTTTAATCTCTCTTAAATGGACCCAGGATAAATTAAACTCTTGAAGTAGCAACATTTTCAAAGTAGCCAGCACATCCAGCTGTTATACTGGAACGAGTGGTAACACAATGAGGCCCTTGATCGTGTCCAATCGGACGAGGAAGAAGCCATTGACTCCCTTAAGTCACTCACACAGGAATAGGAGGAGGTCATTCAGCCCATCAAGTCACTTCCATAAGCACAGAACGAGGTAATTGATGCTGATTCCTGTTGAATGGTTTACGCCCGAATTGTCAATTCTCTTGCTCTTTGGATGCTGCCTGACCTACTGGACCTTTCCAGCACCACACTCACTACTCTGATCTCAAGCATCTGCAGTCCTCACTTTCGTCTAACTGTTGCTCTAACATGATAAACAAGTGGAGCAGATGCTGACGCACAGTGTTCCTCGTGGCTAACTTGCTCATGGTACACACGTGGGACTTTAATGTGGTTTTCCAGCTTTGAGGGAGGAAGTAAAATGTTTTCTGTGAAGTCTCCAGA
This sequence comes from Chiloscyllium plagiosum, assembly GCF_037043375.1. Classification (NCBI taxonomy): domain Eukaryota; kingdom Metazoa; phylum Chordata; class Chondrichthyes; order Orectolobiformes; family Hemiscylliidae; genus Chiloscyllium; species Chiloscyllium plagiosum. Next base: position 96,676,738 of record NW_028270156.1, on the reverse strand, counting down.
AGTCATCTTCCATCTCTGAGAAGACAAACTGCAGTTCGCTGCAGAGGTCAGAAGCTGGTGGGAATAGCTACCAGTTTCCGAAGTAAGGCACTTTGGCCGCTACATGGCATTCAGTACAAATTCATAAGTCAACAGCACATTAATGAGGGGAGAGTTAATTCAGGCAGATCAGCTATTAAGAAAGCCGTGTTAGACTGATGAATGAACTATCTCAGTTCAAATAATGCCAATGTTATTCATGTTGATCTTGTCGAGTGCGTGTCCTGTGCATTGTAACGTACATACTTTATGCTGTCCAAGTCTATTTTCAACCTATTATCTGTCTGTCCATGCTTACAATGATCTGCTTCTACTGCTCACAAATAAAGCATTTTTTCCTTGTACTGAGATACACCTGATAATTAATAAAACCATTCAATCCTGGGTAAACTCTGCACTTTCTCACCTTTTCCATGTCTCTTTTGCAAATAGATCACTGCCAGTCCTCAAGGATCACTGCAACCATTATTTTTCTCTCAGAGCTCTACAGATTAAATACTCTGCTTCTTCAATCTCTCCTCATGGTACGATCTTCTGTTTCTCTGGTAAGGGGCTCATTCCTTACAGAGTAGAAGAAAACTGTAGAGAGTGCCTCAAATATTCCCTCAGCGAGGCTGTACGACTGCAGGAAGGTGGCTTTATTCATATACTTGAATCGTTTTACAATGTAGGACAGCATGCCATTCACTGCACCTGTTGCTTACACAAGGAGTCAGCATAGTTTTGTGAGTGGGAGATCATGCTTCCCAAATTTGGTGGAGTTCTATGGTGAAGTTACCCAGAAGGTTTGATGAGTGCAGAGCGGTAGACATAATCTCTATACATTTCCGTAAGGCCTTTGGTAAGATTCCACATGGTAGACTGTCTGTAAGGTTGCATCGCACGGAATCAAGGGGGAGTTGCCAAATTGCTTTCACAGTTGGCATGTTGGGAGGAAGTAGAGGGTAAATGTGAAAGGATGTTATTCAGACTGGAAGCCTGTGATTAGTGGAGTGCCTCAGAGTTTGATTCTGTGATCATTACTGTCATCTATATCAATGGTTTAGGCATGATTAATAATTTTGTAGATAACACTAAAATAGGTGGTATCGTGGTAAATGACGACATTTAGCTGAAATTGCAGCAGTAACTTGATCAGCTGAGAAAGTTGGCGAAGAAATGTCAAATGCAATTTAATATAGATTTGTGTGAGATCTTGCATTTTGGAAAGTCAATACAAGGTAGGAATTGCACGGTCAATTGTAAGGGTTAAGTGGTGCGGTGGACCAGAGAGACATTGGAGCATTTGGAGTACTCAGATCGGAAAGATATCATTAAATTGGAAAGAGTGCTGAAGAAAGTTGCCTGGACCTAATGGACTCAATTCTCGGGAGAGGTTTAACCAGCTCGGACTTTTCATTCCAGTGTAGGAGAATGAGAGCGGATCTTCTAAAGTTGTATGTGATCACTTCGAGCATGGGTAAGGTGAAATCTCTCAGTCTTTTGCCAAGATTTGTAGAATTGAAACCAGGAGGACATCCGCTTATGGTTAGACGGGAGGAATAAAAGCGGAACCTGAAGGGCATTTTTTTTTAAAACTGAAGCTTGTACACGAATGTGCTGTCAGTGGATATAGTTGAGGGCATGGGGTAAATTAACACTTTTTGAAAAGCATTTGGGCAAATTTATTGATAGGAATGAACGAGAAGGATAAGGGCGAAGTGCAGAGAGATATGGTTAGTGGATGGACATTTAAAAGGCGGAGTTAGAATTCCTCTTTTAATAAAACAAGAGCACTTCTTTCTTCGAGGTTGTTGGTGGAAATCCCTCAATGGACTTCCTCTCTACGTTCCTTCTGGTCAACTTTCAATGTCCAATGTAATGCCCCAAGAACGTTGCCTCTGCCTTCGCTAATCATGTTTTCTTTAATTTTATTGTCAGTTATTCTTCTTATAATCATTAAATGTGTTCTGCCAACTGTAATATGTTACCTTTCAATCACTTGCAAAAGATCACTACATCATGCAAATACATTGTCTAATGTTTATATCTGACCACAATTCTGTTCATGAGTCTTTGAAATGTGGCTGGTGCATTATTCATTGCAAAGATCATCACTTTCAATTGATAAAGCCCATTTGGGTAACAAATGCAGAAACGTGTTTCCCTTTCTCTGATTATGGTATCTTCCAATAACCATGCCGTAAGTCCAACTTAGTCAGATGTGGGGCTTGTGAAACTATATGTATGCCGTCCTCCAAACTTCGTGTTGGATAGCAATCCTATTTTCTCGCAGCGTTGACCTTCCGATAGTCCACACAATTGTTGAATCATGTCAGGTTTGGGAAATAACAGAATCAGTCAACTTCACTCTCTCTGACTCAGTTCAATGATATCTTCATGGAGAACCACATCCACTTCCTCCTGGAACTGTGTGGCTTTGAAAGGATTACACTTGTGTCGTTGTTGTTTTTTTTCACATCAGTATTCCCTAATTCCACCTCATGCATAATCATGTAAGTCCACCCATTATTTTTCCTGGATGTGTCTTCACATTGATGCAATTAAGAATCGTATTCTTTGCTCCTGTAACGGTTAGCTCACTACCCTCTCCCACTCCTCAATAAATTACTACTTATTTAAATATTTTGAGGCACATCGAACTTCATGACATCTGGATTTGCTTCCTGACTCTGCAGGGCCGTACGTAACACCTGTTTCGCCATTTTCCTGTCTCTACTCTAGTAAGGTTTCAAGATATGCACATGACATACTCGATAAACCTTTTAAAAAAATATCCGGTATCTTTGTCAGATAGATTAACTGACACAATTTCTACTTTTTTTTATTTGGAAGGGATCACTAAACCTGGTTTTGAAGAGGTTTGCTACCAATGTTGGCAATACTAATACGTCACCCCAACGGAAAAACGTCAAAGTTTCAGCGTTTTGATTTGCACCTGCTTCATTCTATGATATTCCATCTTCTGGTGCTGTTTTCCTAACTCACCTAAACAATCTAATCTCTCCCTGACCTCACATAAATAATACAAGTGTGAGATCTTTGACTTCGGTCCTGTCAATCGCTGTTTAATTAATTTCAAAGGGTCTCTCACTTCATATCTGAATATTAACTAAAAGGAGAGAATTGAGGAGGCATCTCTAATGGCAGACAATACAAATGTGATACCTTTATCCCAACCATTCAGACAATCTTGACAGTATGCTGTTAATATGGTCTTCAGTGTCTGATGCCAACTTTCAAAGGCTCTCTGGTAAACAGGATGGTAGGCACTTGATCTAAAATGCTGAGTACTTATCTGTGCATGATTCCCTTAAATTCATAATCTTTGTCCGACTGAATCTCTCTGGGCAGCCAATACCATAAGAAGAAAGCTACCAACTCCTGTGCCAATCTTTTTGGCTTAACACTGCCCATTGTTTTCTCTTGGGATATCTGGTAGACACGTCCATTATGGTTAACAAGTACGGGTTCCCAATTTTAGTTTAGAAAGGGGACCTATACAATGAATCATAACCGCCGTGAAATGTACTTTGAATTCAGGAAGTAGCAAAAAGATGATAGTTTTTACTACTACCTGTGGCTTACCTAATATTTGGAATGTATGCCATGCATGGCAAAAACTAACCACAGCCTTGCGCATTCCAGGCCATTAAAAGTGCGTTTGTACCTTAGCAGGAATCTTCCATACACGTAGTCGACATCCTACAGGGGTTCAAGAGCTACCTGTAACACTTCCTGTCAGTATGCTACTGGCAATGCAATCTGGTGTGCTTCTGCTCATTTATCCTCTGCGCTCTGCAGTTTCATTGTAGGATTCTATCATTCAGTTAATACTGCAAGAAAATGCACTCTGCTTCCTTTTCTGCCCCCTCTCTCTCTTTCTGTGTGTGTGTGTGCGTATGTGTGTGTGAACATGAAACAACAACTTTTCAAAAAATCAAGACTTATTTTTCTTAACTACTTACTATCTGACGCCAAATATGTAAAAATACATGCTGCTCTAATAATCCACTTATTAATATTTACATTCACCTAATCTGAACACCACGGAGTCTCTGTCTCCTCCCTTGTCTTCAACCTTCCAGCTGCTTTTCTCCCTGGGTCCACTTCTTTTTAACTGCAAGTACGTTTTACATGAAAAGTTAGCTTTGATAGAGAGTGTTTTGTACTATCCTTGAGACCAAGACTTTCGATGGTCAGATAGTTTCGATGGTCAGAGGCTGTACAAAACTTGCTCCGCTGATTGATGGTATTTGCTCTCCCTCTTATTTTCAAAATACCGGATTTATATTCTCCCTTTGACACATTGAATTCTTATAACTTGATTGGTTTCCAGGTGTGTAAATAATAAAATTCTGCTTCCAATGGCTTCAGGTATCATGGATATGATTAAAAGAAACAACCAAAATTCAGGTATCCATTTGGCAGCTAATTGTTATATCTGGAACAGCCCGACCGTAAGCGAGCAGTTGTGGCTGTACTTTGAATTGAGCAAAACAGTCGACATTGTAACAGGTCAGCATGGACACGTTTGCATACTTAAGACTTAATGACTCATTCACGTCTGCATTTTTTTTGTTGACTCATGATCAAGGACTTGAAGGCACGTTCGAACAACGGCATTTCCCAACCTCGCACCAACTAATCAATACAAAATGAGATCTCTGCTATTTTTTTAATCACCTCCAAATTGACCTGGACCAAACACTGATGCATGTGATAACCCGAGAATAACGGTCTTCAGTCCAGTAACGGGCACTGCTTTCTGTATTGTGTCTGCTACCAAATTTGCAATGCGTTTGTATATCAGCTGTACACATGAACTTCCGGACACCTGTCAATAAAGACGTCAAAACTGTTCTGCAAATTCATTTACACTGCTCCGACTGGGTCTCATTTGTGAACGCCTCAACAAGTACAAATTCCACTGTTTTCGCAATGGTGATTCCATTTCCTGAAGCTCAGCTGACTCTGCCAAGTCATGTCATGATTCCCACCCTCCCTGTCAATTTGTCGCATTCCAAATAACAGATTACAATATTTTCCTCAGCACAGACACCAAGTTGTCCAATATTTAAACTTGATTTATTTTCCATCCCTGTCCAATACTCATATACAAGCTACTAGACTAGGTGGGATTGAGGTTCACAAGGAGGAGGTATCACAAATCCTGAAGCGTGTGAAAATAGATAAATACCTGGGCCGGATGGGACATATCCTAGGATCCTCTGTGAAGCCATTGATGAGATTGCCGAGCCTCTTGAAATGAACTCTAATTCGCAGTTGTCTCCAGGAATTGTGCCAGAAGATTGATGTGTAGCAAATGAGGGTTCATTGTTTAAGAAGGGTAGTCGAGGCAACCCTGGTAATTATAGACCAGTGAGCCTTACTTCAGTTGTTGGTAAAGTGTTGGAAAAAATGATAAGAGATAGGATGTAAAATAATCTAGAAAAGACTTTTTTGATTCGGGATAGTCAGCACGGTTTTGTGAAGTGTAGGTCGTGCGTCACAAACCTTATTGAATTCTTTGCGAAGGTGACCATATATGGAGATGAGAGTAAACCGGTTGATATGGTATATATGGATTTGATCAAGGCGTTCGATAAGGATCCCCACAGTAGGTTATTGTTCAAAATGCGAACGAATGGGATTGTGGGATATATAGCAGTTTCGATCAGTAATCGGCTTGCTGAAAGTGTAGTGGTTGATGGGAAATGTTCATCTTGGAGTCCAGTCACTACTACTGTTTCGCAAGGGTCGGTGTTGTGTCCACTGATGTTCGTCATTTTTATGAACGATCTGGATGAGGGCGTAGAGGGGTGGGTTAGTAAATTTGCAGACGACACAAACGTTGGTGGAGTTGTGGATAGTGACGAAGGATGTTGTAGGTTACAGAGAGACATAGTTAAACTGCAGAGCTGGGCTGAGAGGTGACAGGTGGCAAATGGAGTTTAATGCGGACATGGTGAGGTGATTCATTTTGTTCTGATTAACCAGAATACAAAGTATTGGGTTAATGGTAAGATTCTTGGTATTGTTGATGAGCAGAGATATCTCGTTGTCCATGTACACAGTTCCTTGAAAGTTGGTACCCAGGTTGACAGTGTCGTTAAGAAGGCATACAGTGTTTTAGCTTTTATTAATAGATGGGTCGAGTTCCAGAACCAAGAGGTTATGCTGCAGCTGTACAAAACTCTGGTGTGGCCAACCGCATTACAAGAAGGATGTGGAAGCTTTGGAAAGGATGCGAAGGAGATTTACTCGAAAGTTGCCTGGTATGGAGGGAAGGTCTTATGAGGAAAAGGTGAGTGACATGAGGTTTTCGTTACAATGAAGAAGGTTGAGAGTCGACTTAATAGAGACATATATGATAATCAGTGGATTAGATATGGTGGACAGGGAAACCCTTTTTCAAAGTATGATGATGGCGAGCATGAGGGGGCATAGCTTTAAATTGAGGGGTGATTGATATGGGACAGATGTCAGAGGTAGTTTCTTTACTCAGAGAGTGGTAAGGGTATGGAATGCTTTGCCAGCAACGATAGTAGATTCGCCAACTTTAATTACATTTAAGTAGTCATTGGACAAGCATTACGACGTAAATGGAATAGTATAGGTTAGTTGGGCTTCAGATTGGTATGATAGGTCGGCACAACATCGAAGGCCGAAGGACCTGTACTGCGCTGTAATGTTCCATGTTCTACCCCTTACCAACCTACACTTCAATATTTCTATTAACTTCTCTGTATTAATTTTAATCTCCCACAGTTTCATAATTTCATCAATCACTCTTTCGTGTAAAATTTCTGGAAGGTTTTGTGTATCTTCAAATAAGATTAGATTAGATTACAGTGTGGAAACAGGCCCTTCGGACCAACAAGTCCACACCGACCCGCCGAGGCGTAACCCACCCATACATTTACCCCTTACCTAAGACTACAGGCAATTGAGCATGGCCAATTCACCTGACCTGCACATCTTTGTGACTGTGGGAGGAAACCGGAGCACCCGGAGGAAACCCACGCAGATACAGGAAGAACGTGCAAACTCCACACAGTCAGTTGCCTGAGGCGGGAATTGAACCCGGGTCTCTGGCGCTGTGAGGCAGCAGTGCTAACCACTGTGCCACCGTGCCGTCCTCTGTATAGACACTCCGCTGAGGGTAATATATTGCCCTCAGCGGAGGTGGAGGGGGTGTGTCTTATGCATAGATTGCCTCCATCACTGAGTGCACATGAGAGTTGATTAACTTGATACCAACTCTGCTCGGAAACGTCCAGAATCAACACAGTTCAAAGAAACTGCCACTTCATGGTCACTGAGAGCACAGTGCTCTATCTAAATTTAGGTTACAGTTTATGTTGACAAAGATGACATAAAACTGTGACCACCCCATTTTGGAATCAAACTGAATTTACAATTTACACCTGGCATAGGCCAAGGGTCACACAGGAAAGGGTCACACAGGAATACGTTTGTGATCAAATAAATTTGTATTTAGAATACAGTCTAGTCGAGAAACGCAATCGGAAAGGTGTGGATGACAGTTTATTCAGAAACAACCCTGAGACAGAAATGAAGACTGGGGATAGGTAGCGGTGGCAGTGGACAGGTTTGATGATGGAGGGATCATTGAGGTACAAGTTAGCTTAGGACACAATGCGGTTATCTTGGTTCTGAACACTTTTGTTCCACCCCTGATGATTGTAAGTGATTGGCATGAAAACCATGGAATAGGAATGGAGGTTGTGATTGAAAGTGAATACAGTAGTTTATATATTTGATAAATATAGACAATAAAAATAGTGATGGCGTTCAGAATGGTTTACAGAATTAATAATTAGGCAGAGATAGACTTACCATGAACACCAGCAATCGCGAGGATTGGATAGCAAACTGCCTGAATAATCATCAGGACATATACAATCTGCCATGGTAACCATATCCAAACCTGAGAAAGCCGGTAAAAACCATACAATAACCTACTGTCCATTGTTGGCACAATTCCAGCCTAATGTTCTCAGATTCTGATCCATTGTTGTAACATTCCAGTCTAATGTTCTCAGATTCTGATCCAACGCCCAAACATTCCATTCTAATATTCTTAGATTCCAATCCATTGTTGTAACATTCCAACATAATGTTCTCAGATTCTGATCCATTGCTGAGACATTCCAGTCTATTGTTCTCACATTCTGATCTATTGTCCGAACATTCCAGTGTGGTGTTCACAGATTCTGATCAGTTGTTAGAACACTCTTGTCCAATGTTCTCTGGTTCTGATCTATTCTTGGAACATTCTCATCTAATGTTCCCTGATTGCGCAGATCTCATATGAATATGTACCCTTAAGAGAGCGATTCTGTGGGACATTTGTGTTTGTTGCTGCTCTTTGCTGCTCTTACTGACTAATCTACATGTCCTGTTTTGTATGTCAAAACGTCGGATCGACTCATTGATTTGATGTAATCAAAGCATTAGCATTCAAATTCGATTCGATTTTGGTATCCTGTGGCATAGTTTAAACTGATAAACGAAATGCGAATTTGATTTGTAACATAGTAACTAACCTTCAGCTATTTGCTTCACAGCCAACTATTACAGTTTTAAACTGGTTGGCACATTATGTGCTTGTCCAATTGTTGCCGCCTTTCACTTTCTCTGAAAGGTGCAGGGCACACCACAACACTTTTAATGTAAGAAAAATACCTTGCCTGGGTGGAATGTTGTCATCGCCTGCTATTGATCTTATTCCTCATGTCCAATTACTCTAACAATGTTAGCTGAAAAGGGGAAGGCACAGGACCTGCATACCCTAGATGGAGTGGGAGGGGCATTTGAAGTCTTCAGTCACGCGGCAGTGGGGTGAGTGGGTGAGGGTGTCCCATAGATGTTCTCTGTAACGATCCTCAAGAACGTGTCCTGTCTCCCCGATGGAGAGGAGACCACACCGGATGCAAAGAATGTAAGGAATGATCTTGGTAGAGGTAGAGGTGAATTTCTGATGAATGTGGAAGGATCCCGTGTGGCCATGGATGGAGGTGAGGGAAGCGGTGTGAGCACAGATTTTGCACTTCCTTCAGTGGCAGAGAAATGTGACAGGTTTGAGTTGTGGGCTGGTGGGGGTGGTGGACTTGCTGTGTGAGTCGCCGAAGGTCTTTTCGCAACGCTGATAGGGGTAGGGAGGAAAATATATCATTGGTGGTGGGATCCGTTTGGAGGTTGCGGAGGTGGCAGAGGATGATGCATTGTTAGCGAGGTTTGGTAGAGTGGAAGGTGTGAACTCGTGAGTTCTGTTCTTTGCTGCGTTGTGAGGGGGAGGTTTCAAGGGCTGTGGTGCATGAAGTGGAAGCAATGCAACGGAGGGCATGGTAAACCAAGTGGGAAGGGAAGATGCGAACCTGGAATATTCTGGAGGCTAACTGGATATTCTGAGGTGGAATTGGCCATCCTGGGAATGGATGCAGTAGAGCTGGAGGAATTATGAATAAGGAATGGCGTTTTTACAAGGAGATTAGCAGAGAGGAGATGTTGTCTTGGTAGCTTTGGGAGTCGGTGGGCTTGTAGTATATGCCTATGGATATTCGTTGCCAGAGACGGTGATGGAGAGGTCCAGGAAGGGGGTGGGGGGAGGTGTCCAAGACGGTCCAGGTAAATTTGAGGTCGGGTTCGAATGTCTTGGCAAAGTTGATGAGCTATTCACCCTCCTTGTGGGAGCAAAAGGCAGTACCGATAAGCTCACCGAGATAGCAGAGTAACGGTTGGATGTGGTACCGGTGTAACTGTGGAAGATGAACTGAAGAGAAGAGTTAGGTGGGAAACTTTCGTAAGCTGAGACAATGGGTCGACCGGTCAGGTAAATTTATAAGTCTTCGGTATAAAGTAGAATCGGGCAGTGCGAGAATCATAAACAATAATTTTGGAGGCTGTTGATGGGAAATCCTCAGAGGTAATGAGGTTGTGGATGGTATATGAGTTGATGATTTAGTGATGAACGGTGAGGTCGTGATCAAGGGGACAGTAGGAGGAAGGATGTGAGAGTTGGCGCCAGGCTTCAGCAGTGTCCAGGTCAGTGTGCCAGACTGCTATTGCACTCCCTTGTTTGCCGGTTTGTTGCTGGGGTTGGGGTTGGAGCAGAGGTAGTGGAAGATGGCACGTTGTGTTGGCGAAATGTTGGAGTGGGTGAGGTAGTTTGACACGTTGAGGTGGTCAATATCACAGCAGCAGTTTGAAGTGAAGATGTCAAGAGTGCATAGCAGGCCAGCACGGGATGTACAGGTGGATGTGGTGCGTTGTAGGCGGGCGAAGTGATTGTCGGTGTGTGAGCGGGTGTCTTGGTTAAAACAGAAGGCACGGAGGCAGAGGTGGTGGAAGAAACGTTCAAGTTTTCAGTGTGTGTCGAACTCATTTAGCTGGGATCATAAAGGGATTTATGTGAGGCCTTTACTGAAGACCAAACATTCGTCCTCAGTGAGGGGGAGGCCTGGGGGGATGGTGATGACACAGCAGGGTTGGGGGCTTGGACCTGCAGTTGGGCTGGACTTCGCGATGTGATGGGAGTTTGGAACTGGAGTCAGGCTCATCTCCAACCGATCACCTCCTCTCTCACCTTCATCTACCCTGCGCTTTCTCAGCTACATTCCCCCTCAACCCACTCCTCCGAGTTATCTCTCAGCCCCCAGCCCACAAGTCTCATTCCTGATGAAGTGCTAATGCCTGAAACATCGTTTCGCCTCCTACTCAGATGCTTCCTGACTTGCTCTGCTGTTCCAGCATCTCACTCTGAACTCAGCACCCTTCAGCACCCTGTCCACTCGACTGAACGTTCAAGGAAATGTGAACATACACCTCTCGGTTTCTCATTTCGGGAACACTTCCCAGAATGCTACTATTAACTGTACAAGTCCCGACCTGTTTTCCCGAATCAAAATGCAGCACCTCGCACTTATCCAAACTGCACCTGCTATTCGTTGGCCCATTGGCCTGTGTGATCAAGATAATGTGGAATAACAAAACTGTGGCAGTAATTGATAAATTTCAGGAAGTCTTAACTGGACTGGATAGAATCTTAGCGGTATATATTTTGTATTTGGACTTCCAGATTGCATTCGACAAGTTACCTCACAAAAGGTTAAGTTAAAAGCTTTGAACCAGTCGATTCTGCGAAGGAGAGATATAAAGGTAAAGAGAGAGAAAGTAAATTACATGGTGAAACTAGTGAGGAATATCATCGCTGGACTATAAATCCAGAGACCCAGATAGTGTCATGATGATTTGTTGGCGTATGTTGGAATTTGGGCTCAATTAAAAACTAAAATCTGGAATTCAAAGCCTAATGGTGACAACTACACCATTGTGGATTGACGACTTAAAAGAAGCCATCTGGTTCACCGATGTCCTTTAGGGAAGGAAACTACCTTTCTCTCTTGGACTGGCCAACATTGATACCAGACCCACAGCACTGGTTGATGCTTAACTGCCCACTGGGTCGTAAGGGATGGGTAACAAATGCTGGTCTGGTCAGTGACGCCATCAACGGGTGAATGAATAAGTTTAAAAAGGGAGTTTTCTATATAGAAAGGCCGAAGTGAATATGGACTCTTTCAAATGGAATCGAGGCAGTTATGGGGAACAAAGTTTTGATGAAATTATATTGGCATAGAAAGGGAACTGAGGACTGGACAGCAAGAAGAGTGTAGCGCTAAGGGGTTCTTTTTCAAGTTATATATCTCCTTGGAGGAAGAAAGCCAATGTCCTGGAAATTGACAGATTTTAACAAAGGGTAAAGGCAATTTGCGAGAGGAATAAACACAGTTCAGAAAGATATTGATAGGTTAAATAATGGAGCAAAAAGCTGTCAAATGGAGTGTGATGTGGGAAAAAGAGAAGTTGCTCATTTTGGAATGCAGAACAGAAGAAAAGATTGCAATATAAACGGAGATAAACTTCAGAAACTTACAAACTACTGTCTTGGAAATGGAACACACACACAAACTTGCAATTCAGGCTTAACAGTTAACTAAGGCGGCTCTCATTTCAAAAGGTTTGAAGTTAAAGAGTCAAGACGTTTAACTGTAACTGTATAAGGTTCATGTCATTGCACACCTGGAGCAGAGTGAGCAGTTTAAATAGAACATAGAACAGTAAAGCATAGCACCAGCCCTTCAGCACTTGATGTTGTCATGGTCTTCTATCCAACTAGAACATGAGACTTATCTTTCTTTGTACGATCTTTCATGTGCCTATCCAAGAGTCACTTAAATGTTCACTAAGGTATCTGACTGTACTACAACTGCCTGCCGTGCATTCCACTCACTATGGTGTGTGTAAAGAACCAACCTCTGACATCTCCCCTCAATCTTCCTCCAATCACCTTAAAATTATGTCCCCTCGTGATGGGCATTTCTACCCTGGGAAAAATAAAGTCTCTGGCTATCCACTCCATCCATGTCTCTCAGAGTCATCTCTCATCCTTCTTCGCTCAAATGAGAAAGGCCATCGCTCCTTCAAACATTTTTTACAAGACATGCCCTCCCCTCCAGGCAGCATTCTGGTAAGTCTGCTCTGCACCTTCGATAAAGCTTCCACAACTTTCCTGTAATGAGGCAAACAAAACTGAGCACCATTTTCTAAACGTGGTCTAACCAAGGTGCTGCAGAGCTGCAGCATTGTGTATTGAAAATCGGCCTTGCAAGGAAAATGACTTCACACTTTTCCAAGTTGATCTCCATCTGCCACTTATCAGCCCAGTTCCGCATACTGCCAATGCCCCTCAACAACCTACAACAGCCCTACACAGTAAGCACAACTCCAACAAACTTCGTGTCATTGGTAAACTTACTAATCCACTCTTCCACTTTCTCATTCATGTCATTTGTAAAAATCTTAAAGTTAGATGTTCCAGAACAGATCCGTGCGCGATATCACTGTTCACTGAGCTACAGGATGAATACTTTCCATCTACCGCCACCCTCTGCATTCTGTGGAACAACAAATCTGTATCAAGACAGACAAATGCCACTATATCCCATGCCTTCTTACTTCTTGAATCAGTCTACCACGGGGAACCTTGTAAAGTGCCTTCATGAAAGCTATATAGACCACATCCACTGTTCGCCCGTCAACATAATTTGTCTCATCCTCAAATAAATCAATAAAGTCTGTGAGATATGACCTTCACCTCACACAACCATGCTGACTATCTTTAATCAAACTATCATTTTCTAAATAATCATACATCATGTCTCTCAGAAACAACCCCAATGTTTTGTCCATCACTGACGAAAGAATGATTGGTCTGTAATTCTCAGGATTATAAATATTCACTTACATTAACAAAGGAATGACAAGTGCTATTCTCCAATCACCCAGTGGACAGGAAGGACGCAACAATATTCGCCAAAGGCAAAACAATCTCTTCCCTTGCTTCCTCTCGTAATCAAGATTATATCCCATCTGGCTTATGGAATTTATCTATTCTTATGGTTTTCTTCCTAAAATAGCCTGTTCTAGTAAATAAGTCTGTTCAAGCTGTCCTCAGAGATGTAAAAGTCTCTCTCATAAGTGAATACTGAAATAAATTATTTATTAAGTACCTCACTTACCTCCTCTGACTCCAGCTGCAAGTTCCCTCTGCTATCCTTGTTTGGTACCATCCTCATTCTGGCCACCCACTTCTTCCTTATGTAAATTTACAACGCCTTAGTGCTTTCCTTAATCCTAAAGCTTTATCGTACCGACTTCTCGCTCTCTTAATTCTATTCTTCAGTTCCTTCTTGGGTACCACGTGACCATCCATAGCGTTCTTCGATCCTTGGCTCCTCAACCTTAAGCAAGCTTCCTTCTACCTTTTGACTCAGTGTTCCATATTCTTTCTCTCTCAAAGGTCAGTCGACCGACCATCCTTTCCTTGCCTCAGTGCAATAAACCTGTCTTGCATTATAGGCAAGTGCTTCCTGAAGAATCTGCACATTTCCGTCGTGCATTTCCCTGGGAACATCTGTTCCCAATTTAGGTTCGCCATTTCCTTGCCAATAGCATTGCATAACTCCCTCCCCCAATTAATTACTTCCTCGTACCGGCTGCTCCTGTCCCTCTCCATTAGTAAATGAAGGGATCTGTGATTATGATCACCAAAATGTTCTTCCATCGAGAGATCTGACACCAGGCATACTTCGTTAACAAGCAGCAAATGCAATATGGCCTCTCTTTAGTCGGTCTACCTATATGTTGAGCTCAGAAACCTTCCTGGTCACACCTGAAAAAAAAAACTGCTCAATCCAAACTGTTTAATGTGAGTACATTTCAATCAATACTAGGGAACTTAAAATCACCCATGACAGAAACGCTGTTAATTCAGCACGTTCTAATATCTGCTTCGCAATCTCCACCTCCGTGTATCTGTTTTCATTGGGAGGCCTGTAGAAAACTCCCAATAGTTGACTGTTCCTTTCCTGTTTGTTACTTCCACCCATACTGACTCTGTACATAAATGTATCTCGACGGTCTCCGTTTCTGCAGCTGTGATACTATCCGTGGTTAGCAATGCCACTACCCCACCTCTTTTAACGCACTCATCCCCAGTCCTTTTGAAACATCTCAACTCTGGAACATCCAACAACCATTCCTGCCTCTGTCATATCCAAGTCTCTTCAATGGCCACAGCATCAGAGTTCCAAATACTGACGCATGCCCGGAGTTCATCACCCTTATTCCTGATACCTTGTGCATTAAAATATTCACAATTTCATCCATCACACCGACTATCCCTTTCCCCAATAAAGTTCTTATTCTTTCCCACAGACTCTCTGCACGGTGGTTCTGGCTGCCTATTGACTCCTCCATTATCTGATCCTACCCACTGTAAATCTAGTTTAAATCGTCCTAAACAGCTCAAGTAAACCTCCCGCCCAGGATTTTGCTGGCCAACCAGTTGGAAGCTAAGAATCCTTCTTGTACAGCTCCCAGCTTCCCTAGAATGTATTCAAACCAATCACATATCTGATGCTCCCGCTCTTAGATCAGTTCTGCAACCACGTTTTCATCTGCACTTACTCTGAATTCCTCGCTTCACAAGCACATGGCAGTGGTTACAATCCTGAGATTACTACTCTGCTTATCTTGCCTTATAGCTTACAACCTCACTTCCCTATATTCTATTTTCAGGTGTCCTTCCCCCTATCCCTACCTACGTCGTTGGTACCAATGTACGCCCACAACTTGTAGCGGCTCGCCCTCCCTCTTCAAAATTCTGTACACTCGATCCGAGACATCCTTGAACCTAGCACTCAGGAGGCAACATTCCATCCTTGCTCACGACCACGGAATCCCCTGTCCGTTCCTCTCCCAGCTGAATCTCCTATCATTTCCCTTCTCCTATTTTCCTCCCTTCCGATCTGAGCCATAGAGTTAGGCTCAGGGCCAGAAACCTGGCACCTGTGGCTTTCCCGTGATAGGTTCCCTCCACCCACAATCATTGTCCAAAACAGTATACTGATAATTGAGGGGAATGGCCACAGGTGTTCATTGCACTGTCTGCCGTTTCCCTCGCCTGACATTCACCCAGATACCTTTACCCTATAATGTAAGTGTGATTACCGCCCTATAACTTCTTTCTATCAACCCTCAGCCTCCCGAATGATCTGAAGTTCATCCAGCTCCAACTTCTTAATGCGGGAAGGGGGTATAGTTCTTGCAGACCAAGTCAGCAGGGAGACCAGTGGTAACCCTTATCTCCAACATCCTGCAACTCGAGCACGCAACTGCCCTCAGAACCATACTCTTTCATTGCGGAACACCGGCATTTAGACGAGCAAAGGAACTGCATCCTAAACTGAAATACGTAGTAGATGACTGAAACCACTCCATCCACTCCACCCAGGAATTTCTTAACGTCAAAGCCACAGAAGTTGACGATAATGAGGTAATAGTTTCCTTTGACGTGCTGATGCTATTTACATCAACTGACTTAACCCTTGCCAAAGAAAACACTGACCCCACTGCGCGGACAACCATGGAGACAAACACCTGGAAGCACCAACTTCATCAGCAAGCTCAGAAACCACCAACAAATTGACTTGTGCCCCAGAACCCATTTCACCTTCAATTACAAAATCTACAAACAAATCAACGGCATGCCTATAAGATCACCAATATAAGGACTCAGAGCAGAAGCAGTTATGTAGAGTTTAAAAAGAGCATTCCTTCCAACCAACGAGCCCAAACTTTGGTTCGCTCTGTGGACGACACCTTTGTCATCACAAAATGCAACAAAGTAAAAGAAACCGAAAAACACTTAAGTAGCGTCCTTACCAGTATCAAGTTCACCAAAGAGGATCCAAACAACATCCGACTCCCCTTCAGAGACATCGCAGTAGAACACAAGGCAGATGCAGAGCTACAGACCACAACTAACCAGATAGTCATCTGCAGGATCAATTATCCCAAACCCACCAAATGGAGCTGCAGCAGAACATTATGTACACCAGCCACAACGTACTTGAACACCCAGGAATCTGAGGAAACACCTGTACGACGTATTCAGGTGCAAGAGGTGCAAGAGGTACCCAACAAGCCGATTCCTACACAATATACCTAAACACGAAGAAATAACACACCCAGATACTCTATCCACCCTGCCATACATGCAGAACATATCCGAGATGACAAACAGATTATTTCGGCCCCTAAGCAACATGGTCGCCCAGAAACCAAACCTCGCTTTGAAATAGCTCCTGATAAATTTAAGGACCGCATACCAACAAACAGCAGAAAGAACGTAACATATCAAATAGCCTGCAAGGACTGCAAACAAAGTTACATTGGACAAGCGGGCAGGAGACTAGACATAAGGATACACGAGCACCAACCAGCCACCACAAGACGTGACCAACTATCATTAGTATCCATACACACAGACGAAGAGTGACATCTGCTCGACGGGGGCTATACATCGAACCTCGGACAGTCTAAACAAAGACGTGCACAGAACCCTGGCATTCAAACTGGAACTTCAGTAACAAACATATCGACTTGGACCGCATTTACCAACCTCTCAGAAAAAGAACTGGAAACGCTATCACCTCCTACAACAGACCAATACAGATAAATGGCAACTGGGACTGAAAACCAGCCCTTCATCAGAAGATCATTGATTATGTTAGCCAGCTTGGTGACAAAACATCTGAGGACAAATCTACCAGCTCAGCAAGCTAAATCACAACCTGTTCCACAAGCTGATTTCAACAAGATTTAACCTCATTTTGCTAATGATGTCCTGGAAAACGGCAGACATTGACATAAAATCTTGATCAGACTGTTCCTCATTCACCTGTGTACAACTGGTAGTCCGTAACGAGTGCAAAAATATAACAGTCCTCTCTCGGAACAGGATTCAGACTTTCAGTCTCCGAAGCATGTCCCACCATTCAATGAGGTCATGGATGATCTACGGCTTTATGACATACACCTGTTTTTGAGCCATATCCCATAATAAAGTTGCTGAACAAAATTAAAATCTATTTCTCAAATGTTCAAATTAACAGCCCCAGGATGCACTGTCACCATTGGAGGAACAGACTTCCAAACATCTCGCATCCTATGTGTGCAGAAGTGACTACATTCCAAAGTTCTAGAATTCTCCACACAATGAGGATAGTTTACATTTCTGTACCATCTTCATCTCCGTTAATAACTTGAAGAAATGAGTCAGATAATCATTAACTTTATAAATCATAGACAGTTAAGTGATTACAGAGAATCTGGTATCATTGTCAGTCCAGATCATGTAATCACAGGCAGCTTTCTTCCCGAAAGGACATTCGTGAAATAGTCTCTTCACAGGAAACACTGTTATATTCAGTGAGGAACGAGATAGGGCATTTTTACAATTACAAATATAAGAAGAACATTCAAGAAGGGATTCAGCAGCAATACCCATTGAGTATTATATTGTTTACAAGTCAGCAAGTGATAATGCACATTCACCAAAATACTTGAAAGAAGGAAATGAAGATTGAAATTGCAGTTTTAATGCAGATACTGGACAATGGAAATGTCGTCAGGTTATAATGTGGAGTATATGGGATAACAATCTCTTACTATTTTGAAAGTTTCATTCTATTACTATAAATTGACTTTTTGAAAAAAAGAGGAGGGGAACCTATTTTATTTAAAATCTGCTGAAGGAACATTTGTGACCTAATGCAGAGAGGCAATGAGCAATGGATGAATTATTGAAAAGTTAACTGGGTATTAACCGGTTATAGCAATATGGGGAGTCAGCAATCAGTGGGAGGTGGTTAGGGGGCGAACTGAAATAAAGCTTTCAAGTTTATGGTGTTTGTAAGGTATCTGTTAGAGTGTAATACTTGTGCCACAGCCTCTCAAAACACATTTTCCGTACACCAGCATTCACCAACTTCACTTCATCTGCCAACTTTGTGCCATCACCATGCACATGCAGATCATTTATACTTCTGGCACAACATAGAAGGTCTTAATTCCCTTCGCTTCTTCTTCTCCAATAGGCCCAACCAATCCATCTCCAATGGCACTCTCATCTGCCTAGCAGAACTGATCCTCACACTCAACATTTTTGTTTTGGCTCCACCCACTTCCTACAAACCAAATAAATGACCATGGGCACCCACATGGGCCTAAACGATGGACCTCTTTGTAGGATTGGTGGATCACTCTGTGTTCCACAACTACACCAGCACCATCCCACACCTCTTCCTCCGCTATAATGATGACTGTGAGAAACTCAATCAGTTCATTAACGTCGCCAAAACCTTCCACACCACCCTCAAATTCTCTTGGACCATTTCTAACACGTCCATCCCCTCCAGGACCCTCCATCTTCAGCAACAGACTCACCACTGATATCTATGTCAAACCACTGGCACCCACAACTATCCCGAGCACACCTCTTCTCACCCACGGTTCTGTTAAAATGTTATGCCATGCCAATTCCTACACTTCCATGGCATCTGCTCCCATGATTAGGTATTCCACTCCTGGACGTCTCAACTATCCGCCTTCTTCAGCGAGCACAATCTCCCTTCTTCTGTTATTAAGGATGCCATCAACCGTGTCTTCTCCACCTCTTCTTCCCTCAAATCTCCACTCCATTGATCATCACATATCATCCCACCAACATCCTAATCCAGCGCATCATTCTCCGAAATTTCCACAAACAACAATGTGGCCGCACCACCAAAAATAAATTTCCTTTCCCAACCATCTGCTTTCCACAGAGACCATTCACTCCGAAACTCCCTTGTTTACTCGAAACAAAACATCACCTGCTCGACCACAGTCAGTAACTTTTCCTGAAACCCCATGAAGTGTAAGACTTGCCTCCAAACGTCCCTTTCACCCTATCGCAGGTCCAAAACAATCCTTCCAGTTCCGACAGAGATTCACCGACACTCCATCTATTGCATCCATTGCTCCCATAGTTGTCTCCTCTTTATCAGGCAGTCCAAATACAGGAATGGACACAGTTTAGCGTAGTAGCTGTGCTCTGTATGCATCTACCAAATTTGTTTGCCTTATAGTTCAATTCACCCACCAATTACCCCAGTGACATGTTCATTCATGGCTTCCTCCACTATCAGACTGAGGACAAGTGAAAGCTAGGGGATCAACACCTGATATTTCACTTGAGAAGTCTACAGTTAAATGGCCTCAAAATTGTCCTTGTCCGCTTCAAAATCTCTCTTCCCCCAGCCTTATCAGATCTCTAACCCTAGTCCCGACCTTAGGTATCACCTCCCTGACCTAGCCTGTCTATCTTCCTATTCAACTCCCCTTCCAACTGATCAACCGCTAGAAACCCCGACATGCATCCATTTATGCCTATCACCCAGCACTATCCCCTCTCTCTATTTACATCTGGGCACCCTCCCCAGTCCTGACAACAGATGTCAACCCGAAAGTTTGACTTTCGTACTCCTCGGATTCTGTCTGAACTGCTGTGCTTTTCTAGCTTCACATCTGTTGACGCTTGCACAAGATCAAGTTATTTAAAACATATTTTAAGGACTCTTCTGATCTATGTGAATAAGCTTCGTTTTTCTTTTGAAGCAACTGGAACTTTGGCTCTACGTAAAATTTCCATCATTGTAGAGTTATTTCAGATTCTGATCTTCTCTAACAAATGAAATAAAGTTAGATAGAAACATATTTAAAAATGACAGGGGGCATGTTGCCTTTTTAAAATATCAGCCGAATTCTTGTGCTTCTCATCCAGTAATCAATTCTCCACTGACACTGATATTTATCACAAACTTCTTGAGCTCTTCAGTATTTACATTTCGTGTAGCACCTTTTGAACATCCAAGCATATATCATACACAGGACTCCCCATCTCCCTGATTCGTCAAACCACTGAAAAGAAGTTACCCAAACAAGATTTCCCTTTAGTCAAAGCATGGTGACTTTGTTTTAATCAGACTGTACTTTCCCAATTGTGGTATGATTCATAATAATAAATTCCGGCATTTTTCTGATGACTAATCTCATGCCTGTATGTTTCCTGTTCTCTTTTCCTTTATTTATTGAGCTGCTGTGCTCCATTTGGTATCATCCAATCCGCTCCAGACTCAAGATAATTTTGGAAAAGCCTGGCCACAATATCTACATTCGTATAACTTAGATCCTCGAATGTAGGCCATCAAGCTGGAGACTAAGACGAGCAGCCTACGACACCCAGCTAATGTTCCCAGGACATGGGTTCGGATAACACCCCTGTGAAAGTTTCTGTCAAATTCCGAAGCTACTTGCCTGGAACCCTGCAAATGCAGTTTGGACAGAGCTTTCAAACCACTTCCTGTTTCTCACCCCGTCTGATTTCACTGCAGAGGAGGCCAAGATTGATCCTTCTCAGTGTATCTGAAGATTAATACTTTGTTGATTAATTCGAAGCCGTTCTCTTAACTTCGCAGGAAGTATTTAAAATAAGCACTCCCCCCGTGACAGCTGAAATATCGCAGAAAATCCATGGACATTCTGGTGGTTCTGGGATAAAAAATGACGCCCGAGTGCAGAGCAAGGCCCCGCAGCCCTCCAGATTCCGCGCCCAACCTTAGGGCGAGTCTTAGCCCAGTATCCAGCTTCCATTGGTCAGACTAGCTGTCGATCACTCATTTGCGACAAATAAAAAGATTAGATTAGATTAGATTACATTACAGTGTGGAAACAGGCCCTTCGGCCCCAACAAGTCCACACCGACCCGCCGAGGCGAACCCACCCATACCCTTACCCCTACATTTACCCCTTACCTAACACTACGGGCAATTTAGCATGGCCAATTCACCTGGCCCTGCACATCTTTGGACTGTGGGAGGAAACCGGAGCACCCGGAGGAAACCCACGCAGACACGGGGAGAACGTGCAAACTCCACACAGTCAGTCGCCTGAGGCGGGAATTGAACCCGGGTCTCTGGCGCTGCGAGGCAACAGTGCTAACCACTGTGCCACCGTGCCACCCACAAGGTGAGGTCCCAGTTCGGAACCTTCTTCTGGAGGTGAATGTGGCGTCAGAGAGAAGGAGATAGGAGCAGAAATTTTCCGTTCAGCCCATCGGATCTGCTTCACCATTTATTCATGTCTTATAAGTTTCTTAACCCCATTCACCCTCTTTCTCCCTTAACCCTTGATCCTGATTACAATCAGCAACAGATCTATCTCCATCTTCAACATACTCAGTGACGTAGGTTCCACAGTCTTTTGTGGCAGTGAAATCCATCCATTCACTACTTTCTGGCTTCAGAAGATTTTCCTTAACTCTGTTCAAAAAACAAATTCTTCCCGTTACTCTAAGTCTGTGCCATCATGTCCAAGTCTCTCCTACCATGGAAACATTTTCCTAACACTTACTCTTTCCAAGCCATTCAGTATTCCATAAGTTTCTATCAGATTTTCTAAGCTTCATCGAGTGTAGACCCAGAGTTCAAACACTTTCCTAATATGTCAAGCTTTTCATTCCTGGCATCGTTTGTGAACCTCCTCTGAGCACGTTCCCCAGGTCCAGCACATCCTTCCCGCTTTATGGTACACAGCACTCCAAATGTGGCCAGACCAGAGCAGTTTGCAGCCTTAGAAATTCATCCCTTTCAAAATTCGTGCCTTCCGAACTCATAACCCAAGTTGCAGGATTACTTTGAGATAATCCAGAACGGGAACACCCAAATCTCTTTGCACTTCAGACTTCTGAATATTCTGCTCATTTACAAAATAGTCCATGCTATTATTCCTCACATTTTTCCATTTTCTACTCGACCTGCCACTTTTTCGCCCCGTCTCATAACCTAACCCTAACCGTAACCCTAACCTCTCATAACCTGTCAAATCTTTCTGCAGCATCTCTGCCTCCTCAGTGCTACCTGTCCATCTAACTATGTTTCTACCATCTGTAAATTTAGCCAGAATTCCCTCAGTTCCTCCATCTTGATCGATAATACATCGTGGAAATAGGGCCACGCCAACCACTTTTCCTAACCTGAGCCAGTTCCCATTTCCACTTTTCTTCCCTCACATATATCTAATGTCTTTTAAACTTTGTAATTCTACTCATTTCTGTCAATTCCTCTAAAAAATCCTTCCATATTCACACACGCTCTGTGTTTCACAGTTACGTCTCAGGTCACATTTACATCTTTTCCATCTCATCATAATCGTATGCTCATCATAATTTTCTGGCCGTCTGTCCGGTCACGACTGTGCTCTCGGAAAATAAGAGTCCCACCTCTTCTTAGAACTCAAGCTTTCCAGTCTGGAAAACAGCCTTATAAACCTATTTTCCACCTTTTTGCAGTTGAATAACATCCTTCGTATAGCATTACGAACAGGATAGTATGTCGTGCTCCAAATGCAACCTCAGCAATGTCTTGTCCAGCTGTAACATGACGCCCAAACTCCTGGACTCAGTGCTCTGACCGATGAAGGCAAGCGTTCAAAAAGCCTTCTTCACCATCCTGCTTACCTGTGAGGGCAGTTTGAAAGACCTTTGTACCTGCACGCCTTAACTCTCTGTTTGGCAGCACTTCCTAGGATACCACTATTAAGTGTGTGAGTCCTGCATGCACATGCTGTCACTCGTGCATGCAACACACTCTCTCATTTGCGTACCCACAAGCTATCTCTCACATGCTCCTGCACTTCTACAATTATTGATGTCCATTTAACTGTTCTCTGATGCACTTCTTGTACATATTGGTTCTCTAATTGCGTTTGTTCATTTAATAGTGAACTGAACCAAAACGCCAGTTTATTGTTTGTGACAACATGTTTCCCTTTTTATTGATTGTGTACGCCTATTCTTACATTTAGACCTGCTCTGCTTCAATTCTTTAATTTATTGGCACTGCTGCCGTTTTTTTTTTCAAATGTAATGGCGCAGAGCACCAAATCTCCCATTTACTGATGCCCACAAATTCTACTATTTACTCATAATCCTGCACTGATTTTGTTTTAATTTACTGACGCTGTAGCCCAGTTCTCCTATTTAGAAGTGCTCTACTTTAATTCCCCCTCTCTCTCATTTAGTTCCACTCTGCACTGTATCTTCGATGTTGTATTTCGCTGCAGCAATTCTCCCATTTAGTGGTCTGCTGCCAGAATTCTTTAATGTTGGTGTTTCCTGCATCAAATCTCCCAATTGCCAATCCTGCAAAAATTCTGCCTTTCATGGCGAACTGCACCAAATCTCCCAGTGAATATTGTTTTGCCCCAATTCTTCCAGTTCGTTGTTCCCTGATAATCATTTCCCCAAAATGGTGCCCCCTAACAATTGCTCATTTAGTGGTGCATTACAGCGAATCTCCACTTTAGGACTCCATCACAGTATTTGTCCTATTTCGTGATTCCTTGCCCATGTTCTCACATTTACACATGCCCTGCTCGAAATCGCTAAACTGCTGTCCCCCTGCACAAATGCTCGCTTTTACTGATGTCCTGCACCAATTTTCCAATTCATTGTTGTCTGATACGAAATGTCCCTTTTACTAATGCCCAGCGCCAATTTTTCAATTCGTTGTTGTCTGATAAGAAATATCCCATTTGGCGATGCCCTGAGTAAGTTCTCCACTCAATGTTGCCCGGCATCAAGTGTCATGTTTACTGATACCCTAGCCCAATTCTCCCCAATTGGGGAGTGCCACATGTAATTCCTTGTTTTAGAGGTGCCATACCGCAATTTCCTGTGATAGTTCTACTGTGCAGTTATTTCATTTATTAGTTCCTGCAGCAATTCTCCCATTTCGGGCTCTGCTTCCCTGCATCCATTCTCCCAATTGCCAATTATTCACAAATCTTTCTTCTGACAGTAACTCACCAACTATGCATTATCGTGCCATCGTTCTCCTACTTAGTGCACCAATTCTCTAATTTAGTGGCAGAGGCATTAATTCTCTAATTTAGTGACCCCGGCACAAAATTTCCAATAATTGGAACCCCATATCAATTCTCCCATTTAGTTGTTGCTTGAAACACTTTTTGTTTCATTTCGTTGTGAGCTGAAACGAATTTCCTGTTTACTGATGCTGCAACATTTCTCTCTTATTTAACTGATTCCCTGTGCCTATTCTCCTATTTAACGTGCTCTGCTGCAATTGTTTAATTAATCTGCAATCCGCAACAATTTTCTAATGTACTGGCACTGTGCAATAAATCTCATATTTACTGATGCTCAAAAATTCTCCCAATTACTGTTACCCTGTCAACCATTCTCACAGTTACTGATATCCTAGCCCAAATCTACATTTCTGGGTGCTCTCCTCTAATTCTTCCATTTAATTGGCGCCATGCCTCAATTCTATAACTTAGTTCGACTGTGCACCAGTTCTTCCCTTGAGTATTTCCCTGAAACAATGCGACCATTCAGTAGTCCGCTGACAGAATTCTCTCTTTTTGGCGAGCCCTCTGTCAACTCTCAAAACGAACGTATTCGTACACTGCGTTCCTTGTGCCGATTCTCCTATTCAACGTGCTCTGCTGCAATTGTTTAATTAATCTGCAATCCGCAACAATTTTCTAATTTACCTGTTTTCTGCTGCACTGCACCAATCTTGAGGCACTGCCTCGAAACTTAGGAGTCTACATTGAAAGTGTGCTCCACAATTCGTGGTTCAGTAAGTGGGTCAGTGCCGAGATTTTGGAGAACTATCCGACAGTCAGCCCTGAGGGAGTTCCTCTTTGTCCTGCGATCTACTCTGAGGCAAAGCCTTTTTGTCAGAGGGTCAATTCTGACGTAGTGCCTCACTGCATGGTGATCAGAATTGAGGATGGGCAAGTACTGATAGTCCAGCACAGTTAGACAACCAGGACCAAGATGCCTCAGAATTGACTGTCTTACATTGCTGCAACAGCGCAGTATTGGTTCTTTAATCATGAAGCATTCCGTCATTTCTGACCCCATATCAGAGGCAATGCCACCTCATGGATCATCTGAAAATAAGGCACTCCCTTGGGAAGAAACCTAACAATAAGGCACTCTCTCAGT
This sequence comes from Chiloscyllium plagiosum, assembly GCF_037043375.1. Lineage (NCBI taxonomy): Eukaryota > Metazoa > Chordata > Chondrichthyes > Orectolobiformes > Hemiscylliidae > Chiloscyllium > Chiloscyllium plagiosum. Next base: position 96,651,192 of record NW_028270156.1, on the reverse strand, counting down.
ATTGACACGCTGATCATTATGTAATAGCAGTTAGCCAGATGCTCAGTCCTGAGGAAATGCCTTGCATTCACTTAGTTCTGAGGGAATGCTTCATTGGTAGTGGATGATGTAAACCTTCTCCCACAATTTTGATCTTCTTCAGACATGACAGTCTGCCGCAGGACTAATGCTCAAAACATGTGACACATCCTCAGTTCTGATCCCCTTACAATAGAGCAATGCCACAGTATTGTCAGTCTACAAAGAGGCACTGTTAGTAATGACCATCTGACATTATTTATGAACTTACCTCGACGCTAACGGTCTTTTCGCATCAAAGAGCGGCGGGAGCTGGGCGGAAGTGAAGGCAGAGCGCAAAGCCGGTGGAGAAGGTGAGTAATTGTTATTAGAATGGGGAAGGCAGAGAGGAGAAGCACCTGTTCGGAACAAGTTGAATATTTTGGAAACAGTAGAGACAGATGACACTGCCAGTCCGCGAGGCGGCCAGGTCTGTCAATCAAAAGTTGGCACAGAGGCAGAGCGGAATAGTCGGACATCGCACAGAGCCGTGGTAATAGGGGACTCCATAGTGAGAGGAACTGACTGTGGTTTTTATGGCAGCAGACGGCACTTAAGGATGGTGTGTTGCCTTCCTTGTGTCAGGGTTAAAGACATCACAGACAGAGTGCAGGAAATCCTCAAGGATGAAGGTGAAGAGCCAGAGGTGGTGGTACAAGTCGGTACAAATTATGTCGGGAAGAGGAGGAGGCACATACTACAGCCGGGACTTCGGAGAACTAGGAAGAAGACTGAAAAGCAGGACGTCCAGGGTGGTTATTCCCGGTTTGCTTCCAGTTCCTCGGGCTGGTAAGGCCAGAAACAGGGAGATAATGGACTTGAACGTGTGGCTGGGGAACTGGTGCAGGAAGCCAGGATATAAATTCTTGGATCACTGGGGTATGTTTTGTGGTAAGCATAAATTCTACAAGAGAGACGGTTTGCCCCTTAATAGGTTAGGGACCAGCATTCTTGCAGGCAGGTTTGCTACTGCAACAGAGCTTCGTTTAAACTAAGTAGCCGGTGGGGGAGGGGGGGGGGGGAACAAACTGGATGTTTAAGAAGAAAATTGAAGGGAAAGTTAGAACAAGAGAAGTCATGAAAGACAACTGTATCAATGAGGCAGAATACTCAGAAAGGGACCATGCTGTAAGGTTGAGTGAAATAGGAGTTGATGGGAAGCGTGAGGGCAGTAACAAATTAAAAAAAGTATACATGAATGCACGAAGTATTAGAAATAAGATGGATGAGCTTGAGTCTCTTGTGGAAATTGGCAGATACGATACTGTGGGGATAACTGAGACGTGGCTTCAATTGGATAGGGCCTGGGAAATGAATATTCAAGGATACACGTGCTACCGTAAGGACAGACTGACGGACAGAGGGGGTGGGGTGGCCATGATGGTAAGGGATGATATTCAGTCCCTTGCGCGGGGTGACCTAGACTCCGGGGATGTAGAGTCAGTGTAGATCGAGCTGAGAAATACTAAGGGTAAAATGACCTTTTTGGGAGTCATCGACAGGCCCACAAACAGTCGTCTGAATGTCGGATGTAAGTTGAATCAGGAGCTGAAATTGGCCTGTCGCAAAGATGTTACTGCAGTTGTTATGGGGAATTTCAACATGCAGGTAGACTGGGAGAATCAGGATGGTATTGAACCTCAAGAAAGAGACTTTCTGGAGTGCCTCCGAGAAAGATTCTTAGAACAGCTGGTGCTGGAGCCGACCAGGGAGAAGGCCATTCTTGATCTGGTATTGTGCAACGAATCAGAATTGGTCAGGAACCTCGAAGTGAAAGAGCCATTGGGAAGTAGTGACCATAATACAATAAGCTTCAATCTGCAATTTGAGAGGGAGAGGGTACAATCGGAAGTGACAATATTTCTGTTGAATAAAGGGAACTATGGAACAATGAGGGAGGAGCTGGCCAAACTTCAATGATGCAATGCCTGAGCAGGGATGACAGTGGTGGAACAATGGCAGATATTTCTGTGTATAATGCAGAAGTTGCAGGATCAGTTCATTCCAAAAAAGAAGAAAGATCCTAGGAGGAGGCATGGGTGGCCGTGGCTGACGAGGGAAGTTTAGAAACATATAAAATTAAAAGAGAAAAAGTATAACATAGCAAAGATAAGTGGGAAAATGGAGGACTGGGAAGCTTTTAAAGAACAACAGAGGATTACTAAGAAGGAAATTCGCAGAGGAAAAATGAGGTACGAAGGTAAGCTGGCCAATAATATAAAGGAGGATAGTAAACGCCTTCTTAGGTATGTGAAAAGCAAAAAAAGGGTGAAGCCTGAGATTGGGCCCTTAAAGACAGAAACAGCAGAATATATTACGGGGAACAAAGAAATGGCAGAAGAATTGAATTGGTACTTCAGATCTGTGTTGACTGGGGAAGACACAAGCAATCCCCCTGAGGTAACAGTGGCTGAAGGGCCCGAACTTAAGGGAATTTATATTTGCCAGGAATTGGTGTTGGAGAGACTGTTAGGTCGGAATGTTGATAAATCCACAGGGACTGATTTTCTACATCGCAGGGTAATAAACGAGGTGGCTCGAGAAATCGTGGATGCATTGGTGATTATTTTCCAGAGTTAGATAGATTCGGGATCAATTCCTGCGGATTGGAGGGTGTTTAATGTTATACCACTTTTTAAGAAAGGTGGGAGAGAGAAAGCAGGAAATTATAGACCAGTTAGTCTGAACTCAGTGGTGGGAAAGATGCTGGAGTCTATTATAAAGGATTAAATTCCGACGCATCTAGATAGTCGTAACAGGATAGGTCAGAGTCAGCATGGATTTATGAAGGGGAAATCCTGCTTGACTAATCTTCTGGAATTTTTTGAGGATGTAACTCTGAAGATGGACGAGGGAGATCCAGTATATGTGGTGTACCTGAACTTTCAGAAAGCTTTTGATAAAGTCCCACATGGGAGGTTAGTGAGCAAAATTAGGGCGAATGGTATTGGGGGAAAAGTACTAATTTGGATTGAAAGTTGGTTGGCTGATAGGAAACAAAGAATAGTGACAAACGGCTCCATTTCAAAATGGCAGGCAGTGACCATTGGGGCACCGCAGGGATCAGTACTTGGACTGCAGCTTTTTACAATATATGTTAATGCTATAGAAGATGGTATGAGCAATAACATTAGCAAATTTGCTGATGATACTAATCTGGATGGCAGCGTGAAATCTGATGAGAATATTAGGAGATTACAGGGTGACCTAGACAAGTTTGGTGAGTGGTCAGATGCATGGCAGATGCAGTTCAATGCGGATAAATGTATGGTTATCCACTTTGGTGGCAAGACCTGGAACGCAGATTACTACCTAAATGGAATAAATTTAGGTAAAGCGGCAGTACAGGGGATCTGGGTGTTCTTGTACACCAGACAATGAAGGTAAGCATGCAGGTACAGCAGGTAATGAAGAAGGCAAATAGAATGCTGGTGTTCATAACAAGAGGGATTGAGTATAGAATCAAAGAGGTTCGTCTGCAGCTGTACAGCGCCCTGGTGAGACCACACCTGGAGTACTGTTGTGCAGTTCTGGTCTCCACATTTTACGAAAGACATACTGGGCTATTGAGGGAGTGCAGCGTAGGTTCACGAGGTCAATTCCTGGAATGGCGGGGTTACCTTATACTGAAAGACTGGAGCGACTGGGCTTGCATACCCTTGAGTTTAGAAGACTGAGAGGGGATCTTATTGAGACATATAAGATTATTAAATGTTTTGACACTCTGGCGGCAGGAAATATATTTCCGCTGATGGGTGATTGCCGAACCAGAGGACACAGCTTAAAAATAAGGACAGAGATGAGGAGAAACGTCTTCACCCAGAGAATGGTAGCTATGTGGAATGATCTTCCCCAGAGGGCAGTGGAAGCCCAGTCTCTGGATTCATGTAAGAATGAGTTGGATAGAGCTCTCAAGGATAGTGGAATCAAGGGTTATGGAGATAAGGCAGGAACAGGATACTGATTACGGATGATCAGCGATTATCATATTGATTGGTGGCACAGGCTCGAAAGGCAGAATGGCCTACTCCTGCACCTATTGTCTATTGTCTATTGACAATGTGGCATTGACCTACAATTGACCTGTTGATAGTGCTGTACATCCTAGTACTGAACACGTTATCGTTTGGCACTCGGTGAATGCTGACACTCTTACAATGTGGCATTGCCTCAGTATTGGTCTCTGGCAATTATGCAGTGCTACAGCTTTGATTCTCTGATTGTGTTGCAATGCCTGAGTACCGGTGCTCTGACAGTGCTTCAATAACTCAATGGTCGCGCCTTGGCAATGAGAAAATCCTTCAGTCATGACCAACTGACAGAACTAAAAAGCAGCAAATCAGTCCAGACTCTCCAATTGAAACATAAGAACATAAGATCTTGTAGCTGCAGTAGGCGGTCCGGCCCTTCAACCCTGTTTCGCCACTCAATAAGGTCATGGCTAATCATTTTTATGGACTCACCTCCACCTAACTGAGTTTCTTTTTTACCATATCATTTAATTCCATTATTTTCCAAACAAAGTATGTACCTTACCTTTAAAAGTAATTACTGCAGTACTGGTAACTAATTTCCTGGGCAAGGAATTCGATAGATTAACAATCCTTTGGGTGAAGATGTTCTTTCTCAGTTCAGTTCTAAACCTGCTTCTTCTAATCGTGAGGGTATGCCCTCTCGTCCTAGTTTCACTCATCAGTGGAAACCTATTATCAATTTCTATTTTATCCACTCCCTTCACAATTTTATATGCTTCTATACGATTCCACTTCATTCTCCTGAATTCCAATGAGCATAATCTCAATCTTCTCAGCCTCTCCTCATAAACTAAACCACTCAACTCCTGAATCAACTTAGTGAATCTCCTTTGCACCCCCACAAGTGCCACCTTTTTTCGTAAATAAGTAGACCAAATCTGCACATACCACTCCAGCTGCGTCCTCACCAGCACAATGTACAGCTAAAGATTACCTCTCTGCTTTTAAACTCAACCCCTCTCATAATGAAGGCCAAAATTGTATTTGCCTTCCAAATTACTTGTTGCACCTCCCGAACAATCTCCTGTGAGTTATGCACAATAACACCCAAGTCCCTCTGCGTAACAGCATGTTACAACGTTTACCATTCGTGTACTAACTTATTTTGCTGTTACTCCGACCAAAATGTATGAATTCGCGTTTACAAAAGTTGTATTCCATTTGCCTCCTCACTCAACGTATCTATGATCCTCTGAAAAGATTCACAGTCTTCTGCACACGTTCCTTATCACTCATCTTAGTGTCATCGGCAATTTCTTACGTGATACCCAATTCCAAACTATCGATATAATTTGTAAATAATTGTGGTCCCAGCACTGACCCCTGAGGCACAGCACTAGTCACAGATTGCCAGCCAGAATAGCACACATTATCCCACTCTGTGCTTTCTGTCAGTAAACCAATCTTCTATCCACGCTAATACTCTACACCTAGAACCATGCATATGTATCTTTTGCAGCAGTCTCGCGTGCTGCACCTTGTCGAATGACTTTTCCAAATCTAGTTCCACCAAATCCTCTGGGTCCCCGGTGACACTGCCTCCGTGTGACACGAGTATAGAGGCAGTGCCTCAGTATTGACCATCAGACAATGAGATGGATCCCTTGTGCGGACCTTATAATTGTTTAGCTCCCTCTGACACTCTTAGAATGAGGCAGTGACTCAATATTCATGGAATCCTTTTCAGTGTGGAAACAGACCATGAGGCCCAACAAAGTCCACACAGACTCTCCGAAGAATAACCCATCGAGAACCGTTTCCCTACCCTATTACTCTATTTCTAACCGTGAAGAATGCAAATATCCCATAGATCCATGAACAATATGGAGAATGTAGGGTGGCCAATTCACCAAAAGTGCATCTTTGGATTATGAGAGGAAACCGGAGAATCCTAAAGAAAGCACGCAGACATGGCAAGAATGTGCAAATTCCACACCGATCGTTTTCCGAGGCGGGAATTGAAATACGGCCCATGGCGTTGTGAGGCAGCAGTGCGAAATACTGAGCCAAGCTATTGACATTCTCTGACTTTTACGCTACCTCAGATCTGACACTCTGGAAAACAGGAACTACCTTAGAATTAACCCTTCAACAATCAGGCAGTTCCTCAGCACGTATCCGCTCGAAATAAAACATTCCTACTGTTCTGTTCCTCTGACAGTGGCACAGCGTCTGGTGTCAGCACTGAGGAGATGCTGCATTTTCAGAGACTCAGTACTAATGGTGTGCTGCACTGTAAGAGAATTGGTACTGAGGGAGTGCTGCACTCACAGAGAAACAGCACAGAGCGAGTTCTGCACTGCCGGAGTCAGTACAGAGGGAGTGCTGCACTGTCAGAGCTCGTAATGAAGGAGTGCTGCACTGTCGGTGGTTCAGCACTGAGGGAGAGCTGCACTGTCTGACTCAGTAATAAAGGAGTTCTGCACTGTCGGATTTTCAGTATTGAGGGAGTGCTGCACTGTCGAAAAGTCAGTTGTGAGGAGTGCCGCACTGTTGGAATGCCAATACTGAGGGAGTGCTGCACTGTCAGAGATTCATTACTGAGGGAGTGTTGCACTGACAGAGAGTTAGTACTGAGTTAGTGCTGCACTGTCTGTGGGTCAGCACTAAAGGTGATCACCCTTTGCCAAAGAAGCATTGCCTCAAACCAGCCATCTGACAATGAGGCATTCCCTCACGACTGACTGGCAGACAGTGCTGCACGACCTCAGGACTAATCCGAGAAACATGTGGCATTCCCTCAATTCTGACCCAATTCAAATGAGACACCGGCTCAACGTGATCCTCTGACAATGAGGCCCTCCTTCAGAACTGACTCTCTGACAGAGCTTCAGCACCTCAGTACAGATCTTTATTCATGAGACACAAGATCAATCTGACCTCATTACCCCACTGGTCATCTGACAATACTGCACTCCCTTTCCCAACACTGCCATGTTGATAATGAAGCTCTCCCTCAGAAGTGAACCTCGAACAAAGAGGCAGACCCTCAGTACTGACCCTCTGATCGATCTGCAACTTCCCAGTACTGACGATCAAATCACGAGACACACCCTCATTTGATACACATTTAAAATGATTCATTTCCTCAGGGCACCCACGCAGATAAGCAGGACCGCCCTCAAGAACCGACTCACTGCCAGTGCTGCTTTACCTTTATCTCAAGCCTATAATCATACATCACTCCTTCCATTCTGACCCCATTCAATCGAGGCACAGCCTCAGACGAAAAAGTATGAAAATATGATGTACTCTGAGAACTCAGTCTCTGGCAATGATGCAGCTTCTCAGTATTTACTGTCTGATCCTAAGGTATTTTCTCCAGTCCTGACCCTCTGGCAGTACAGTACAACCTGAATCCTGGCCTCCTGGCAGAGCTGCAGTACCTCACAACTGACGCTTTACATGTGTGACACTCTCAATTCTGACTCCCTTACACTGAGACAATGCCTTATTATTGACACACAGACAAGTAATCAACTGTTAGTAACTGACTCTCTGACAACGAGAAACTCAGAATCTACCCTGTGATGGAGCTGAGGAGGTCCCTCCGTGCTGATTCTAGAATGGTGAGGTATCTCCTCAGTTCCGACCCCCTTTTAATCAGGCACTTCTTCGGGTCTGACTCTCTAACAATGAGGTACTCCCTCAGTACTGACACGCTGACAATGAGGCCCTCCCTCAGAACCGAACTTCTGACAGTGCTGCAATTCATTGGTGCTGAATCTGACAATTCTAACTACATTCCAAGGAGGGACTGGGTGAGTATTGACTCCCTGTCTCTCATGCAATCCCTTATTTCTCCCCCCTGTGACAACGAGAAACTTCCTAATTACTAAACCAGTAAAGAAAGAGACACTGCCGAAACTGACTCTCTGCCATTGAGGCACCCCTTCATTACTGACCAACATAAAAAAAGGAGCCTCGGGCGACTGTCTGCGTGGACCGTGCACAATTGCACCGTGTCTGCTTGGATTTCCTCCACGTGTTACGATATCCTTCCACAATCCAAATATATGCAGTGTAGGTGAATTGGCTTTCTTAATTTGCGCATAGTGTTCAGGGATATATAGGTTATGTGCATTAGTCAGTGGTTAATGTTTACTAATAGGATCGGGAACCTTTGCTGGGTGGGTTATTATTTGGGGGGTTGGTGCGAATTTGTTGGGCGAAATGGCCTGTTTCCACACTGTAGGGATTCCCTAAAAGAGGCAATACTTCAGTACTGCTATTCCCGAACTCCCTCAGGACTGACCCGATGGTAAAGCTGTAGTACCCAAAGTACTGTTCGCTTAATTGTGAGGACGTCACTTATTTCACTAGTGCCAGACAGAAACTCTGACAATAAGGCACTCCTTCAGTTATGAATCTCCGAAAAGGAAGTACTCCCTCAGTATAAACCCTCCGACGGTACTTCAGAGATGCCTCTCTCCTCACCCTCTAATCATGACGCAGCCCTGAATTCTGACCTCATTCCACGGAGGCGCTTCGGGAGTGCATTCGTAACAGCGGGTCAATACTCAGCCATTGCCTTTTTGTAATGGGGTCAGAATTTGTGCAGTTTTGCAGTAAATGGGAGAATTGGTGAAGGACGATATTGGATGGGACAATTAGAGTAGACCACTCCTAAATAAGAGAATCAGGCTTGGGTACTCAAACAATCCCACAGCACGGAGGGAGTGCATTAGTAACAACGAGTAAATACTCAGCCAGTGCCTCTTTTAATGGGTTCCGAATTGAGGGTTAGGGTTAGGCTTAGGGCTAACCCTAACTGACCCATATTCAACAATTGAGGGAGTGCTTCACAATTAGAATGTCAGTACTGTGATGTTGCATCACTGTCAGAGGTTTATTACTGAGGGATTGTTTCAGTGCCAGAGGGTCAGAATTGATGAAGAGTCTGATTGTCTGAGGATTCGTCCTGAGGCAGTGACTTGTCAGAGAATCAGTGCTGCGAGATTGTTTGAGAACTGACAGAGTACCCAAACCAATTCTCCCGTTTAGGGGTGCGCTACTCTAATTCTCCCATCCAATAGTCCAATTCTCACATTTACTGCTAAACTGCACAAATTCTCACATCATCTGATGAAATGAGGAATTATGTTTTCTACCTTCCAATCTACTAAGATCTTCGCTCAATCAAAGAAGCCAGAAAATTAAAACCAAAACATCAAGGATCCTACTAGCTGCTATTTTAAACCCGAGGATGAAGTCTATCAATACCAGGTATTTGGCAGTCCGCAATTTCAACAATTTACGAAGTAACTATTCTACAATTTTGTAATTTTTCTGCCACTTCCTGGTTTATGACATTTTTTTAGCATTAGCCTCTAGAATGAAGAACAATGTCAAATTTCTGTCCAATTAATCGATTTTGCTTATTTTCCGTCATGACATGGGCACATTTAATTACTATGGGAAAGACACTCAGTTTATTAACTTTTCTAAAATATATGGAATGACTTTAAAGCTCTGTTCTTTTATTTCTGACTACATTTCACTCATACTCTAATTTTCCTCTCCAAATTATTTTTTGGTCATTTTTTCCTATTTTTTAAAACATTATGTCCAACCTTCTCATCTTCCTCCATTACATTATTTTCATTTAAGTTTGATTTTACCTTTAACCTATATAATTATTTAAGGATTGTGTGTTCATCCCATGGAGATATTCTTACTCTTTGGCATATTTTATAATAAACGATTACCTCTTCTAAATCTTTGTATTTATGCTTCGTAATGATGAACTCCTATAAATTGAATAATCTTCACTACGCCTATCCAATCAAACACGTTCAAACTGACAGACGTATTTTTTTATTTTCTCTCCTCTACCTATTTTCTTCACATGGAGATGAACAACACGGAAACACACCCTTCGATCCAAGACATCCATGCCGACCAGATATCCCAACCTAATCTAATCCCATTTGCCAGAACTTCGCCCATATCCCTCTTCACCCTTCCTATTCATATATCCATTTTAAACGAATTGAATCTTTCTATATTTAAAATCAATCATGTATTTGGAATCAAATCTTTTACATTGATTTTGCATAACTTTCCTCTACTAACTGCCATTTTGATCTAAATATTCAAAATGCCAATCATGCCACACTGACGCTCTACATTAAACTCCCAATCTGATTGTGTTGCAGAGATAATTGATCAAGAAAAGACCAAACAATTCATTTTAGTGACACCTCAAAACCCCTTCATCTTCTTTTAACTTAATTATCTTGGACCTTCCCCACATCTCGTCTCCATTTTCGACTGTGCCGTATTTGCAAATCTTTCTTGCAGATGAGAGTTATCTTTATTTCATTTCCTCGGCCTGTATTCCTTTCCGTACTTCTGCCCTGTATGTTATGTGTATGACACACCACTTTGGCGTCAGTTGACTTTTATATCTCGCCATCAACGTGGCTATGTCAGAACTCAGAATTTTTAAGTTTTGCAATAATACAAACGGGCTAATTTGTTTTTATTTAGAAAAAAAGTCTAAAAGTGGTATTTTACATTATGAAGATATACAGATACCTGCTGTTTGTGACAAGGCTTACATAACATACTGAGTTACAAAGCAAACAAATCAGAATGGCAAACAAAAGCATATTCTTCCCTGTTCCGCTCAATACATTTTACACTTGTTTCGAACAGATTGTTAGACAAACAATGTAATCTGCCCCAACAGTCTCGGATGAACCCGTTCCCTCAGTCTCCGTTGCAGATGTCAGATCGGCCGTTTTGAGTGTGAACCCATGGAACATGACTAGCCCAGATGGAGACCCTGGTGGTGTACTCAGATACTGTGTGTTCCAGCTGGCACAAGCATTTGCTGCGATTTATCACCTTTCCTTCCTACAAGCCGAAGTCTTCAAGAAGAACACCACCAAACCAGTGCCAAAGAAAACTCAGTTAAAATTATACAACACCAGGATATCGTCCAACCGGTTTACTTGAAAGTGCACACTGTCAGAGAACTACTTCTTCATCGGATTACAACTCGCCTGACAAAGGAGCAGCACTCAAAAGCCACAACTCTCAAAGTAACCTGTTGGACTATAACCTGTAGTTCTGTGATTTTTTACTTTGTCCACCCAGTCCAACACCGGCTCCTCCACACCAAAGTAATTTCATGCAGTGCGCCTTAATGACTACCACCCGGTGGCCCTGACATCCATAATTATAAAGTGATTCGAGAGATTATTCATAACACATATCAAATCTGTCTTGATCCCATGAAATTCAACTACCATTACAGCAGTTCCGTGGCCATTTCCCCAGACATACATCATCCCTGCAACATCTGGATAACTATGTTACGCTCCTACTTATTGACGACAGATCTGCCTTCAAAACTATCATTCCAAAGTCTGAGATCTTGGTCTCTGTTCCAGCCTCTGCCACTGAAACCTTGGCTTCCATATGAGAGATTGCAATCAGTGAGATAGGCAACGACATAATTTCCACAATAATCTTCAACACCGGTGCCCCACATGGCTGCATATTCAGCCTCTTATTATACTTGGTATCCACTCATTACCGAGTGATCAAATTCCGTTCTGACTCAGTCTACAACTTCACTGATTACTCCACGTTTCTAAATTGGATGTCAGCAATGATGAGACAGAAATCAGGGAAGATGTACAGTGCTTGGTGGCATGATATAACGATAACATCTCCCGAATGTCAACAAAATTAAAGAGTTGGCTATTGCCTTCATAAAGCAATGTGGAGGGCACATCCCAACTACTTTAATTCTGCTGAGGTGGAGATGGTTGACTGCATCTAGTTCCAAGTATTGGAGATACTAGTACTCACACGTTGATTACTCTAGTCAAGAAAGCACAACAAATTCGGCATGCCTGGACAGAATATTTACTAATGTTAATAGATACACCACAATTATTTCCGGATGCCACACAGCTCGGTATGGCAATTACTCTGCCCAGAAATATAATACATTAAAGAGCTGTGAACACAGCCCAGTTCATCATGCAAGCCAACCTTGCTAACCGGTGACCTAACCTACATTTCTTGCTGCCAAGGGAAGGCAGTCAACATCATCAGCTCCCACCATGGATATAAGCTCTTCCAGTGTCTTCCATCAAGCAGAAGATGCGAAAAGTTAAATGCAGGAACCAACAGATTCAAGAACAGCTTCTTTCATGCCATTCTTAAATTTGTGAATGGACCTCTCAAACTTTAAATCTAATATGGAACTCGCTCTATGCGAGATCTCTGCTGCTGAATTATTGCATTCTTCGCGCTGTTCTCTTTCTAATGCACTTTAATGGCATGATCTGCCTGTATTGAACACAAAACAGCATTTCTGTCTGTGCCTAGGTGCACGTGACAACAATAATTCCAATCAAAATAAAATATTTCTACGACTTTCCTCTTTCGTTCTCCTGTAAACAAATCTTGGCATTGTTGCCAACTTCGTCCCCATCAGGCTTTCTCTCCTACCACTTTTACAGTCCGAGGAAAACAACAAAACGCTGGAGATCACAGCCAGTAAGGCAGCATCCATGTGCATAAAGCAAGATTAGTTTTTCAATCTCGATGACTCTTCTTCAGAGTTGGTGTGAAGTTTGGAGGGTGCAATAGCTACGCAATTATAGGGACGGGGCGCTGTGCCACGGGACGAAGGATGTTGATAGTTCAGATGAAGTGATTGGATTGTGTGAATGGCAGAACAATGGTGCAATTGTGAACCCTCTCACCGTTCCTCCTTTTCCTTCAGCTTTGCCTGTTACAAGAATGTCACCATATCCTTTCTCCACTTCCCCCAACTCCAGTGTGTGTTCGTTCCACTCTGGCGGGTAGACACACCATTGTTCTGCCATTCTCACATTCCGGTGGGATTCTGTACAGCATGGGCTGTCGGGACTGAGTCATTAAGGATATTCAAGGCTGAGATCGATAGATTTTTACTCATGGTTTTAAGGGTTATGAAGAATGACAAGGAAGTGCAGTTCAGTATCCTCGCATCAGACGTGAACTCATTGAACGGTGGAACAACCCTGGCAACCTGAATATTCTCTTTGTGCTTATAAAATGTATGGTCTTAATATGAGGCTGTACAACTGACCTGAGTAGTGTTTGAAAAGTTAAAATGCCTGGATCCTATCGGCGTACTGAACTGACGTGGGACGTACAAGGGAAAACATACGAAGGAGTGTCATTGTGGATGATTGATCCGGAGTGATCAGTATTCCAGGGTAATCAGGATAGCATGCCTTCAGCACCCATATTGAGCCCATCTCACTTGGTCGCAGTCACCTCTCACAAAGCAACAATGTCCAACCCTTTGCCTGCTGTCCCCAGTGTCCCAGATTACACCTCAGCAAATTACAGCTGACATTGCTGATGTGGGTCTATAATATGCAGAGAACCAATTCTGATGATTTCTTTTATTGAACAGTGCATTTCATATAGGAGTTTGGAGGTCAAGTTGTGGCTGTGGAGGACGTTGTCAGGCCACATTCAGAATATTGCATGCAGTTTTTGTCTTAGTCTTATCAGTAGGATGTTGCGAAACTTGAAAGAGTTCAGAAAGATATACAAGGGTGTTGCCAGGTTTGGAGGGTTTGAGTTATGGGGAGTAGCTGAATAGGCTGTGGCTGTTTTCCATTGAGCGTTGTGGCCTGAGGGGTGACCTTTAGAGTTTTAAAAAATCATGAAGGACATGGACACAGTAAATAGGCAAGGCTTTTTCCCCAGTTTGGAGAAGTCCAGAACTAGAAGCCCAGGTTTAGGATGAGAGGGAAAATATATAAAACGGACGTAAGGTACAAATTGTTTATACAGATCTGGTGTGTACACGGAATGAGCTGCGAGAGGTAATGGTGGAGGCTGGTACTATTGCAGCATATAAAAGGTGTCTTCACGGGCAGATGAATAGGAAATGATTAGAGGGATATGTGCCAAGTGCAGTAAAATGGGACTCGATTAGGTTGGAATATCTATTCGATATGGACCAGTTGGACCGAAGGGTCTTTTTCCAATGTGTACATCTCTATAACTCTGTGATTCTGTGCTATTGTATGGGACTATATTGTCCACTTCCTCCTGTCTCTTGTAGTCTGTCCGTGAGGACACGTGACAATAAGCCCTCCATCTGAAATAATGAGTGAACCTCCTGCGAGTTCTCCCCTCAACCCATCCAAGAAGGATGGAGCTTGAATCCAATCACATTTTCGATTGCTCAAGGCCGTTAACATATCCCTCCCTCCTCCCTGATTGAATGGAGGAACAAGAAAACCAGCTCAAACCAGTCCTACGCATTGCTGTTATTGGCCGTGTGACATCATCAGTCAGGTTGTCAGTGTGCTGGAGTATGCCCAGAGTTCATGTGGGTTGTGAGCACGTGTGCTGCCAGTGAAACTGGAATGAAATGCCGTTGTCTGCCGTCCCCAGGCAGTAAGTGAGGTTTAAAGGGGTTGCTGCACCAGTAGATATATTCCTGTGCATGAGATTTAAAGGGAAGTACAGCACCAGGAGTTACAATCTAGTGTGATGGATAAAAAGAAGGGAGGTGCAAGGAACTATATTCTGCTTATAAATTTCATCATGGGTCAGTGTCGAACTCTAGACACATACGTGGCGTTTCTGGGGCCGCAGTTTAAGGCACGAAGAGCCTCTGGCTTCATGCCAGAAACAGGCTCCGGTGAGTGACCGCCGTACTTGGTGGAGTTTGGTTTTCTTATTTTTTAATTTATCGCGTCACTGTTTGTGTATATCTTTGGTGTGAGTCGATTAGGAAAAAAAATATTGTGATAAATCATTGCAGTGTTGACAGAGGCGTCTGTGCATTTGGGAGACCCTGATGTTTGTGTTAGTTATTGAGAATGATGGGAATGTGTCGTCTGAACATCTTTGTCCTTTGAACTGGCTGTCAATGTGACAGAGGCTGAGAAATTGGATCAGGGAGTAAAGGGACAGACGTGAGTAGGTTGGGATACTGTAAGGCTTTAGAAATTGGGGCTGTTCATGGCGCACCTCACGAATTCAGCCCTTTGTTTCTCTCATTGCTCCCTTTCCTGACGTGTGTAAGCTTAACCCTATCCCTGCCCCGCCCCTCTCTGTCCCACTATCAACAAAATTCCAAAGGTCTCTTCTTATTTCGTACATACACGTTGCTTTTCTCAGAAATGCCAACAATTTGAGAACTGCATAGAAAACGAGAGAAAGATCAGCCAGTCCAAAAGCTACCATAGCTTGTCTGCAGCTTCTTGAAATGTTGCAGTCCGTGTGCTGAAGTTGCTCCCAGATAACTGGTCAACAAAGAGTTACAGGATTTTAATCCAGTTGTGATAAGGTAATGCCGATACCAATGCCAGGCGCAATCGTTGTTTATACATCCGTCCTTTAACAGAATACAAAGGCAGAAAATAGGAAAAGGCGTAGGTTAGTGTAGTGTTCAATCCTGCTCCATTATTCGGTATGATCATAGATGCCCTTTTCCTTTCTTCATTTATGAGATGAGGGTATCACTGGTGAGGCAGCATTTACTGCCCTGAATTTCCCAGAAGGCTGCTAGGGGTTAACAGCATTATGGTGGGTCAGGAATCACATATAGGCCAGACTAGGTAAGGAGGGCATCTTCTTTCCTTGAAGGGAATTCTGTATCCAGATTTTTTTTCCATCAATCGAGAGTCGAATCATGGTCACCATTTACTCATAATTCCAGATTTGTTTATTGAATTGAAATTCCACTTTCTGCTATGGTGATGTTCGAACCCAAGTCCCGAGAATACTAACTAGGTCCAGCAATAATAATACTAGGCCATCAGCCCCTCCTCATTACCGTGTTCCCACTTTAGACCCATTCTCTACGCTCCATTTAACATCAGAACTATATACATCTTCCTGGAAACATTTCATGTTTGGCTTTAACAGCTTTCTGTGGCAGCAAATTCTGCAGTTACCAATCTCTAAGTTTATATAAATAAATTTTCCTCATCGCAGTGGAAATTGGCCAACTATATATCGATGAACTGCGAGCCCTCCTCGGTTCTGGACTCTCCCGTCATTTAGAGAATCTTTATTGCTCTTACCTTGTTAGTCATGTTAGAATGGTACTGGTTTCTGTGAGATCCGACTTCATTCTTTCACCTCCAATGGAATCCATCTAAACCAATCTCGTCCTCATAAGTTAATCCTGCCATCCGAGGAATCGGTCTGTTAAACCGTTCTTGTGGAGTCTCCATTGCGAAAACGACAGAACACTCTCTGTTTGCTCTTACCAAGGCCCTGTACAATTTAAGCAAGACATCCCTGTGTATGTTCTCATCCTCTCACTATTAATGCCAACTTACCATTTGATACCTTCAGCTCCCGCTGCACCTGAATGTTTCCTGTGAGGGACTTGTTCAAATGAACACGAGGTCTGGATTCTAATTTCACTGTTGTCAATCCATGCTGACTGTCTGTCTCATCATGTCGCGGTTTTCCAGTGTTAGGCTAACTGGTCTATCATTCCATGTTTCCTTTGTATGTCTTTCTTTAAAATGGCCAAAATGGCTGCCCGCCATTCATAGAAGTGTTTCGGAGTCAGCAGAAACTTCAAAGATGGCCATTAAGTTCTCCTATTTAGATTCAAGACACGCGATCAGAATGCATCCACGATATATCGGGCTACTTTAAGTAATCTAGGGTATTGATTACCAGGTGTTGGCATCTGTTGGTTTTTAATCTCAGAAATTTCACCAACTCCATTTCTGTATTAGTACTAATTTCCTTCAGTTCCTCCTTCTCATGTTTCCCTCTGCGTTTTAGGGAAATTAGTTGTGACATCCATTGTGATGATAGAACCAAAATATGTCGTTAATTGATCTGCCATCTCTTTATTCTGCATTATAACTTCCCCTTTTTCTGGTTGTCAGAGATCTGTTTTCATTTTTTTTGTCTCTTCATTACATCTTTAGCAACTTTAGCAATTTATTTGTATGCTCCCCACAAGTTTACACTTGGACTTCATTTTCCATCTTAATGAATCCCTAACTCGCCTTCAGCTGAAATCTGAAATGCTCCCAGTCATCAGGCCTACTGTTCTTTTCAGCCAATTTGTACGCCTCTCTTTTGGATCAGTACTATGCCTAACATCCCTTGTTAACCATGTCAGGACCACATTTTCAAATTTACATTATGCCAGGCAGGAATAAACAACGGTCACAGTTCCTCCAAAGACTCCTTTAATATTTGTCATCCCTTTAAAGTAATGTTCCCGAATGATTGTAGACTGCTTTTCTCATGCCAACGGAACATTCATTCTTTAGATTTTTTGCCTCCTGTCCCAATCAACTCTGTCACTCTCCATATTGACTTGGAGGTGCCTGTGTTTGTCAGGGGTGGACAAAACTAAAAATCACATGTCTTTCTGACATGGGAAACTGATAAACCAATTAAAATGTCGTCGATTCAAGAGCAACTTGGAAAGTTACATTCAAAGTTGTTTCAGTGGGAGGAGACAGGGATGTTGGTTGAAGAATGCTTGAGTGACTGGAGGCAAGTGTCCCCGGTTGTACCACATGGATCAGTGCTGTGTCCCTTTTTGTTGTGGTATTTATAACTTCTGCAGATGTGAATGTGGAGAATGTGGGGCGGGTGTAAAGAGTTAATTTGTTTTTGGCACAAAGATTGCCCGGGTGTTTGGCAGTGGGGAGGAAGGTCTTATGTTACACGAAGATATGCATGGAATGGTCAGATGGACAGTCAATGATAGACAGAAATTAACACAGATAAAATTGAATGGATGCAATGTGGAAAAAATGAACTAGACAGAGGAATTCTGATTGACTGGCAGAACACTAAAAACTCATAAAGTTCTTCTCCACAGATCCTTGAATTTGACTGGATGTTATATGAATAATACAGTTGAAGGAGAGTGAGTGCAGAGAAAATTCATCAGGATGTCCTTCCAGGAAATGGAGAGTATCCGCTGTGAGTAGAGGCTTAATGAGCTCGGATTGTTTGCTCTGGATTAGAGAACACTGAGTGTGATATCACTTAGAAATATCAGACGATGAGGTGCATGGATAGGGTGAATAGACATCAGCTGTTTCTTTTCGTCAAAAGGACAAGAAAATGAGAGAAACAGTTTAACATGGAGGGCTTGATGCTTGGAGAGGATTTGAGGATGGTTTGTTTTCATTCAGAGGGTGTTGGGATCCGAAATGCACTTCCTGAGAATGTAGTTGTCACAGTCACCTCTCAAACTGTAAAAGGTACTTGGACGAGCACTTGAAGTGTCATAATATTCACGGATATGGACGTTATGTGGCAACGTAAGAGTAATGTAGACCGTGCTGTATGCCTGATGGTACAGACTCTATGCTTCTGTGATTTATTGTTGTGGAAAATCAATCATTGAGCAGGGTAAAGCTGTAATTGCTGGAGTTTTGAAAAATATGTTAACAAGGATGAAAAGAGTGATCGAAAACAGCGTCTGAAAGTTTGTCAATGGCCAACGTAAGAGACAACAAATACAGCATTCTTACAATCTGAAACCGGGGAATGCAGAATGGAGAACAGGGAAACGGTAGAACTATGAAGCAACTATTTCAATTCTGTCTTCACAGAAGAAACAAAACAAACAAAAAATTCTGCAATACTTGGAAACAATAGTCTGTAGAGGGAAATGCATTAGAATGAAATTAGTAAATCAACGGTGTTGGAGCATTTTTTGGGACTGAAGATAAAGGGCATAGGCAAACGCAACAACAGATTTACGAAATTAGAATAATATTTGAGAAGGTGACTCGTCGACAAATTTAGAAAAAGCAATGACTGTAATGCATTTGAATTTTCAGAGATTTTTGATGAAATCTCAAGCCGAGTGTGCAAACTCAAACATTATTATTAATGTATAAGCAAAGATTTAGAATGGATTATTGTCACGTATCCTGAAGAACATGAACACGTGAGAACCGTCTGAAGGGTAATCCGACCAGACCCATTCCCCGACATTTACCCCTGACTATAGCACCTCACCTGTACATCTTTGGATTGTGGGAGGAAACCGGTACACCTGAAAGAAACATGGACAGACACGGGGAGAATGTGAAAACTCCACACAGACAGTCGCGCGATGGTGAAATCGATACTAAGGCCCTGACATGTGAGGCAGCAGTGCTTACCACTGAGCCACCATATCCTTGAACTAACAGTAATCAAACAATGTCGACTTGAATATAAAACCCCTCACTGGAAAATTTCCTCTTCTCTCCCGATACTTGTGTCACTCAACATAGATAACAATAATTTTCTAATCCAACTGAAGCGTAAATGCTGATTACAGAACTTCAACATTTCAATAACAGTAAGCAGTTTGGCATGGACACTTTGTTTTATTACTCTCGAGCACAAACACTGAACAATCTTGGATCAGGAGAACGATATTTTCATCAGAGACACAAGGACTGCGCAAACATCAGATGATTATTTATGATTATAAGGAGGTATTTCTGCTATTAGAAGCAGGAACTTTCTGACGTGCGACATATACTAACCACTTTCGGAAGTCATGCCTGAAAATGCTTCAAGTGTCGAAAACTTTCAAAGAAAATTCAACCAGCAGTGGTCTTTGCTCAATGTATTTCATCATAGTCAAAATGACATTGAACTGAGTTCAGCAATTGACATGCCATTTCTTTCTCGCACTATCTCTCTTACACTCTCACGCATATTCTCTTACTCAGTCTCCACCCGAAAAAATCTGCCAAATATTTACATATCGAACGATTTTATTTGTACATTTATCTGAATTTTCTGGTAGTCATAGTCTTGGCTATCAAAATGGTTTGTTCAGGCATGTTCCATCAATTAATTCAGCGGGATTGCTTTTTAATGTATGTACCAAATTTTATTTCCCTTCAGTCTGTTGTTGTAGCTGCTTTTCTGTGCCACTACAGTCAAAACAGTGTAGGAAAAAATAGTCGAAGGTGTGAAGGGGACTGGAGAGAGACGGAATGTCCAGGATTTTGATAGTGTGACACCGAAGGAATCGTCTTAGATACGGAGGGTTGTTTTGTCAGACAGTGAGATAACTGTTAGCGATATTGAACAGAGAATTACCTCACCCCTCTATATCTCACAGCCGCTGTCAAACCAGCTGTGCAAACTGAACTCCTGTAGCATTGCTGTTTGGACGGCTATTTTTGCGATGTTGAGTGGCACCAACAGTGTGGGGTCTCTTCCCACACTGGCTGATATCACCATGAAGTTCCTACATTCCCACGATCACCACTCACCTGGGACATGGTAACCCTTAGGTTAAACTCACAACCAGTCGTTTATCATTAATAAGAGAGCAGCTTTATTGTCCATTGAGTGATAGCATTTTTTTTTAATGAAGATACATTAAAGTCAAGATGGTGAGTGGCTTGGTAAGAAACATGCAGCTAGAGCTGTTCCCATGTATCTTCTGCCTTTGTCTTTGGAAATGTGTCAGTCGTTATTTGGAAGATGCTGTTGAAGGAACAACAGCGAATTTCTGCAATGTGTATTCTCAATGCTTTCACTGAACATCGGTGGTGGATGGAATGCATGTATGCAGATATTTTACCAAATATGGCACCAATCAAATTGATGTGTGCCTTGCACAGTAGATGGTGGAGAGGCTTTCGGAGTATGTGATGCATTAGCCATGGCAGTGTTCTTCCCCTCTGACCTGCCCTTGGAGCCACAGTATTCAATCTGTGAGTCCAGTTCATTTTCTGCTCAATAGTAACTCCAGGTTGTTGATCACAATGGTTCACAAACAGCAAAGCCTCTGAATATCAAGAGGTGTAACTTTAATGATCTCGTATTCGAGGTGGTAATTGTTTGACATTTGTGTGGTACGCATTTTAATTGGCACTGATCAGCACAGCCTTGGATGTTTCTGAGATTTTGCATCACTGCGGCATGGAGTGCTGCAGTATCCAGGAATACTGCTAAAGATTGTGCAATTAATCACAAACAGTCCAACGTATGGCTCTTTTAATTGACAAGAGGTAAGTTGTACCGTTACAAAAGATAGTTAGGTTAAGAACACAATCGTGAGGAACTCTTGCAGTGTGGGCCTTGAGCTTATATGACTAACCTCCGAAAACCACATCGATTTCTGTGAGCATGGAGACACATGGAGCCCAGTTTGGCTGAGGATAGCAGTTTTCTTTCCCTGAAGGACATTAATGAATTCGATGGGTTGTTACTTCAATTGACCATAGCTTTATGTCAATATTAAAAGTTATAAAATGAACGGATTTAAAGCTGGATTTGAGACTAACTTGAAAGTTTTGTGCCAATTACTCACAAAGATTTAAGTTTTATTATTATTTAGCGAATTACTGGCTGCTTCTACTTGATCCAGAGAAAATGTGAATGCAGTCAAAATAAGACCAGACAATGACATTACCATTTAATGCGGACAATTAAGAGAAAATCAAGATGGCTTAGTGTATTTGCTCAGTGAGGAAGAAGCAACTGTTGATGATCAGAGGAATTGATTCCCCATACAAAAGAAAGTGGTAAGTAGTAAAAGAAGAATGCAAAAATACATTTCATGTGGTGTTTGTGTGTGAGTGTGTGTGTGTGTGTGTGTGTGTGTGTGTGTGTGTATGTGTGTGTGTGTGTGTGTGAGAGAGAGAGAGACAGAGAGAGAGAGAGAGAGAGAGAGAGAGAGAGAGAGAGTTCGTAAAACACATAAATCTTTCTGCTGAAGTATGAGTGTTTTATACAGTGGCTCAGTGGTTAGCACTTCTGTCTCACAGCACCAGGGACCAGGTATAATTTCACCCTCTGCGACTGTTTGTGTGGATTTCACATGTTCCCGCAGTCTCTGTCTGGGTTTCGGGTAATCCAGTTTTCTCCCAGAGTCCAGGGAAGTACAGATTGAATGGACGAGACGTTATATACTGCCCATAGTGTCCAGCGATGTGCAGGATAGATGGATTAGACGAGGGAAATGAGAGGTTACAACGATAGGATAAAGGGTGGGTCAAGTGTGATGCTGTACAGTGAGTCGGTGTGTAATCGTTCAAAAAAATGGCCTGCTTCCACAGTGTATATTGTCTTGTTCTGAAATCGGCTTTTACTTAGTCTGAAAGGACTTTGCAATGTGTTTATTCAAAAAAATAGAATTTGGAAATCAAGGTTCATGGAACACATTTTGTCCTCCCTTTGTATGGTTGGGAAACCGAATGGGAAGTGAAAAAGTTGAAAATACGAAAATCGCTCAATCTCTCACCATTTATATGATGCGAGTCGATATTGTAGATTTTGGAGACCTTAAATGTATAAAAATTATGATATGCTAAGGATATATAACCAAGGAAACAACGGAAAAAATTGCAGGGACTTTGACCGAAACATTCAATTCCTCCTCAGCTACGGTGGGGTGGGGAGGGGGGAGGTGGGGGTGCCAGAGGTGTGTTTCCATTTTTCAAGAAGGGAGGTGGAGATCGAACAGGAATAACAGGCTACTGAGTTTCACGTCAGTGTTCAGGACACGATTGGAGAAAAAAAATAAAGGACAGAATTAATCTCCATTTAGTGCAGAATGTTTTCAACATGGCTAGTCAGGGCGGTTTCATCAGAGGGAGTCATACCTCATAAATCTGGTGAAGCATTTCGATGAGGTGGCCAGATCTGTAGATAAGGGTAGAGCAGTTGAAGTAGTTCATATGGAATTGAGCAAAGCCTTTGACAAGTTCGCACATGGGACACTGAGAATGTGTGTGTGTGTGTTTTACGGAGTGGGTGTGGCTGGGGAACAGGGAGATGCAGTTGATGAGGTTGGGAATGAGAAATACGATTTTTGATGATACTAACATTGTCTCAGTCGTTGTCAGGGAGGTATATATTCTTAGGTGACAGATAGAAATAGGTAGTTGGTCAGATGGGCAGATCAGTGGTTGATGTAATGTAATCCTTCTGAAATGGTAGATGATGCACTTTAAAAAAACGCAGTCACCAGAAAAGGGTGTACTCAATGGATAGACCGACATTAGGAAAATCAGAGGATCCGAAAGGACTTGAGGTGCTGTTTTGACAGATCCCTGCAGGTAGAATGACAGGATACTTGGGTAGTTTAGAATGCGCATAGGACACTCGCCTTTTTCAGTCGATGCTTCAATTATAAGGAGAAAGTGAGGACTGCAGATGCTGGAGATCAGAGTCAATCAGTGTGGCGCTGCGAGAGCACAGCAGACGAGACGGTATCCGAGGAACTGGAAAGTCGGCTTTTCGGGCATAATACCTTCATCAGAAATGTGGGAGGATTATAAAAGGAGAGGGCATGTTGAAGCTGTACAGAACTTTGTTTAATACACAGTTGGAGTATTGTGCGTGGTTCTGGACACTGCACCATAGGAAGGGCGTGATTGCACTGGAGGAAGTGCAAAGGAGATTCACCAGAATGGTGCTCAGTTTGCAACAATATATCTGGGCAGAGGGAGGGTGGATAAGTTCGGAGTGACTTATCTAGAGCAGGTGTATAAGTTATAAGGGGCATGGACAGTGTGAATCCAAAGCAGTTGTTTCCCTCAGTCCAAGTGTCAGGAACAAGTTTTCATTATCTTCAGCTAAAGGCAGAAGGTTTAGAGTGAACATGAGGGAAATTCGTTTCGTCCAGACGATGGTATTTACCTGAAATGCACTGTCTGGGAGGGTGTTCGAGATGGGAAAACATACCCACTTTTACAATTACTTGGATGAGCGTTTGAAATGTCATAACATGCAAGTCAAGTGATGGAAAGTGGGATTAATGTAGATTTAGGAAGATTTTGGTGGAATGAACACGACTGGTCGCAGGGTCACTTGCATTATGTATCATTCTGTCATTCTGGATTCTGAAGTCAATGGTTTAAATACTTTTCTGTCAAGTTTTGCATTTATTTTGCGAACGATATCACTTAGTACACGTTCCAGCTATTGTGGTTTCTATCAGCTTCAGGTTCTGATTGAGAGTGCTCATTCACAGATAGAATTTCCCTAATGTGTTGTAAAATTGGATTAACAAGGAAAATAGGGATACAACAATATGTAGGAGAACAGTTCTTAAAAAGCTCCACCGCACGAACTATTGGATGACTGTAAAGCCTGATCAAAATGAATGCCGTCACTGTAAAGAATATCGAAAAATATTTTGGTATTGATGGGATGAACTGCATATGATTTTAAACAAGCATTGAAGTTTGAAGAAGATTTACAATTAATATTTGAGATCTAACAGGATCAGATTAATCTAGTCTTTGGGGTATTTCAATTACAGGCTTAAATCTTAATGGCATCACAAATTTAAAATAAACCTTCTGTCACAAATTGTTTGTTCAAAATGTTGGATAAAAATTCAGTGTTTCCCAGTGGGGCACCACATGATATAAAATATTATCTTTTGATCTGTGTCAGCGCCAGGTAATTCTCCAATTCAGATAGACTCTCAGCAGCAGGACATCAGAGGCTATTTCACAAACAGCAAAATGTATGTTCCAAGGATAATGATCGAAAAACTATCCTATACCGTCTTTGCCACTTTTGGTATTCCTGGCAAGTCTTGAAACAATTCAGTTTTACAATTCTCTGCATTAAATCATACTTATTTCCACTCTATGATTAATAGTTATTTCCTTTCCATTTTGCAAGGCAAATACCGATGGCAGACGACAATGTCCCCAGTTTCTGATTTTAAAGTGAATAGTTTATTGATTCGGAGGCTCCTCAGTAATGTGCAGCATTGCCTGTTTCTCTATACCGCGCAGAATGGGTTGGCACTGAGGCCACACTGATGGAGTTTGAATGAGCACCGGCCCTGGCTGGTCGAGAGAGTGTTGAGGAAGACCGATCTCTCTCCGTGGTAGTTCAAACCCTACTATCAGTTAGATGGTTCTTGTAACGACCGGAACTTAGGAACCTCTGAGTAAGGTGTTTCGAATTCCTTGATGCAAAGGTATTTTGTTGGTGGATCTCTATCAGGTATCTTGTTCGAAATGGGAGAGCAGATACCAGGTGGGCAATGTTTGGTTTGAGAAGGTCATTACAGAATAATAAGGGAGTGTCAGCACAGATGGCTTTGAACATCTTGTGTGTTTTCATCAATCAGTGGGTGTGTGGGGCCACGATATATGTGTGGACAGGTTGCTGGGAGGGGGATGTTGAGCACAGGGTTCCAAATATGATGAGTATTTCGGGATTGTTTGTTTCCACAAAAGATATGTGAGTAGTGTCATTTGTAAAAAGATGCACAGTACTGTAGGGAGGAGTCGAATATGAAAAATAATGAGATCTTGAATTTGGTGGCAACAGCAATCCAACAGTGGAGAAACAGGTTTGTCAAACAAGATATTTCCCAACTTTCCCTTTGTTGTGTTATATTTCGATGTCCCCAAACGATACCGGTCTATATGAATGGCATATAAGGGCATTTGAATGGGATTGTTACTCAGTATTTGGATCTGAATTTACGTTTATATTTATTGTTATTATTATTATCGTCGCTGTTATTTTTCCTGTTCTGCAATTTTGGAGATGAACATCCTGGATATAATTTAGACCAATTCACTGTGAAACCGTCGTGCTATACGTTGGACTGCAGGTCTCCATCAATTTTGAGAAATTCCTGTTATTGCACCCCATCCAGAGGACTAAGATCTTTGGTGATTGTGTGGAACAACAGATTTTCCATGATGGAAGAGAACTCGGTTTGGGGTGACTGAAGTACAATTTAAGATATTTCATATTATTTTACTGCTCCAAAGTTCCAATAAGACTCAAGGATATCTTGCAAAACGGGGTAAAATTGAGCCCTGCTGCGTGTGCTGATGTTCCGAATTGAGGTGATTGGTGAGTTGGACAACGTATCAGGGTCACCAATTGATTTCTAATCCATCAGCAGCGCACTACTAAAATAATATGTACCGTTTGTCGACCCTGCTTTGAATGACGCTCTTTGCCACATGGTGTGGGGCATCAATGCGATTTTCATGTGGCGTATATGTCCAAGCAGTGATTTTGATTAACACCACACAGACAAATTTATATAGAGATATAAATGCCAACACTTATAATTGCTTTGCTATATCGATGTCGTTCAAGATCTTGTTGGCCGATTTAAGCCAATCTACTTTTTAATAACGTCATATGTTCCTTGTTCTCTGAATGATTGGAAAGCAGAGGTGAGTAGGAATGACGACTCACCTGTGTTTACTATGTGGGAACTTGTTTATGACTAAAACTGTGCTGTGTGTGGATGACCATTCTGGGCATTGACCCCACGCAGGTCAGTTCATCATGTTCTGCTCCTTCTGCTTCGATGAAATGCTTCATATTTTTCGAATCACTCTTTAAAGTGAGGTGATTTATTGAAGATCACATTTAGGTGCTGAGCTATCCCAGAATGCTTTGAGGCAATTGAGGGGTAGAGATTATCTTGATGGTGAGAGTGAAGTAAGAATACAGGGGCCTGCTGTTTTGTCCAAATGTCATGGTTGCCACATCAACTGTGCTTGCTGGGATATATCTGGCACAGCATTTGTTACATCACGGGAGAGCTTTAGGCAATTTGATGCTATAATGGCCTGTCTTCTTCCATTCCAAAATGGTTCACTTGAAGGAAAATGGAGACTTGTTAGTCAAATAAATTTTATTTCGTACCCAATAAGCCTCTGTAAGTTGCAGAGAACACAGATTACTATCATAATGCAAGAGGTTAGTCCAACACATTAGACTGAGAGTGACATAAACTGAAAAAAGGGGTTTTGAGAGATGGGACACGAAGAATAATTGGGGGATTTCTTAACTAGATAAAAAGAGAGAACGAGAGACAGAATATAGATGTGGAGATAAGAAAAAGGAGAAAACTAGATTATCAACAGAAGTAAATGTACATCCCTCAATGATATTGGCAATTCCTGTGTGCTGTGGTCCTTTGTACACTACATGTACAACAGAGTAATATGTTCAAATGCTGAGTCTGATGCCAGAATTCTTCTCTCTAGTAATGTGACAGACGCTAGCTTTGGAAAGAACCCAGCAGGACAATATATTTAATTCCTGGTAGAAAGGGGATTAACTGAAATAAGTTGGGACACCATAACCAAGATTTATAACACACATTCTGAAAAGAATGAGAGACAAGAGTAGGGAATCCCAGATAAGGGGGAACGTTGAGAGAAGGGGAACATATCAGTTCAGATGAGGACCACATAATGTGTTAATACTTTATAAATGTTATACATCATGTGCACCATTTTTCGTTAACTGTGTCTCCGTTGTTCATTCAGAATGTGTTGTACACATATGAACAATCTTCCTTATCTGAACACACTCTGATTAAATAGTGTGCATAAAACCATTTTTCCTCCATTTCAATCTGTCCTGTTGTCGTGTTATCTGGATACATGAACACCAACTGGCCGCCAAAAGATATGACCCACTATCACTAGTTTCCATACATACAGACAAAGAAGGACACCACTTTGACTGGGACTGTACACACATCCTCGGACACGCAAAACAAAGACACACACGAAAGTTCTGCGAGGCATGGCCTGCTAACCAGAAGTACATTAATAAACACATCATTTTAGATCCTATCTACCTTCCCTTGAAAAAAAGAACTGGAATTGACATCACCCAACTTAAGAAACCAAAACCTACAAATGGAGAGGTGGAACTTACCACCAGCGTATCACTGGAGCCTCTTACTGATGATGTTACCTAGTCATGGTGACGAAACATCTGAAAACAAACCTTCCAGCTCATCGAGTTAACCTACATACTTATAAATTGTCATTTTTCTTTTAATAGTGGAATTTAGGGCTACTTTGTCATTCATGTTTTACCAGAGTACGAGGCGAGGTAAGCTTTTCTTGGTGTGTGGTTTTAATTAGCAGAGAGGTTCGACATTGACATCATAATGGTTTGACGGCTCGTTGTCTGGGATTTGAACAGATTTGGGGTACAAAAGGACCCAGCAGATTCCATCTCTTGGCAGTTAGTGACCTAGACCTTCAAAAAAAAAGGTGAGAAATGCATTTAGTTTTGTTTCATTGTGGCTAGTTAAATGAAAAGAAATGGCTTTCAAAATTACTAAAGAGGTTCTGGGGTTTGAAGATGATTCCCAAATTTGCCAAGGAGGCGTAGAAAGACAAAAGAAGGGCAGATTTTTAGAATTAACAAGTAGATTAGAAATGAGTTTCACCAGGAACAAAAGGAAAGCTGGAATTGTAATGGAGATGGTCAAGCACTTTGGTGTATCAGAGGAAGAGGCAACTGCAGGCGAGTTTGAAAAACTTAAATTGCAACAGGAGTTAGCAGATAAAGAAAGACAGAAAGAGAAAGAGAGGAAAAGAGAGGGAGAGTTTGAAATTCAGAAGTTTGGAATTAGGTAAAAAATTTAAATTAGCAGGATGAAGGGAGAACGTAGGGATGTATACAACTATGTTAATATATTGCCATATTTCGGTGAGGAAAATGTCAAAATCTTTTTTATTATATTTGCAAAATTGGCTTGGCAGATGGCGTGTCCAGTGAACTTGTTCACTGCGAGTTCAGACTAAGCTGTTGGGCATAGCTTGAAAGATATGTGCAGTGTTGTTACATGAGGGAGCAAGAGACTATGCAGAAATCAAACAGGCTATTTAGAGTGCTTATGGATTGGTACTAGAAGCATATGGACAGCTGTTCAGAAATATAGAGACGGAACCAGATCAGGCTGATGCTGCGTTTGAAAGAAGTAACCACAGATATTTTGAGAAATGGGTGCAGGCCTTAAAAATGGACAAGATCTGTGAGGCCCGAAGGGAGATTATTCTGCTGGAGGAGTTTAAAGACTCACTTCCAGAGATGGTAAGAATTTATGTGAATGAACAGAAAGTTCAAGAAATGAGAAGCACGGCAGAAATGGAAGATAAATATGCATTGGTGCATGAGATGAAATTTAGCTTCTGGGAAGTTTTTCATCCTGTGAGCGATAGAAATTGGGAGGAGGTGAGATCCTACACTACAAAGTGAACAGTAGAGCACATTGACAGTAGTTTACCACAGGTGAGAAAAAAGCCCAAGGGGGTTGAAAGGAGGTGAAAGGCCTCACGTGTTCTCACTATAAGGGAGTGGAACACATAAAATTACAGTGCCGATGGTTTAAGAAGGGCACTGGGAAAAGGTGTTTTCACTGCAGTAAGCTGGGACACACCGTGCGGGGCATTGAAGGAACACACTTTGGGAAAAGATGACGTAAAAGAAGTTAAGCCAGTGGCATTTGTGAAGCTGGAAAAGGAGACTCCAAGTGGAGCTGAGGAGCTGCAGGAGAATGCACAGCCGAGATTGTGGTTGGGTATGGAACCAGTGCCTGATCTCCATAAAGAATTCGCCTCTGTGGATAAACTTTACAACGAGAAAAACGGGGTGGGGGAAGGAGGACAAGAATTTATAAATTTGTGAATTACGGGATCTGCTCAGTCTCTAATAGTTGAGAAGTGAGGCGCCAGAAAAGCACAACAGATCAGGCAGCATCCGAACAGCAGGACAATGGACATATCAGGCATAAACCTATCGTCAGGAATGTGGCGGGGGGACAAGGAGGCTGAAAGATAAATTAGAGGGTAGGAGCTGGGCTGGTGAGAGTGTCACTGGGAAGGTGATAAGAAGATATAGGTGGGAGTGATAGTGATATATCGGAGGGGAGGGTGGATTGGGTAGGTGGGAAGGAAGATGGAAATTAAGACAGTTCAAGAGGGCGGTGCTAATTTGAATGGTTGGTTCTGGGATGAGGTTGGGGAGGGGAGATGTGGAAATTGGTGAAGTTGATGTTGATGCTGTATAGTTTGAGGGTTCCAGCTGTCCTACCACCTATCCACTTCACCCTCCTCTCTGACCTATCGCCATCACCGCCCACCTGCATCTACCTATCGCCTTCCAAGCTCGCTTCCATCCAGCTCCACCTCCACTCTCCTATTTAATTTTCAACCCATGTCCCCCTCACTTAACCCCACTTTCCTGATGAAGGATTTATGCTTGAAACGTCAACTCACCTGCCCCTCGGATGCTGCCAACCTGCTGTGCTTTCCCAGCCCCACACTTTCCAACTCAGATCTCCAGCATCTGCAGTCCTCACTTTCCCTCGACCTCTAATCGTAAGAGATGGAAGTATTTTCACTCTTTCTGACATGTTACTCAAGAGAGTGATAACTTGTGGAATGGGGGCAGAAACTAAGCATTCCCTTGTGTAACATTAGGTTGGAGTGCCAAATCTAGATTGGGGAAGTAACAGGGTGAGTGAGTGACAGGGTGTCCGTTCCAGGAATACAGTTTGTTGTTGGGAACGATTTAGCAGGATCCAAGGTGGGAGAGGTACCCCTTGTGGTGGAGAAGTCAAAGGAAGACTAGGGAACTGGGGAATTAAAATAAAAATACCCAGGGATTTTTCCAGACTGTGTAGTAACAAGATCCCACTGTGATAAGTTACAGTAGGAATGAAAAACGAAAGAAAAAAAACAAAGGTGTTGACGTTCAGTGAACTCACACCCTGTTTGATGTAACGATGCAGGAAATTTGTATATTTTGTACACACACAGACACCCATACACGCACACACACACAAAAAAGGAATTAGAATATATTGTCGAACGTTATTTAAGATATAATCCTAAAATTTAAATGGAGACCACTACAGATTAGTGCAGAAGGTAAATGGACTGAGGTGCACAAGATTGTGTTACGGGTAGCACATAAACTAATTGCAGGCGGTCACCTAGGTGTATAGACTCAGGCTAAGGTACAGAAGCATTTCTAGTGGCCTGGAATGCACACGGACGTGGTTAATTTTTGTTGTGCATGTCAAATGGTAGGTACGCCACAGGCACTATTAAAACCAGCCTTTGTTGGCAATTCCTGTATACGAAGAACCCTTCACGTGAGTTATGATTAATTGTGGAGCTCCCCTTTCTAAAATAAAAGTGGAAACCAATATCTGCTGACCATATTGGATGTGTCTACCAGATTTCCAAGGATAATTCCATGATGGAGTGTTAAGGCAAAATGGGAGGTGTAGGAGTTGGTAGCTTTCTTTACTCACTGTGGGCTACGCAGTGTGATTCAGTCAGACCAAGGGTCTCATTTTGCCACTCAACTGTTTAAGGAAGTCATGGATAGCTTCAGCATACAGCAGTTTAAATTAAGTGCGTCCCATACCAAATTACAAGGAACCTTAGAAAGTTGGCATTAGACACTGAAGACAATATTAACAGCGTATTGTCAGAATTACACGAATGATTGGAATAAAGGCGTCTCATCATATTGTTTGCCATTAAAGATGCCCCAAATAAATCTACTCGCTTTACTTCCTTTGTGTTAATATTCGTACATGAAGTGACAGGTCCTTTGAAATTAATTAAATATAAATTGACAGGACCGAAGTCGGAAATCACACACTTAGATTATGCATCTGAGGTGAGTGAGAAATTAGATGGAGTAGGTTAGTTAGCTAAAAAGCACCTGAAGAGGGCACAATATAGAATGAAGCAGGTGGCAGATATAAACTCTGAAACTTTAACGATTTCCTGTGGGGATGACGTATGAGTATTGTCACCAGTGGTAGGAAATCCCTTCAAAGCCAGTTTTAGTGGCCCCTTTCAAATTAAAAAGATGTTGAGTCAGTTAAACTATCTGGTAAAGACACTGGATATGACAAAAAGAATTAGAGTATGTCATGTGAATGAATAATGCTCCAGACACATTTAAGACTCTGGAACAGAGTTATGGTGAGATGAACAAATTGTGCAGTTTATCTGTATGATGTAGTAATCTTTAGCAAGTGATTGAAAGCTCAATGTTACTTTTGGCAGAGTATGTTGAACGATTACAAGAAGCAAACTTGGTAATTAATGTAAGAAAACAGAATTCACGAAGGCAGACGGGCCATTCCTGGGACATTACATTGGCCATGGAAGGTTGACCCCATGGAACACAAGGAATTTCCAAAGCCATCCTCGAAGAATGAGGTGGTTCGATATTTGGAACTGAGTGGACTCTAGCGGAACTTTGTTCCAAACTTCAGCAGCGTATTGGCACCCCTGATGGATTTACTAACGAGAACACAGAATTGTGGTGGACAGAACAACGCAGGGAGGTATTTGAGAATTGTAAAGCAGGATTAATCACAGCACCAGTTTTACCTGCACCAAATAATTTGAAGCCCTTTGAAAATTGTGTTTGATGCGAGGTATATAGGGGTTGGAAATGTACTGATACAGAAAGATGATGATGGAATTGAATGGCCAATTGGCTACTTGTTGAAAAAACTCAATATCCACCAGAAAAAAATGAAAAATCTCAATTATTGAACAAGAAAGATTGAGTTTCATACAAGTTTAAGTTTCGTACTGCCCTGACAATATTTTAATGTGTATATGACAAACAAATTGTCGGAGACGGATGTGGACAACAACGACAAATCTCTCGCATTTTTTTGGAATATTTAAAGACCAGAATATGAGTCTATTTCATTGGGGTCTTATGTTACAGACTTTAAACTTACAACATGTACATTCTGTGCGTCGTATAAATGTGATAGCAGATGTGTTATCACGGAGTTAAAGGAAAATGTGTAGATAAAATTGGACTTATTCCAGTGTTATATACGTGTGCAGAATTAACATGAATGGTATAACTGAGATTAATACTTTTGAACTTCATAATAATGGGATTAAGAATGAAAGCAAAAGAAATGAAGCCATATTTTCAATCTGATGGTTCCTTTTATTTCTGAAGGAGGGAGGTTTTATGAAGCCGAAAGCGTGTCTGGTCACTTTAAGACAGAACGGGTTTTGCTGAATAGAAACTACAGCCACAGATGCTAGCGAAAGGTCAGACTGTTCCAAATGTCACCATTAGCTGGGAAATGAATTCCTGAATTTTGGTTGCTGTTTTGACAACAATTCAAATACAACCAAAGAGTTTAAATAACGATTAGCATACCAAAAGCAAACGGAAATCGATATTAGTGTTTGGACAACTGGAAAGTATGAGACTTATTGTAACATGGCAAGTATATGAACCCAGTATTTTGAATACTCGACGGACAGCCACTGCCATCCAACAGCAGGAGTGCTAACTGGTCATCTGAAACACTTCTGTCAACGATGCATGTTTATTTCAAACCTACTTGCAGTAAAAATAAAATGACCCAGGGAGATCAGGAGCTGGAAGAGTGAACACAGCGGGGAAGATTGAGACTGTGTGCTGTTGAGATTCTAATGTTTAATATGTGGGTTGTTGGAACGGCATAATTTTATAGAGTTGGAGTCAGATAGTAAATTGTTAAGAAAAGAGGGGCTTGTATTTGGGAATGATTGTTGTTTAGTGTTCACTATTAATGTTAAGAAATAAACTTGTTAATTTTTCCTAATAGCGGAAGGTAGGAGATCTGTGTCACTCATATCCTTCTAGTCCTTTCCTATCCACATATTTATTCAAATGATTTTGAAATGTTCTTAATGTATCCCCCTCAACCACATCTACTGGCAGCTCATCCACGTACAAGCCTCTGTGTAAAGAATTGGCCCCTCAGGTTCCCTTTTATTCCTTCCCCTTTAATCTTAAACTTATCCCCTCTCGTCCTCGATTCTCTGAACCGTGGAAAAAGACTGAGAGCATTGACCCTATCCATACCCCTCATGATCTTATACAGCTCTATAAGGTCCCCCCTCAGTTTCCTACACTGTAAAGAAAAGGTCCTAGCTTGTCCAAGCTCTCCCTATATCTCAGACCATTGAGTTCTGGCAACGTCCTTGTAAATTTCTACTGCACTCTTTCCAATTTAATAAATCCTCCCTATAACAAATGTGACAAAACTGAACACAATACTCCAAGTATTGTGCAACAAAAATCCCCAACTACTCGACGCAATGTCCTGTTGAAGGCCAGTGTGGCAAATGCCTTTTGCACTGCCCTGTCTGCTTGTGACTCCACTCTCAGGGAACCGTGCACCTGAACGCCAAGGTCTCTCTGTCCACTACACCCCGTAGGGCGCTCCCATTCACCATGAAACTCCTACCTTGATTTGAGTTTCCAAAATGCAAGACCTCACACATTTATATTAAACTCCATTTGCCATTTCTCGGCCCACTTCCCCGCCTGATTAAGGTCCTGCTGCAATTTCTGATAACCTTCCTCATTGATCACGCTGCCACTTATTTTAATGTCATCTGTAAACGTACTAATCATGCCTTGTACATTCTCAACCAAATCATAGATAACAAACAGCTATGGACCCAGCCTCCAGTCTGACAAGCATCCTTCCACAAAACACTCTGCTTCCTACAATCAAGCCAACTGTGTATCCAACTGGCCAGTTTCTTCAGCATTCCACGTGATGTAACCTTCCAGTGCAGCCTGCCCTGTGGTACCTTATCAAAGGCCTTACTGAAATCCATAGAGACTACGTTTACCGCTCTGCCCTCGTCAACGTTCTTGGTCACTTCTTCAAAGAACTCTAACAAATTTGGGAAGCATGATCTTCGACTCTCAAGTCTATACTGACCGGTCTGAATCAAGAGGAAGTGTTGATGAAGAAAGAGACCTTGGAGTGCAGTGTCATAGCTCCTTGAAAGTGGAATCGCAGGTAGATAGAATAGTGAAGAAGGCATTTGGTATGCTTTCCTTTATTGGTCAGAGTATTGAGTACAGGAGTTGGGGGGTCATGTTGCGGGCTGTACAGAACACTAGTTAGGCCACTGTTGGAATATTGCATGTAATTCTGGTCTCCTTCCTATCGGAAAGATGTTGTGAAACTTGAAAGGGTTCAGAAAAGATTTACAAGGATGTTGCCAGGGTTGGAGAATCTGAGCTACCGGGAGAGGCTGAACAGGCTGGGGCTGTTTTCCCTGGAGCGTCGGAGGCTGAGGGGTGACCTTATAGCGGTTTACAAAATTATGAGAGGCATGGATAGGATAAATAGGCAAAGTCTTTTCCCTCGGGTCGGGGAGTCCAGAACAAGAGGGCATAGATTTAGGGTGATAGGGAAAAGATATAAAAGAAACCTAAGGGGCAACATTTTCATGCAGAGGGTGGTACGTGTATGGAATGAGCTGCCAGAGGAAGTGGTGGAGGCTGGTACAGTTGCAACATTTAAGAGTCATTTGGATGGGTATATGAATAGGAAGGGTTTGGAGGGATATGGGCTGGGTGCTGGAAGGTGAGACTAGATTGGGTTGGGATATCTGGTCGGCACGGACGGGTTGGACTGAAGGGTCTGTTTCCATGCTGTACATCTCTATGACTCTATGACTAAGTAATGGGTGCAGTCAATGGTATGCTGTCCTTCATTGTAAGATGATTCGAGTACATAAGTAAAGCCATCTTCCTGCTGTTGTAGAGCCTTGCTGACAGAGCATTTGGGGTACTC
Organism: Chiloscyllium plagiosum; assembly: GCF_037043375.1. Classification (NCBI taxonomy): domain Eukaryota; kingdom Metazoa; phylum Chordata; class Chondrichthyes; order Orectolobiformes; family Hemiscylliidae; genus Chiloscyllium; species Chiloscyllium plagiosum. The sequence continues at coordinate 96,615,708 of NW_028270156.1, read as the reverse complement.
TGTATAGATTTGATCTCCTTTGTAAGGAATTATCGCCTTACCACAGACACGGGTAATGGTAACATGCGGATGGAGTGAATAAGCTGAGTGTTTTATCTGTAGAGCTGTGAGAGACGAAGAAATGGTGATGCTGAAACACGAGGAGTGGCTGTGATCTTTTATTTCCAAAACAGACGTTGACAGGGAGAGAAATTCCATACTTTACCCGGGATTGATTGGTTTGATTTATTGTCACATGTACCTCAGTACAGGGAAACATTTTATTTATGAGCAGTGGAGGCAGATCATAGCAAGGATGGTCAGGTAGATCGTAGGGTGGAAATAGGCTTGGACAGAGTAAGGCATAAAGTTTACACTGAACAGGACATGAACTGGACAAGCTCAACATGAGCAAGATCGGCATTATTTGAACTTAGAGAGTCCATTCATCAGTCTAATGTGGCTTTCCTGATACCTTATATGCCTTAATTTTTTCGCCCCACGTTATTGTGCAATCGACGTGTGAATCCGTAATGAACATCAGGTTGCTCACAATCCCCAACAGCAGCCACAATCCCTTCCATCTGAAACAGCCATTCCAACTAGCTTCCGCCCTATATAGAGAATAGTAGGCTGTCTTCTCAGAGATGAAATATGCCTTCTTGAGACTCCACACAAGACATATGGCTTTCCTGCTCACCACGAGAAAACTACATTAAAGTCCACGTGTGTGTCTTAAGCAAAGAAGCCAAGAGGAACAATGTGGAGCAGTCTATCTGTGCAGCCTCTGCCCCACTTGTTCATCATGTTAGAGCATCAATTAGGAGACAGTGAAGACTGTCGATGCTGGAGATCAGAGTAGAGCGTCTATTGCTGGAAAAGCACAGCAGGTCAGGCAACATCCGAGAAGCAGCAGAATCGACGTTTCGGGCATAAGACATTCATCCGGCATCAGCATAAATTACCTCATTCTGCCCCCGTGGAAGTGCATTGAGGTGGGAATGGCCTCCTACTGTTCCTGTATAAGTGACTCAACAGACTGAATGGCTTCTTGCTCTTCTGATTGGACAGGGTCTAGGGTCCGACTGGCTACCCCGGTTCCTGTTTGACAGCTCATTGTACTGACTAGTGTGACGATGTTGCAGCTTTAAGAGGTTATTTTGTCCTGGTTTCTTTTAAGAGAGAGATTAAGCGCTCATTACCAAGCTGGCTAGTTAAGACCACTTGAGTAACAGATAGGAAGGCCTTGGGTTTATTTTAATGCAGACTGAATGGATATGGCCAGCTCTCACAGATTAGGATCTCTGGGTTCTGGTTTCTCAGCAAAATCAGAAGCTATCGGGGTCTCCACAGAGTTGAAAGCTTCAGTGAATGTCGCCTGGCTGCTACCCTCACTGAAATTTCTCTTTATGCTGTTTTTAATTGCTGGATTGGAGAAATGTTTGTGACAATCTGTGTCTGAATATTTCTTTTTGCCAAGGGCTGTGTTGATGGGATTTACCTATATTGGAACAGTTCATTAGTAATAGTTCCTATATCTATTATTCTGTAAAGTTGTCCAATAGAATTACATTCTAAGTTCCTCTTTCTTTGGTTTTATTTCAACTTTCGTGTTTAAGTAGATGGTGTTTTGCTTCACACCGAGTAGTTTGACCTGTCACATTGCATCTGGAACAGACACTTTACATTTCCTTTAAAATAAGAAAACATTAGAGTCTAGGCTACTTCCTTCAAATATTTTCGAGGGGCTCTGGTTTGGTCCATCACACTAGACTCCTTCTCTTCCTGGGTAATGGGCTGGAGGCACTGAATGGGCTATCCCTGTTCATCTCCAATAATGTCAATGGGCTGAATGGCTTCCTCATATTCCTGTGAAACCAGCGTTCGGTGCTGAATGAACTCTTATTTTACTGTGGCAATGTGAAGTGTCAGGCAGTGCTGTTACATGAATGTTACTGATACTTTAACAGCACAAGCCTGAATGGAGTCTGGGTCTTGCTGCACATGGACACAGACCAGTTCAGGAGCAGACGGGGATCAAAATGTTCTGAACATTGTGGAATCTTTGGTGACCATCCCCACTTCTGATCTTATGGTGTGGAGGGTGGGGGCAGGGAGACATTGATGAAGCAGCTGAAGATGTTTGTGAAGAGGAAGCTACCCTGAGGGTCTCCCACAGAGCTGACCCAGGACTGAGATGATGAACATCTTCCTTTGTGTCATGTTTGACTCCAAACACTGGAGAGTTTACTCTGATTCCCATTTGTTCAGCTCCTTGATGTCAACAGCAGGCAACCACTGCCTTGATATCAGGGCCAGTCATTTTTACCTGAACCCTTGAGCCAACCTCTTTTGTTCATATCAATAAGCCATGATATAGGAGCAGCAAGTGTTTTCTTCAAACAGATTGTATTGAATGTCAAGATTTCTCTTCTCAAGAGTGTTCGGGGTGCTAGAAATTACTTGAAGAGGAGATCGATGGATATTGACCTGTCAGAGAGTTGAGGGCAACGAAGAATTGGGTGTGAAAGAGGATTTGAGACCAAGAGCAGATCAGTCATGATTTTAGTGAAGGGCAAGGCAGGCTTGGGGAGTGAACGACCTGTTCCTATTTCTGATGTTCTCACATTCTGTTGTTGGAAAGTTAGTGGGTGCTATTTTCATGAATATTATGTTGTTGAATATTGCAGTCAGGAAAAACAGATGATTTTGTGAGCCATCTCTGGGTGAGTTATATGGGCTGTATTCACAGTGAATCTGGGTCTACAATATGACCAACAAATGAAGCACAAGTTGCAGATAGGGGAAGCTCTGTGAAAAGAAATGAGGGGCTTCTTTCACACCCATGCCTGGATTTTCCAATTACATTTCCCAAATGACTTCAAAGCTTGTGTGACAGTCTTGAGAGGCTGAATGGTCTCCTCTGTTTCTGTGCACCAGGTTATATGAGTAGGTGGCCTCCAACACTTCCTGTCTAGCAGGTTTAGGCAGCTAATTGGATCACAGAAACATAGGACTGAGGAGCAGGAGTCGGTCATTAGATACTTTGAGCCTTCTCCAAAAAGCTCTCAGATTGTGGCTGATCAGGTTGGGGTCTCAGCTCCACTTTTCTGTCTGCATCCCATTATCCATGACTCACTTCTCTGTCAAATATTTACCAAATGCAGCTTTCAATCAATGTGAACATTGAGGCACGATAAACTTCCAGTGAAGAGAATTCCCACTTGAAAGGTCCTTTCAGAATAATTCGTCATCCTTCTTATAGAATCAGAGAGTCATGCAGAACGGAAACAGACCCGTTAGTCCAATCTGTTCACTCCGATCAGATATCAAATCTGATCCAGTCCCATTTGCCAGCATTTGGCCAATATCCCTCTTCTTTTAGACACTTTTTAAATGTGCGATTGTAACCGCCTTCAGCACTTCCTCTGACAGCAGTTTCTCTACACACACCACTCTCTGTGTGAAACATTTATCTTCAGGTCCCTTCTAAATCATTCGCCTTCTCCCCTTCAACCTATGCTCTCTTGTTCTGGACTCCCCTACCCTGGGGAGCAGAGCGTGACTGTTCAGAATATCCATGCCCCTGATGGTTTTATCAACCTCTATAATGTCACCCCTCAACCTCTGACACTCCAGGGGGAAACACCTCAACCTAATCAACCTCTCCCTAAAGCTCAAACTTCCAGTCCTGGAACATCTGTGCGTAAGTCATTTCTGCAGAAAACCGAGTTGTACGCAGTATTCTTAAAGTGGCCTCACCAACATCCTGTACAGATGCAACATTCCACCACAACTCTTATACTCAATGCTCCGACTGATTAAGGCAAATGTGCCAAATGTCGTCTGTCCCACTCTGTCTACCTGCGACTCCACTTTCAAGGAACAATGTACCTGCAGCCCTACGTCCCTTTGTTTCACAACACGCCCCAGGACCTTACCATTAAGTGTATAATGTCTGCCCTGTTTTGCATTCCCAAAATGCAAAACCTCGCATTTATCTAAATTACACTTCATCTGTCACTCCTTGCCCCTTTGTCCCATCTAGTTGTGGTCTCGTTGTACTCTGAGATATTCTACTACACCACTTTTCTGATGTAATCTGTAACCTTACTAACTATGACCCCAATATTCACAACTAAATCATTTACATAAATGAGAAATGCAGTGAACTAAGTCCTGATTCTTACAGCACACTGCTGCTCATAAGCCTCCAGTCTGAAAAATATCCCTCTTCCTTCAAGCCAATTATGACTAGCTTCTTCTGTATCCCATGTGAGTGAAACTTACTAATCTGTCTACCAATCGGAATGAAATACGAGCTATAAAGAGAGGCTGAGTAGGTTAGGTTTATTTTATTAGAAAAAAAGGAGATTGAGGGGGGACCTGACTGAGGTTTGCAAAATCATGAAGGGTATAGCCAGGGTGGATAGAGACGAGCTTTTTCCCAGGGTGAAGGATCCAATAACGGAAGGTTGTGCTTTCGAAGTGAGAGATGGGATGTTTAAGGGGGATACACGCGGTACGTACTTCACACAGAGGGTGGTGGGGGTTTGGAACGCGTTGCCAGCAGAGGTGGTAGAGGCAAGCACGGTAGATTAATTTAAGATGCATCTGGACAGATGCATGAGTAGGTGGGGAGCAGCGGGATTCAGATACTTAGGAATTGACCGACAGGTTTAGACAGTACATTTGGATTGGCTCAGGCTTGGAGGGCGAAGGGCCTGTTCCTGGGCTGTAAATTTTCTTTGCTCTTTGTTCTCTAAATGAACACCTTGCTGAAGTCCATACAGACAATGTCTACCAAACTGCCTTCATCAATCTTTGTCACCTCTTCAAAAAACGTAACCAAATTAATGAGACATGATTTCCCATGCAGAAAGACACGTTGACTACCCCGATCAGCCCTTACCTTCCCAAATGTATGTAAATGCTATCCCTCAGAATCCCCTCCAACAACTTACCCACCACTGACATCAGGCTCACCGGTCTGTAGTTCCCCGGCTTTTTGGGTCACTGTTTCCCTTTCTAGTCCCACTCCTCCACTGCTCGCAACAAATGTTAAATGTGACCAGGTCGGCGATGTGGCCGATGATATCGGTCTCAGACTGGGTCAGGGTCTGTTTTAGGAACAAGTCAGGCTAGTTTCTTTAATCTGCTAAAACAGCACGTTTATGAACCAGAGCAATGTTACTCAAGCAATGGTGGAAAGATGAATGGCAAACTGTTTGGGTATTTCAAATTTATAATCAATATTTCCGTTTCTAAAAGCAGACACACACACACACACACACACACACACACACACACACACACACACACACACACACACACACACACACACACACACACACACACACACACACACACACACACACACACACACACACACTCACACACACACACACACACACAAAATCTCTGCAATTCTAACTTGAAAGAACTTTGTCCAGATATTATTGGAACTCATGACAAAAGGAAAAATTGCGAGATTGTCCAAAACGTTATTCTGCTTCTGAAGATATTGTACTCACACAGCTGCTAGCAATGGGATTTCACCCTGGCAGATTTGGATTTGGCTGAATTCCCTTTGCAATTAACTATAATTGCAATTCCCTATCGCAATTAACTATAAACGTCTTTAATTACTATTATCTGTAGTCTGCAATATTAGGGAAAGAAATCCCCTAAAGAAGGGTCTCGAATAGATATTTATTACTGAACACTCGAGACGCAGGAAGAGCATAACTTCTGGCTCCAAAACACAGATCGGTTTTACCCAACTCTCATATGTCATTGTCCTCTTCCTGAAAGCATTAAATGATTACTGTCCAGCCTCTCCTCCCCACTGACTGTGTCTGTAATCTGTCCCACCTCCCCCTAACCACACGAGGCAAACCAAGCTCCGGGTTTTGTGAAAATCAAGCCCGGAGTGTGCAGGCTTCCTGGAGAGGGGGAGGGAATTTTTAAATTCAATGGGGAAGGTGAGGGGGTAATATCACACACTGGGCTGAGGAGTGGCGGATGGAGTTTAGTTTGGATTAATGCGAGTTATTGGATTTGGTAAATCAAACAAGAGCATGACCAATACCCTTAGAAGCAGTGTCTTTGGCGGTGTTGTAGAACAGAGACCTAGGCCGTCAGGTATAATTCTTTAAAATTTGCATCTCAAATAGATAGTGTGATTATGAAGGTGTTTAACACACTTGTCTTCATTGATCAGAACTTTGAGTATCGGAATTGGGACGTCATGTTGAGGTTGTACAGGACATTGGTGAGACCTCTTCTGGAATACTGTGTCCAGTCTGGTCATCCTGCCCGCTCATTCCATAGGTACACCACCCTCTGGGTGAAAAAGCTGCCCCTTAGTTCGCTTTTAAATGTTTCACCTCTCACCTTTAAACTATGCACTCTAGTTTTGGTCTCCCCTACCCTCATAAAATACCTTGAATCTTCACTTCGATATTATTGACCTTGATATTATTAAGCTGGAGAGGGTTGAGTACAGATTAACCTGGACGTTGTTGCGAATGGAGGGAGTGAGCTATAAGGAGAGGCTGGGTAGGGTGGGACATTTTTCACTGGAGAGGATGGGATTTAGGGGTAACTTTACAGTGGTTTATAAAATAATGAGGGGTACAGATAAGCTGAAGTCTTTACCCTCGAGTTGGGTTTCAAAACTGAGGGATATTTTAAGGTGCAAGGAAAAAGATTTACAGAAGTCATGATAGGTAATTATTTTAGACAGAAGCTGGCATGTGCGTGGAATGAACTTCCAGATGAAGTGGTAAAAGCAGGGACAGTTAAAACGTTTAAAGGACATTTAGATCAGTCCATGGATAAGACATCAGTTTTGATGGTGCTGTGAGCAGCTCTCCTCTCCCTCCCCCTCTCTGAATGAATCCCTGTTGGTTTTCACCCTCTGCTCATGCCTGTGCAGTGGCGTGTGGAGACCAGCAGAGGGTAGCATCACTTTAAGCACCACAGAGACAGCCACACCTGTACCACACAGAGACACACACAGCAATTGTTAGGACACGGCATTGAGCTCATCTGGTAACTTAAATGAAACGTAAAGAAATGCTCAATTCACCTCGTAAACTGTTAAACTATGTGTGACAGAGAACTCCCAACTTCCATTGTTTAAATAAAAACATCATTTTTTTTTTTTAACTCTGAAAGTGAACATTTTACATCAACTATTCACAACTCTGGGACCCCCTTTCTCTTAACCGCTTATTCCCCAATTCCAAATCTATAACAGTAAACTCTTTCAATGAGATGCTTATTAAAATTTCATCAACTTAATTTCAAAACCACATAGCAGCTGTAGTTTTTGTCTCTTCTTCTGTGAGAAGATCTCCCTGGGTCATCTTCTTTCTTTTTACGGCGGATATGTTTCATAGGAAAAGGTACCTTTGATAGAGAGTGTTTCCTAATCTCTTGAATCTGTGTTGCTCTGTCCTCAATTTTCAAAATCCCTGCATTCTTAATATCCATCGGATTATCTCATTGGTTCGATTTTTGAAAAACAATAAATTCAAACTTGATTTTGTTTTAGTATCCTGGGGTATAATTTAAACTGATTAAAATTGTTGTCCAAACAGCAACCATCATAGGGATCTATTTCACAGCCAAATGTGACATATTTTCAGTTGACTTGGACACTCTGGGTCTGCCATCCTCTCATATACACAGGCACTTGTAAGTTCTCCGTTCAGAACAGCTTTCCCTCTATCTTAAAGGTACAGTACACACTTTCAACTTCATTACATGAATACCCTGATGTCATGACAGAGACTTGGAGTCAATCCGGATTTCTGTTGCTCTATGGTTTGTCAATATTTCATTCACTCAATCTGGTTTGTATCAGGACTTTTGTTACTCCATTAGCAACATCTAATTATTGGACTCCGTCTGTGGAATATATCAGTATTCACTTGCTCACACTCGTGAGTGAGGCAGGATTTCAGTTGTTTCATGGGGAGCGTGACACGATGACAATTTCAATGATTGTACATGACACCAAACCTGGAAGAATTGTAAAGTCTATGGAGGCCTATGTAGAACTCTAACAGGACAGTGACACGTTGGTGTCGTATTCAGGTGTATGGCAGATGGGGATCAATGCAGAGCAGTGTGAGGAGATGCACTATAGTAGGAAAGACAATCTGCTCCGACAGATACTGTCAGGGACAGATCCATCTGGGACAAGGAGTTTGGTGAGAATTTTCCCCCTGTCTGGCTGTTGTGTATTGAAGCCAGTCCCTGCTCAGGCAGCGGTGGGCCTGTGGAGACACTCCTGGTGATGGACATTGAAGTCCCACACCCAGAGGACGGTCTGTGTCGTTGTCTCCCTCAGTACTGCCTCTGATTTGTTTCCAACATCGAGGGGAACTGAGTTATCACCGAGAGGAGGGGTGGAGGGCAGGAGATAACCATCCTCAGGCGATTTCCTTGACCATGTGTGATCTGTTACTATGAGATTTCCTGGGTTCTGAAATCAATGGTGGGAAATTGCAGGGTAACTCCTTCCCTGACTGTATCCCAGGGTGTGCCCACCACTGGTGGGTCTGTGCCGGTGGGACAGGATATACCCAGGGATGGGGATGGGGCTTCATGAAACATTATGGGTGAGCACGGTGGCACAGTGGTTAGCACTGCTGCCTCACAGCGCCAGAGACCCGGGTTCAATTCCCGCCTCAGGTAACTGACTCTGTGGAGTTTGCACATTCTCCCCGTGTCTGCGTGGGTTGCTCCGGGTGCTCTGGTTTCATCCCACAGTCCAAAGATGTGCAGGTCAGGTGAATTGGCCATGGGAAATTGCCCGTAGTTTTAGGTGAAGAGTGAATTGTAGGGGAATGGTTCTCGGTGGGTTGCTCTTCGGAGGATTGGTGTGGACTTGTTGGGCTAAAGGGGCTGTTTCCACACTGTACGTAATCTAATCTAATCTAAATTACCCATCAGGCGTGATCCTGTGAGTATGACGGTGTCGGACTGTTTCCTGACTGGGTGTGTGGTGCTGAAAAAGCACAGCAGGTCAGGCAGCATTCGAGGAGCAGGGGAATGACGTTTCAGGCATCACCCGTTCATCAGGAATGAGGCTTGTGAGCTGGGGAGCTGAGAGATAAATGCGAAGGGGCTGGGGCTAGGGCTAGGGCTGGGGTTGGGGTTGGAGTTGGGTTGGGGCTGGGGCTGGAGGGAAGGGAGCTGGGAATGTGATCAGTAGACGGAGGTGGGGAGAGATGATAGGTCAGAGAGGAGGGTGGGGTGGATGGGGAGAAGGTCATGGACAGGTCAAGGAGTTACCCGGAACATTCTGTCCCCGACATTCTAAAGCTGACATTCCCCGGAACGTTCGGTCCCCGACATTATATAACTGACATTCCATAACTGACATTCCCCGGAAAGGTCTATCCCCAAGATTTTATAACTGACATTCCCCGGAACATTCTATCCCCGACAATCTATAACTGACATTCCCCGGAACGTTCTGTCCCCAACATTCTATAACTGTCATTCCCCGGAACGTTCTGTCCCCAACATTCTATAACTGACATTCCCCGGAACGTTCTGTCCCCAACATTCTATAACTGACATTCCCCGGAACGTTCTGTCCCCAACATTCTATAACTGACATTCCCCGGAACGTTCTGTCCCCAACATTCTATAACTGACATTCCGTGGAACGTTCTGTCCCCGACATTCTATAACTGACATGCCCCGGAACGTTCTATCCCTGACATTCTATAACTGACATTCCACGGAACATTCTGTCCCTGACATTGTTTGTGAACGGCCGGACGTCAGTGAATTGAACAAACGATAAGATCGCGAAGGAAGAGATCCCATTCCAGGGAGAAGGAGACACTGTTCCGAAGGCCCCTCAGGCAGTTAAAGGGGTGAATACGTTTTCCCTGCGTTTACATTTCTCCACAACACAGGATCGACCACAATTTCGAGCAAAATACAGAAATTCCCAAACTCCGTTTGTCTTCAGGAAACTGGGAGAGAATCCTTCAGGACAGCAACGTTTCCACCCTCCGTATTAGGAACTGGGAAGGTGTGAACTGTGTCTGCTCTGGAGTGACCGATTGTGTGGGAATGTTCTAGAAACCATCTGTCCTTATGGATGTGTCTCTGTGTGTTTGGGAAGGGAGGGTTTCTTATGGTTTATGTCACATTATTGTCAGTAATTCTGACCTTCCCATTTGTTATTCTAGCTCCAATTATTTTAATAAATCCCTGAATACAGGGACACATTTGAAAATCTCACTGGGTCCCCGATCAAACGGGTCCCTTTGCCTCCAGGCTGATGGATAATGGGTTTTGTTTTCCTACCTCACAGTTAACGTAGTGACCATCTACGTCCTGCTTTATAAAGATTGTGGATTGTCTCCATGTGTCAGACGTTACCTGGGGGCCATGGCAGCGGCGGATCTCCTGATCATTATCCTCGACCTGATACTGAGACACATTCCCATTGTTTATCGGGAACAGTTTTATTTCCTGAGGGACTCCGTCCCCGTGTGTAATATCCACGCCGTCCTGGTTCATGCAGCCGCTGACTGCTCCGTCTGGTTCACCGTCACTTTCACCTTTGATCGATTTGTGGCCATTTGTTGCCAGAAGCTGAAAGGTAAATATTGCAGTGAGAAAACGGCGGCTGTGGTTCTGGGAGCAGTGACTGTGCTGAGCTGTTTAAAGAACATTTCCCGGTATTTTATGTTCACGACTCGGTATTGGCTGTGGAACTCCCCCTGGTTTTGTGATGTAACAGACGCTGTTCGTTACTGCAGTGTCTGGGTCACAATCGAGTTCCTCCACCAGATTCTAACCCCGTGTGTCCCATTTCTCCTGATTCTGCTGCTCAATGTTCTCACCGTCAGACACATTTTAGTGACCAGCAGAGCCCGCAGGAGACTCCGCGCTCACACCAATGGGAACGCTCAGTCTGACATTGAAATGAGAAACCGGAAAAAAAACATAATTTTACTGTTTTTGATCTCGGCCAATTTCATCCTGTTATGGTCAACGTTAACGCTTTATTCTATATGGAGACGGATGTATTTGATTGGGTATCGATCTGTTTATCTCGATTACTTTGTTCGGGAATTGGGCTTCATGCTGCAGCTCCTCAGTTGCTGCACAAACACCGTGATTTATGCCGTGACCCAGACTAAGTTTAGGCTGCAGCTGAAAAATGTGCTGAAATATCCCTTCATCCAGATCCATCCATCAATCAAATTTCCTCATTAATCAATCCATCCGGGATTTTCTCATTTCAGTTCAGTGTTTCAGTGATGGAGCAGCCTGTCGCTATGGTAACAGACTGAGGGCAGCGCTGGTTTGTACATCCTTATCCCACAGGGGATTACAGGGGCACATTTCAATGTTCCTCACAACTCATGGGCCAGTGAGAAAAGACACCATCCCACTATCCATCACTTCCATTTGTAAAAAAGAAAAATGTTGATTAAAGCATGCCGAGCAGCAGAGTGACCGACATTGTTGTGTGTTTTTGTGTTGGAGAAGCTGAGCTGGGGAGAGACAGACTCAGCCCCACGTCTTGGTCCTCAGGGAAGGGGAGGGCACTGCACCCTGAGCTCAGGAGCTGGGTTCAACTCCCTCTATCCCCACCACTCCATCCTGGCCTCCCCATTTCCTCCCCCCACCCTTTCTCCTTATTGATCTCCCTCTCTATCTCTGCACACTCTCTCCTTCTCACCACATCTCCCTCGTCCCCCTCTCTCTTTCACACGTACCCTCAACCCCACTTTCTTCACTTTTCCCTCTCCCCCTCACTTACTCTCCTGCCGGCTCTGACTCCCGCCCGTAATTCTGTCTCTACTCCATTTTCCCATTCCTCCCCCCACCATCCCACACGCAGCTTCACCACCAACACACACACACCCAGTCTCTCGTTCAGAGGGAGAGGGAAGGACCAGCGAGACAGAGTGTGTCAGATAGAGAGGGAGGGAGGGAGAGAGATTGAGCCAAAGAGAAATGGACGGAAGTGGGCAGAGAGAGAGAGAGATACTGAGGGAATGGGATTGAGAGTGAGAGAAGGTGGAGAGAGAGTGAAGGAGCGGGGGGGGGGGGGGGGACAAGAGACAGATAGGGTAAGGGAGAGAGAGAGAAAGACGTGGGAGGAGATAATGAGAGGGAGGGTCGGGAGAGAGTGGGCAAGAGAAAGAGTGAGACTGAGAGAGGGGCGAGGGAGGGGGCAAGAGAGAGAAAGAGACGGAGAGAGAGAGACAGAGACAGAGCAAGTGAGAGTGAGAAAGGGGGCAAGACCTCGAGAGAGAGAGGAGAGAGAGAGAGGAAGGGGGCAAGAGAGATCGGGAGGAGAGAGTGACAGAAAGAGAGAGAGGACAGAGAGAGAGAGAATAGGTGGTGAGTGAGGGAGGGGGCAAGAGAGGGTGAGGGAGCAAGAGATAAAGAGTGGGGTGCGAGAGAGTAACAGAGAGAGAAGGGACGATAGAGAGAGGAGGAACGATAGTGAGGGTGGCGAGAGAGAGAGGGTGGTGAGAGAGAGAGGGCGGCAAGAGAGAGTGAGGGCGGCGAGAGAGAGACAGGGCTGCGAGAGAGAGAGAAGACGGCGAGAGAGGGAGGGCGGGAGAGAGGGGAGGGCGGGAGAGAGGGAGGGCGAGAGAGAGGGGAGCACGAGAGAGGGGAGGGCCAGAGAGGGGTGGGTGAGAGAGAGGGAGAGAGACGGAGGGAGAGAGGGAGGGGTGGGAGCGCAGGGTGAGAACGCGTGGTGAGAGAGAGGGGAGAGAGACAGGTGTGAGAAAGAGAGGGGGGAGAGAGATAGAGGGGAGAGAGAGGGTGGTAGAGAGAGAGGGACGGAGAGAGAGAGGGAGGGAGAGAATGTGAGAAACAGAACTCACTCATAAATCAGCCTGAGACAAAGCCTTGGAAACAAGAACCGGACGCCTCTGCAGTCCAGCAGAAATGCGTACGTCACAGAACATGTGTACTTTCTTTGTTCAGTTTGCAAGTTTCTGAATCACGACTCCCTTTTCTAACTTCATCCTATCTTAAGTCGGTTACCTCACTTGTTTTTCTTCAGTTTTTCTTATCTGGCTATCCGGCTGTCCTTGTATGTCTGCATTCTCTGTTCCTTGTTACTTTTGTCCAGTTTCCTTATCATACGATAAGTGAAATACCCCTACTGCTTCTTTTGTTGTCAGCTACAACACTCCATAGTTATTTCCTAGCTTCAAACTATTTCTTTAAAATTAATTCTTTAAAAGACCCTCTATATTTATTAAAGTCTTAGCCTTAAGTATGCTACATGTTGTAAGAATTCCACTCACCCCCGCAACACCCCCCATCTATAGAAACTACATTCCATCACCAGCCTCAGCAACTACATTTCTATATCGCCTGCAGAAACTAAATTTCTCACTTCCCACAATTTCCCCTTTTCTTTTTTAAAATCTGTTGTTTCTGGGCTTATTAAGTCTCCTTTAATTCATTTCTTACGGTCTGCCCTCGTAGCCTTTTGTCGATGAGGTTCACAATCTTACATTTTACATTTGTGTTGTTCGTCCCTTGAACTCTAGAAGCATTCTTTGGCTTTCTCTTTGTTGCATATCACCTGCTGATTGTACAAGCATCTGATGATTTATTTGAGATCTTTCCCCAAGGGATGTCATCAGTCGGCTCATTCACCATTTTAGGACATTGAACCCTACTACCAGACCCACTAATATCAATATTCCATAGATAGCGAGATTGACTAACCACCTTCCCCAACCAGACAATCCCCAATTGCCCCATTCCCATCCTTTTTCGTTCCGGTACCAATTGCCAGCCTGCCTTATCTTGGCGATTTTGTCTCGCACATGTTTGGAGATATACGTAATGTTAGAGGAGACCTCAGGTATGTGCGTACAACATTCCTCTCCAATTACTGCACAGGTACCACCCTTCTCTGCTCGAATATAATCCAGAGCCATCCTGTTCTGAAGGGTCGTTAGTCTGGTGGCAATCATTTCAGTCGTTTTGGCTGCTATTTGTGATTGGGGTTCGGTTAACGCATCAGCAGTATTGTTGGCTAACTCTTCCAGGGAAGCTGCCAACTTTTGTATTTCTACTCCTGCTCGAGCGGTCCCATACAAAGGTATCAAAGCCCAGAGGAGCCGATCCCATTGGTTACTTCCCGGGTTTCCCGCCTTCTTCCCTATTTATTCCGAGGTATTTTTGGGGCTCCTTTTAACAGCCTCAAGTGGGGAATTATATACGCGAGGTAGCAACAGCCATTCCAGCCTTTCTGGCTTTGAGGCAGTGTTTCATCAACATCATAACATGCATGCATTCCTGTACATTCAGTCACGCGAATGTATTTTTCCCCGGGAATAAATAGATAGGCGTCCAGGCCTCATTCCCAATATGTTCCGTTTAAAATTCGGGGAATGGTTGTGGCAGTGACTTGACTGGTATAGACACAAGATGATTTTCCCAATCGGAAGGGTGCGGTATCATTCTGAATACAGAAACAAATGGTACTTACTGCTCCTTTCGGTGGGGAGACTTTAAGGCCATCAATAGAACCCGGAGTTTTCGGGGCTGGTCGAGGGAACCATCCCTCAAAGTTATAATTACCCCTCTCAAATTCCCATTTTGTATCATTTGAGCCTGAGTCAAATTGTTGTGCATCATACACTTCTTCTTTGGTAAGTGGTATTACCGTGAGAGGAATTCCGGATTCCCCACGGTGTGGGAACTCCGCACATACCCAACAGTCGACATGCCCCTTTAATTTAGCATAATTCTGACATAAAGCGGTAAAATGATTTTTTTCCCGCCGCCCCCCCCCCCCCCCCCCCACCTCCCCCTTGGCAGATAACGCCAGTTTTATCGTGACAATATAAGGCTGACCACTCATTTTAGCTCACAACCCCTATCTGTCTATTCCCTAATGCTTTAACTACCAGGGAGGAGTGAGTCCATGCAACATTTACAATTGTATTGGGATACGGTTTTTTAACCAATATCAATAGTCTCTTATCTCAGTCTATTCTTCTTCATCAGCTTGACTTTCAGAGGGTTGTCCGTAGGATGAGCTTGCCACTCTGCTGAAGAGGAAGGAGCGTCCACCGGGCCCTTAACACAAGTGTGATGACTCCACCATTTTTCAGCAGTTCGGACGGTTGTTTCACTAGTCAGGACGGTTAGGAGCGGTCTGCATTACCAGCTTGCGTGCAGTTTGGTATCTTTCCAAGTTTTGATCAGGACCCAATCACCCAGCTGTATTCGATGTACGGCGATCTCAAGTGGAGGTGTATGGGTCAACAGACCCTTCTTCCTAAGAACAGACAACGAAGAGCCAAGCGCCACATATAGTTCTTTAAAAACTTATCATTGAACTCTACAGTTGGTAATTCCCCTCTTCCACCCAAGAAAGGTAATCCAAACATCATCTTATAAGGAGCGAGGCCTATATCACGTCGAGGCGCAGTCCTAATGCGTAGCAACGTGATAGGTAAACATTTTGTCCATGGTAATCGAGTCTGTAGGACTAGCTTAGACAATTGCTTCTTTAAGGTTTGATTCATTCGTTCCACCCGTCCAGAGGAAGGCAGTGTGGAATTCCCAAGGGATTTCTAATCCCGCCATTACTTCTTGTAGGATCTTAGAAGAAAAATGGCTACCGTGGTCTGAATCTATACTTTCCACCACTCCATATTCATTTATCTTTTTCCATTTACTACTTTTGATGACCCGTCTATAAACAGTCTGACCCCGCCATGTAAGGGGATATCCTTTAGGTCCTGTCTAACTTTGGTTTGATACTCTATGATATCCAGACAGTCATGTTCTAATTCTCGTTTGTCCAGAGGTTTTCCCTTCCATAGGAATGTAGCTGGATTTAAACAGGTGTCTGTTGCTAACACAAGGTCATCTCTCTCCATCAGGATGGTTTTGTATTTTAGGATTCGTGAATATGTCAACCATCTCCCTGCCTTTTGGTTTAACACAATTCTAACTTGATGGGGGGTACCAACGATTAGCGGCCCTCCAAAAGTAAGTTTACAGCTTTCCTGTACCAGTATGGAAGTGGCTGCTACTGCCTGCATACATTCAGGCCATCCTCTCGAGACAGGAAGGCTATTGCTGTCTCTTCCCCCCTCCTTTCAGGGTTAACTCTCCTAAGGCTGCTCCATCATTTACTGTCACAAAAAGGTGGAATGGTTTATCTAGGGAGGGAAGGGCCAACACCGGAGCTTGTAGTAAACTACGCTTCAACTCATATCACCCTTCCTTTCCCTTTTCTGTCCAGCACAGTCTTTCATGTTCAGATTCTGTCAATTTGTAATATAACCCTTTCGTTTTCTGGGCGTATGCTTCTATCCATAATCTACAATAGCCCACCAGCGCCAAGAACTTCCGTAATTCTCGTTTGGTGATCGGAAGGGGCAGTTATACTATCCCTTTAATTCTCTCGGGGTTAATACACCTAGAGCCCTCATTAATAAGGTGTCCGAAGTATTTCAAATCTTTCTCTGACGATATAATCAAATCCCTACCTTATAGAATACATCCTATTTCGGGAATTGTCCTGTCACTTCCTCATCATTTCTTTTGATTACGGTTGGTTCAAAAATAGGCACCAAGAATTCTTCTAGGAGAAAGTGAGGACTGCAGATGCTGGGGATCAGAGCTTAAAATGTGTTGCTGGAAAAGCGCAGAAGGTTAGCCAGCATCAAAGGAGAAGGAGAATCGACCTTTCGGGCATAAGCCCTTCTTCAGGAATGAGGAGGGTATGCCAAGCAGGCTAAGATAAAAGGTAGGGAGGAGGGACTTGGGGGCGGGGCGTTGGGAATGCGATAGGTGGAAGGAGGTTAAGGTGAGGGTGATAGGCCGAGAGAGGGTGGGGGCGGAGAGGTCGGGAAGAAGATTGCAGGTCAAGAAGGCGGTGCTTAGGCTGAGGGTTGGGACTGAGAACAGGTGGAGGGAGGGGAAATTAGGAAGCTGGAGAAATCTGTATTCATCCCTTGTGGTTGGAGGGTTCCTAGGCGGAAGATGAGTCGCTCTTCCTCCAGGCGTCGTGTTGCCATGGTCTGGCGATGGAGGAGGCCAAGGACCTGCATGTCCTTGGCGGAGTGGGAGGGGGAATTAAAGTGTTCAGCCACGGGGCGGTAAGGTTGGTTGGTGCGGGTGTCCCAGAGGTGTTGTCTGAAACGTTCTGGAAGTAGATGGCCTGTCTCCCCAATGCATAGGAGGCCACATCGAGTCCAGTGGATTCAGTAAATGATGTGTGTGGAGGTCCAGGTGAATTTCTGATAGATATAAAGGATCACTTCAGGCCTTGGAGGGAAGTGAGTGGGGAGGTGTGGGCGCAAGTTTTGCATTTTTTGCGGTTGCAGGGAAAGGTACTGGGAGTGGAGGTTGGGTTGTTGGGGGATGTGGATCTGACAAGGGAGTCGCGGAGGGAGTGGTCTTTCCGGAACGCTGATAGGGGTAGGAAGGGAAATATATCCTTGGTGGTGGGGTCCGTTTGGAAGTGACGGAAATGATGAAGGATGATCTGATGTATCTGGAGGTTGGTGGGGTGGTAGGTGAGGAGTAGTCGGGTTCTGTTCTGGTGGCGATTGGAGGGGCGGGGTTCAAGGGCGGAGGAGCGGGAAGTGGAGGAGATGAGGTGGAGAGCATCGTCAACCACGTCATGGAGAAAATTGCGGTCTTTGAAGAAGGAGGCCATCTGGGTTGTTCGGTATTGGAATTGGTGCTCCTGGGAGCAGGTGCGGCGAAGGCGAAGGAATTGGGAATATGGGATGGCGTTTTTAAAGGGGGCAGGGTGGGAAGAGTTGTAATCTAGGTAGCTGTGGGAGTCAGTCGGTTTATAATATACGTCCGTGTTGATTTCCTAATTTCCCCTCCCTCCACCTTTTCTCAGTCCCAACCCTCAGCCTAAGCACCGCCTTCTTGACCTGAAATCTTTTTCCCGACCTCTCCGCCCCACCCCCTCTCCGGCCTATCACCCTCACCTTAACCTTCCACCTATCGCATTCCCAACGCCCCTCCCCCAAGTCCCTCCTCCCTACCTTTTATTTTAGTCTGCTTGGCATACCCTCCTCATTCCTGAAGAAGGGCTTATGCCCGAAAGGTCGATTCTCCTTCTCCTTTGATGCTGCCTGACCTGCTGCGCTTTTCCAGCAACAAATTTTTAAACCAAGAATTCTTCGCCTTTTACTCCAGAAACCTTAAGATACTCCTTAGTCAACTTAACACCGGTAGGTCTAAAACTTAGGGATGACCGTGCCGTTCCCGTGTCCATCATAAATACTGCCTCCTCCCCTTTAAATTTATCAAGGTTTCCCGGTGGGTCTCAGGAGGAAGGAACCCCTGATTCCCCTAATCTTCTCTAAAGTCATTAAGGAAATAGCTTCCCTTTCTCGTGCTAATTCCGGGTATTCCCGTTTAAAATGCCCCACTTTGCCGCAATGGTAACAACCCTGCCTGTTGCCTCCTTTCCCGGGTATCCGACCCTTGTCTTTCGTGTCCTCCCCTATCATTCCTGTTATCCCTTGATCCCATTCTCTTTGTTATTTCTTCTACTGCCGCTACCATCATTTTGGCTTTCTGTTTCTGCTTCTTGTCTTCCCTTTTCACATACACTTTCTGTGCCTCACGTAACAGTTCTTCCATCTGTCTTTTACTCCATCCATCTAATGTCTGTAATTTCTTTTATATGTCCGACCATGAGTTAGTTACAAACTAGACATTTAAGAGTCTCTGTGCTACCGGATTATTGCGGTCCAATCCCGAATACTTCCTTGAGCCTTTTAAGAAATGCAGAAGGGGTTTCATTCTTCTTTTGTCGTACTGCAAAGGCCTTAACAAAGTTTTGTGCTCGAGGTGCCGGCTCTTTAATTCCTAATATTACCATTTCTCATAGATCCCGCATTGACTCCCTGTCTTCTCTGTCATTATTTTCCCAATGAGGGTCAAAATTTGGGAATTTCTGTTCTGCTGGGGCCCCTTCTTCCCCAACTGGGTGCTTCTTTTCCCATTCCTCTAAAGCCGCTCTCCTAATCATACCTCGTTCTTCCCCTGAAAATAACCTTCCTAAAATTGCCATCAGTTCTCCCCAGGTATATAAATTAGGCCCTAGGAATTGATCTAATTGTTCGGCTAGTCCAACTGGATCCTCTATTAAACTTTTCATTTCCTTTTTAAAGACCCTAACTTCACTGCTCGTTAAGAGAGCATTTACATATCCGATTGTACCTTCACCAATCGGAACCTCTCATAAGGGACATAATTTTGCATTTTCCAATATCTCTGCCCCTCCTTTACGTGTGGTGGCTCGAGTGACTCTGAGCCCCCTAGATTCTGCATCTTTTAGTTCAAAGTCCGTTCCCCTTTCTGTGTCTGGACTCGGTTCTACTTCGGGAGCTGTAGGCCCGTTCCAGTGTGTAGTGTATGGGGGCGGGAAAAACGTTAAGGGATCCCATTGTGGCTTCCCTTGTTCATTCTTTTTCTGTTCTTTCCCTGATTCCTCCGTATTCATGGAACATAATTTTACTCCCGCGCTCCCTATCCAACAAGCCGCATAATTGGACTCTTTTAAGACTGTACAGTTCTTTTCGATTGATATATATATTAAGATCTTGACACAGCCAATCCTAATCGGACCCATATTTGGGCCAAAAAAAAACAGGCGCCTTAATACTTTCTCGAGTCCAAACGAAACAACAACAGTTTATCATTGTAGTCTTATCTTTCTCCCGTGTCTGGGAGTTGTGTTCCCAATTACCCAACATTTTCTCCAAAGGACTGTCGGGCGGGATATATCCCCCTTTATCGTTATTTGTAGATCGATCATTACTCAGGCAACTCCCCTTGCCTCCCATTATTGCAAATTTAATTAATCTGGCCAATTATATGCTTTTTGAGACTTAAACTGTTTACATTCAATCACCAACAAACAAATGTGCATTCAAACCAAATCACAAAGGGTTAAACTTTCTACCATCTTCACAGCTCTTTTCGCTCTCTCTCTCTCACTCACACACACACAGACACTGTGTCTCACAGACACTTTGAGCTTCCCACAACGACTCCTCTAGCTTTTGAATGTTTTTCTGGACGTCTGGCCATAAGTTAGTTACGAAGTGCACCCTCAGCAGCCCTTCAGCTACTAGCTCTTCTGACACGGGCTGTTTTCCATTGATATATGCTTAATTTAATATCGCCAATTCCCCGTACTATTGTACGTCCCGACCACTAAGGCGATACTTAAAGGTCTCTTTTCTTACCTTGGTCTGTGCACCGAGTTACCTGGTCGTTTCGGCGCGCCCCATCCCGCGGCAATTCCTGCAGCAAATACCATACAAGAGTTGCCCGACCGAACCCGCCACGTGTGCCCGCCTTGTTTCCAGGGTCTCCCAGTCCGGATCATACTCGCCCAAACCGCGAACGGGAAACAAGGGAGTTGGAGATGGCCGAAATCGGCGAGGTGTACCTTTCCCGTCGTCCAATGAATGTCGGGCGGTCGGAGTTTTGGATCCAGGACGAGCTCCCAATTGTGAGAAACAGAACTCACTTACAAATCAGACTAAAGTCTTAGCCTAAAGTATGTTACATGTTACAAGAATCCCGCTCACCCCCGCAACACCCCACCCCCATCTATAGAAACTACATTCCACTACCACCTACAACAACTACACTTCTATATCGCCTGCAGAAACTACATTTCTCACTTCCCACAAGAGAGGGGAGATGGAGAAAGGGAGAGCGAGAGAGAGAGAGAGAGAGGTTGGGGGTCGCGTGCGCGAGAGAGAAGAGATGGTGAGAGAGAAGAGAGAGAGAAAGGACGAAAAGTACAGAGGGGAGCATGAGAGGAAGCAACAGAGAGGGGCACGAAAGATGGGAGGCAAGGGGGAAGGGAGAAAGAGAGGTGAGAGAGAGAGAGAGAGAGCGGGAGAGAGACCTGGGGTGAGAGCGGGTGGGGAGAGAGTGGAGGCAGGAGAGCGGGGGGAGGATAGTGGGAGAAGAGACCGGGGGGCGTAGAGAGCGGGGGCGAGAGAGCGGGGGGAAAAGAGAGTGCAGGGGGAAGAGAGAGCGGGGTGAAGAGCGAGCGGGAGGAAGAGAGAGCGGGGGAAAGAGGGGGGGGGAGAGAGCGCGGGGAAGAGAGCGGGGGAAGAGAGAGCAGGGAGAAGAGAGAGCGAGGAGAAGAGAGAACGGGGAGAAGAGAGCGTGGAGGGAAGATTAAGCGGGGAAGAGAGTGGGAGAAGAGAGCTTGGGGAAGAGAGCGGGGTAAGACAGCGAGGAAAAGAGAGCGGGGAGAATAGAGCGAGGGAAGAGAGGAAGGGGAAGAGAGCTGGGTGAACAGAGAGCGGGGAAGAGAGGGCGGGAAAGAGAGAGCGGGAGAAGAGAGTGCGGGCGGAAGAGAGAGCGGGGGAAGGGAGAGCGGAGATAAGGGAGAACGTGGGGAAGAGAGAGCGTGGGGAAGAGAGAGCGTGGAAGAGAGAGTGGAGAGAAAAGAGAGCGGAGGCAAAAGAAAGCGGGGTGAAGAGAGAGCGGGGGCAAGAGAGAACGTGGGTGTGGGATATAAATGAATTAATGTTATTTCTGCAACTATACATTCTGATACAGAACAGGAATGAGAAAATATATATTCAGCAAAAAGAAAGGAGATGTTCGCATGAGACGTGATTACAGAACAATGGTGGATGTGTGGGCAAACAGGAAGACATCTGTTTCCCCACTTACACGGAGACACAGGAACAAACCCTAATCAAAGAGGTCAAAGTGGCCTCTGGATGGAAATAGATGGGATAGAAGAAAAGATATGCCTAATCAATAACCTACGGTAGACTGACGTCAAACACCCTTATGGGAGTCAGAGATAAGAGTTTGTCACGGACAAGACAGCATAAACAGAAGTTGTGGGATAAGCCTTAAGGAAATGAGTGACGTAAGTGAAGCAGAGACAAATAGTAAAATGAGACAAAATATGGGAATTTAAATGTATAAATTGCAGTGTTGATTGGGGTTTGGTGTGTATTTTGTCAATGCCTTTCGAGGCATCAGACATTACACCCACCTGCAGATGTACAAATAAAACGACGCTGCTGTTTCAGATACTTGGTCTCGGACTGAAATGATTGATGTGAGTGGGCTTTGATTCTTACAATTGGGGGCTCGTGTCCGGGATTTTCTTCCATCACCGGGGGGAGTGGCTGGCCTTGGACACTGGGAAGACGCGTCCCGTTCCCCATTGAGGAGCGGTCTCGTGTCCCGGTTTGATCTGCTCCTTTGGGTGACTGATGTGAATCCTATAAGAGAGACATCTGAATTAGACAGTGATAGGAGCTCGATTGAAAATACGGTGATAAAAAGGGCCAGGCAACTCTGTGCACAGACCAAGGTAAGAAAATTGACTTTTAAGTATTGCCTTGGTGGCCGGGATTGAGTTTTAGTAGTTAATAAGGGACTAACGAAGGAACTCAATATGGATTGCGCTGTGGGTAAGAAAAAAGCCTCCGGGGAAACAAAGTAAGGAAAAGGCAATGGAAATGGAGGCGTGGTCCCTTACAACATTCCTCCGGAAAGTCCTTTGGGCAGGATGTTGTGGAAATTGGCAAAATAATACTTGTACAAGGGAGAAAGATGATTAAATATTGTTGCTTTGTATGGACTAAGGAATCCATTCTTCGTCCCGCTGTCTTCTGGCCAAAGTACGGATCGGACGAAAACTGGGTTTGTAAATATCTGAGTTTATATGTCAATGTGCGAGAGAGAGAGAGAGAGAGAATGTAAAGAGTTGTACAGCTGGTAGGAAGTTTAACCCTTTGTGATTTGGTTTGAGTGAACATTTGTTTGTTGGTGATTGAATGTTTGTGTTTTATTCCCTGGAGCTTAAGTTCCAGGACTGTTTTGAATCTGATTTTTGTTATGGAAACTTAACATGATTTCTTTTAAGGTTAAGGATTCTATCGAGATTATGAAGAAAAAAAAGAATGATAACTCCTGTTCTTTTTACAGATCATGACTGCCTTACTATCAGTTTCTAACTAATCTCTTTTATCTTTACATAAAAGCGATTTATGGAGGACAGTTGAAGTTTCAGTTCAACATTAGATTGTAATAAAAGCAAAATTCTATGGTTAATATCTGTGACCTTGGATTCAGCCATTGTTCATGCATTAGAAGTTTTTTTTTTTGAAAAACACTTGAGTAGACAAATTATTTTAAGGCAAGCTCTGATTATTTTACGACCTATAGTATTGTAATTGAGCAATGATCGGTCAGGACTATTTAAGAAAACTAATTTTGGATCTAAATTAAAGGACTAAAACTGGGTAATTACAGTGAATTGCAAAATTGGGAACTGTATGCATTTTGCATTTTAACTATTAAATACTGAAGAAATGAACGTAATTATATATAAATATATTTATAAGTTAGGAACAGGCTTTAAAGGTTAGTCAAGCATGAATTGATGAATTGGTGTTTGAAGTTATGGGGAGCTAGAAATATTGCAATATTTCTTTAAAAAAAAAGAAAAAGGGGAAGAACGTAACGACTTATCCCCTTCGGGAGGTACCCATAGGGGACAAAGAGATTGGGTTTGTAAGTGCCCCCCTCACCAGTGGGGAGGTCAGAACATTTAAAAAGGAAATGAAGGTCCTGGTTGAGGACCCGGTGGGATTGTCTGAACAAATTGATCAATTTTTGGGGCCCAGTCTGTATACCTGGGCTGAATTAATGTCTATTTTGAATATACTATTTACTGGGGAGGAAAGGGGGCTTATACGAGGAGCTGCCATTAAAATATGGGACAGGAAACACCCGATTGGAGATGGGGATGCTGGACAGGGAGAGGTGAAGTTTCCCCTCAGAGACCCCCAGTGGGAAAACCAAAACCCGGAGCATAGAGAAGGAATGAGGGAATTGAAAGACCTGATTCTAAAAGGAATAACAGAGGCAGTTCCGAAGTCACAGAATTTGATTAAAGCCTTTGAAATTAGACAGGAGAAAGATGAGACTCCCTCAGCTTTCTTGCAAAGATTAAGGGACTCAATGCAGAAATACTCTGGAATGAACCCTGAGGACCCAGTGGCACAGGGCCTGTTGAAAGTACATTTTGTGACAAGAGAATGGCCAGATATACAGAGAAAGATACAGAAGATAGAAGGATGGAGCGAAAAACCATTAGATGAATTGTTGAGAGAGGTACAGAAAGTATTTGTCAAGAGGGAGGATGAGAGACAAAAACAGAAGGCGAAAATGACGGGAGCTACAGTGGATGAGGTAATTAAGAAAAGAATGGAACCAATAGTGAGCAACCGGAGCGGCAGGAGGCAGCATGTAGGACAGAGAGGAAGAGGAAGAGGGAGAGGACAAGGGGAAACATTTGATAGAGGGTTTGAGCGACAGGGGTAGAGATGGAAGTCTCCACAGGCAGGATGCTATTATTGTGGAAAGATAGGGCATTTTAAGCGGGGGTGTCCTGATCTACAAAGGGAAGAAAGGGCAATTCCGCTTATGAATTGTGATGAAGAATAGGGGTGTCAGGGGTTCCTGCCCTCGGGGGCCCACTAGGAACCCTTGATAAACTTGAAGGTGGGACCCTTTAGGGAAGAGGCAGTCTTCCTAGTAGATACGGGGGCAGCACGGTCATTGCTGAATTTTAAAACAAAGAAGGTAGAAATGTCGACACGGTCAATTATTGTTTCTTTGTTTCAGGGGTAAAAGGGGAAGGATTTACTGTTCCAGTATTTGAACCTATGATGATAGAAGGTCCTAAGGATAGGGTCACAGGGGAACTACTGTATATCCCTGATATAGTAAGCAACTTACTAGGGAGAGACTTAATTATCCTTTTAGGACTGGAGATTGGAATTCAGGAAAAAGAATTAGTTGTACAACTGGCGATGTTGACAGAGGATGCAGAGAGAAAGATAGAACCTATTGTATGGGCTAGAGAAGGGAATCGTGGAAAACTACAGATCCCTCCCCTTTTAATAAATTTAAAACGGAAAGGAGACGTTATCTGTGAACGACAATATCCTATTTCCATAGAAGGTAAACGAGGACTGCAGCCAGTAATTGAGAGACTGATTAGAGATGGACTGTTGGAGCCATGTATGTCTCCTTATAATACCCCAATTCTACCAGTGCGGAAATCTGATGGAACTTATCGATTAGTGCAGGATTTGAGAACATGAAATCGAATAGTACAGATCAGGCACCCAGTGGTGCCAAACCCCTATATGTTATTAAGTAAGATCCCTCATGACCACAAATGGTTTAGTGTGATAGATTTAAAGGATGCCTTTTGGGCTTGTCCCTTGGTGGAGGAAAGATTTGGGACTATCCCCCTATGAAATCTTATTTGGATTATCTTATCTGGGAACGCAGGGAGAATTGCCAATTCCCGAAAATAAAGATTTGTTTTTAAAGAAGTATATACTGGGCTTGTCCTCCTCTTTATCTTTCCTCAGAAAACAGGGTCTATTGGCACAGACTCCGCCCCTTGAATTTGCTGTTCATCCCATCCGGCCAGGAGATTGGATCTTAGTACAATCATGGACAGAGACTAAGCTGCAGCCAGACTGGGAAGGGCCGTATCAGGCTCTTTTGACTCCCGAAACGGCAATAAGGACGGCGGAGAAAGGCTGGACTCATTACACTCGGATCAAAGGGCCAGTGGACCCTCCAGTTGAGGAAGAAGTCTGGACAGCCGAATCAACGCAAGACCCGCTGAAACTCAGACTAAAGAGACTTTGAGTAACTGACTATACAGTGGCGACGCGAGCACGGGATTATTTCTGTAAGATTGTATATTAAGCCTTTTTGTGTTTTAGCATAATGATTAGAATGCTGCGTATGTTTAGAGTCATGATGCTAGCGCTCTTGGTATTAGGATTTTGTCAAATATCATTTTCATATGTATTATTAATGGTTCCGGAGTCTGATAATCCACCAGTAATAGACACTGATGTATGTAGCTCAGTAAATTGTGGAAATGTAGTTAATCAGAGACAATACCGCAACTCAGAGATACATCTTAAGTGCTCCGGGGAAAACCTCGGGGATGGTACCTGGTATAATGGTCTTGTCACAATACACCGGGCCCCCTTCCGACCAGCATGCAATTGTCCCGATAAAAAGTGTAACCCCATATATTTAACGATAAGGAAAACCACATGGCACGAAGCAGTTTTGGGGGGTGGCAATTATGAGATACAATTAAATGAAACATTTGGGATTGAAATGAAAGCAAATGGGAAGGAGTTTGTGGGCTGTTGTTTTCGAATTAGCGTAGGACAGGGAAAACGGGTAGAATTACTGGGTAATGAGATACAACCTTTCACCCCTCCCGATGATCCTAAAGTAATAAAAATTATAGAGGTAAAGGATTTGAAACAGACCATCGAGATAGAGAATGGGTACGGGGATGCAAATGCCTGGGTTGAATGGGTAAAGTATACTGTAAAAAGTCTGAACAAAAGCAATTGCTATGTATGTGCCTCCGGTAGGCCAGTGTCCCAGGTGGTTCCCTTTCCGCTCGTGTGGAAGCGAAATAGTAAGGGCATGAAATATATGATAGCCCTGTACCAGGATGAGACTGCATGGAATGATAGGAATTGTACCTCCCTATCTCTAATGTTCCCTCCCTTGGAGAAGAAAGATGTAAAAGTTCCCCACCCCCGACATTTTCCGCCGCAGTTGGAAATCACATGTCGTGTGTGCACAGGCGAGGTACGAGTCGGTCGAGAGATTTGGGGGAGCTGAAACTATGTACAGAGATTAAGAATGTTACCGAAACGAAGAAGGGAGGGAACTACTCAGCACTAAAGGTTCACCGAGCGGATCTGTGGTGGTACTGTGGAGGAAAAATATTGAGACCCACACTACCTCCGGATTGGAAAGGGATATGCGCAATTGAACAATTGGCAATTCCATTTACCTTGGCATTTGAGAAGGAAAAGATAGTGGGGAAAAAGGGAAGGGGTAAGAGATTACTGTTAGATACTTCTTTTGATGACAGGATTTATCTTGATTCGGTAGGAGTCCCTAGGGGAGTACCTGATGAATTCAAAGATCGTAACCAGATTGCAGCAGGCTTTGAGTCAGCTCTCTTTTGGTGTGTAACAATTAATAAAAATGTAGATTGGATAAATTACATTTTCTATAATCAACAGCGATTTATATATTATACAAGAGATGTGGTTAAAGGAATATCAGAACAGCTTGATGCGACAAGTAGGATGGCATGGGAAAACCGAATAGCCCTTGATATGATTTTCGCAGAAAAAGGGGGTGGTGGTTTCGATCCTTACCTCCCTGATAGTAGTAGTCGGGGTGTTGGTGGCCATTGGCTGTTGTGTCATACCCTGCATACGAGGGCTCACCCAGAGGCTGATTAAAACAGCCTTGTTGAAACGGATGCCCCTGAGAGGGAATCAGGCAGAGGAACTTTATCAACTAAATAATAAGGAGATGAGTGAGACTAAGATGGATGAAATCTCTGAAATGATGCTTGCGAATTTTGGGAACAATGTTTAAAAAAAAGGAGACAAAAATGCAGAAGATAACAGATAGTAATGAAAAGAAAAAGGGGAAATTGTGGAATATAAATGAATTAATGTTATTTCTGCAACTATAAATTCTGATACAGAACAGGAATGAGAAAATATATATTCAGCAAAAAGAAAGGATATGTTAGCATGAGACGTGATTACAGAACAATGGTGGATGTATGGGCAAACAGGAAGACATCTGTTTCCCCACTTACACGGAGACACAGGAACAAACCCTAATCAAAGAGGTCAAAGTGGCCTCTGGATGGAAATAGATGCTGATAGAAGAAAAGATATGCCTAATCAATAACCTACGGTAGACTGACGTCAAACACCCTTTTGGAAGTCAGAGATAAGAGTTTGTCACGGACAAGACAGCATAAACAGAAGTTGTGGGATAAGCCTTAAGGAAATGAGTGACGTAAGTGAAGCAGAGACAAATAATAAAATGAGACAAAATATGGGAATTTAAATGTATAAATTGCAGTGTT
Source organism: Chiloscyllium plagiosum (assembly GCF_037043375.1). Taxonomy (NCBI): domain Eukaryota; kingdom Metazoa; phylum Chordata; class Chondrichthyes; order Orectolobiformes; family Hemiscylliidae; genus Chiloscyllium; species Chiloscyllium plagiosum. The sequence goes on along the minus strand of NW_028270156.1, from coordinate 96,587,693 downwards.
GATTGGGGTTTGGTGTGTATTTTGTCAATGCCTTTCGAGGCGTCAGACATTACACCCACCTGCAGATGTACAAATAAAACGACGCTGCTGTTTCAGATACTTGGTCTCGGACTGAAATTATTGATGTGAGTGGGCTTTGTTTCTCACATGGGGAAGAGAGAGTGGGGGAAGAGAGGGTGGGGAAGGAACAATGGGCAGAAGAGAGCAGGGGAGCGGGGGGAAGAAAGCGGCGGAAGAGAGAGCGGGGGAAGAGAGATCGGGGAAGAGAGATCGGGGGAAGAGAGAGCGGGAGGAAGAGCGCGGGGAACAGAGCGCGGGGAACAGAGCGAGCGGGAGAGAGCGAGGGAAGAGAGTGGGGGTAAGACAGCGGGGGTAAGACAGCGGGGGAAGAGTGTGGTGGGAAGAGATCGGGGAAGAGAGCGCGGAGGGAAGAGAGAGCGGGGAAGAGAGAGTGAGGGAAGAGAGATCGGGGGAAGAGAGATCACGGAGAAGAGAGAACGGGGGAGAGAGGTCGGGGGGAACATAGATTGGGGGAAGAATGATCGGGGGGAAGAGAGCGCGGGGGAAGAGAGATCGGGGGAAGAGAAGCGGAGGGAAGAGAGCGCGGGGGAAAGAGAGAGCGGGGGGAAGAGAGCGCGGGGGGAAGAGCGATGAAGACGGCTGGGGGAAGAGAGAGCATGGGGAACAGAGAGCGGGGAAGGGAGCGGCAGAAAGAGAGAGCAGGGGGAAGAGAGAGCGAGGGAAGAAAGAGAGGAGTGAAGAGAAAGCGGGACGAAGAGAGAGTGGGGCGAAGAGAGAGCGGGGTGAAGAGACAGTGGGGGAAGAGACAGTGGGGGAAGAAAGCGGAGGGGAGCGCGGGGGTAGAGAACTGCTAGAGAGAGCGGGGAGAGAGCGCGGGGAGAGAGATAGGGGGAGAGAGCAGGGGGAGACGGATGGAGAGAGCAGGGAGAGAGCGCAGGGAGAGAGCGGGGGAGAGAGGGGAGGGCGAGAGAGTGATGAGGGTGAGAGAAAGGGGACGGTGAGAAGGGAAGGGTGAGAAACGGAGAAAGGCGAGGGAGGTGAGGGAGAGAGGGGAGGGCGAGGGAGGGTAGGGTGAGATAGAAGGAAAGGGAAGAGAGTGGAGGGCGAGAGAGTGGAGGGAGAGAGAGGTTCGGGAGTGAGAGTGGTGAGGGAGAGAGAGGGAGGGAGAGAGAGGGTGGAAAGAGAGAGGGGAGGGAGAGAGAGGGGGGAAGGGAGAGAGAGAGAGAGAGGGAGGGTGAGAGAGAGGGGAGGGAGTGAGAGGGGAGGGAGAGAGAGGGGGAGAGAGAGAGAGGGGAGGGTGAGAGAGAGGGGAGGGAGAGAGAGGGGAGGGAGAGAGAGGAGAGGGAGAGGGAACGGGGAGAGAGAGGGGAGGGAGAGAGAGGGTGGCGAGAGAGAGAGGTGGGAGAGGGAGGGGGAGAGAGAGGGGGGGGTGATATAATGTGGAGGGAGAGCTAGGCGTGAGGGAGAGAAAGAGGGGAGGTAGAGAGGGAGAGAGGAGGGAGAGAGAGGGGAGGGAGAGAGAGAGGGGAGTGAGAGAGAGGAAAGAGAGAGGGGATTGAGAGGAGGAGGGAGGGAGAGGGGAGGAAGAGAGAGAGGGGAGGGTGAGAGAGAGGGGACGGTGAGACAGAGAGGAGGGTGAGAGAGGGGAGGGTGAGAGAGAGGGGAGGGAGAGAGAAGGAGGTGAGAGACAGAGGGGGCAGAGAGAGAGGGTGACGAGAGAGAGGGGGCGAGAGAGAGGGAGCGAGAGAGAGGGGAGAGCGGGGGGAGGGGAGGGCGGAGAGAGGGAAGAGGGGGAGATGGGAGAGGGGAGAGCAGGGAAAGGGGAGAGGGGGGAGAGGGGAGAGAGGAGAGCGGGAGGAGTGGAAAGCGGGAAGAGGAAGTGAGAGGGAGGAAGAGAGACGGATGAAGAGAGAGGGGGTTGAGAGAGGGGTGTAGAGACAGGGGGTAAAGAGAGGGGGTAGAGAGAGGGGGTAGAGAGAGTGGCTTAGATAGAGGGGGAGAGACAGGGGAGAGACAGGGGGACAGACGAGGGGAGAGCCGGGGGGAGAAGCGGGGGAGAGACGGGGGTGAGAGACGGGGGTGACACGGGAGAGAGAGAGGGGAACAGACGGGGTAGAGATGGGGAGAGAGACAGGGTGACACGGGGGAGAGAGAGTGGAGAGACGGGGAGAGAGGGTGAGAGACGGGGCTGAGAGACGGGGGAGAGCGACGGGGGTGAGAGATAGGGTGAGAGACGGAGGGGAGAGACGGGGAGAGACGGGGAGAGACGGGGGTGAGACGGGGAGAGTCGGGTGAGAGAGACGGGCAAGAGAGAGATGGGTGAGAGAGAAGGGTGAGAGAGAAGGGTGAAAGGGGCGCGAGAGAGAGGGGCGCGAGAGAGTGGGGCAAGAGAGAGAGGGGCGAGAGAGAGAGGAGCGAGAGAGAGGGGGCGAGAGAGAGTCGGGTGAGAGAGAGTGGCGTGAGAGAGAGGGGCGCGCGAGAGAGAGAGGTGTGAGAGAGAGGGGTGCAAGCGAAACAGGGGCACAAGAGAGAGGGCCGCGACAGATCGGGACGCAAGAGATAAAGACGCGAGAGTTAGGGGTGAGAGAGATAAGGGCGAGGGAGATGGGGCGAGAGAGAGGCGCGGGAGACAGGGGGTGAGAGTGAGGGGGCGAGAGTGAGGGGGCAAAAGTGAGAGGGCAAGAGTGCGGGTATGAGAGTGAGGGGGCAGGAGAGAGGGGGCGAGAGAGAGGAGGCGAGAGAGAGGAGGCAAGAGTGAGGTGGCAAGAGTGGGGCAAGAAAGAAGGGGCAAGAGAGGGAGGTAAGAGAGAGGAGGCAAGAGAGAGGGCGAAAGAGTGGGGACGAGAGAGAGGTAGAGGCAGGAGAGAGGTAGAGGCGGGAGAGAGGGGGTCGAGAGACAGGGGCGCGTGAGAGAGAGGTGTCTAGAGAGAGAGACAGACAGACAGAGTGGGGCGAGCAAGTTGGTGTAGTGATAGGGGCGAGAGGGAGGGTAGAGAGAGGGTGGTGAGATTGGGGGAGGGAGAGGGAAGAGAAAGTGGAGAGAGAGGGAAAGGGGGAGAGAGAGAAAGGGGGAGAGAGACAAAGGGGAGAGAGAGAGAGGGGGTGAGAGTGAGAGAGGGGAGAGAGAGAATGGGAATGAGAGAGAATGGGGATGAGAGAGAGTGGAGAGAGTTGCGAGCAAGAGAGCGGGATGAGAGAGCGAGAGGGGGGTGAGAGAGAGAGAGAGGTGCAAGTGAGAGTGAGGGAAAGGATATGGAAATGAGAGAGAGAGAGAGACTGAGAGAGCAAGAGAGAGTGCCAGAAAGGGACGAAAGAGAGAGTGAGAGTGAGAAAAATAGATAGATAGAGAGGAGGGAGAGCAAGATAGGGAGAGATAGAGGGCGAGCCGTAGACAGAGTTGTGAAAGAGGTTAGCGAGGCAGAGTGAGAGTCCGGTGAGATAAAGGGATGATGTTGAGAGTGAGTGGGGGGTGTGAGAGAATGAGTGAGGGGAAGAGAGAGTGTGGGGTGTGAGAGAGAATGAGAGTGAGTGGGAGAGAGAGTGAATGAGAGTGAGGGGGTGAGAGGAAGAAAATGAAAGTGAGGGTGTAATAGAAGGGGTGTAGAGAGAGAGAGACAGAGAGAGAGAGACGGAGAGACAGAGAGAGACTGAGAAAGAGATAGAGAAACAGATAGAGAGACAGAGATAGAGAGACAAAGATAGAGAGACGGAGAGAGACAGAGACAAAGAGACAGAGAGTGAGAGAGAGAGAGTAAGAGATGTCTCAGGGAGGACCAGTACAGCAGAGGTGAGAGTAGGATGCTCACAACATGGCGGAAATGACACCTAGAATGTAGATGCACCTTGCCCAGCTTGTACCTATGCCCTGTCTACCAGCTGTAAATACAGTAGGCCACTAACTCCTCCCTGTGCTGTTTACTGTGAGTGATCTTACTGGCTGCAGGATTTACTGACGGCTCCAGGTCTCCCTCTCTATCTGTCTCTGGCTGACCAACCATGTTTGATGTGGTCATAAATGAGACAGGAGTTAGGAATTCGGCTAAGACAAGAACATCTTGATTGCCTACAGGAGACCGAGAAATAGACAAAATGGGAAATTTGTTTGATGCCGTGAGGGATACACATGGAGAATGGCATGGAGTCCCACAGTTATCTGGAAAACCCCAGTCTCCATTCCTGGCCTGTGCTGCCTCGTCTCTCTGCAATGGAGAATTCTGTTGGCTCAGGATCTGGAGTAGCTGCAACAGCGAGAGGCGCTGACAGAGGCAGCAATTAGACCCACACAGTGAGGGATACCACATGGAGAGAGACTGAGTGATATCATCAGAGTGCTGGAAAGTTTCAGAATCAATCAATGGTCATGATGAAAGGACTTTGATTAATGGATCAGTACTCAGTGATGGTTGAGCTACGAGTGGGAGAGGTGATGGCCTCGTGTTATTCCCACCAGACTGTCCACCCAGAATTTAATGTCAGTGTCCGATATACTCATCTGACTGCTCAATATCCTTTAAGAAAGGAAATCTGTTGTCGACAGATTTCCTCTGTAATGCAAAGGCACTGTAATAATTTTGGGAGACTTCTGTCTTTGTGTCATCTGGGACAGTCACATTGGCAAAAGTGATGTTCTCCAAAATCCTGTTTGAATGTTTGTGTCAGTGTTTCTTTGAAGAACACATTGTGTAAATGACCAGGGATGCGACTATCTCAGATCGACCATTGGGTGATGACGCTGAGTGAAGGAGTAATGTCACACTGAGATATCCTCTGGGAAATTGTAGTGTAGTGGAATTCAGTGAGATGATGGATTTTTAAAGTGACCATAAAGCACACCCTACAATCACAACCAAAGGCATTTACGCGTGTTTGAGAGGAGGACTGACCAAGGTAAAGAGGGGAAACAGTGAAGTGTATGGCTGGAAATGGACAGTGGAAAGCATTTACAGTAATAGAGATGGACTGCACAGAAACAGAGCCTTCGATCCAACTGTCCGTGCCACTCACATATCCTAACACAATCTCATCTCATTTGTCAGCACTTGGCCCAAATCCCTCTCAGTCATTCCTGTTCACATACCCATCCACATGCCTTTTAAATGCAGTAATTGTACCAGCCTCCACCACTTCTTCCCTCAGTTCATTCCATACATGCACCACCTTCTGCCTGAAAAAGTTGTCCCTTAGGTTCCTTTTATATCTTTCCCCTCTCACCCTGAACCTAGGCCCTCCAGTTCTGGATTCTAGTACCTCAGGGAAAAGCCCTTGTCGTTATATCTACCCATGCCTCGCTTGATTTTATAAACCTCTACATGGCCACCCCTCAGCGTCAGCCATCAGAGGGAAAATAGCCCCAGCCCATTCAACCTCACCCTGTAGCTCAAATCTTCCAATCCTGGCAACATCCTTGTAGATCTTTTCTGAACCCTTTCAATTTACACAACATCCTTCCGATAGGGAGGAGCCAAGAATTGCACGCAATATTCCAAAAGTGGCTTATCCAATGTCCTGGACAGCCACAAGATGACCTCCCAACTCCACTACTCAATGCTCTGATCAGTAAATGTAAGCATACCAAACACCTTCTCACTATCCTATCTACCTGCGGTTCTCCTTTCAAGCAACTATGAACCTGCACTCCAAGGTCCCTTTGTTCCGAGGACCTTACCATTAAGATGTATTTTTCCAAAATACAGCATCTCACATTTATCTAAAGTAAACTCTATCTGCCACTCCTCAGCCAATTGGCCCATCTGATCACGAACCCAATGTAATCTGAGGTAACGTTTTTCACTGTGCACAACACCTTCAATTTTGGTGTAAACTGTAAACTTAATAACTATACCTCCTATGTTCACATCCGAATAATTTGTATATATAATGAAAATAGTAGCTCCAGCATTGATCGTTGTGGCACACCACTTCACATATCTCCAGTCTGAAAAGCAACCCTCCACCACCATCTTCGAGCCATTCTGTATCCAAATAGCCAGTTCTCCCTTTATTCCATGCGATGTAAGCTTGCTCCCCAATCTCCCATGGGGAAACTTTTCGAACACCTTCGTGAAGTCCATATCGGTCACATCCACCGCTTTGCCCCCATCAATCCTTTTTGTTACTTCTTCAAAAAAACAATCAATTTCTTGAGACATGATTTCCCGCGCACAAAGCTATGTCCCTTTTTTGCCGTCCTGATTTCCCTCTTTATTATACTCCTACTGCCTTTCCACTGCCTTTCCAAACACATGCAAATCCTATCCCTCAGGATTCTCTCCTTCAACTTGCCCAATACTGACGTTAGGCGAACCGGCCTGCCGTTCTCTGGCTTTTCCTTACCACCTTTCTTAAATAGTCGCTCCACGTTAGCCAACTTCCAGCCTTCTGGCATCTCACCTGTGATTATCGATGACACAAGTATCTCAGCAAGAGGCCCAGCAATCACTTCCCTAGCTTCCCACAGAGTTCTATGGTACACCTGATAAGGTCCTGGGGATTTATCAACCTTTCTACACTTCAAGACATCCAGTACATACTCCTCTGTAATGTGGACACTTTTCAAGATGTCACCATTTATTTCCCAACATTCTATATCTTCCATGTCCTTCTCTGCAGTAAATACTGATGTAAAATACTTGTTTAGTATTTCCCCATCTCCTGCAGCTCTACGTGCCTTACTGAACGTCGAGGACCCTATTCTCTCCCTAGTTACCATTTTTTCCTTTATGTATTTATAAAATCCCTTTGGATTCTCCTTAACTCTATTTGCCAAAGCTATTTTATGTCCCTTTTTTGCCGTCCTGATTTCCCTCTTTATTATACTCCTACTGCCTTTCCACTCTAAGGATTCACACTATCTCTCCTGTCTATACCTGACATATGCTCCTTTTTCTAACTAAAACCTCAGTTTCTCTAATCATTCAGCGTTCTCCACACCTACCAACCTTTCCTTTTTCCCTAACAGGCATACGTCTCCTGTCTTGGGACTGCAGCTATCCTATTTCGGAAGGCTTCTCAATTCCCAATGATAAAGCTTTCATTCTCTCAAAATGGAAAATCCCCGATTCCTGCATCTCGCAAAACTGCCACTTGAAAAGAATGGGGGAAAAAGAACATTCCAAATGAAGACTTTGATGAGGTGAACTCTGCTCAGTCACATAGACCTGGAGGTTACCACATGCACGGAGAGTGCTTTGTACCAGAGCAGCACTAGGTCACTGTCAGGGACACAGTCAGAACAGCAAATAGATTCACATCTGAGATCACATCTCCCAGCCTGGGAACCTAAAGCTGTGCTTAGCCATTCTGGCCAATATTTGTATAAATAGGACAGCGAGAGCAGCCCAATAGTCCGATCAAAAACAGTAAGACATTCAAATTTAAACATCCTGCAGGTTCAACAACCCATTCCCGGTTACTCCTGCAGGCTCTAAGAATCCCGTTCCCTCTAACCTCCTGTAGGATTGACATCCATTCCTACATTTGTACCATCCTACAGGTTCTACAGCCCTTCCTACCTCCGTAACATGACCCGGACTCTAGAACCCTTCCTTCCTCTGCAATGTTCCCCAGAAGGATACTGAAGGACGGTGGCAGTTACAGAGATAGTGAGGGATATCAGGACAGAAGAATTTTGCAGATATTAGGCATATTGCAATAGCAAAAAGAAACTTCAGTAATTCTGAGGGTTGCATGCTAATATAAGAAATTTCAGAGCTGAGGTGGATTGTCAGGACTTGAAAAGGTTCCACAGTTTATGAGTGCTGTAGGGTTTGGAGGATGTTGCCAAGATAGGGAGGGTTTAAGATTGAAGGATTCCACAGACAAACTTTACAGGAAAACATCAGGATTCTTGACAGTGTGGAGGAACAGAAGAATATTGAGTTCAAAGACCATAGATCTCTCAAAGTTGCCATTTAATTTGATAGCTTTGTTCAGAATGTATATGATGTATTGGCTTTCATTAGCAGGGTGATTGAGTTTAAGAGCCATGAGGTTATGCTGCAGCTCTATCGAGTCCTAGTTAGATAACACTTGGTATACTGTGTTCAGTTCTGGTTGCCTCATTATCAGAAAGTTGTGGAAGCTTTAGTGAGGTTGCAGAGGAGATTTATCAGGATGCTGCCTGTACTGGAGGGCATGTCTTTTGAAGAAAGAGTGTGCGAGATCAGGCTTTTCTCATTGGAATGAAAAAGGATGAGAGGTGACTTGTTGGAGGTGCACGAGATGATGAGAGGCATAGATAGAGTGGATAGACAGAGACTTTTCCCATTGTGAAAAATGGCTATAATGCGGGGAATAAATTGAAGGTGATTGGTGGAAGTTTCATGGAGATGTCAGAGGTAGTGCTGTACACAGAGGGTGGTGGGTGCGTGGAATGCACTGTCAACAGTGGTAATCGAGTCAGATGCATTAGGGACATTTCAGTCAGTCTTGGATAGGCACCTGGATGATAGTTAAATGTAGGGTATGTTGGTTAGTTTGATCTTATAGTATGATAAAAGGTCAGCACAACTTTGAGGGCCGAAGGGCCTTTACTGTGTTGAACTGTTCTATGTTCCAAATAGGAAGGGTTACAGAAAATTGGAGAGGATGGGATCCGAATGAAGATATACAAATAGGAAGGGTTTGCGAGGATTGTCGGAGGTAACAGAGACAGCAATGGTCTGATCTGGAGCAGAGGACCCATATTGGGTGGGATGTGGGGACTGGAGGTGGTTTCACAGGAAGGGAGGACCAGAGAGCCACCGGGTGTTACAGAAATGCAGAGAGCTGTAGGGCCTCCAGGAGTTTGTGGAGATGGGGAGGTTGGGAGGGATGGAGTTGTTTGCATAGATAGGGATGTTGGTAGGATGGAGCGGTTTACACAGACAGCCGTGTTCTAGGTGAATGAAGCCGATTATGGCGATCAAGACGGTTAGATAGATTGGAAGAAAAAGAGATATATGAAGAGCAGTTGTGACTGAAGATGTTTATAGATATAGAAAGGCTTAGGTTCTGGAGATGATTTACATATGGTGGGTGTGGAATTGGGCAGATATTTCAGGATATAAGCACAGCAATTTAGGTGAAGACGGTTTCATAGGTAAGGGAGCATTTGTAACCTCCTCCAGTTTGGTCAAAGTGGGAAGGGTTGTAGGGAGTGTGAAGTTTACACAGATGGAGTGTAAGAGCTGGAGAATGTTATTGAAATGAGGAGATAGATGGAGAAACTGGAGGGGTTTACATTGACAGGGCGGGAGATAGCCACGGGAGGATGTTACACAGATAGCGAGTCTTTTCAGAACTGGAGCAGGAGAGTAACAGGCATTGGAGTGAGTTCTGTAGATCAGGAGTGCTGCAAGGACCTGAGAGATTATAAGATCTCCACATATTGATCGTGTCTTTTGGGCTGGAAGAAGATACGGATAGCTTAGATCCACTGTATGCTTCTTCATTTTCCGGACAAAGCCGCAATGTCCCTCATCAGCGAGGCATCCCTAAACCTGCCCGCTTTTCCCTTCACTCTAACAGTGACATATTGACCCTAGATCTTTGATATCACGCTTTTGCCAGTTATTGCTTTTTCTTCAAACAGACTCACCCAATCGACGACAGTAATGATGTGGACGAGCCTGTGTTGAACTGGGGTGCACAAAGTTAAAAGACACAACACCAGCTTGCAGTCCAGCAGGTTCATTTGGAGGCACTAGGTTTCAGAGCGCTTCTCCTTCATCAGGTGGTTGTGCAGCACAATCATAAGACACAGAATTTATTGAAACAGGAAAGCAATGTAATGGAATGTAATATCAACAAATTTAGTTTAAGCCTTTCATCTTTTAGAATGATCACCTGCGCTTCGAAAGCTAGTGCTTCGAAATAAACCTGTTTTACTATAACCTGGTGTTGTGTAATTTTTAATTCACCCAATCAACAACTGCTCGATCCTGCCTAATCTTCCCAAAACTGGCCCTGCTCCAGTTAAACACTTTAATCTATCGACCTGTCTGATATTTTTCCATAGCTATGTTAAAACGCAGACAGTTGTGGTCACTGGACCCAAAGTGCTTTCTGACTGACACTTCAGTCACTTGCTAGACCTCGACCCGCCTGAGTCGAGATCAACCCTCGACATATTGATTTGGGAAACGTTCCTGGCCACATTTGACAAATTACACCCCATCCAGGCCTTTTTATACTATGGGTGGCCCAGTAAATCCAGGGGAAATTAAACTCAAACCAATACAACTCTATTAAATATTCCTATCGGTCACTGCAACCTCTCTACATATCTGCTCTGCACATATCTGCTGGCTATTTGGGGGTCAAAAACTCCATTCCAGCAGACTTACCATCCCCCTTTTTGTTTCTAACGTCTAAATATATGGCCGCATTTGATTATCCTTTAAGTGTATCCTCACTAAACACTGTTGTCTTGTCCTCACATATCAAAAGGACAACTCCACCCCCCTCACTTACTTGTCCTTTTCTCCCACCTGTAGTTTATGTATCCTGGAACACTAAGCTGCTGGTCCTGCCCTTATCCTGAAGAAAGATTCCTGAAGAAGGGCTCATGCGCGAAACGTCGATTCTCCTGCTCATTGGATGCTGCCTGACCTGCTGCGCTTTTCCAGCAACACATTTTCAGCTCTGCCCTTATCTCAGCCATGTTTCTGTTATGGCTGGAATATCGCAGTTCCCAGAGCGAATCCATGGTCTGAGCTCATTTGCCTCACCGGTCAGGCCTCGTGCATTGTCAGTCAGCCCACTACGCAACCCCTCCCACCCAAGCCCCCCAAGGGATATTGGGGATACTGGTGCCCCTCTGGTTCAAGTCCAACCCGTTCCCGCTTGTTCAGGTCACCTCTACCCCAGAAGAGATCCCAATGACCCAAGAACTGAAAACCCTGCCCCCCTACGCCTGTTCCTCAGCCACACATCAGTCCGGCCTATCTTTCTATTTTAATCCTCACTGGCATGTGGCGCTGGGAGTAATCTGGAGATCACTACCCTGGAGGTCCTGCTTTTTAACTTTTTACCTAACGCCCGATACTCATTTCACAGGATACTATCCCATTGCGTACCTCTGCCTTGTGGATTGATGTGCACAATAACCTCTGGCTATTCACCCTCCACCTTCAGAATGTTCTGTAACGACTCAGAGAAACCCTTGACCCTGGTACCCAGCAGGCAGCACACCATCCTGGTGTCACTTCTGCAGCCACACAGTCTCATGTCTGTCCCCCTCACTACTGAGTCTCCGATAATTAGACAGGATGTGGCAAACAGAGACTGGCATGAACTACCTGCAGTTAGGCTATATTTGGAAAGTGGAGTATTTTAAAGATACAGTGAGAATTCATGGCCAGTGTGTTCATGAAGAGGAAATGACACAGACAGCAAGTCTAGCGAATGCTGATCAAGTGATATCGTGAGTTTGATAAAGAAAATACAGTGCAATAAAATCAGGTGAAGCCCTTCACAATTATATAGAGTGCAAGCGGGTCCTGAAAAATGAGGAGCAAGCAATGGCCATGAAACCTCCTTGGCAGACACTATTAAGGAAATGTCACAAGCTATTTGATGGCTATATTCAGAGTAAAAATGATTCCCAGCAAAAGAATGGGGGCTGTTAGCAACCAAAGGGACAATCTGTGCATGGAGCCAGGGGAAGCAGGTGAGGTCTTCATGAATACTTCCCATCTATATCCACACAGGAGCAAGGCATTGTAGCCGGGGATTTCAGACGGAATGGTGAGATTTTGGATCATGGTAAGATCAATAAGGAGGAGCTATTTAATGTTTTCACAGGCATAAAGGTCGAGAAATCTCAAGTGCCCAATGAAATGTATCCCAGGCTGCTATGGGAGGAAAGGGAGGAGATGCTGGGGCGCTGCTGGATATATTTAATACTTTGCTGGCCGCAGGTGAAGGGCCGAATGACTGGAAGATCGCCAATGTGGTTCCTTTGTTCAGGAAGGGCAGCAGGGATAGTCCAGGTAATTACAGAGCAATTAGTCTGATTGCAGAGATAGGTAAATTATTGGAAACTATTCTGGGGGACATAATGAATCAATAGTTGAAAACGCAGGGATAAATTGGGGATAGTCAGCATCGATTTAGTAGATGAAGATCCTGCCTTACGAATTCAGTTGAGTTTTTTGAAATGGTGTCTGAAAATGTTGATGAGGGCAGTGCAGATAATGTGGTTTACATGGAATCGAATAAGGCCTTTGACAAGGGCCCACATGGAAGCTGTTCCAAAAGGGAAGAGCCCATGGGATCCAAGGCAAGTTGGCAAATTGGATCCAAAATTGGTGGAGGGTTGCTTTCATGATTGGAAGCCTTCGTCCAGCGGGTGTACCACAGGGATCTGTGCAGGAACCATCGCTGGTTATTATGTACATTAATGAGTTGAATGTGAAAGCAGAAGGTATCATTATTAGGTTTGCAGATGACATGAAAAGTGACAGTGTTGTCCACAGCGAGGGGGATGGTCTCAGGCTACAGTCTGAATGTTCAGGCTGGGACAGAATTTCAAGAGAGTAATTTAAATAGACAAGGCAGGCAAGAGCACAGTAGGCAGTGAGCGAAACCTCATCAATTAAACTACTTTATTTCAACACAACAGACCTAACAGGTAAGGCAGATGAGCTTGGTGCATGGACAGGAACATGAGACTGAGACACCACAGGTATGCCAGAACCACCTGAGGGAGGGACAGGACTGGCAGCTCAATGTTCCAGGGCACAGATTCTAGAGGACGAAGAGAACAGGAGGTGAGAGAGGAGGGAGAGTGTAGTTTTTGGGCAGTGAAATATCAATGCACCATTTAGAGAGGCTATTGCTGTGCAAACAACAGTGAAGCTATAATAGTGAAATTGAGATATGAGAATGGGTCATCAGTTTGATATGACTGCACTACAGGCCCGCAACAGTCAGCAGGAAATTGAGCAGCAAATATGTCGGGAGATCTCAGATATCTGTAAGGATAGGGTTGTAATGGTCAGGGATTTTAACTTTCCAAATCTAGACTGGGACTGCCAGAGTGTTCAGAGCTTGGATGGGAGGGATTTGTTCAAGGAAACTCTCTCAGTCAGAATGTCAATGGTCGGACTGCAGGAAGGAGTAAAACCTGACCTCCCCTTGGGAAACAAGGGAGGGAAGGGGACTGAGTTGTTAGTGTGGCAATACTTTGTCAAAGTGACCACAATTCTATTAGTTTAAAATAGTGATGGAAAAGAAGAGGCCTGATCCACAAGGTTAAAGATCAAAACTGACCTTGCCTCAAACCTGAAGCTATGAGTCAAGAGCTTTTAACAATTGATTGTGGAGGCTATTTGCAGGAAAAGGAACGTCAGGCAGCTGGGAAAATTTCAAAAGAGAGCTAAAGTGAGATTTCAGGGTCAGCATATTCCTATTAGTGTGCAGGACAATGCTGACACAAGTGGGAAACACTGGATGACAGGGTGTATAGAGATTCTAGTCAAGAAAAAGGGGGCACGTGTCACATATAGCCAACTGTATTCAGGCAATCCCTTGAAGAAATAATACACTGAAGTCGGAAATCAGGAGGGCACAAAGGTGACCACAAAAAGCTTTGGCAGATCAGGCTGAGGAAAATCCAAAGAGATTGGACTTGAATATTGACAACAAAAGATTAACTAGGGACAGAATATGGCCTCATAAAGATCAATGAGGCCATCCATGTGTGGAACCACAGGAGATGAGTGAGATCCTGAACAAAAATTTCACGTTTGAACTTATTGTGGAGAAAGACTTGGGAAGTCAGGGAAATAAACAGTGATGTATTCAAAAGGGTCCACATTAGAGGACAAGAGGTGCTGGGGTTTATAAAAGGTGCATAAAAAAGACAAATCCCTGGGAGCTAATCAAATATATCCCAGGACGTTGTGGGAAGTGCGGGAAGAAATTGTGGGGCCCCTTAAAGAGATATTTCTCTCACTGACAGCCACGGGTGATGAGCTGGGATCCTGTAGGGTGGCGGCGAATAAAAGGCCATTGACGAAAGACCATTGAGAATGTGGAAGCGATTCTGTGGGACAGGGGTTACATGCAATTGGATTGATTAGGGATAGTCGGCACAGCTTTGTGTAGATAAAATAGCGTCCCTCAACCATGATTGGTTTTGCTGAAGAGCTGACCGAGAAGATAAATGAAGGAAGAGAAGTAAATGTTGTCGATACTGACGTCAGCAAGGCCTTTGACGGGATTGGGTGTGGTACACGAGTTAGTAAGTTTAGATCACATGGGATCAGGGAGAGCTAGCCGAACGGACACAAAATTGCCTTGACTGTAGGAGACAGAGGGTGGTTGGCGATGGTTGTTCTTCACCCTGGAAGCCTATGACCAGTGGTGGATTCACTTTAATGCATCAATTATATGCACGATATGTTTCAGAGTGTAGAAGTCATTGTTAATGAGTTCGTGGATACCAAAATTAGTATTAAAGCGGGCAGGAAATACAGTTATTGAAGCTTATCTTGATCAACTGAACCAGTGGGTCAAGGAATGAAAGATGGAGTTTAATTCAGGTGTTGGATTTTGTGAAGAAAAAACAGGGAGGACTAACACAGTTAACGGTAGGGCCCTGGGAAGTGTTATCAAACAGAGAGAGAGACTATGGGATGGAGTTATATTGTTCCTTGGAAGTGGACATGGTGTTGAAAGCAGAATTTGGTACCACCACCTCTCATGGGTCAGAGCAATGAGTACATGAGTTGGTACATCATGATACGGCTGTATAATACATTGCTGGTCTCTAGATGGAGTATTGCACAGAATTCCGATCCTCCTGCTTCAGGAAGCAATTTCTGAAACTGTAAATGGAGCAAAGATTGATGAAGATGTTACTGATATTGGAGGGTTTGACTTAGAAGGATAGGCTGGTTAAGCTGGAAAAAGAAATCGGAGGGACGAGATAGCTTTGGCAGAGAAATCTAAGGACAATCCAAAGAAACTCTACAGAATAAAGTACAAATTCGCAACTGGAAAGACAATAGGGCACCTCAAATTTCCATAAGGCCATCCATGTGTGGAACCACAGGAGATGGACGAGATCCTAAATGAATATTTCATGTCAGAACTTACTGTAGACAAAGACTGGGAAACAAAGGAAAACAAGCTGTAATGACCTGAAAAGAGTTCCCATTACAGAAGAGGTGGTGCTGGAGGTCTTAAAACACAAATGTATCCCAGAACATTGTAGCAAAGTAGTGGCGGGAACCCTAGCAGAAATATTTGTATCGTTGTCCGTCATATTTCCATTGGGTGTAGGTGCCTGAGAGGTGACTTTATAACGGTTTGTAAACCATGACGAGTTGAGGTAAAGCGAATAGCTTAGGTCTTTTCTGTAGGGTAGGGGAGTCCATAGCAAGATGGCATAAATGTGAGGTCGGAGAGGGAAGACATAAAAGGGATCAGAGGAGAACAATTTGCACACACACGATGGTGCACGTCTTGAATGAGATGCCAGGGAAATGGTAAAGTACAATTACACCATTTAAAAGATATTTGGGCAGATACATGGAGAGGAGAAGGTTTGCAGCGATATGGGTCAAATGCAGAGAAATGTTACTTGTTCACGAATCTTGGTCAGTCTGCACTTGTTGGATTGAAGGAACCGTTTCCGTGCTGCATGGTTCTGTCTCCAGTTATTGGATGGGGAGACTACCGAGCCAAGGCATGTTGTAGACATAAAAGCAACTTACAGCTACAGGGATGGTAGTCTGGAACGCAGGACGTTTCGAACATGTGGAGGAATAATCAGGAAGGGATGAGGTTACAGGAACAGGAACAGTTATAGCAGTTAAAAGTTATTGAAGACACTGGTCCATGAGACATGCCAAAGATACAACGTTGGAGAGGGAACACAGAACAGAAAGATCCCAGGCAGCATGCCCACCCTATCGTGTGAGGCCTGCTTTCACCTCTATTGTCCTGATGCTCACTAAGACAGCACAGGCCTGGATTGATAACTGTGAACTCCCGACGCTGTCTCAGTACAACATAACTTACAGCAGGAGGTGTGCCTGTACTGTGCTAACTCTCCAGCACTGTAACTTTCATGTCCTGTTAGCCATTGTTTTGTTTCTCTCTCATTGCTCTCTGTCCTGTGCACTGAGTGATCTTACCTCACTGCAGGATTTATTGAAGGCTCCACATCTCCCTATCCTTTGTCTCTTTGGCTGACCAATCATCTTCAGTGAGGTGAGAATATTGAGTCAGGACCTTCCTAAGAACCAACAGGAGACACAGAAACATACAGAATGGGGAATTAGACTGATGCAGTAGGGTTCCACACGGATAATGGCACTGAGTCCCACAGAGATCTGGAAGATCCCAGTCTCCATCCCTGGCCTGTGCTGCGTCGTCCAGCTGGAGTGGAGAATTCTGTTGGCTCAGGATCTGGAGTAGCTGCAAGAGCGAAAGACACTGACATAAGCAGCAATTAGACCCACACAATGAGGGATACCACATGGAGGGAGACAGAGTGATATCACCAGAGGGCAGGAAGATTTCAGGATCACACAACTGTATAGGAAGAATGGGTTTAGCTTCATGATGCCCTGGTAATATCTGGTCAGGAATGAGTAAGCAAAGTGATGGTCCCGAGCTATTATTGCTAGAGCATGTATCCAAAACCTCAGCTAATGTTCAGGGACAAGGGTCTGAACCCCACCAGAAATGGGGAATTTGAAATCAATATTTTTAAAAATACTAATGAACAATCTACAAGTAAATATGAAACCATTGCTGATGGACAAAAAACCCAAACACTTGTCCTTGAGAGAAAGACATCTGCCCATCCTCACGTGGTCTGCAGGATATACCCACAGCAAAGTGTTTGCCTCTCAATTACCCTCTTAAATGGCCGAGGAAGTTACTCAGCTCAAGGGCTGGGCAAGAAAGGCTGGTCAGCCAGACACACCCACATCCCAAAACTGATTTAATAAATAATCCATTAGGATGGTCCTACTGGAGCAGTGCTGGGATCAGTGACCTGGCCAATCACGTCGGTAGGTTAATGGACAGGGCTTTAAACTGACAGAGAGGATGCAGGGACAGGGCTCAGGTGAAATGAGCTTTCCAAATCCAAAGAGAAAAGGTAAAGCATCGGAACAGCATTGGAGTGTGGCTGAATACAAGCAGAAAGGAACAGGAAGGGACAGAGTTTAGCTAGAAATGTACATTAGCGAATCGATTTCTGACAAGAAATTGTGGGAAAGAGTAAATTATGAGATTTTTTCGAAATGACAAAGTCTTTTCAATAAAGTAGATGTATTTGTGACACAGTGATACACGAGATTTAGACACCAGTGAG
This sequence comes from Chiloscyllium plagiosum, assembly GCF_037043375.1. NCBI lineage: Eukaryota > Metazoa > Chordata > Chondrichthyes > Orectolobiformes > Hemiscylliidae > Chiloscyllium > Chiloscyllium plagiosum. The sequence continues at coordinate 96,570,355 of NW_028270156.1, read as the reverse complement.
ACATGGTTACAGTGCAAACAAAAGGTGGAACATATATATTCAATGGTTCACAACCTTGCAGAAACTCAGGCAAAATGGGTAACACTAACAATAATATTCAACAAAGGCATCACAGAGAAAGCATTTGGCCCTAGATCATGAAGTAGAGTCAGTCTGAATGTAAATTCTGGCTACTACTTGCTAAGGGCACAAGCAGCAGAACACTTTTAGCCACCGAACAACATTTCATAGCTCATCACTGCATTACACAGGAACTCATTGGAATTTTTTAATAAAGGCATTGTTATAATGCTTGGAAACTTTGATATTGGTATAATCTGGGACAGTCACACTGACAACAGTGATAGTGGAAGTGGAGTTTGCAGGGTTTTTTGTCTTATTTTTGAGTAACACATTGTGCAACTGGCAAGGGACGTAACTATGTCAGATTGTGTGATGAAACGTAGTGGATGAGTAATTCCACCTGAAGAGGTCCTCCGGGAAATTTTGGTAAAGTGTAGTTTAAAGGAATATAAAGTTTTAAAGTGAATCACAGAAAGGACACGCTGCAATTAGAAATAAAAATAGCCAATTACATGAGTTTGAGAGGATAACTGACCAAGGTAAACAGGGGAAACACACTGAAACATGGGTCTGCAAATGAACAGTGGAAAACTTTCGAAGGAACAGTGTAAAACACTCAACAAAAGCACATTCCATTTAAACAAACAAAACCTCAGCAAGAAATTCCCACCCGTACCTCACTCAGGACAAAATGGATCATATTAGATTATTAGGCTGAGAAGGTCACCAAAAATTATTTAAAATCCTGAAGTGAGAGAGTGTTTTAGGATTACGTTTTAAAGAGTTTGCAAACGGTATGCTAGCAGGAGGAGGGCAGTGGGCAGGGGAATCATTGCCAAGGTAGGAACAGGGAGAGGTGAAGATGCTGGAGGTGGTGAGAGTGTTACAGAGACTGGTCAGGGCCTGAACGGTGTTCCAAAGCCAATACGGATTGCTGCAGCTGGACGGGTTTGCAGATGTAGGAAGGGACAACAGGCTGGGGCTGTTTTCCCTGGAGCGTGGGAGGCTGAGGGGTGACCTTATAGAGGTTTACAAAATTATGATAGACATGGATAGGATAAATAGGTAAAGTATTTTCCCTGGGGTCGGGGAGTCCAGAACGAGAGGGCATAGGTTTAGGGTGAGAGGGGAAAAATATAAAAGAGACATAAGGGGCAACTTTTTCACGCAGAGGGTGGTACGTGTATGGAATGAGCTGCCAGAGGAAGTGGTCGAAGCTGGTACAATGCAACATTTAAGAAGCATTTGGATGGGTGTATGAATAGGAAGGGTTTGGAGGGATATGGGCCGGGTGCTGACAGGTGGTACTAGATTGGGTTGAGATATCTGGTCGGCATGGACTGGTTGGACCGAAGGGTCTGTTTCCATGCTGTACATCTCTATGACTCTATATGCATTTTTATTTATTCATTAATAGTATGAAGATGTCACTGATTGGACAGCATTCTTTGCCCGAATGCTAATCGTCCAGATGGCAGCTCAGAGTCAGCCATACTGCTTTGGGTCTGGAGTCGCATGTAGGCCAGACCAGGTTAAAATATCAGATGTCGTTCCCTAAAGGAGGTAAGTGAACCTGATGAGTTCTTCCGACTGATCAACAATGCTTTAATGGTGGCCTCACCAATGTCTTGTACAGATACACCATGACATCCCAACTCCTACTCTCAATGCTCTGACCAATGAAGGTAACCATCCCAAACTCCTGCTTCACCAGCCTGTCTACCGGTGTCGCCACTTTTAAAGAACTGTGTACCTGCATCACTGGGTCATTGACTGACAACCCAGGGCCCGAATATTAACTGCATAATTCCCACCCTGGTTTGTTCACCAAAATGGAAGACTTCACTTTTATCTAATTAATCACCATCTGCTATTCTTCAGCCCACTATTCATCTGTTGTATCATAGATAACCTTCTTCACTGTCCACTTTACCACCAATCTCAGTGTCACCCAATAAAACTTATTTACCAGGAAACCAATACTCCCATCCAAACGACAAACAACAGTGGGCCCACGACACCGCTAGTCACATGCCTCCAGTCAGAAAAACAACATGTCTCCCATCACCTTCTGTCTCCTACCATCAAGCCAATTTATGTATCCAGTTCCCTCGCTCCTCCTGAATGCCATATCCTTTTACATTGATCTGAGCTTATTACCCAGTTTACCATATGGAATGTAGAACACAGAACAGTGCAGCACAAGATCCTTTGGCCTTTTATAGGTCAGTAAGATCATCCTAAACAACATACCTTCATTTTATTATCGTTTATGTGCCAATCAAAACTATATTAAATGTCCCTAATACATCTAATTTTACTGCCACCGCTGGCGGTGCATTCTACCCACCCACCACTCTATATCTATCGGACCTACCTCTGAAATCTCCCCTTAACCACCTTCTCATCATTTTAAGATTCTACCACCTTGCAATGACTATTTATGTCATGAGGGAAAAATTCACTCTCTCTGTAACTCTCATCATCTTGTTCACCTCTGCTATGTCACCCCTCGCTCTTCTCCACTCCAAGAGATGAGCCTTAGCTCCACCACCTTTCTTCATAAGGCATGCTCTCCAGTCCACGCATCGTCTTGGTAAATTTCCTTTTTACCCTCTCTAAAGCTTCCACATCCTTTCTGTAATTTGGGGACCGGAATCAAACACAATATTCCAAATGGGGTCGAACCAGGGCTCCACAGAACTGCAGCATAACCTCACGGCTTTAAAACACAATCTCCAAGCTAGTGAGATCCAACACAATATATTCGTTCTTAACAAGCCTATCAGCTTGGGTGGCAACGTTGAGGGATCTATGGACTTGGAACCCAAGATCTCTCTGTTCCTGCACACTGCCAAAGATCCTGCTTTTCACCCTGCATTCTGCAATCCAATTCAATCTTCCAAAATGACTGACTCCACACTTTTCCAGATTGACCTCCATCTGCCACTTCTCAACCCAGCTCTACAGCCTGTCAATGTCCCGTTGCAACCTAAAACCGCCCTCCAACTATCCACCACTCCACTAACCTTCGTGTCATTGGGAAACTTACTAACCCACTCTCACATCCAAGTCATTCAAAAACTCACAAAGAGCAGAGGTTCTGTCACCACTCCCTGCAGAAACCCACTGGTCACTGAGCTCCAGGATGAATGCTTTCCATCTATCGTCACCTTCTGTCTTCTGAAGGCCAGTAATTCCACATCCAGACAGACAGGTCTCCCTGTATCCCATGCCTATGTACTTTCTGAATGAGTCAAAAAGGTGTTTTTGTCACATTCTCAAAAGATGCAATAAGATTTGTGAGGCATGACCTGCCCCTAACAAAGCTATGCTGACTGTCTCTAATCAAACTATGGTTTTCCAAGGAATCATAAATCCTGTCTCGGACTCCTCTCCAATTATCTGCACATCACAGACATAAGACTGACAGGTCTGTAATTACCAGGATTATCCATATTCCATTTCCTGAACAAGAGAACAACATTTGCCAACCACCAATCTTCTAGTACGACTCCAGTGAACAGTGAGTGTGCAAAGGTCATCGCCAATTGCGCAGCAATCTCTTCCCTCGCCTCCTGTCGTAACTTTGGGCATATCCAATCTGGTTCAGCAGACTTATCTATCCTTATCTTTTACAAAATCCTGAACACATCCACCTTCTTAACATCCACCTGTTCACATGCATCAATCCTTTTCATGCTGTCCTCACAAATTACAAGGTCCCTCTCCGCAGTGAATACTGAAGCATAGTATATATGAAGGACCTTCCCTACCACCTCTAACTTCAGGAACAATTTCCCTCCACTATCCCTGATCGGCACTACCCTCACTCTGGCCATGCTTTTGTTCCTTACATAAGTGGAGAATGCCTTATGGTTTTCCTTAATCCTTCCCAACAAAGCTTTTTTATGCCCCCTTCTAGTTGTCCTAAGTCCATTCCTCAGTTCCTTCCTGGCTACCTTTAGAAAATCGCTAGATTTGGCCCAACACCTCCATATCAGCCCTTCAAGCAGTACCCACCAAGACTCATTTCCCCACCCTATTACTACCCATTTGCCCTGACTAATGCGTCAAACCTATACATCCGCAAACACCATGGATTATTTCGCATGGCTGAGTCACTGAACATGCACATCCTTAGGCTGTGGGAGGAAACCGGAGCACCTGGAGGAAACCCACGCTGACACGGGGAGAATGTGCAACTCCACACAGACAGTTGCTATAGGCTGGAATCGAAATGGAGTCCGTGGTGTTATGAGTTATTTAACCACTGAGCCATCGTGCTGCTCCATGTTACCTTCCAGAAACCTATCTGGCCCTTGCTTTCTCAATCTTAAGTAAGCTTCCTTCTTCCTCTTAACTAGATATTCTACATCCCTTCGAACCCTGTCAAATGCTTTGCTGATGTCCATGTGGTCAACACTGACTATCTATCTCTTGGCCATCTCCTCGAAGAGTCAATCCGGTTTGTGAGACACTAATCTAAAGACTATCTTTAATCAGCCCTTGCCTTTCCAAATATAAGTAGCTCCTTTCTTTCAGAATCTCCTCCAACAACATACCCATCACTGGGTTCACTGGGCTGTAATTTCATGGCTTTTCCCTGTAACTCTTAAGTGATGTAACAGCATTATACCCCCTCCAGTCTTCCGGTACCTCACGGTGTCAGTTGATAATGTAAATATCTCTGTTAGGGACACTGCAACCTCTTCCATAGCTTCCCACAATATTCTAGCATAGACAGAACAAGACACTGAGAATTGATCTAAATTATTTGTTTAAAGATTCCAGCACTTTCACTTCCCTGTTGAGGATTCTTTCTAAGACATCACTATTTATTTCCCTACGTTCCCGAGCTTCCATGTCTTCCACCACAATAAATACTGACAAGATTGTTTTTGTCCAATATCTCACCCTTCTCCACTGGTTCCACACAGGGATTATCTTATTGATCTTTAAGGGGCCCTGTTCTCCAACGAGTTACTTTTTAGTTCTTATTGAAACTTGCATAAAGGTTTCTGAAATTTAAATACACCATATCCCCCATACCATTCCCCGCCCCCCCACATCCTTATCTATTCTGCCATTTATATTCACATCAACAAGTTAAATCCAACAGGCTCAAAAGCAAATTCTCTTTTATCAAATGTGTTTCTAAGTGGCAGCTATTGTCTACTGACATATTATTTATAACAATGTCAGTTTGCTCCCGACTTACTGACAGGTTAACACTATCTGGTTTCAGACTGACAGCAGAAAGGGTTGTGGTAGCTCTTGTTTATCAACTGAAAAAGGTAGCTTACAGGGTCAGCTGGTAACAGAGAAAGCAAATCAAATGCTGGCATTTATTACAGAGGGAATGGAGTCTAAAAATAGGCATGTCTAGCTATAACTATGCAAGGTACATGTTAGACCTCACCTCGAATACTATGAGCAGTGTGAGTGCCCGAAGGAAAGATATTGTCGCATTGGAGGCAGTCCAGAGAAGGTTCACTTGGTTGATCCTGGGAATGGAGGGATTTTCTAATGAGACGAGGTGGAGTAGGTTGAGTTTGAACCCATTAAAGTTTAGAAAATGAGAGGGAAATGGAATGAAACATCCAAGATTCTGAGGGGCCCTGACTGGGTAGATGCTGGGAAGTTAGAAAATAGAACAGTACAGAACAGCAACAGGCCATTCGGCCCGCCATGTCTGTGCTGTCCAAGATGCTATTCTGACTCATACCATCTGCCTGTACATGGTCCACATCCCGCTATTCTCTGCCTCTTCATGTTTCTGTCTAAATGCCACTTCAAAACTTTACTCACATTTCTTTTTCTACGACATCACTCGGAAACATCCACTCTCTATGTAAAAAATAACTTGCCTCACAGATCTCGTTTAAACTTTCTCTTTCTCACCTTATACTATGCATTCTAGGATTTGAAGCTTACACATTGGAAAAGAGATTCCGACTATCCATATTATCTGTCCCTCTCCGAATGTTATATTCTTGTACATGGTCGCCTGTCAGCATCTGATACTCTCGCAAAACAATCCAACTTCATTTAATTCCCTCTTATACCAAAGACACTCTTAAAAAACCTAACACAGGCAACATGCTGATAAAGCCCTTTTGCACCCTCTCCAAAGCCTCCCCATCCTTCCTATTATGTGGAGATGAGAACTGCACACAGTACTCCAAGTGTGACCAAACAAAAGTTTTATACAATTACAACATCAGGTGCAAACCACTTTACCCAAAGTTGTTACCGATGAAGGCCAGTGTTCCATTTGCTTTCTATCCCATCTGAAACACTTCTGTTGCCATTTTCAGGGAGTTACTCACTTGCACCAAGATCCCTCTGTATATCAATATCCCTCAGTATCCAAACTTTCTTCTTGACTTTCTTCTTCATCATCTCACACTTGTCCAGATGAAACTTAATTTGCCATTTCTCAGCACACCTTTCCAACTGATCTGTAACCTCCTGCAAACTTGGATCTCCTTGCTCATTCACCCAAACTCCACTAATTTTCATGTCATCTGCAATAATTATCTTTGTCACTGCCTTTCCTTTCAATTGTGTGTGAATCTGTAATCAGGGAGCAGAAATTCCCAGCAAGGGCTCACCCATTCAAGATGGAGATGAGAAGGAATGTCTTCACTCAGAAGGTAGTGACTCTGTGGGAATTCCTGACTGCAGGGGGCTGTCGAGGCTGGGTCATTGAGAATATTTACAGCAGAGCTGGACAGGTTTTAATGGATCAGGAAAACAAGGGCTTTGGGGAAGTGACAGGAAAGTAGAATTGAGGATCATCAGGTCAGCCATGATCTGATTGAAAGGCAGAGCATCTTCAATGGGCCAAATGGCCTAATTCTGCTCCTACATCTCATGGTCTGATCTCAAATTCAGTATCTACATTATAACATTATGGATCTCTGCTCACAAAACTCCTTTACGATGGGATTATTGGATATTTATTAGTACTCAGCATTTGATCTACAATAGACAATTTTGTTGATAGCTCCTTGATATGTTGTTATAGAAACCCATCTTAAATACAATCCAGGATTCCATCCATTACAGCCCTGATACTCATTAGTTATCCAGTCGGAATGGAGACCAATGTCACACACAGTTACTGTACTGCCCTTGTTACAAGAACATTCAGTGTCCTGACTGTAACCATATTGACATTACCATCAATGTGCCTATAGAAGAATTCCTTGTAACGGTTGCTACTGCTTGCTTAATCTCAACTCCACCTAAATAAACTCCAAATTTTGATCTTCAGATCCACATGACTGTCTCATTAATGCATTAGAGCTTAAAATTGTGTTGCTGGAAAAGCGCAGCAGGTCAGGCAGCATCAAAGGAGCAGGACAATCGACGTTTCGGGCATAAGCACTTCTTCAGCCCTCATTAATGCATTAACCTCATTCTTTCTTCACAACTTGTTGGCTTTTTGCGTAGTCTGCCTAGATCCCAACACACCTTCAATATTCCCTTCCCAGTAATAGTCATTCTGCAGCTACATCTCCGGAATGACAGTTGTATAATAGCTGTTCACTGCCATTCTATCTGCCTTATGGCGAATGCAGGGAGTCATTCCTCAGCAGTGGGGGTTTGAACAGATGGGTCGAGTTTACAGAGATTGGGAGGCTTTCAGGGACTCGAGAATGTTAGAGTTAAACAGAGTTACATTTGGTCAAGAATATCAGGGGGACAAAGATGTTTGGAGATTGGAAGAAATTACAGAGACAGAGGGAGCTGGAGTAGATTCTGAAGGTAGGGATAGGAATGGAGAAATGGAGAGGTAAGCAGACTGAGAGGCACAGACGGGGGGGGGGGTGGAACAGTAGGTGAGTATTGTGTATACTAACAGAGATATGGAAGGTTGTAGTGACTGAAGATATTTACAGATATAAGAAGGCTTCTAGTTCTGGAGGCTACATAGATAGGAAGGCAATGGAGAATGCCAGGTTGCTGGGTTGGAGACAGTTACACAGATGGGAGGATTGCACAAACTGAACGGGTTTCCTGTAGTCAGGAGGAGTGTGGTGGGGTGGGAATAAAGGGTGAAATTTAAGAAGATTAACATCGAAGAATTGGAGAAGGATAAGGATATTATAATATTTTTACAGATAAGATAGGGTTGTAGGAGCTGGAGAAGATTACCTGGGTAGGGACCGATGGAGAGGTTAAAAACAAACCCAATGACATGGAGGGTGGTATTGATAGGAGGAGCTTACAGGGATAGACAGGACTGTCAGGGTTTACAGGAATGAAGGAATTTAGTATCTACTGGAGAAGTTTAGGAATTAGGGTATTAGGGATTGGAGAAACTGACTGAGACAGAGAGAATGGTGTGGACGAAAGGAGATTCCAAACAGAGATAGATTATCGGGACTGAAGGATATTACAGAGGTCTCTCATATAGCATGGGCAAAGACTGATGCCTGGGATCTACTGTGCTGTCTCAGGGAGGAGCAGTACAGCAGAGGCGAGAACAGGACCCTCACAAGATGGTGGTATTGAAGCCTAGTATGTTGCTTTTCCTTGCCCAGCTCTGTATCTATGTCCTGTGTTCCAGGTCTGAATAAAGACGGCCACTAACTCCTCCCTGTGCTATTTACTGTGAGTGATTTTACCGGCTGCAGGATTTACTGAAGGCTCCAAATCTCCCTCTCCCTCTCTCTCTGGCTGACCAAGCGTTGTCAATGTGGTGATAGTTGAGACAGGAGTTATAAACATCCTGATTAACTGCACGAGGCAGAATCAGACAGAATGGGAAATTAGACTGATGCAGTGAGGATAACTCAGGTAGAGTAGCATTGAGTCCAGCAAAAAGCACGAAAATCCCAGTCCCCATCCCTGGTCTGTGCTGTTGCGGATCGGAGGATTCTTTTGGTTCCAGATCTGGAGTAGCTGTAAGAGTGAGACACGCTGACAGAGGCAGCAATTAGACCCACACAATGAGGGATACCAAATGGAGAGCGATTGAGTCATATCACCAGAATGCTGGAAGATTTCAGGACCAAACCATGGTGTCAGAAAAAGTGGGTCCTATGCAGTGGGCACTACTACCAGTACTCAGGGAGGAGTCAGCTATTGTAATGGGATGGTACTGTGCTGGGACCAGTGCCTTGGTAAATCATATGACCAGGATTATATAGAGTGCTTTAAACTGACACAGACGAGGAGGAACAGGGCTCAGCTGAAAGGAAATTCCCAATTCCATAGAGAAATGTTCAAATATTGATACATGGGGCTGTGGCTAAGGAAAAACAGGAAGAAACAGAAAGAGACTGAGTTTAACCAGAACTGTAATCAGCAGATAGGTTTGTGACAGGAAATTGTGATTTCAAAAGTAAATTACTATTTCTTAATTTGAATGCACGAAGCATTTGTGATAAGGGATATGCTCATGTGACTGTGATTTCTATCCAATAACCATCATAGAGACGTGGTCACAGGGTGAACAAAAGATGGGGCATTAATATTCACGGATACACAATATTGTGGAAAGTCAGGCAGAATGGGAAGGAGAATGGGGAACTCTCATCGTTAGGGATCACAATGGGATTATATGTGGCCTCACACTATCAAACATTAGGAAATCAAATTCTGGTTAATAGGAGTCAGAACACAGAAGTGGAAGGGCAGTGTTAAGGCCCCTTTACAGCATTACATTGTGAGGCAAGACATTGGGCAGGGAATTATCGGAATTTGTAACAGACAGTAGAACAATTGAAAGAAGATTAAACTTCCCTATCGCATCATCTCATTGGTGGTGGGTCACAGACGGGGCTGACTCTCTCCCACTCTCAGGGGGAGTCTGTAGGTGGCTGTTCAGACCGATGTGGCCTTCCACAGACTCTGCTACACTTGGGGCAGAAGGTGGCCGTGGGAAGGTGTGGATGGGGCGTTGCAGTAGCTGTGAGCTCCTTGTGCTGTTTTCTCCTGGATTCCCCTTTTTCCCCACAGAAAGTCTCAAGGTGCTCGAAACCTTCCCAATGCTTCTCCCCCATTTGGATGGTCTTGGCTCAGTCATTCCCAGGATTTACCAGATCTCATTAAGAGATTCTTAGAAGATAATAAAAATAACACCCAATTATTCTGAAGAAGCCAATGCTTTATAAACATGGAAGTATTTGATAAAGGGATCATTCGGGGTCTAGTAGCAGGAGGAGTGCACCAGGAAAATGAAACATTGTCAGGGTTTAATGAGATGATAGGAACAGGGAGAGGTGCTGGTGCTGGAGGTGGTGAGAGTGTTACAGAGAGGGGCAATATTACACAGCCAATACGAATTGCTGCAGCTGGAGGGGTTTGCAGCGGTAGCGATGGAAATATCATTTTTTTATTTATTCATTCATGGGCTGTGGATGTCACCACTTGGACCAGCACACATTACCCACTGCTAATTGCCCAGAGGACAGCACAGTCAGCCATATTGCTGTGGGTCTGGAGTCACATGTGAGCCATACCAGGTTAGAATGTCAGCTATCCTTCCCTCAAGGACATACGTGGACCAGTTCAGTTTTTCCACATAATCCCCTGTGACACCACTTTCAAAGAACTGTGTACCTGTATCCCTGGGTCTCTGATTGACAACACTACCCAGGGCCCGAACATTAACTGTACAATTCCAGCATGCTTTGCCTTCGCAAAATGCACAATCTTGCATTTGTCCACATGTTATTCCTAAACTCACTGCCCCAGAAGTACTGTTGAGCTCGTTGTACTGTCAGATAATCCTCTTCGCCGTCCACTTTCCCAGCAATTAGAGTGTCACTCACAAACTTGAGAACCATGATTCCCGTGTTATCATCCAAACCGTTTATATAAATGATGCATAACAGTGACCCAGCACCGAACTCCATGGCATACCATGGTCACAGGCATGTAGTCTGAGCAGTAACCCTCTCTGAACATGCTCTGTCTCCTTCCATCAATCCTGTTTTGTATCCATTTGGTGAGTGCTCCCTGGTTATGTGTGATCTAAACTTACTAACCAGTCTGCCATGCAGACACATGACAATACATGGAGACATAATCTACTCCTCTGCCTTGATCTATTATTTGTCTACCTCCACAAACACTCAGTCATCATTTTCCACACACAAAGCAATGTTGATTATCGCTAATGAGTTCTTGCCTTTCCAAATGCATGGTGATCCTCTCTCTCAGAATTTAGTCGAACAAATTACCCTCCCATCAGTCTTACTGACCTGTAGTGCCTGTCGATGACACGAATACCTCTGCGAGGGGCCTTGCAATTTCATTCCTAGCCTCCCACAAGGCGCTGTGATACATCTGATTATGTCCGAAGGTTTTATCAACGTTTTTGCATTTTAAGACATCCAGCAACTCCTGTTCTCAAATGTAAACTCTGTTCAAGACATCACTATGTATTTTCCCAAGTTCCTGAGCTTCCATGTTTTTCTCCACAGTAAATCTTCATTGACCTTTCAGGGGCCCTATTCTCTCTCTCATTACTCTTTAGCCCTGTTTGGAATTGACAAAATGCCTCTGAAGTTTCCCTCTACTGCCACTAGCCTCCCCCAACCTTATCTATTCTGCCACTCATGGTCACACCGAAATATAGAATCCAACAGATTTAAAAATATTCTTCTTTTAAAATATCATGCATCTCCAATTGTTTCTAAGTGTCCAGTTATCATTTATTGCCATATCCTTTATAATATATTCCAACACATTCCTGACTTACTGTCAGGCTAACACTGTTTGGTTTCAGACTGACTGCACAAAGGGTTTTGGGAATCCTTGTGGATCAATCTGAAAAAGATAGCTTACAGGGTCAGCAGGTAATCGAGAAGGCAGATCAAATGCTGACATTTATTACAAATGGAATGGAGTCGTAATATATAGATTTCTTGCTAAACTATACAAGGTACCAGTCAGACCACATCGAGAATACTATGAACAGTATGAGTTCCCGAAGGAAAGATATTCTTGTATTGGAGGCAGGCCAGTTAAGGATCACTCAGCTGATCCTGGAGATAATGGGATTCTCTAATGGAATGAGGTGTAGTAGATTGAGTTTGAAACATTGACATTTCAAAAAATCGCAAAGAAATTGAACGGACCATCTAGGATTCTGAGGGGCACTGCCATGGTAGATGCCAGGAAATTAGAAAATCCAACAGTAAAGCACAGCAATAGGACCTTCGGTCCGCCATTTGTGGAGGTTGTGGATGGAGTGATTTGGTGATTTATGGAGATGGGATGGAAGGAGTGACTGGCGGAAGTGACAGAGATTGGGACGGGAGGAACGACTGGAGGAGGTGACAGAGATAGGGAGGCAGGGAGTGAATGGAGGAGTTTACAGAGATAGGAAGGGATGGGTTGACTATGGGAGGCTACAGAGATAGGGAGGTTTTTGGAGTCTGATCGAGATTTAATGAGATAGGGACGGTCATTCATCTGTGGAGGCTAGAGGAGGTGACTGAAAAGGGATGTGTGAAGGGGTTGGAGAAGTTTACTGTGACAGGGAGGATTATAGGAGGTCGTGTTCATTGGGAAACATATATTGTCGTCTTTTCCCCAGAAGTGGTAATAAGCAACTGTTTCTAAAGATTCAATGAGATTACATGCACATGGAGGGGAGTAGGAAGAGAAGAGTTTGCTGAGATTTGGTCTATTTTGTAGAGATAGAAGAGATTTATTATGATCGTGAGGGTTTCAGAGATGAAATGACGTGATAGGGAGGGTAGTAGAGGCAGGATGGCGTACAGTGATAGCGAGGAGCTGGAAGAGGTTACTGCGATAGTGAGCTTTGTGGTGATGTCTTTTGAAATTGGATGAACTTAGTAATGCAGAGTGGTGTAGACACTGGATGATTCTTCAGACAGAAGGTGGTTATAGAGAGGGGCCTGTACTGAGTGTGCTTGGATGCAGCCACAAAGAGAAGTTCCAGGTTCATCGATGGTATTAGTGGCGACAGGAGGTTACAGAGTCAGAAAGGTTAGTAGTGATGGCAGGATGTAGAGTAACGAAGCATTGCCGTGAGGGAGAAGGTCACAGCGACAGAGGAGATCACAGAGGATGGATGCGATTGCAGACATGGGGAAGGTTAAATTGGTTTCAGAACACTATGCACAGGGAGGGTTGCAGGGATTGGAGCAGGTTAAACTGGCAGGAAAGGCTGAAGAGATTGGAGGAGCTTACACAGTTTGGGAGGTCTGTTCGGAAGGTTTGTTTTCAGAAGTCATGTGGTGACGTAGAACAGGAGGCAGGAATGTTATAGGGATTGAAGGTGACAGTGATATCATGCGCTGTACGGGCTGGAGGAAGGTATGCAGATGGGGGTGGTTGGTAAAGTCTGGAGGATGTTACAGGGATAGGATGGGCTGTAGGTATTGTGCAAGATGACAGGAATAGGGATTATTGTAATGACTAAAGGAGGAGATTGTTGGGATTGGAAATATATTATTCAGATTGGAGCAGTTTACAGAGACAGGGAGAATATTCAACATTGGAATAGGTTTTAAATATACAGTGGGATTGGAGACAAGGGAAGAGTTTACAGAGATAAGAACTGTTCTCAGAGTTTGAAGCATTCAAGGCACAGGCTCAGATGAGGTGGACTGAAAGGTAAGTTTCTGTGCTGTATGACTCTACGATGGGACAACAGAGAATGTAGGAGAGGGAACAGAAAGATCTTAGGCTTCAATAGTACTTTCATAAGCGAGGCCTGTTTTCCCCTCTGTTGTACTGATCTCACTGAGACTGCACAGGCCTGGATTTATAACTGTTAACTCTCCATACTGCCTTAGGAAGGCTTAGGGCAGCAGAGCTGAAACTCATCCTCTTACAAGAGGGTGGAGATTAAGCCTGGGAGCTTTATGACCTGTGTTTACCCTTCAGCACTGTATCTATGACATGTCCTGTGAGCTGAAGATTCTCACTCTTTAAATGCCTTCTGCTCTGGTCACTGTGAGTGATCTTACCTCGCTGCAGGATTTATTGAAGGCTCCAGAACTCCCTGCCCTCTGGGTGAGCAACTGTATTCGATGAGGTGATGGACGAGACACCCAACAGTTGGGAAGTCTGTTGAGTCAGGACCTTCCTGATTACGTGCAGGAGGCAGAGAAATAGGGAGAATGGGAAATTAATCTGATGCAGTGAGGGTTACACATGGAGAATGGCACTGAGTCCCACAGAGATCTGGAAAATCTAGTTTCCATCCCTGGCCAATGCTGTTGCGTCTCTCTGGAGTAGAGAATTCTGTTGGCTCAGGATCTGGATTAGCTGCAAGAGGGAGAGGTGAGCTCAGAGGTAGCAATTAGACCTCACAGTGAGGGATACGACATGGAGAGAGACTGAGTGATATCACTCGAGTTCAGGAAGATGTCAGGATCAAACAGTTGTGTAGGGAGAAAGGGTTTAGCTTCATGATACACTGGTATCCGTGCTCAGGGATGAGCAACGTGTGAACACGTGAAGTGATGCCCTCGTGGTATCAATGTTGGGGCATGTTCAGGGGAGGCAGATTTGAATCCCACCATCAGAAATGGTGGAAGTTCAAATCAATAATTTAAAAACAATAATTAACAATCCATAAATACGTATGAAACCATTGCTGATGTACAAAAAGCCCAAACACTTGTCCTTTCGAGAAGGACATCTGCCTTTCCTCACGTGGTCTGCACGACACATCCACAGCAAAATGTTTTCCAAATCCAAATAGTAAAAGTGACGCACCGAAACAGCATGGGGATGTGGCTGAAGACAAGCAGAAAGGAACAGGATGGGACAGAGTTTAACTAAAACTCTACATTAGCGAATTGGTTTGTGATAGGAAATAGTGGAAAAGAGTACAGAACTTTAACTTTCCGCATCGACAAACTCTCTTCAATAAGGTAGGTGGACTTGTGACACAGAGATGAGTGATTTAGACACCAGAGAGATGTGGTTACAGGGTGAACAAAAGGTGGAACATAAATATTCAATGGTTCACAACCTTGTGGAAACTCAGGCAAAATAGACGATGCTAACAATAATGGGGAACAAAGGCATTAGATAGAAAGCGGGGGGAGGGGATCTTGTTACTTAAAAATGAACGGGCAAACGATGGTCACAAAATATCCTTAGCAGATAATGTTAAGGATAAGCCACAAGATATTTAATAAGTACAGTTAGAGTAAGAGGATCCCCCAACTAAGCAGTGGAGCCTGTTAGAAACCAAAGGCACATTCAGTGCATGGAGCCAGAGGAAATAGGTGAGGTCTTCAATGAATAATTCCCATCTGTATTCACACAGGAGAAAGACATTGTAGCCGGGGATTTCAGTTGGGATGGTGAGGTTCTGGAACATATTAAAATCAATTAGAAGGAGGCGTTAAATGTATTCACAGGCAAAAAGGTGAAAAAATTCCCAGTAACAATAAAATATATCCCAGGCTGCTATGGGAGAGAAGGGAGCAGATTGCTGGGGCCCTGGCGGATATATTTAATAATTTGCTGGCCACAGATGAAGTGCCGAACGACTGGAGGATAGCGAATGTTGTTCCTTTGTTCAAGAGCAGCAGGGATAGGCCAGGTAATTACAGAACAGATCGTCTGACAGCATTGGGAGGGAATTTATTGGAAACAATTCTGAGGGACACGATGAATCAACATTCAACAGGACAGGAATACATTAGGGATTGTCTGTATGGATTAGGTAGAGGACTGTCCTCTGATATTAGTGAGGGCTGTGCAGATGATGTGGTTTACATGGAGTTCATTAAGGTCTTTGACAAGGTTCCACATGGAAGGCTGTTCCAAAAGGAAAGAGCCCATGGGATCCAAGGCAAGTTGGTAAATTGGATCCACAATTGGTGGAGAGTTTCTTTCACGATTGGAAGCCTTTGCCCAGCGGGTGTACCACAGGGACCTGTACAGGAACCATTGCTGGTTATTTTGTCCATTAATATCTCGCATGTGAAAGTAGAAGGTATCATTAGGAGGTTTGCAAATGACATGAAAGGTGAGAGAGTTGGTCACAGTGAGGGGGATGGTCTCAGGCTGCTGTCTGATATCGATCAGATGATAAACTGAGGAGAGTAATGGCAAATTGAGTCTACTTCTGATTACTTTTGGAAGTCTAATAAGGTAACGATATCCATCATGAATTGTAGGTCCTCCTGAAGTACTGAGGAACATATGGACGTTGGTGGATATGTCCCTGGATGTCTGAAGGTGTCAACATAGGCAGACAGGGTGGGTAAGACAGCTGAACTGGGAAGAGGAGGGGACCCACACCCTGGTGGGGAGAGTTGCTGGAACTGGTCGAGAGGATTTAAACTCGTTTCACAGGGTTGTGGGACCCCAAACAGTCGTAAGGCCAGAAAGAACTTTGAGGCTGGTACAGACGTTCTAGACAGCAATATAAATAGAAACGGCAAGCAATAGCCGAACATGAGGGAAAATCGATTAATTAAACTGCATTTATTTCAATGCAAAGTGCCAGACAGATAAGGCAGGTGAACCCACAGCATTGATGTGAACATGGGACTGGGATACCATAGGTAATACAGAAAATCAGCTAAGGACGGGCAGCTCAATGTTCTAGGGGACAGATGCTACAGGAAGGGTAGAGCAGGAGGCAAAACAGGAGGAGAGGTGGTGGTTTTGATTGGGGGAAGCATCACGGCAGTAACTAGAGAGAGTACTCATGCAGGATTGCACAGTTAAGCGATATTAGTGGAACTGAGAAACAAAAATATGTCATCAGTTTGCTACGATTGTACTACAGCGATAGGCAATGGGAGATGAATGAGCAAATATATCAGGAGATCTCAGATATCAGTTAGAATAATAGGGTTGTAACGGTAGAGGTTTTTTAACCTTTCCAAACCTGGACTGGGATTGCTACTGTGTTACGCATTTGGATGGAAGGAATTTGTTAAGTGTGTTCCAGGAACTCCTTGTCATTATCTAAGTGGCCCAACTGGAGAAAGGGGCTAAACCTGACCTTCCCTTGGGAAAGAAGGTCGGGAACGGGACTGAGGTGTTAGTGGGAGAGCACTTTGGAAAATCATCACAATTGCATTAGTGTGAAAATAGCGATGGAAAAGGACAGGTCTCGTCCACAATTTCAAGGAATACAATGGATCAAGATAGTATTAGACATGAATTTTTAAAGTAGATTTGGGGAGGCTATTTGTAGGTAAAGGGAGGTCTGGCATGTAGGAATATCTTAAAACCGAGATAAAAGGAACGTTCAGCACGAGCATGTTCCTGTTAGTGTGCAGCTCAATGCTGACAGGATTAGGCAACACTGGATGAGTTTCGAGGTTCTGGTCAAGAAAAAAGTTGGCACATTTCAGATAAAACAGGCTGACTCAAGTGAATCACTTCAGGAGCATCGGAGCTGTGGAAATAAACTGAGGATGGAAATCAGGAATGCAAAAAGGGGACATGAGATAGCTTTGGCAGAGAAAGTTAAAGAGAGTCCAAAGAGATTCTACAAGGGTATTAAGAGCAAAAGAAGAGCTAGGTATCCTAAATGATCAATGAAGCCAACGATGTGCGAAACGACAAGATCTGAAACTAATATTTCACTCTGGAGCTTACTGTGGATAAACACTGGGGTGCTCAGGGAACAAAACAGTGTTTGGCCTGACCACTATTGGAATACTGTGTGCAATTCTGGTCTCAATGCCATCGGAAGGATGTTGTGGAACATGAAAGTGTTCAGAAGAAATGACCAAGGATGTTGCGAGGGTTGGAGGGTTTGCGCAACAGGGAAAAGCTGAATAGGCTGGGGCTATTTTCAACTGAACATGGGAAGCTGAGGAGTTACCTGATAAAGTTGTTTAAAATCACGATGGTCATCGATAGGGTGAATCGACAAAGTCATTTCCCCAGGCGAGGGAAACTTTTCAAAGGGACCTAGAGGACAACTGATTCCTGCAGACTGAATGGAATAAGCTGTCAGAGGAATTAGTAGAGGCTGATAGAAATACATTTAAAAGGCATGTGGATGGGTACATGAATAGGAAAGGTTTAGAGGGATATTGGCAACATTCTGGCAAATGTGACTAGATACGTCATGCAGAAGTTGGTCCGAAGGATATGCTTCCGTGCTATACATCTCTATGACTCAATGTCTTGAAATGATTCCACCTTATAGAAAAGGAGGTGCTGGAGGGTTTAAAACAGGAAGGTAGATAAATCCCCAGGACCTGATCAAATGTATCTCAAGACATTGTGGGAAGTTGGTGAAGACATTGTAGGGCCCCGAGCAGAGATATTTGTACCATAGAGAGCGATGTGCGATAGGCTGGTAGACTGGAGGGTGGCATTGTTGACAGTGAAGAAGGTTTCCGAAGATTACAAAAGGGTCCTGATGAAATGCGTGAACGGCTGAAAAACCGTAGATGGAGTTCAGTCTGAATAAATGCGAAGGAATGCATTTGGTACAACAAACATGAGCAGGGCTTGTACTATTAATGGTAGGACCTTCGGTAGTGTTATCGAACAGAGGGACCTCGGGGTTCAGTTACATAATTCTTTGAAGTTTGCAACATGGAGAGACAGAGCTGAAAATGTGTTGCTGGAAAAGCGCAGCAGGTCATACAGCATCCAAGGAGTCAACCAACCCAACCACCCCGTAGCCCAACACTTTAACTCCCCCTCCCACTCCACCATCGCCAGACCATGGCAACACGACGGTTGGAGGAAGTGCGCCTCATATTCTGCCTGGGAACCCTCCAACCACAAGGGATGAACTCAGATTTATCCAGTTTACTCATTTCCCTCCCCCACACCTTGTCTCAGTCAAATCCCTCGAACTCAGCACCACCTTCCTAACCTGTAATCTTCTTCCTGACCTCTCCGCCCCACCCCACTCCGGCCGATCACCCTCACCTTGACCTCCCTCCACCTATCGCATTTCCAACGCCCCTCCCCCAAGTCCCTCCTCCCTACCTTTTATCTTAGCCTGCTGGACACTCTTTCCACATTCCAGAAGAAGGGCTTATGCCCGAAACGTCGATTCTCCTGTTCCTTGGATGCTGCCTGACCTGCTGCGCTTTTCCAGCAACACATTTTCAGCTTTGTTCTCCAGCATCTGCAGCCCTCACTTCCTCTTCGAACATGGAGAGACAGAATGGCGAAAAAAAAGTGCTTGCCGCACTTGCTTTCATTGCTCAGTCCTTTGGATATAGGAGTTGGGAAATCACATTGAGATTACACAGGCCATTGGTGAGTCCTCTTCTGGAATCCTGTGTCCAGTTCTGTTCGCCCAGTTGCAGGAAAAAAAATTAAGTTGGAGAGTGTTCAGATGAGATTTACTGGGATGTGGCTGGTTATGGAAGTTTTCAGTTATAAAGAAAGGCTGGTTAGGTTGGTATTTATTCATTGAAACCTGAATGTTGACAGATGACGTCATAGAAGTTTATAAAATAATGAGGGGGATAGATAGAGTTAATCGGAGTTGTCTTTTCCCATGGACAGGGCAGTTTCAAGACTAGGAGCTACATTTTTAATTTTAAGAGGAGAGACATTTTAAAAAAAAGACATGAGAGGCATATTGTTACACAGAGGGTGGGTTGTGTGTGGAATGAATTTCCCAAGGAAGGCGTGAACATGGGACAATTACAATGTTTAAAATACATTAGGATTAGGACAGGAATAGGAAAGGTTTGAAGGATTATGATCCAGGAACAGGCAGGTTGGACGAGATCTGTTTTAGAGTATGGTTAGCGTTAACCGAACAGTGCGGTATGACTCTGACTATGAATATAATGTTGTGTCATTAATTAAGAAAGGCTGCAAGAGAAAGCCAGGAACCTACAGACTGATGAGCCAGACAGCAGGGTGGGTCAGATGTTGGAGTAATTCTGAGAGGTAGGACTCACATGCATTTGGAAAGACAAGGACTGATTACAGATGCTTTGTGCATGGGAAAACATGTCTCACAAACTTGACTTGAGTTTGTTCAAGATGTGACCAAGACGATAGACAAAGGCAGAGCAACAGATGTTATTTCTGGCTTCAGCAAACCCTTGGTCAGGGTGTAGCATGATACATTGGTTAGAAAGGGTAGATCACAAGGAATCAGGGAGAGCTAGCCAACTGGATACAAAATGGGATGACAGGGGGAGAAAGAGTGGGAGAAGGTTGTTGTTCAGACTGGAGACCACTGACCAGCAGTGTGCTGTAAGGATTGGTGTTGGGAACACAGTTATGCACCATTTACCTAAACGATTTGAGTGAAAATATAGGAGTCACTGTTAGTATGTTTGTGGATACCAAGATTAGTGGAAGAGTGGGCAGGCAATATAGTTATTGAAACGGATGGTAATCAACTGGGCCAGTGGACCAAGGAATGAAAGGTGGAGATTAATGCAGGTGTTGGATTTAGTTAAGCCAAACAGGGAGGACAAATACAGTTAATGGTAGGGCCTTGGGCAGTGTTGTCGAATAAAGAGAGACTAAGGGGGACAGTTACATTGTTCCTTGGAATTGGCATTGAATGGGGACAGGGTGGGGAAAGCAGCATTTGGCACACTTGCCGTCATTGGTCAGAGCGTTGGGCACATGAGTTGGAGATATGTGTAACATTGTCGTCAATATTTCTCCTGGGCAGAGGAGGCCACGGGGTGAGCTTATAAATGGTTATGAAACCATGCATGGCCTAAATAAGGTGAATTGCCAAGGGTAGGTGAGTCCAAAGCGAGAGGCATTAACGTGAGGTGAGCGAGCTAGGATTTAAAGAGGGAGCTGAGGGGCAACATTTTCCACAGAGGATGGTGCATAGACAGAATGGAAATGGTAAAAACAAGTACAATTCAACATGGAAAAGACACTTGGGCAGGTATATGGAGAGGAGATGATTTGAAGGAATATGGGCCAATCACATGCAAATGTGACTCATTCCATTTCAGAAACCTCGACCGAAGAGTCATGAAGCACAGAAACAGACCCTATGTCTCCAGTTGTTGGAGGAAGAGACTATCTAGACAAGGCATGTTGTAGAGACTGAAGCAAGTTACAGCGATATGGATGGTCGTCTGAACTGGAGGCTTCAAATATGTGAAGTAATTGGTGAGAGGGGAGGAGATGACAGAGGTAGGAATTCTTATAGAAGTTAAAATGATTGAAGACACTGGTCCACAAGACATGCTATCGATACAGTGTTGGAGAGGGAATAGAAAGATCCCAGGCAGCATAACCATCTTCTCGTGGGAGGCCTGCTTTCCCCTCTGTTATCCTGATGCTCACCAAGACACCACATGCCTGGATTGAAAACTGGGAACTCCTGATACTGTCTCAGTACAACAACACTTAAAGTAAACGTGGTGAATGAGCCTGGGGTGTGTCAGTACTGTGCTCCCACTCCAGCACTATATCTATGTCATGTCTTGCTAGCTGATGTTTGGAGCCCTCTCATTGCTCTCTGCTCTGTGCACTGGAGTGATCTTACCTGGCGGCAGGATTTTTGAAAGGCTGCCGACCTACCTGACCTTTGTCTCTTTGGCTGACCAACAATCTTTCCAACCAGCAATTGGCAAGTCTATTGAGTCAGCAACTCCCTACGTACCTGTAGAAGACACAGAAATAGGCAGAATGGGAAATTAGATTGATGCTATGAGGGTTACACATGGAGAATGGCACTGAGCCCCACAGAGATCTGGAAAATCTCAGTCTCCATTCATGGCCTGCGCTGCCTCATCTCTCTGGAGTGGAGAATTCTGTTGGCTCAGGATCTGGAGTGACTGCAAGAGTGAGAGATGCTGACAGAGGCAGCAATTAGACCCACACAGTGAGGGATACCACATGGAGAGATACTGAGTGATATCACCAGAGTGCCGGGTCAAACAATTGTGCAGGAAGAAAGAGTTTTGATTCATGTTACACTGGGATGCGCAACCTTTGAGCAGGCGAAGTGCTGGCCTTGTGGTATTATTGTGAGACAATTTATCCAGAAATCTGTGAGTGAGTATTAAACAATTGCTGATGTTAAGAAAAATCCATCGGGTGCATTCATGTCTTTAGTGAAGTAATCTAAGTTGGGACTGGGATATCACAGGTATTACAGAACAACAGCTGAGGGAGGGACAGGACAGGCAGCTAAATGTTCCAGGGGACAGATGCTGCAGGAAGGACAGAAGGGGAGCTGAGAGAGGAGGAGAGCCGCTGGTTCTGATTGGGTGAAACATCACAGAAGTACTGAGAGAGGATATTCCTGCGGGATCGCCCAGTGAAGCTACGTTCGTGGAATCAATCAATAAAAATGGATCTTCCCTTACTGGGTCCTGGAGGGTCTCTTTCGGGTATTGTTTTTACCTGTATCCAGGACTTGTGAGTTCTCTGCGCTCCTTTCTCCCAGCGAGGCTCTGAGCATCGCTCTCTGAAGCTGATCGCAGCCGCTGCCGGAGAAAGCAGCTCCATGTCTCTCTCTCTCTTGCTGTGTCCTGACTAATGTGACACTGTTAAAAATCACACAACACCAGGTCATAATCCAACAGGTTTAATTGGAAGCACACTAGCTTTCGGAGCGATGCTCCTTCATCAGGTGATTGTGGAGCGTCGCTCCGAAACCTAGTGTGCTTCCAATTAAACCTGCTGGACCATAACCTGGTGTTGTGTGATTTTTAACTTTGTACACCCCAGTCCAACACCGGCATCTCCAAATGTGACACCGTGCACACTCTACATAGAAACTAAACTGCGCGTGCGTCTGACGTTATCGGTGAGTTTATGGAGAATATTCACACCTGCACAGAATCATGGGTGGAATGTTAGTCATTAACAATTGGTCTGTCGAGGTACAGGCATTGAGCTGTTTAGCATGCAAACGGACTGTTCCGTCCAACTCAACCATACTGACCAGGTATGTAAATTATCAATCGTTCTGGGAGTTTGAAAATAAGTTTCTTACTCGTGTTGTGCAAATCTGTTGTATATATGTACGTTATCAGATTTACATCTCAACTATTTCTAAAAATCTCACATTAATTCATGCTCCACTATGTAGTAAGAATGATCAATCCGACAAAATAGTTTGCTTTCTGACCAATCCTGAAGCGTTCACTCCCGAGAATGCTTTGGGCTCGCTCCTCACACATGCTGGTCGGAGGACCGGCTGCTGCTCGGTCCTCAAGTTCTGACCCTTCCTCCCAATTGCAGAGTTGATTCAGGCGTGACTCAGCAGGCTAAGGGACAAAGGAAGTTAGAGTCGATGCCTTGTGATGTGGTGAAAATATCCCGAATCTTGGACCGAGAGGCCTGGGTTCAATTGACAGCTTGTGCAGATGTGTGTAATAATAACTTTGAACAGGTTCATTAGGAAAAACAAGGGAAGTCAGGAACAGAATTAAAACAATAGACAATGCATGCAATGTGGTGGAGCTCTCAATGCTCAGATGAGTTTTGTCTTTACCAAGTGTTTCAGGGCCCCCGTGGGTCCCAGTACAGACTATTGCACTACTCCTAGTGCACAGCCAGATACCACGATTGTGGGGCAAAGTGTTGTGGTGGGATATAGAGGTGCTCTTCTGGAAGGAGCTGGCTTTTGGACGTGAAAATAGGTGAGAAGGAGGAGGGTTTTGTATGGAGTTAGCTGTTACCCTCCTGTTGCAGCATCTTATTATTGCCCTGACGCGACCTCGTATATGTTTGGTAGAGATCAATGATATTTCGTAAGCCCACAATACAAGATCCGTCACTCTGTTTAAGACAGCAGAAATCTCTTGTAGCTCTTTAGTCATAGAACAATACAGCGCAGAAGAGGCCCTTTGCTCCATGATGTTGAGCTGATCTTTGAACTGTTCTCAGCTCGTCCCGCTGCAATATCCCAAAATCACCCATGTGCTTATCTAAAGATTGATTAAATCTTCCTGATGTGGCTGAGTTGACTACATTAGCAGGTAGTGCATTCCACACCCGAACCATTCTCTGAGTAAAGAACCTGCCTCTGACATCTGTCTTAAATCTATCACCCCCTAAATCTGTGGTTATGCCCCCTCGTACAAGCTGACGTCATCATCCTAGAAAAAAGACTTCCAACGTCTACCCTATATAAGCCTCCGATCATCCTGTATGTTTCTATCACATCCCGTCTTAGCCTTCTTCTTGCCAATGAGAAGAGGTTCAACTCTCTCAGCATTTCCGTATAAGACGTTTCCTCCAGACCAGGCAACATCCTGGTAAATCTCCTCTGCACCTTTCCCAATGCTTCCATATCCTTCCCGAAATATGGGCACCTGAACTACACACAATATTCCAAGTATAACCTCACCAGCATTTTGTATATTTGCAGCACGATATTGCGGCTCCGGATCTCAATCCCTCTATGAATGAAACCTAACACACCGTATGCCTTCTTAACAGCACTATCCACCTGGGTGGCAACTTTCGGATATCTATGTACATCCACACTAACAAGAATCTTTCCATTGACAAAGTACTCAGCCTTCCTGTTATTCTTCCCAAAGTACATCAGCTCACATTTAGCTGCATTGAACTCCATTTGCCGCATCTCACCCAATTCTGCAGTTTATCCAAGTCCCCCTGCAACCTGTAACATTCTTCCACATTGTCCACTACTCACCGAATTTAGTGTCTTTGGCAAATTTACTAATCCATCCACCTATGCCTGCATCTAAGTCATTTATAAAAATGACAAACAGTAGTGATCCTAAAACAGATCCTCGTGGCACATCACTAGTAACTAGACTCCAGTTGAATATTTTCCGTCAACCATCACTCGCTGCCTTCTTTCAGAAAGCCAGTTTATAATCCAAACTGCTAAATCACCCTCAATTCCATGTCACTGCATTTTCTCCAACAGCCTACCATGTGGAACCTTATCAAAGGCTTTACTTAAATCCATGTACACCACGTCAACTGCCCTATCCTCATCTCCATGCTTGGTCATTTTCTCAAAAAACTCAATGACCTGCCCTTGACGAAACCATGTTGACTATCTGAAATCAAATTGTTGTTTGCTAGGTGATTATGAATCTTACCTCTTACCTCTTATAATCCTTTCCAAAGCCTTTCCCACAACACTTAATGGTAAGGTCCTAGGGAGTGCTGCTGAACATAGAGTGAAGGTTCATAGCTCCTTGAAAGTGGAGTCGCAGATAGATAGGATAGTGAAGAAGGCGTTCGATATGCTTTCCTTTATTGGTCAGAGTATTGAGTACAGGAGTTGGGAGGTCATTTTGTGGCTGTACAGGACATTGGTTAGGCCACTGTTGGAATATTGCATGCAATTCTGGTCTCCTTCCTATCGGAAAGATGTTGTGAAACTTGAAATGGTTCAGAAAAAATTTACAAGGATGTTGCCAGGGTTGGCGGATCTGAGCGACAGGGAGAGGCTGAACAGGCTGGGGCTGCTTTCTCTGGACCGTCGGATGCTGAGGGGTGAACATATAGAGGTTTACAAAATTATGACCTGCATGGATAGGATAAACAAACAAAGTCTTTTCCCTGGGGTCGGGGAGTCCAGAACTAGAGGACATATGTTTAGAGTGAGATAGGAAAGATATAAAAGAGACCTAAGGGGCAACGTTTTCACGCAGAGTGTGGTACGTTTATGGAATGAGCTGCCAGAGGATGTGGTGGAGGCTGGTCTAATTGCAACATTTAAGAAGCATTTGGATGGGTATATGAATAGGAAGGGTTTGGAGGGATATAGGCTGGGCGCTGGCAGGTGGGACTAGATTGGGTTGGGATATCTGGTTGGCATGGACGGGTTGGACCGAAGGGTCTGTTTCCATGCTGTACATCTCGCTATGACTCTATGTGTAGCGTGTAGTCCCAACACTGACCCCTGTGGAGCTCCCCCATCACCAGTTCCCATTGTGCCAATCAGACAAATCCTCTATCCATGCTCAGCATGTTGTTCTGAATGGGAAATTTCATTTCGCACACACTGCTGGATTTATTTTTCTGTCTGGCTGTAAATAACAGAGTTTCACCATTACCTTCCCATCAGTACTTCCCTGGAGAAGGTGGTGGTGAGCTGCGTTCCTGACCCATTGCAGTCCTTTGGGTGCAGGGACAGACACAGTGCTGGGAGGATGGAGCGTGGCTTGGAGGGCACCTTGGAAATGCTGATGTTCCCGTGCACCTGGAACTAATGTACTTCCAGGTTATAGTGCTTCCGGGTTTGTGAAGTGCTGTTGAAAGAGCCTTCATGATTGACCTCAGTGCTACTTGTAGATCTTTTATTCCATCATTCATTTATGAACATGAGCTTTGTTGGCTGAGCCAGCATTTATTGTTGATTTGGAGTTGTCCCTGAGAAGGTGGTGGTGAGCTGCCTTCCTGAGCCACTGTTGGAACTGTTGTTATCTGTGTCCCCTCCGGCAGGCGCTACAACACTCCTCATGTCTGTAACTGCATACAGACAATGCAGCTCTTCCTTTTATATCTGCCATCCTCCCCGATTTATAACTCTTACAGTTCCTCACGATATCTCACCCCCTCCATTCCCATCTGTGCTAGAGATCTCTAAAATTTCTTTATTCTTTTTTAAACTTCTGACCACCTAAAATCTCTCCCTTTTTAAATTTGTAACCCCTTCAGTTTCTGTAACTCTCCATCTAACTGTACTCAATGACAACACAGGTTCCCTTCCTGAAATCTCTATAATTACAATGGTTGCATGTGCTAAATTGGCACTTTCATCCTCCTTATCCATCTCAGGACTTCCATCTCCTTCAATCCCACTATTTGGAGTGCTCCCATTCTCTGCAGCTCCCCATGTCCTGGGGGTCCTTGAACACCACCAGTGCTCCAAAGGTTTATATTCCCCCCAGTTACTGCAAGTCTTCCAACTCTGTAACATCCAACAGTCTCTAGTACCATACAACACTTGCTGGCTCTCAATTTGGATTTTTTGAAGTCTACACACCTATATAAACAGCTCAGAAAAAGCCCTTTAGACTCCACAAAGCTCCGTCATGAACAAGCCACCATCTTTCTATTTCCTTTGCCGCCTTCAGTGTCTGCAACTCTCACTGTATCTTCAAGTAAACTTCGTTATTTGCTGCAGGTCTGCCGAGCTCCCCAGATAACCTGTTCCATCCCATACAGCTCGCTCAATCACTGTAACATCCTCTGGCCCCTCGAATACTCCTTTTCTCCACTGTCTTCCAGGCACAACAGCAATCCTGTAAGAGAGCAGTGCGGAATGGGATGTTATAAATGTCAGCTGAGGCTTGAGGTCTACCATTACCTCGGAGTCACAAGGTGAGAGAACCTGATTGAGAGCAGCACAGAGCAGGAGAATATTAATCAGTAGCGAGGAAGAGGGGGAACTGGGACTTGGAGTTGGAGAAACAGCAGAGCAGAAGGCTCGAAATCAGGTCCGAGTCATAAAGGGAGTGACCATGTGTGGGAACAACTTGGAGCAGGAGCTTGAGGCTCACCCACACCTAGGAGGTGACTGCAGCAAAGTGGGAGGATATAAATCAGCTCTGAGGATCGAAGCCTAGTCGTGCCAGGGAGTCACAGAGACGGTGACCCTGTGAGGGAACAGAGTGGAGTCAGAGGTCGAGGATTACACATAAATGGGAGTCACAGAGACGGTGACCTTGTGAGGGAGCAAAGTGGAGTGGGAGCTGGAGGATTACACGTACCTGGCAGTTACAGAGACTTTGACCCTATGAGGGAGTAGAGTGGAGTGGGAGCTGGAGTATTACACGTACCTGGGAGTCATGGAGATAACCTTCTGCTGCTGGGGCCTGCCTGCACTGAGTTTGAAAGAAGTGCAAGAGCCATCACAGAAAAGGCTGTAAGTTCATTGGCTGATAATAAACCGTTATTATTGACTGTCAGTTAATTGCTGTAAGTCAGCAAATTTATTATGTCAACTTCTAAATTAAGGATTGAACTCAGAAATATGAGGGAGATGTAAAATTCTGAGCCAGTATAGTAAATTGCCCTCAGTAAGCCACAGTTAAATAAGGGACTTAACCATATTGTTTTGTCCCGGATGTTAACTTCATTCTAAGTCATTAAGTAAGTTACTCTAGACATGTTGCATTTTACGACATGACATGACATGTTTGACAGATGGAAAATGTGTTCTGTTACATTGGAAAGTCATAGCCCCTGCTGGTGTCCGAGATGAACACTGGGTCTTGGAGATCAGACAGTGACTAGAGACTCTGTGAGGCTGAGAGTGAGGGGGATAGCGCACACACACAGAACAACTCACCCTGCAGACATGACAGTCGAGAATAAGGAAGGGAATGGGGAATTAGGCAATCGAAGAGAAAGAGTCAGGGAATCCAGGAATAGCCTGATGTCTCCCTCCCAATTCAGTTTCCCAGTTTGGAAGGTGATGAAGGTGCTGGCTGCTCAGGGGAGGACAGTCAGAGCCATATCTGTGGTACCACAAGCAGCCTGACTTTACAGGAGGGGAGGGAGAAGGAACGAGGAGCAATAGTCACAGGGGAGTCAGGATGATGAAGAAGGTGTCACTGTTTCTGTAATTCCCGAATAGTGGGGTGAAGAATGTCAATGTGTCTGCAGGACATTCATCTGGGTGTCAGTGAGCAGTCAAAGGTCATGTCCATGTTGGTAGGAATGACCTGGGTAGTAAGGGTGAAGTGGTCTGGGAATCAGAATTTAGGGAGCTAGGTGGATGGTTAGCAAGCAAGACCTCAGATGTGGCAATCCACGGAATAGTCCCAGTGCCGTGTGCAAGTGAGAACAGAACTCGGAGTTTTTGGTAGGTGAGTGTGTGACTGGAACGATGGTGCAGCATGAAGGTCTTCAGATTCCTGGGACACTGGGACTGGTTCTGGGGAAGGCAGCACCTGTACAAGCTGGATGGGCTAACGTGATAGAGCTGGGACTGAATTTCCTATGGGGTGTGTGGGAGGGATTTAAAATAACTTGGCGTGTGTATGAGATTCAAAAAGGAATAGTAGAGGAGACTACCAGGAATCTCAATATAATGGGAGATACAGTTGGTACTAATTTACAACAACAAGCGTTAGTAAAGGAGTCCAAGAGAAAGAGGACCCGTCCAAGGACAGAATGACATTGGCTGGAGCTACAGAACAAAAAGTACACAATTACACTGTGAGGTACAGTCTGCCGGCCAGCAACCAAAGAAATGATGGAGAGAATAAATATGCAGGTGCATTTGAGAGCGATGACAATACTACAGATTAGTTATATTGAGAAACTTAATTTATCCAGATATTGACTGCGTTATTTTTGGTTCAGGGTCACAAGGGGCGAGTATTCCTGGATTATATGGAGGAATGCTCACTGCAGGAGTATGTGTCCAGCCCAAGAGAAGATGTACTGTTCTACCTGATCCTTGGGAAAAGGTGGGGCAAGTTGATCCATTGTCAGTAGAGGAAGATTTTGGGTCAGAGTGTTCATTTTATTGTAAAGTTCAGGATGATGGTAGAGAATGATATGCAATTATTGAGAGTGAGAAACACTAGTTGAATGAGGGCAGCCTTCAATGGGGCAAGAATGAAGCTGGGAAGGTTTGACTGGAACACCAGTTTGGTCAGAAAAAGATAAAGTGAACCATGGGCTCCCTGCAATGAGGAGATGGCTTGGGTCCAGTCGAGGAATGGTCCCTCAAATAGGAACGGAAGCATAAACAATCCCAATGTTCCCTCGGTGACAGTGAAGAATAATAGATTTCGCGTCAGATGGAGAATCGAGATTGGAACCAGGAGGAATGCTGGAGGTTCAGAGGGGAGATGGTAGAGCAGAGCGGAACTATGGGAAAACTGAGAGTCACCATACAGCTGTCTCAGAATCTTCCTATGGACCCCTTATAATGAGCGTGTTAAAAGATGGAGTAAGGCTGCATCGAAATTAGAAAGAGGATTTCTACCTGGAAAAAGATCTCCGCAAGTAGTTAAGATGTACTTAGATGCTTTCTGGCTGCATGTTTGACTGAAACATTCAGGAGGCGATTGGATGATTTTTGATACAAAACAAATGTGAGGATGTGAGTGAAGGAGGAGATCATTACTAAGCAAAGAGTTCAGTTGAATAGCTGGTTTAACCATGATTGGCCATATGACACCCTTCTATGCCATGAGGCGTCTGTGCTATTCAGTGTAATGTCTTGAGAGTCCTCTAAATCCATAAATAGCCCGTCTTTGTAACCTCGTCGATCCTATGTGATACATTCTAATCTCTGCAACCTCCATCAGCCAATGTCCCCCTTCTTATCTCTGTAATTCATACAGGCCATATAAACCTTCTTTCCCTGGAATCTCCACCAGCCCCGATAAACTTTCCTCTCTATAAAATATTTCTCAAGTCTTTACAGCTCTCCCCTTCTCTGCAACTACTCTGATCCATAGAAACCAAATCTTTGCAATCTCTTCGAATCCATGCAACAATCAGCGTTACTAATCTCCTTCTGCCCTGACAGACATCCCTGCCCGCCTCTTTTCTTTGCTCCAGTCTCTACAATTTTCGCTGTTATGTAACCTAATCCAATGCCTAACCAGCCGTGTAACATCCTCGAGTCCCGATAGTGCTCCTGATTCTGGAACCATCTTCTGCTCCGACACAGCTCACAGTCCCTGAAATCTCCAGATTCTAAACCTGTCCAGATGAGAAATGTTCGTTTAGCACCTCTCCTATCTCCACAATCAACCTCCCACTTCTGTCTTCGTTTTACCCCATTCCTACCCTAATCATCCTTTTATTCCTCACATACCTATCGAGAGCTTAAGGGTTCTCCTTTATTCTATTTGCTAAAGACTGCTCGTGTACTCTCTTTGTTCATCTTAACACTCTATTTAAATCCTTCCACGCTGATCTGTAACTCTCCATCGCCTCATCTGAACCATCTTGCCTCATCAACATACAAGCCTCCATCTTCTTCATAAGAAGCAATGCAATTTTTGTTGTAAACCACGCTTCCCTTACCTTATGACTTCCACCTTGCCTGACAGGGACACACCTGTCAATGACATGCAATATCTGTTCCTTAAACCAGCTCCACATTTCCATTGTCTGCATCCCCTGCATTTTTCTACCCCATTTTATGCATCCTAATTCCTGCCTAATCACATTATAATTGCCACAGCCCCATCGATAATTCTTGATCTATGGCATGTACTTATCCCTTTCCATCGCGAAACTAAACGTAACTGAATTGTGGCCACTCACTCCAAAGTGCTCACCTACAAGTAAATCAAACATCTGACCTGGTTCACTACCAAACACCAGATCCAATGTGGCCTCCCTTCTTGTCGGCCCTTCGACATACTGTGTCAGAAAACCCTCCTGTACACATTGGACAAAAACTGATCCATCCGACGTACTAGAGTTATTGCATTTCCAGTCAATGTTGGGAAAGTTAAAGCCCCCATAATGATTCCCCTGTTCCTTTCGCTCCTCCCCAGAATAATTTTGCTACTCCTCTCTTCTACCTCCATGGAACTCTGCGGACGCCGATAAAAAACTCCAAGCAGTGTGATCTCTCCTCTCCTGTTTCTAACCTCAAGCCACACTACTTCATTAGACGAGTCCTCATCAAAAGTACTCTCAGCCACCGTTATACAATCCTTGACTAACATGACTTGCATGGACCCATTGCAGTGCTTCAAACTCCATGAGGCAGCCATACTCTCTATGACAGACAGACTCAGTCTGGAACCTCCTCTGTCCTTAAGATCTTATACACTGCCTGCACTCCTCCGTTTCCCCTTTGTATGTTCCCTTTCCAACCCACCCCACCTGCATCACTCCCCAATTGGAGCTGTCAAGGGCAGAAGTCTGTTAAATAGCCTCCCGAACCTTCTCTATCCTCCTTTAAGATTTTTTTTATATCATTCTCCTTAATCAACGTTTTGATCATCCATGAAGCGCCTTAGGAGATTTGCCATTGAGAAAGATTCCATACAATGCAAGTAGTTGTTGTTATTGCTATACATTAGGAGAAACAGGAATGATGCATTCAAAATTCGAACAAGAAAGTCACTGATAGGCGCAGTGTGTAGGCCAAATAATAACATCGCATTGGGATGGGCAATAAACAAAGAAATAACTAATGCCTGTAAAAATGGTATGGTTATTATCATGGGTGATTTTAATCTACATGTAGATTGGCCAAATCATCTCAGTCAGGGTAGCTTTGAGGAGTTCATTAAGTGTATC
Organism: Chiloscyllium plagiosum; assembly: GCF_037043375.1. NCBI lineage: Eukaryota > Metazoa > Chordata > Chondrichthyes > Orectolobiformes > Hemiscylliidae > Chiloscyllium > Chiloscyllium plagiosum. The sequence goes on along the minus strand of NW_028270156.1, from coordinate 96,538,177 downwards.
TGTGATATCTTACTTAAACAGTATGAAATGGATCTACAAGGGAGCAAGCTATCAAAGATCTGGCCCTGTCCAATGAGACAGGAATAATTAGTGATCTCAGAGTTAGGGATCCTCTCGGAAGAAGTGATCACTGTATGGTGGAATTTAATACATATGGAGAGTGTGAAGATAAAATCTAATACCTGGGTCCTGTGCTTGGACATGGGGGACTACAATAGAATGAGGGAGAACCTGGATAACGTAGACTGGAAACAAAGATGTTATGGTAGGACAGTTAATGAGCAGTAAAAGATTTCCAAAGACACTTTACAAAGTCCTCAGCAAAGGTATATTTCAGTGAAAAGGAAGGACTGTAAGAAAAGGCATTCTCTGCGATGGGTATCTAAGGAAAGTGATCAAATTGAAAGGCATACAAAGTGGCCAAAACCAGCATGAAACTAGAACTGGGAAAACTTTAAAGGTCAACAGAAAGCCACAGAAAAGCTACAAAGAAATGCAAGATAGAACATGAGAAAAATAAACTAGCACAGACTATGAGGACAGAGAGCAAAAGTCTATATAAACATACATAATGAGAAAAGAGTGGCTAAAGTAAATGTTGGTCCTTTGGAAAAAGAAAAGGAGAATTTCATTATGGGATATCACAGTAGAGGATACTAGTATCTTGCCAGTAATTAACAAAGAGACAAAGGTAGGTGAGGATTTGGAAACGATCATTATTACGGAACAGCTCGTTTTGGACTGTTGGAGGTAATTGAGCTAATAATAGAAAATTCTCCTGGCCCTGACAGAATATATCCCAGGGTACTAAAAGAGATGACAGGAGAATTTTTTTCAAAATTCACTGGACATTGTGGCAGTCCCAGCAGATTGGAAAGCAGCAAAAGTGACACCACTATTTCAAAAAGGAGGTGGACAGAAAATGGGGAATTATACCCCAGTTAGCTTTTTCTCTGTAGTGGGAAAGATGCTTGGTCTATTATCAAGGACGAAATAGCAGGGACTCGATAAAGATTGACCCATTGGACAGACACAGGGTTCATGAAGTGGAGGTCATGCTTGACAAGTCTTTTGGAATTCTATGAAAACAGTTCGAGCAAGGTGGACAACGGGAACCCAGTGGATATGGTGTATATGGATTTCCAAAAGGCCTTCAACAAGGTGATGTGCAAGAGGCTGTTACATAATATAAGGGTGCATGGCTTTATGGGGTAGAGTATTAGCCTGGATTAGATATTGGTTGACTAACAGGAAGCAAAGTGTGGGGATAAATGCGTATTATTCTGGCTGGCAATCAGTGACTAGTAGTGTGCCTCAGGGATCAGTATTGGGACTGCGATTATTTAGGATTGATACAGATGATTTGGAGTTGGGGACCACATGTATGGTGTCAACGTTTGCATGACACTAAGATGAGTAGCAGGACAATTTGTGCGGAGGACTGTGAAAAGTTTGTGAGAATATTTGTAGCTCGGGTGCTCGTTGTTGTGATGCTGTTCACCAAGCTGGGAATTTGTGTTGCAGATGTTTCGTTCCCTGTCTAGGTGACATCCTCAGTGCTTGGAAGCCTCCTGTGAAGCGCTTCTGTGATCTTTCCTCCGGCATTTGTAGTGGTTTGAATCTGCCGCTTCCGGTTGTCAGTTCCAGCTGTCTGTTGCAGTGGTTGGTATATTGGGTTCAAATCGATGTGCTTATTGATTGAATCTGTGGATGAGTGCCATGCCTCTAGGAATTCCCTGGCCTGTTCTCTGTTTGGCTCGTCCTATAATAGTAGTGTTGTCCCAGTCGAATTCATGTTGCTTGTCATCGGCGTGTGTGGCTACTAAGGAAAGCTGGTCGTGTTGTTTCGTGGCTAGTTGGTGTTCATGGATGGGGATTGTCAGCTGTCTTCCTGTTTGTCCTATGTAGTGTTTTGTGCAGTCCTTGCATGGGATTTTGTACACTACATTGGTTGTGCTCATGCTGGGTGTTGGGTCCTTCGTTCTGGTGAGTTGTCTGAGAGTGGCTGTTGGTTTGTGTGCTGTTATGAGTCCTCGTGGTCGCAGTAGTCTGGCTGTCAGTTCGGAAATGCTCTTGATGTATGGTAGTGTGGCTAGTCCTTTGGGTTGTGGCATGACCTTGTTCCGTTGTCTTTCCCTTAGGCATCTGTTGATGAAATTGCGCGGATATCTGTTTTTGGCGAATACATTGTATCGATGTTCTTCTTCCTCTTTTTGCAGTTCCGGTGTACTGCAGTGTAATGTGGCTCTTTTGAATAGTGTCTTGATGCAACTTCTTTTGTGTGTGTTGGGGTGGTTGCTTTCGTAGTTCAGGACTTGGTCTGTGTGAGTGGCTTCCCTGTATACCTTTGAGCATTGAGTATAGGATGTGCGAGGTCATGTTGCTTTACAGGACATTCGTTAAGCCACTTTTGGAACAGTGTGTGCAATTCTGGCCTGCTTCCTATGAGAAGTGTCAAAAAGGACTTACAAGGATGTTGTTAGGGTTGGAGGATTTGAGCTGTAGGGTGAGGCATAAAAGGCTGGTGCTGTTTTCCGTGGAGTGGCATAGGCTGAGTGGTGATGTTATGGAGGTTTATACAATCATGAGGGGCATGAATAGAGTAAATGAACAAGGTGTTTTCCCTGGAATGGTGGTGTCCAGATGTAGAGGGCATTGCTTTCGGGTGAACGGATAAAATTTCAAAGGGGCCTAAAGGACAACTCTTTCATGCAGTGGGTGGAATGAGCTGCCAGAGGAAGTGGTAGAGGCTAGTACAATTAAAACATGTTAAAGGCATCTAAATAGACACATGATATGATCAGGAAGCATTTACAGGGATATGAGCCAAGTGCTGGCAAATGGGAATAGACTCGGTTCGGATACCTGTTTGGCAAGGATGAGTTAGACCGAAGGGTCTGTGTCGGTGCTATACATCTCTATGACTGTGGGATCATAACAACTTATACTGCTCTGCTTCATCTCTGGGCTCCCTCATGACCACTTTGTCAATATTTCGCTTCGTCAGTATCGAACAATGGGGGAATTTTTGGTCTGTTTGCTATTTTACTATTATTTTTAAGGACATTTTTGTAAGTTAATTTTTCACTGCCGCACAGCCCCTGACCATGTGCTGCTTATCAATATTTTCTGGAAAATCTTTAACAGTCAAGAATTCTTTTTTCCAATTAGCAAGTGTATCTTCCTTCCATTTCTGACTATCTCATTCTGCACCATTTTCATTCCCTGTAATCTATTTTGCACTTCCTGAAACATCAAATATGTTTCTCCTTCCACAGGTACCAGTGATTAATGCCAAAGCCCTGTTGCCTGTGGAGAGGGTGATGTTTGACTTTCTTGTACAGCTGCAGTTTGTGTGGTGAAGGTGCTCCCACAATGTGGTTGGGTAAGAGACATTACAGAGTATTCATTCAGCAACAGTAAAGATCTGAAGATAATGTCCAAATCAATAACAGTTTGTATTTTTATTATCATGCTTATAATTCCACAAAAATATTATTGAGAATTTTAAACATAAGGCCAGAGATGGTGATATTAGGTCAGGTGACCAAAGGCATTGCCAAATAAGCAGGTTTTGAGGAATGCCTTAAAGGAGGAAAGCAGACCTGAGAGGTTTTGGCTGCGAATTTAAGACCCTGTGGCTTTGGCAACTGTAAAAGCAGCCACACAGGTGAAGTAATGAATTAACAGGTCATTGGGTGTTTCGAACACAATGGGTTGTCGAGGTCTCAAAGGTTGTGTGATGCAGCGAGCTAGGGATGATCACAATCAGGAATTAAATAAAGTGTGAGAATTTTAAATTGAGGGATGTGGGCTGGATGCTGGCAAGTGAGACTAGATTGGGTTGGGATATCTGGTCAGCATGTACGGGTTGGATTGAAGGGTCTGTTTCCATGCTGTACATCTCTGTGGCTCTATGTTGTTGATTATGAATAGCAGCCTTTTGATGGATCAACATGTTTTGGTACGAGGGAGTACTTGGGTAGCAGAGATTTTTCTTCAGATTACAGGGAGGTCGGATGTGGGAAGCTGGCCAGGAGTACGTTTGGATAATGAAGTCTGGAGATAACACAAGATGGATGAGAGTGTATGAGCTGAGACAAGGGTGGAATCAGCTAGAATTAGTGGTCTTGGAGTGGGACTGAGCTGTCACCCTCACCTCGCCTCTGGGATTCAGTTAGTTGTCAGGTTGTGAATCAGGGCGGTACCACAATCGGGAGCTAAGTGGCCCTGGTGGAGACTAAAATGAGTGTCACTCAGCTGGCTGTTGCTGAGCAGCTGCTGCTTGATAGCCCTGTAGATGACATTTTCCATCACTTTACTGCTGATCGAGTGTGGACTGATAGAGGGAAATTGCCTGGGTTGGATTGTCCTGTGTTTTTGTGTTGAACATGCCGAGGCAATGTTTCACATTGTCGGTAGATGCCAGTGCTGGAGCGGTCCGTGGTTTGGTGGGTGGCAAGTTCTGGAGCACATGCTATCAGTATTATTGCCAGAATGTTGGCAGAGCCCATAGCCTTTGCACTACTTAACCATTTCTTGATGTTATTCAAACTCAAGCGAACTGGCTTAAAACTCACATCTGTGATGTTAGAAACCACTGGAGAAGGCTAAGATGGATCATCTCACTTGGCATCTGGCTGAAGATTGCTGCAGATGCTGTCATCTTATCTGGTGCATGGATGTGTGAGGCTCCTCCATCAGTAAAGGTGGGGATATCTGTGATGCTTCCTCCAGTGAGTTGTTTAATTGTCCATCACCGTTCACAACTGGGTGTGGCAGAACTGCAGAGCTCCGATGTATTCCATTGGTTGTGGGATTGTTTAGCTCTGTTGCTTGCTGCTGATGCTGTTTGAAATGCAAATGGTCCTGTTTGGTAGCTTCATCAGGTTGGCACTTTATTTTTAGATATGCCTGGTTCTGCTCTTGGCATGCCCTCCTTTACTGTCCATTGTGATGGGTGAGAGCTGGATTTACAAACCCATGAAATTTCAGATTGTGCTGGAGTACAGTTCTGCTGCTGTTGATGTCCCACAGTGCCTCAGAGATACCCAGTTTGAGATCCTACATCTATTCAAAGTCTGACCCATTTAGAACAGTGATAGTGTCACTCAACACGATGTAGGTTTTCTCAACTTTAAGCCAAGACTTGTGACTCAAAAAGGAGTGTGTGATGGTCGCTCGTACTGATACTGTCATGGACAGATGTATCTGCAGCTGGTCACTTCATAACAATGAGATCAAATATGTTGTACACTCTTGGTTCCACCACCACCCGCTGCAGACTCAGATGAACAGCTATGTCCTTTAGGACCTGGCCAGCTCAGTCAGTAATTCTGTTGCAGAGTTAGTCTCGATTGTGGACATTGAAATCCTGTACCCAGAGTACGTTTGACACCATTTTACTTCCTCAGTGCTTCCTTCAAATGTTGTTCAACATGAAGGAGAACTGATCCGTCAGCCAAGGGAGGACGGTACGTGGTAATCAGCAGGAGCCATGAGACGTTCTGGTGTCCGGAGTCAATGCTGAGTACTCCAAGGGCAAATCCTCCCTGTCTGTGCCACGACCTCTGCCTGGCCTATCCTGCTGGTGGGGCAGGACATATCCAGAGATTTCAGAAGAAAGTGAAGACTGCAGATGCTGGAGATTAGCGTCAAGAGTCTGGTGCTGGAAAAGCACAGCAGGTCAGGCTGATGAAGGGCTGAGGCTCGAAACATCGATTCTCCTTCTCCTCGGATGCTGTCTCACCTGTTGCGCTTTTCCATCACCACAATCTCAATATCTTGGAATGGTGATGGTGGTGTCTGGTCATTGTCTGTAAGGGCTGTTTCCATGAGTATGACTATGTCAGGCTGGTCCTTGATTGGTCTGTGAGACAGCTCTGCACATTTTGGCACCAAAGTCCAGATGTTAGTGTGGAGGACATTGCACCATCGAGAGGGCTGATTCTGTGGTTGTATTTTCTGGTGCCTTCTTAGATGCCGAGTGGCCCATCGGGTTTCATTACTTTGTTGAAACTTTACAGTGATTATTTCAGTGAGTAGCTTGCTGGGCGACTGTCAGGTTGGCAGGGTTTTTTCGCCATTGACAATGGTTCCATGGCGATCAGGAGATTCCTAATTCCAGCTATTTTTTCTTGAATTCAGATTCCACCATCTGCCAAGATGGGATTCGAACCAGGACTTCAATCGTTTGTTTTAATAGTTTGGATAAAAGTTAAATACATTAGGTTTGTTCACTGACTTTAAATATCACTTACCCAGGTTTTGTTTCTTTGTGAAACACTGTCCATCATTCTGTCTCCTCCATCCTTCTCTCCAACAACAAGAGTTTGGAGCAGATGGAGTTACTCTGTCACGAAGACTGAGATAATCTGATCTGCTGCTTCCCTCCCTCCCACTAGCCCGCCGAGCCAAACTGCCTCACGAGGTGTTCCCGGTTTTTGTCCTAAACTTACATCTTCCTCCAGTCTCTTGTAAAGCCTTATCAGAGCTCATCTTGACCCTTTACCCTAATTTCACTAAACTATAGACTTTCCAACACTCTTTCCTCCTCCTCCTCCTCATTAGTCCCCCTCGCCGATTCACAGATATTGTTCCTTGTTCTGTCTTTTCTGGTTATGTCCTTCTCTCCCAAAATCCTGCTCCATCTCCACTCTCCCTTTCCTTTCTGAATTCCTTGCATTTGGTGTCCTTGGTCCCTTCTGTATCTCACGTACACACTGCCAGGAGATGACATTGTGCAAAAGCACCATGTTGGGTTTCACATGTACACTGACGATGCCCAGTTCTCCTTCCCCATCATCCCTCTCCATTACCCCACTGTTACTCAGTTATCAAACTGCTTACCACATTCCCACTACTCGATTAGGCGCAGGTCCCTCCAATGAAACACTGTCGTAGTTAAACCCGTTGCCTGAAAAATTCCTTTCCGTTACTGCTGAGCCTCTCCCTCTCACTGGGAACTATGCAGCAGAACTGCACTCTTCACAGTATTGCAGTTATATCTGACGCAAAGCTGACCTTCTGATCAGACATCTACACAATCACAAACACCAGGAATTCCAATCTCTTAAACGTTGCTTATCTCCTCCTCAGCCCAGCTCCATTTCTACTGAAACCCCTTACCCGTGTCTGTGTTGCCTTAAACTTGACGAATCCGAAACAGAACCCTTGATTCTGTGACTGACTCAGAATCTGGTTTCAAACTCCCCCCTCAGTATTTACCCTCAGACACATCAGTATTTATTCTGTCAAACCCCTTAAGAATCTGGTGGTGTGGTCTGATTGTATCTCGTGGAAATGGCAGAGGATGATGTGTTGTATCTGGGTGGAAGGTAAGGACTTGGGGGCGGGGAGGGTGTTCTATCTTTGTTTCAGTTGGAGGTGTGGGTTTCAAAGGCAGAGGTGCGGGAAATGGAGAAGATATAGTGGATCATATTGACCACATGGGAGGGGTAATTGCAGTCCTTGAAATACGGGGCCATTTGGTATGTTCTGGCCTCACTGGAACACTGCACTAAGCATGAGACAGAGATGTTGGCCAGGGAACAGGCTCGTGTGTTAAAGTGGCAGGCAGCTGGAAGCTCGGGGTCTGTTTTAGCAGCAGAACGTAGATCATCAGTCGCCATTTCCGCCACCTCCACTGAGATGCTGCCAGACACAGCTTCCTGTCCCCTCCATTAACAACAATGCACCCCCCAGCCAGATCTTAATCCACTCCTTTGTCTTTCCAAATGTTCTGGTCTCTCTTTGGGTTCTGTTCCTGTCGATTATTTACTCTTTCACCCCTATCTCCTGCAGTATAAAGATCTGAAGGTTAGTTGAATTGGCCAAGCTGAATTTCCCATAATGTTCAGGAATGTGTAGGTTAGGTACATTAGTCAGGAGAAATATACTTTAATAGGGTAGGGGAATGGGTCTGGGTGGGATATCCTTCGGAGGGACGCTGTGGAACTTTTGGGCCGAATGGCCTGTTCCGACACTGTCAGGATTCTAATTTTCCCAGCTCCCATCAGTTCTGAGGAAGGGCCACTGGACAGATTTCTGTTCCCAGATGCTGCCAGACCTGCTGAGCTTTCCCAGCACCTTCTGCTTGGTGTTCCTGATTGACACCATCCATACACCTTCTGGGTCATATTCAGACAGGGGGAGGATCCCACCACTGACCTCACAATGGGCTCCAGCTGATTGATGGCAGCTTCGGACCAATAGGAAAAGGTGGCAGGACTGGTGGATGAAGTGGAACCAGCTGGTCATCCAAACAATGGGAGTGAATAAGGGGCGTGTCCAATGGGATGACACGTCACCAGTAACTCAGCCGATGCAGTGCCACGTGAATCGGCCATTGTTGAATGTGGGAGACGCAAACAGGGAAGGGAAGAGTGGCCTTGGAAACAGGGAGATAATGAGTCACTTTGGGAAGTTTTAATTACACTCTGCGCGGTTCGTAAGTCTGAATTAGAAACTCTTAATCTCGCGTTTGCAGCAGATGGGAAAATGGCTGCGGCCCTCAGGCGGTGAAAGGTCCTGAGATATGGCCGCCATTTTTATTGGAGGTAAGGTACAGTGAGGCGCATGTGCATGTCCCCTTCCTAGGATGGGGGGGGGGGTGGGGCGGGGGGGGGGGGGGGGTGGGAGGGGCGTGTAACTTGAAGAGAGGCATTTACACATCAAGCACATACTTTTTTCTTGGTATGTCTTTATATTCTTCCTGTACTGACTGCGTTTTGTTTTGTGAATTAATTTCATAGGATATTAAATCAGAATAATTGCGGCTGTGATCTCAAAAGCAAGTTTTTACAGTCAATGGTGTCATCAGGATCTGAATATCATAGGCATTTAACTGTGGAAGGAGAAAGGTTTGTCTGTTCTGTTTGTGGGAAGATATCTCCAATATTTTTGTTAAGCAGAAAGATGTGCAAATTCGTGGTTGGATCACCCTTTGGGTGTGTGCTCTGTTCTGGGCCCTGCAGCAGAGGAAGGAGATATTGGCCTGAGAGGGAGCACACATTTATCCAAATTACAACTTGTCTCTTTGTAAGTACTCTCAGATTTAGACCCAATCACCCACTTCAGTATGTTAACCTGTAAACTTCATATTTTCAATTACCTGCAAACTTCCCATTAAAAATCCTTTTGGACTCAAATTCCAGTACCTTTTCAGGTGGAATGTTCCAGCTTCTGACAACTGTCTGTTCATTCAGAAACTGCTGAGGTCCATGTTGACTCTGGGGTTACAAAGGTGAGCTGCTGTCCCTGAGCTCCCATTGAGATGCATTGGAACAGTACAGGAGGCTGAGGGCAATGTCGGTATGAGCAGACAATGAAAATGACAGGGCTGCACTATGAGGGCTGCTTGGCTCAATGAGAGTGTTCTGGAGATGTGTGTAAACATACTGATGTGAGACAGGGAGAAGGTGAAGCTGAAACTCAGTTTTAGTTCAGGCCGTTCAGAAATTCACAGTCCCAGTGGGAAGAGCCAACTTGTCAGTGATACCTGCAGAGTAATTAAGTTTTTAAAAGTACGACATATCAGCTTAAGTAAAGATTTTTTAAATTATAATGGGCATGTTTGAAGTGAAGGAAGGTTGCTCACTCAGTTAAACTCTCTTAATGGGAGTAACTAGATGAATGTAGTGAGATGTTGTTACAGGAGACCTCAGACCCGTGGTGTGCTCCTCTTGCACAATGTGGGACGTAAGGGACGCTTCCAGTGTCCATGACGGCTATGTGTGCAGGTAGTGTGCCCAACTGTAGCTACTGAGAAACTGTTTTTCAGACCTGGAGCTGAGAGTGGACTCACTGTGGAGCAATACTGAGAATGTTATGGACAGCACGGTTAGTGAGTTAGTCACACTGCAGGTGAGGGTTACACAGGCAGAAAGGGAATGTGTGACCATCAGATCAAGTAAAAGGCTCAGGAAGGAAATGCAGGACTCCCCAGTGATCGTTCCCATTCTCAAACAGATATTGTGTACCGCCTGGGATTCTATAACGGGGGGAACAGGTGGGGTGGCCTCTCAGGGGAAATCCGCAACAGGCAGGTTCATGACGCCACAGATCGGTCCGCTGCATAGAACTGGAGGAAGGAGAATGGCAGAGCTATAGTCAGCGTCAGAGACAGGCGTGTCTGTGGCCACAGACATGAATCCAGGACAGTGGAATTGAACCCAGGTCCAATTATTGATAAGTGCACAGACCAATAAAGGTCAGCGTCCCAAATGCAACCTTCAGCACTTGACCAACCTGAAGCTCTACTTTCCAGGGACTGTGCACTTGTTCTGAGCCCTTCAGAGGGATTGAAGGGGACAGGGAGAAAACAGGAACAGGGTTGTGTTGCAGATCTATAAAATAACTGTCTCCCTAGCCTCTTGGTTTCTCCCCCCGCCTCGGTCTCCCACACCCATCGTGCCTCCTCCCCACCGCAGGGAAAAGACTTTGTGTATTTACCCTATCCATGTCCCTACTGATTTTATAAACCTCTATGAGGTCACCCATCAGCCTCTAATGCTCCAGGGAAAACAGTGTAGCTCAAATCCTCCAACCCTGGCAACATGCTTGTAATTTTTTCTGAACCCTTTCAAGTTTCGCAATATTGTTTTGATAGGAAGGAGACAAGAATTGCACGCAATATTCCAAGAGTGACCTAACCAATGTCCTGTACAGCTGCAATATGACCTCCTAACCCCTATACTCAATGTTCTGACCAATAAAGGAAACATACTAAACACCTTCTTCACTATCCTATCTACCTGCGATTGCTTTCAAGGAGCCATGAACCTGCATTCCAAGGTCTCTTTGTTCAGGAGCACTCCCGAGGACATTACCATTAAGTGTAAACATCCTGCTAATATTTGCTTTTCCAAAATGCAGCACCTCACATTTATCTAAATTAAACTCCATCTGCCAGTCCTCAGCACGTTCATCCATCAGATCAAGATCCTGTTGTAATCTGAGATAATCCTCTTCACTGTCCACTACACCTCGAATTTTGGTATCATCTTACTAACATTACTTCCTATATTCACATCCAAATCATTTATATAAATTATGAAAATTAGTGGATCCAGCACCAATCCTTTGTCACACCCCACTGGTCACAGGTCTCCAATCTGAAAAGCAACCTTCCACCACCACCCTCTGTCTTCTACCTTTGAGCCAGTTTTGTATCCAAATGGCTAGTTCTCTCTATCTTCCATGAGATCTAACCTTGCTAACCAGTCAACCATGGGGAACCTTGTTGAACACCTTACTATAGTCCATGTAGATCATTTCCACCGCTTTGCCCTCATCAATCCTCTTTGTTACTTCTGCAGAAAAACTGACTCATGTTCATGAGAGGTGAGTTCTCACACACAAAGCAGTTATTAATATCCACAACTTAACTGTACATTGGGGTCTGCGTCATCCAATTATAGGTGTTAATATTCTGGATAAAGTTCACGTACACCAGCTTTGTGTTAGTGACTGTGTATTGAATCTTACTAATATCACCAATGCCGGTTAGTTCCTTTTGAAAGGCAGTCCCTTCCGTCTGCTCTGTCTCCTCTATCCCCACCGTAGACAGTAAGTGGGAGGAGCTCATGGACTTTCCATGTGTGTGAGACTGAGAAAATCTTCCCTTCATTCCACTAGCCCACCAGGAAATGGTGATAGTGTCCTTACCTCTGAACCACGAGATTTGGGTTCAAAGTTGAGTAACAGCATCTTTGAAGAGGCTGATTGGAAAACATGCCCAAGCTCCCAACTGTCCCTGCCTGAGCCTCCAAACAGAACCTTCCTGTAGTTTCCCTCCTGTCAGACTCTCCCATTGCTCAGTTTGTCTTGGATCCCCTCCTGCTGCTGCACTACTCCTGTCCCTCACTGACCTGTCCATCCCCCAGTGTCCTCAACATTCATTCATTGTTCACAATCCCATTGTCCCAGTCCTCCAGCCCCGCCCCTTCCACCCTATTGGGCAGCAGCTGTTGTCAGTCACCCAGGCTCCTGTAGGAGGGGCAACCAGTGCACGGGCGCAGTGCTGGCCAATTGTTGGCGTATGTGCAGTACGGGTCAGTGTCAGGGAGGGAGGCTGTGGATGTGTGGGATTAATCTGTCATTGGCTGCTCCCTCCCTTCCTCCCTCTGAGAACAGGACCCAGGGGAATGGTCCCAGCCCTGGTATCGTGACAAGTGGTCGGCGTATCAGTGGGGGGAGCATTTTGCAGAAAGTTATCAGAACTCGTGTGAAGATTCAGGAATGTTATGGAAAGGAACAAGGATGGGCCTGCAAGTAAAGTTCTAATTTGGTTCATTTTAGTTCAACCAGATATGATTTAGCCAGTGTGTGCAGGATGGTTCTTATCAGAGGGTCGGTATGGGGAAAATAAATAAGAGATTCCAGATTGGGGAAAAAAATCAATTTTGGTCTGACCAGGAAGGAAACCCTGGGAGGTGGGAGAAGGATTCACCAACACCCAGGAGGCTCTGAGTCAGAGTAATAGACTTGATTAGATTAGATTTCCTACAGTGTGGAAACAGGCCCTTCGGCCCACACCGACCGTCGGAAGAGTAACCCACCCAGACCCATTTCCCATGGCCGATTCACCTGACCTGCGCGTCTTTGGATTGTGGAAGGAAACCGGAGCACCGGGAGGAAACCCACGCAGACACGGAGAGAATTAGTAAACTCCACACAGACAGTCACCCAAGGCTGGAATCGAACCTGGGACCCTAGTGCTGTGGGGCAGCAGTGCCATCGTGCCACCCCTTTTTTTTTGTTCTTAGCCTGCAGGCAGGAGCTAGGAAGCTGAATTCAAGGAGAGGAGAGAGAGTGTGAGAACTGGGTGTGGAGGAAAGGAGTGAGGAGATTGGTTTGGTCTTCAGTTAACAAGAGAGAGAAATTGTGAGACTGAGATTTAAAGCTTTGGGGCAACAAGGAAACTACAATTTAATACTATCATTGTCTTATAAAGATCCATCCGGTATTAACAGTGGTATATTGTTTCCTCTGTACGGTACTGAAATGGCGGATTTGCGGATGAGAAATTCAAATTGAACTTCATGTTCAGTTTTGATGGTTACTTGATCCGTGCCGATCTGGATATCATTGGCCTTTTCATGTGGAAGGAAAGGTGTGTATTCTGTCCGTGGGCGAATATTTCAAATGTCACTGTGACTGGAAAAAAATACTGAGACGCAGCCAAGTCCATGTTAGCGTGGTGACTATGGAGAGAGATTTCATTTGTTTTTAAAAGTCTGAAAAACATGGCACATTTCCCAGGAACAATTAAGTTGCAGATTTGTTTTGTATGAGGACAAGGTTTTAATTAACCATGCAACCAGAAAGAGACCAGGATACCTGCACCATGGAACAAACGATGAAAACGGGATTATTGTGAAGGAGTTAATTATCGATCATGGCTTGTAATCCATTGGCGTTATCACGTCGGTTCCAGCGCCGTGGGGAAATACTGGAAATGTGATGAATGTAATGTAGGATTCAGTAATTAAACTGTAAAAAGTGCAGAAGAAACTTACAAGGATTTTTGCCAGGGCTCAAGGGTCTGAGTTACAGGAAGAGGTTGGACAAGCGAGGATTTGTTTTATTTAGAGCAGAGGAAACAGAGGCGGAGGGGGGGGGGGATTTTTTCTAGACGTCTATAAGACCATGACAGGCCTGGGTAAGGTGAATGCACTCAGTCTTTTGCCCAGGGAATCAAGGACTGGAGGGCATCAGTTTAAGGTTATAGGAGAAAGAATGAAAGGGAACCTGAGGGGCAACAGTTTTACACAGAGTGTGGTATGTATATGGACTGAGCTGCCAGTGGAAGTGGTTGAGGTGGGTACATTAACAACATGTAAAAGACATTTGGACAAATACATGGATAGCGAAGGGTCAGAAGCAGATGGGCCAAGTGCAGGGAAACGGGGTTAGTGCGGATGGACATTCTGATCGGCATGGGCCAGTTTGGGCCAAAGGGCCAGCCTCTGCTATAGGATGCTCTGACTCCAAGTATATTTACTATTTCTCCTGCTATCTCTGGTAGCACCCTGGGATGGATTTCATCTGAGCAAGGAGACTTGTCTACCTTTAGCTCCATTAGCTTGCCCAGCTCTAACGCTTTCGTGATGATGGTTGTTTCTTGGTCCTCACCTTCCTCAGTCTCCTTACCAATTACTGGCATGTTCTTCGTATCCTCCACTGTGAAGACTGACTGCTGTGTACTCATATTCCTGAACCCTGCTGGATATGAATAATTAGGTACAGAACTCTGAGAGGTCTTCTTTGAGTCTTTATTGATGAGACATGGCAGTTACCTGGATAGTATACATGCAGAACACCTCCAGGCAGCATCAGGTAACTCCCCACCTGTCCGATGTGCCGCTCCCATTCTTATACCTTTGTGGTTTGTGGGTTTGAATGGAGGCTGTCTCTCAGTATTATCTCCATGGCAACGGCAGTTAAAAAGTCGAGTTCAGCTCAGCACTTTGTGGTTAAATCACATACCCCTCCCCCAGAGCCCTGTGGCTCAGTCAGGTATCTGACAGGCACTTCAGTTTCAGTGAGGCTGTCTGTCAGGATTCTGATGTTGAAGAACTGGTGTTGGAGCGGGGTGGGCAAAGTTTAAAAACCACACATCACCAAGTTGTACTTTCAAATAAACCTGTTGGACTATAAGCTTTTGAAGTGTGCTGTGAGTTTGAACTTGATCAGGATTATCTCTATGGTAACAGTGAAGTGCTTCAACAATTACAGAGGCCATATGTTCCCAACACAATAGGTTCCCCTCGAGCAGTGTAAACTGCTATTCTGGCCCTTGGATAGCTACTCAATCCCATCTAGCTTTCTGTTGATCTTTAAAGTTTTTCTAATCTCCAAGTTTCTCCTTGGTCTTTGCCAATTTGTATGCTTTCTATTTCAATTTGATATACTCCCTTATTTCCTTAGCCACCCATTGCAGATTACTCCTTTTCCTACAGTCCTTCCTTTTCACTGATATATACTTTTGCTGAGCAGTTTGAAAAAGTCTTTGATATTCCTCCACTGTCTGTCAACTGTCCCACCCTAAAGTCTTTGCTTCCAGTCTACATTAGCTAAATCCTGCCTCATCCTATTGTAGTCTCCTTTCTTTAAGCACAGGATCTTGGGATTGGATGTATTCTTCCCGCTTTCCAACTGTATTCTAAATTCAATCATACTTAACACAAGTCTTTTTATCAGATTATGAGGTGAGGCGATGTTACCTGGGTGTTTTGGTTTTCATTGTCAGAGACCTTGGCTTTGTAATAAAGTAGGATAGATATTCACAACAGAGTATTCTGGACGGTGTGAATGTACTACACAGTCTAAAACCATACATCACTGTCTCCCCTCCGTTCATATGATTTGGAGATGCCGGTGTTGGACTGGGGTGTACAAGATTTTAAAAATCACAACGCCAGGTTATAGTCCTTCAGGTTTAATTGGAAGCACACTAGATTTCGGAGCGTCGCTCCTTCATCATGATCCAATTAAACCTGCTGGACTATAACCTGTTGTTGTGATTTTTAACTTACCTCAGTTTAAAATTGCAAAATCATTATCTCCCACATGCTTCCTCACTATCTAAGTTTGGAACGCTAATCCACCTGACTATCCTACTTTTTCCGAAAATCTCCTTTGGTGAAGGTAGTGAGTTTTGGATTCAGCTTTCCAGTTATGACCGTAAGAAGATAAGCCCTGGGCCCAGGAGAGGCAATGCAGCCCTTTGAACCAGCTCCACCATTTAATACCGTGATGATTGAGATCACCTCGGTCTCAGCTGGATTTTCCCACCTGCTCTCTCTCATCCTTCATCTCATTGCAAATTTAACATCTGTATCTCTTCAGTAAATTTGCTCATTGTCCTGGCATCCACTGCATTTTGAATAAGGAATTCCTCAGATTCACAGCACATTGAGATAAGTACATTCTTCTTCATGAGAATAGAATAGAGTCCCGACAGTGCAGAAATAGGGTATTCGTCCATGGAGTCCAGACCATCCCTATAATGAACATCCCATTCAGACTCACCCATTCCCTGTATTTCCCATGGTTAATGGCTTAACCTGCACAGGCATGGACACTGTGGGAATTTAGCATAGCCAATCCACTTAACCTGCACATCTTTGGACTGAGAAATGAAACTGGAGCACCCAGAGGAAACTTGCACAGACACGGGGAGAACGTGTAAACTCCACACAGTCGCCTAAGGCTGGAATCAAATCCAGGTCCCTGACGCTGTGAGTCAGCAATGCTAACAATTGAGCCACCTCTGCTTAAAGTCTGCTCCTCCTATTAACCACCCCACGCCCCAGTTGGCTGAATCTATATTCCTTACATCAGAAAATCAGGTTGTGGAAGCAGATTTCTCAGTAAAATCCAATGACAGTCCATATGTTCTGTGTGTCTGAATGGGGATCCTACACACAACCCTCCAGCCTACACTTTTCAATCACTTCCCAGAGACAGGGCTCCAGTGGCTTCATGGGGACTACAACTCCCACAAGCCCTGAGGCAGGGACCACACGTGTGTGGGGAACCCTGGCACTGTACACGTACAGAAAATGGGTGGGTTTTGGAGCATGTACTTTGGGTAAGTATACTTTGCGGAAAGTATTTCACACTGTGATTGGCTGGAGGAGGAATGCATCTGCTCATAGTATTGATCAGTTGGGGGGTCAAAGTGTCACTACACCCATGTAGGACCACTCTCCATCCCCAATTCATTGTAATGGTGGGAATCAACTGTGAGAAACAAAGAAGGATCTGACCCATTCTCCCAGACTGAAGGTTCCTCTTCTGTCGAGGATCTGCCACCTCCCTTTCTGTTTCCTATTGTTCCATTCTGCTGTTACATTATTGACTTGCAGCAACTGAAGGGAAAGGAAGTGAACCCAGAAAGGGTGCAGAGTCTAACCAGGGACGGGAATTGGTGGCATGGATCTTTTTATCAGTAATGCTATGAGAATGTGGAGGGTGTACATTAGGGGGTAGCAGAGTCAGAATGGTGGGAGAGAGTAAGTGGGCTGGAGGGTTACAGCTTTGAGGGAAGAAAGGGGAAAAACACATTCCAGAGAAACTAGAATTGTCTGTTCTGAATTTCTAACCTGTACATATTCCTTTAAACAGGGTGCTAGATGGTGGAGATTTGCAGACTGAAATGTCAAAATCATGTGCAGATCATGATTAAGTTAACCAGCATTTGAAGAACCAAAGATAGAGAATCACTCGGCCAAAATCCTGCAACACTCTCCCTCCCAGCATTGTCGGTATATCTGCGCCAAATGGACTGTGAATGGTTCAAGACAGCAGCTCACTACCATCTTCTCAAGGGTAACTAGAGATGGGGAATAAATACTGGCTGAGCCAGTGATGCCCATATCCTGGAAACGGTTTCTATCTCTAGTTGCTAAAACCCAGTTGATGTTACTGCAGGATGATGAGGGAGGCTGAGTACATACTCCAGGAGGCAGCACCATCACATTACTCCTGCCAACACCCACACAGTAACACAGCAACGTCACTGGAACAAAAGGCAGTGAAGCCAAATGAGGACTTCGATATAGGTCTTCGAGGTAAAGTCATGAAAGGGGATTGGAATACAGCAGGAACAGTAGACTGAGCTGGATGGTCAGCTGTTTCCCACTGAATGGTGGAGCAGGATTGAAAGGCTAAATGGTCTCCTCCTGCTGCTATCTTCCAGGTATGTATATAGCCATGGGGCCCGGGTAGGAAGGAGTAGGCAGGGATTCTCCAGGGGATTGCACTTCCACACCTTTTTCAGTGAGGGATGGTTTGATGGATTTTATTTAACATTTATCTTTAAGACAAGGTTTGTAAATTTTGATTTTAAAATGTTGTAAAAGTTTTTTTGCACAGCAAGTAAAATGAAAGAAAATAAATTAAACTATCTGAATATAACAGTTTTAAAACTTTCAACCTCTGTAAAACAAAATCCTGTCTATTCCCGGACCCCATCAATTTCCAGCTACTCAAACTCCGGGAAAATATTCCCTCCCTGTCTGAACCTTTGGTTTGATTTAACTGCTTTTCAGTTCTCGTTCTGTGAGCTGTGAAGCGTTCTTTTTCCCCATTTCTCCGACCCAGAAATGTTATCAAAGTAACTTTCCCACCATCAAAATCATCATTACGCCATTTTGCTTTTGGTTAACATATAATCACCAGCAGCGCAAAAGTGAGGACCGCAGATGCTGGAAGCCAGAGCCTAGATTAGAGTGGTGCAGGAAAAGGGCTTTTACCAAAACGTTGCTTTTCCTACTCCTTGGATCCTGCCTAACTTGCTGTTCTTTTCCAGCACCACTCTAATCTAGACATATCATCACCAGCAGTAACCAATCATTTGTGTAACCAATTGAATATTTCCAAACAAAGCCCATTACGGGCCAAGCAAACCATTATAAGTGACAAAGTGAGAAGGGACTAAATCAAAGTAGAGTTGTATGGAGGGGGCAACGGTGGAGATAAAGCACTGTATCCCCTGCGGTGCCCACCTCTATCTCAAGGCATCGAGAGCATTGATACACAGCACATGCTCCTTCACCAAGGACACCCTGCTGTGTAGCCTTTATCCTCAATCATAGAATAGAATCCCGACAGTGTGGAAGCAGAGCATTGGCCCATCAAATCGCACCGACCATCCTAAGAACATCCCAGCCAGAGCACTCCATCCCTGCAACAGTGCATTTCCCATGGCTGATCCACCTCGTCTGCACATTCCTGGACACTGTGGACAATTTAGCACGACTGGTCCACCTAACCTGCATATCTTTGGACTGTGGGAGGAAGCACCTGGAGGGGACCCACACTATCATGGGGAGAATGTGGGAACGCGACATTGACCAAGGCCGGACTCCAACCTTGTACGTGGTGCTGTGAAGCAGCAGTGCTATGATCATAATTTTAATCAAAACAGATTATCATTGCTTATTGTCACATTGCTGTTTGTGGAGACTAACTGCACAGAGAGACAGCCTGAGGTTCAGAAAATGGCAATATAAATTCAGTCAACTCCAGCCCAGTTAATGTGATGAACAACCACAACATCAAAACTCCAACAGTGTCGTCATATACAAGGTCCTGTGCTGATTCTGATGGACAATAATTCCAGAATCAGAGTCCTGCAGTGATGTGTGAACTCTACCCCACACGGAGCAGGTGGGTGACCACTTCCCTGTGACCACTCACTGGGCTCTCAGTCGTGTTGAAGACTCAACAAAACCTTTGTCACACAGAGAGGTAAACAGCTCCTACCCAGTGTGAACCCGCTTGGGTCTCAGGGGACAGGATGAGTAACTGAATCCTCTCTCACACACTGACCATATGAATGGCCTCTCCCCCTGTGTGGGCTCGCTGGGGTCTCAGGGGGTGGGATGAATCACTGAATCCCCTCTCATACACTGACCATCTGAATGGTCTCTCCCCTGTGTGGGCTCACTGGGGTCTCAGCAGGTGCTGCATTTGAGTGATTCTCCCCCCACACTGAGAGCAAGTGAATGGCCTCTCCCCGATGGGAATGCACTGATGTCTCTGCAGATGGGAGATTTGAATGAATCCTTTCACACACATGGAGCAGGTGCAGGATCTAAATCCACTGTGCCATCTCTGGTGTCTCAGCAGATTGTAAGATCGAGTAAACCCTTTCCCATATGTGAGGCAAGTGAGCGGCCTCTCCGCAGTGTGACTGTGTCAGTGAGTGTCCACTGGGAGGGGTAGGTAAATTCCTTCCCACAATCCCCACTTTTGCGTACCCTCGCCCTGGTCCCGTCATAATGGTGTCTTCCCAGATCAAATGACCGGTTAAATATTCGACCACATGCAAAACATGGGAATGATTTGTCTGGGCTGAGAATGCTGCGTTCTCCCTCCATATTACCGATAAGGATCTGGACCTATGCAATTGGACGACTCTGCAGTTGATGTGATGTTAAAGCTGAGTTTCCCATCTGGGAGCTCTCTCTCTCTGTAAAACAAGGTTTTCCCTATCATTATCACAGCTCCCAACACCAGCCCTCCCGTCAGTTCTCCTGAACTTCTAATTTTGGACTAATGCAATGACCTCAGTAATGTGCCTTTCTCTCACTTGTTTCTGAAAGTAAATTAGGACCATTTTGAATGACTTTGCGCATACCTATTCTATACCCATACCTATTCTATCATTTACAAGTTTTAACCCATGGGAAATTTGTTAGCTTCTCCAATGACCGTTATAATGTTCTGACCACTTCTACAGAGCTAATGTAAGTCAATTCTAACAATTATCAATAGATTGTATCTAAACAGGATGCCCCCACAACAGGAAGTGCTCTGACACTCAATGCCCGTAAGTTGTGTTTTTTTCTTAAAGCCCCTCATGCTTCTGGCAATACAATTGAAGATATTTTATACAGTAACCTTACAGTCTCAATTGCCAGTTCCAGTCCATGAAGCAGCCAGTTACACACACCAGTGATTTGAATTCTGACAACAGTGTTGCCCTGGCAGGAGAGATTGAAGAGCATGAAACTGTCTTCTCTGGAGTATCTAAAATGAAACACTTGAAATGAACAAAATTCTTCAAGAGCTCGATAGGACAGATACAGGAAGGTGGTGTGTCTGGAATGAAGTCAGCACTAACTGTGGTATCTTTACCCAGCATCCCCTTTAGCTGCATCAATGTTTAAGATGGATTTGCTGCTCTTTTTCCACTCTCTTGATCACTCCCATTTGTAGTGGCTGTACTGTTGGGGGCCATGCAAATTTATAACATTTGATTCAATCCATCCCAAAGTCTTTCTGTATAGGTGTCTCACTTTTGTTCACAGAGACTCTCAATCAATCTGACCTCTTCACAATCCCTGCTCTGATATTTCCTTCGAAGGCTCAGAATGAAATGTTCACAGAAGGACAAAAAGAGGCTGATTGGCTCATCAGCTCTCCAAAGGATCACCTCACCAAATGCCATTCTTTACCTTTACCCCATAAACATTCCCATTCATCCCCTTCCAATGACTGTTCAATTCTATCCTCTTCATTGTACCTGGCTCCAACACACTCTTTGGCAGTGCATTCCTGACCATAAACTTTCTCTGCATGAAAACATTTTGTCTCATGTCACATGTACTTCTTTTATCAATCCCTTTACATCGGTGCCTTCTCATTATTGATTCTTTCCTGAATGTGAACAGTTTGTCCTGATCTACTCTCACGAGACCCCTCTTGGAGGTACCTTTACCCAGTATCCTCTGGGATGGTGAATATCTCTCCCGGTCACAGGAGACCAGTACGAAACCATTCAGGAGCTCTCACTTTGGGACTGGGTTCAGTACACCATCCAGCCTCACTGTACTCCAGTGAATACACACTGGGGAGAGGCCATTCACTTGCTCTGAGTGTGGGAAGCAGTTCACTCAGATATCCAGCTTGATGAAACACCAGCGAGTTCACAAGTTACCACAGCGATTGGATTTGTTTTGTTTGTTCATGGGATCACGGCATCACTTACTGGGGCAGCATTTGTCATCCATTCTAACTGCCCAGGAGATGGTTCAGAGTCAACCACATTATTCAGGGTCTGGATTCACATGTCGGTTGGACCAGGTCAGAATAAACAGTTTCCCAGACCCAATGACATGAAGAGTTGTTTTCTGGTCTATTATCATATTTCAGAAATAATAATGAATAATTTTTGCAGTTGAATTAAAAGTGCAAGACCAAAATGGGTTTTAGTCTGATTGAGCACGTCCTCCTATTTTCTCAGTTGTTATTGACAATCTCATTCCCCTCGCACCAGAACCTGTTCAGAGAGTGGCAGAAAAGGCAGAATGGTCAGCTGCAGCTGGTCACCTGACCAGTCACTGGACCCAAAGGTTCACTCTCCACAGATGTTGCCAGATCTGCTGACTTTTTCCAGCAATTTCTGTTTTTGTTCCTGATTTCCCAGCATTTGCAGATGGTTAGTTTTTCAATATTGATCTTGTCTGTTGCAGAGGAGTTTATTAATGAGTTTGGAGGGTTTTGAAAATTGCAAGTTAGGCCACAAATCAGCCATGATCATCCTGAATGGCAGAGCAGGGTTGAGGGGCTGAATGGCCTCCTCCTGTTCTAATGAAAGTTGTCCATCTGCAGCTTGTGGTAACATTCCCCCTCACTGTTCACTTAACATCCGTGTCTAACACACTGTTACTGACTGAACAAACCTCCTGTGTTTGAGCTAAACCTGCTCATGTTCAGTGGCTCCCTCTCCTGCCTCCCGGGTTTAGCTCTCATCATGGAATGCTGTCTCATATTACTGCGGGAATGCCCACAAAGGGCTCAGCCTGGATTCTGCATCCCATGAGATCCACAAACCTGGTTTATTTCCTTCTTCCTCTTTCATTCTGGCTATTGAACACTCGGTTTCAATCCAATCTCCTGTCATGCTCTTCAACATGTCCATGTGGGTGGACTAGAGGCAGCTGGGACTTCATGAAGAGAAGTGGGGATTAGGCAGAAGAATGACGAGAGCTGACAGCAAAGGCAGTTCTCATTGTAACGGCAGAGTTTCTCCATGACCCAGTGAGTGGTGAGGCACCTGAGATTGAGGGGGAGGCAGATTTGGGATCAGGGATTTGGGAAAGCACTCAGACACTGACTGACCTGTCCATCTGATACACACACACAATAGACAATAGACAATAGGTGCAGGAGTAGGCCATTCAGCCCTTCGAGCCTGCACCGCCATTCAATAAAATCATGGCTGATCATTCCTAATCGGTATCCTGTTCCTGCCTTATCTCCATAACCCTTGATTCCACTATCTTTGAGAGCTCTATCCAACTCTTTCTTAAATGAATCCAGAGAGTGAGCCTCCACTGCCCTCTGGGGCAGAGCATTCCACACAGCCACCACTCTCTGGGTGAAGAAGTTTCTCCTGAGCTCTGTCCTAAATGGTCTACCCCGTATTTTTAAGCTGTGTCCTCTGGTTCGACACTCACCCATCAGTGGAAATATGTTTCCTACTGCCAGAGTGTCCAATCCTTTCATAATCTTATACGTCTCAATCAGATCGCCTCTCAGTCTTCAAAACTGAAGGGTATACATGCCCAGTCGCTTCAGTCTTTCAGTGTAAGGTAATCCCGCCATTCCAGGAATTGACCTCGTGAACCTACGCTGCACTCCCTCAATAGCCAGAATGTCTTTTCTCAAATTTGGAGACCAGAACTGCACACAGTACTCCAGGTGTGGTCTCACCAGGGCCCTGTGCAGCTGCAGAAGCACCTCTTTGCTTCTATACTCAATTCCTCTTGTTATGAAGGCCAGCATGCTATTAGCCTTCTTCACTACCTGCTGTACCTGCATGCTTGCCTTCATTGACTGGTGTACAAGAACACCCAGATCTCTCTGTACTGCCCCTTTACATAAATTGATTCCATTGAGGTAGTAGTCTGCCTTCCTGTTCTTGCCACCAAAGTGGATAACCATACATTTATTGACATTAACCTGCATCTGCCATGCATCTGCCCACTCACTTATCTTGTCCAGGTCACCCTGTAATCTCCTAACATCCTCATCACATTTCACCCTGCCACCCAGCTTTGTATCATCAGCAAATGTGCTAATGTTATTGCTGATACCATCTTCTGTATCATTAACATATATTGTAAAAAGCTGCGGTCCCAGCACGGATCCCTGCGGTAGCCGACTGGTCACTGCCTGCCATTCCGAAATAGAGCCGTTTATCACTACCCTTTGTTTCCTAATAGCCAACCAATTTTCAATCCAATCTAGTACTTTGCCCCCAATACCATGCGCCCTAATTTTACTCACTAACCTCCTGTGTGGGACTTTATCAAAAGCTTTCTGAAAGTCCAGGTACACTACATCTACTGGATCTCCCTCGTCCAACACACACACACACACACACACACGCACAGAGCAGGTGAACAGCTTCTCCCCAGACTGTCTGGTTTGGCTCGTTTCCAGGTGGGAATGGGTAAAGAATTCCCTTCTGGCATTCCCCACATTTCCAGAGTCTGTCCCTAGTGTGGCTGCACTAGTGTTTTCATTTCAGATAAATGCTGGCAGACTGTTATACACACCGTTAGCACCACCCCACCCACCGCTCCCCCTCCCCCCTCGCAGAACCCAGTATAAAGCAGTAAACATTATCTCCTACTGTGGAGGGACAGCTTGTATTGGTCTGAGTAGGAACACTGAGCAGATTTACCTCAATGACAATTTAATCGGTGACCAGATCAAGTTAAGTAGGTCCAAATAAAATGCATTATAGCACAGAGAGGCCCATCAAATCCAAACTGGCACTCTGTAGCCGAATCGAACATGCTCATTCCCCATCCGTCCCCCAAACTCTGAGATTTTATTTCCCTCAGACCTGATATAATTGTTTTTATCAATCATTCATCTTCTCTGCTTGCACCACCGTAATAGGCAGCATGTTCTGCATATTTCCAGCCAATACAGTCAGCAGAAACACTTGGTCATCTCTCACTTTCTCAAAACTTTACATCTGATCTTAATTGTTGTGCCATCACCTATCGAATACAGATATTTTTGTCTGCTATATCTAGGTGTTAAAATCTTATTCAGTTTTATCAAAAATATATTCAACTTGTTTACTTCAAAGAAAATCGCAATTTCTTCAAATCAATTCAGTGACTGCATTTTCTTCATCAGTGAACTACTCCAGTAAGTCTGTACTCTACACTCTGAAGATCACTCATATCCTTCCTTGTTGATGCCTATTCTGTTCCACAAATCCAGACGAGACAGGTTTTCTGCACAACAGCAGTAGCTTTATTATTGGACAGCCGTCGAGAGTTTCAAAGTGTCTCTAAAGTAGCCGAGTGTCTACTTGCAGAGACTCTTCTTCACGAATCTCTGCCTTACCCACAGAGACAGTATATTTAATAGGAATTAGACAAAGGCATATCAGCCACATGGGCGATTGTCATTATATAGTTTAAAGTAGGTAATTATGACCTTACAAAGCTTGATGAATGGCGATGTCCTGTGATAACGTGTGATGGATTACAGAAACTGATTATTGTATTGTTCATGATTATGTCTTGATGGGAAGAGATTAAGGCAGAAGGGTTCTTCCTTCAGTAAATGGGGGATTCACTTACATATGCTAATATGGAGGGGAGGTAAGACAATGGGAGCGGGAGGCAGTTTAATAGGGTTGTGCCCAGGGCTCTCAGTCTTGTACAGGCCTTGTACTCTTACAATACAGCAGTAAGACCTTTGGCAGGAGAATGTTTAACCCTTGAGTTGCCAATGCATCCTGAAAGAAAGCAAAGTATGGAACAGGTCCCTCTGTGGTATTTTAACTTTCTCACCCTGACCAGGAATCTGGTGACCAGAATTGGATGCAACGATTGACTGAGACCTAACTAGAGCTTTGTCAATGGTCAGCATCTTTTCCATGAGTTTGTTATCATTCCCTCTATTAATGAAGCCCAGTATCCTATACGTTTACTCAAAACACTTTATGTTCTCTCTCCTTTAATGATTTGTACACATTGTCCCCCATTCCTGCTGTCCTACTCCCTGTGTCTGTGCCATTCAAACATATATTCCCTTTCTACATTGCTTCTCTCAAAATTGTCAACTTACTGTGTGTTCTAAAGAAGAGACATATTCCACTCAAAATATTATCTCTCCCTCCACACATTCTCCCCCCTGGAAAACAGAACAGGACAGCACTGGAATAATCGGCCCACCATGTCTGTGTGGATTATGATGCCATTCCAAACTAATTCCGTCTGCCTGTATATGATCTATATCCCTGCCAACCCATGCCCGCTTATGTGTCAGCCCAAATGCCTCTTAAACATTGTGATTGTTTCTGCTTTTACCATCTCTCAGGCAAGTACATTCTAGTCACTGACCACCTTCCGCATAATAAACTTGCCTGATACAACTCTCTTTAAACTTGTTCAGATGTTGTTGGAAATGTTCAGCAGGTCATGCAGCATCTGTGAAGAAAAATCAGTTAGTAATTATGGTCTGGTCACCCTTCCTCAGATACGTTATCGCTGATTTCTCTTCACAGATGCTGCTAGACCTGCTGAACCTTTCCCGAAAATGTTTTTTTTTTTTGGTTTACAGCATCTGCAGTTGTTTTGGTTTTCATTTCCTTTAAACGTGCCCCCTCTCCCCTTAAATCTATGGCCTCTAGAATTTGTCGTTTCCACCTTGGCAGAAGATTCAGATTATTCACTCTGTCTGTGCCTCTTGGGTCACCCCGCAGCCACTGACTTTCTAGTGACAGCAATCCAAGTCTTTCCAACCTCTCCCAATCCAGACAACATCCTGGTAAACCTGTTTTCAACCTTTCCAAAGCCTCTACATCCTCCTTATGCGGTGCTCAAAACGGCCCACAATACCCCAAAGGTGGCCTAATGACAGTTTTATATTCAGTCCCCTGACAGAAGAAGGCATCCACCTCCTTCACCACATTCAGGGAGCTGTGAACTTGCACCTGAAGATCCCTCTGTATATCAATGCTGCTCAGGACCCTTCCGTTTTGTGCATACATTCCTCATGCAATGTGCCTCCCAAAATGCATCACCACACATTTGCCCAATTCAGATCTATCTGTAATTTCTCCGTATAACCTCCTAACTGACCTTTCTTGCTGTGTCCTTTGACAACATTCTTCACTGTTCACAGCTTCATCAATTGTACCATCTACAAACTTGCTAATTAAGTTGTTTACATTTTCATGCTAATCACTGATATATGTTGCAAACAACAGATGTCCCAGTCTGATCGTTGTGGAACAACGGCACTGGCCACAGACCTCCAGCCAGCAACATGCCTCTGCACAACTGTTGCTGGGAGAAGTATCAAAGAGGAGCCTGAGTTTAGCAGCACACGTGACCTTTATTCAGCGCTACTTACTGTGGCATGATGGGAGCGTTCCCTCTCGAGAACTCTGTGGCTCCCCCAGCCAAGTACAGCTGGGTTTCCTTCATGCGTTCCGGTAACATTTTCCCCCGACCCGATCTCCTGGGTTTGGAATGTCAGCTCGGATATTTCTGTGCTCCCTTTCCCAGTTTCTGGTTCTCTGTCCCTCTGCAACTTCCCCTTTCAGCTCATGTCGTTGCTTTGCCAGTTCTTTCAAGAATTGTTTAACCCTATCCTTGCCATTGCACATCTCGGGCACTCCCAATACCACACCCTGTGGTATCTGCATAGTCCGTCCGGTCACTAATTCAAAGGGGGACTGCCCCATTCCCTTTGCTGGGGTTGATGTCAATTTAATTAGGATGGTGGGGAGTACTCTAACCCCTCCCTGCCTGTCTCTGGGAGGGCCTTAGTCAGACAAGCTTTCAGTGTCTGCTTCATTCCTTCTACTGTCCCTGAGCTCTGGGGGTGGTATGGGAAATGGGATTTCTGTTCAGTACCAAACAGGCCACAGAGCTGTTTAACTATGTTCCCTGTAACATGTGTCCCTTGGTCAGAATCTGCAGGGGAATGCTTCCACCCACTGAGTAAACCTGTTTATTAAGACCCAGCAGGATCTCCTTCCCTGGAATTGGGTTGGGGGTGGGTGTAAAATCCATCTGCAATTGTTCCCATGGGCCCCTGCGTCCCTGCTGCTGCCTCCATTTTACCCTGATTGTTTTCCCTGGCTCATATAGTGTGTACAAGACTACACCCCTTCAACAAAAAGCTGCTGTATCTCTCCCTGTTCCAGGCCTCTCCCTGTAGTGGAGCATCTGAGATGCATTGTATCCTGCCCAATACAGGCTGACCCATGATATGTTTTTAATAATGTTTGTCTTTTACAGTGTGGTGGTACTGCTGGATCATCCAGACTCTGTCGTGTCCTATTACTGCCCCACCCTTTTCCCATTCCTCTTTCTCCTGTTGTGGGACTGTTTCTGGGAATATCTTTAAACCGCCCTCTCTCACTTCTGCAGCTACTGCCACTGCCATCTCCTCAAATGTCTGCACTGTTTCAGTCAGTATTTCACCCGCCTTAGTCACATACTCACTGCCCCGCTGGTGTGAGGATTCTACTTTCCTGTGAGCTCTAATCTTCATTATTGCTGCTTCACTGGGAAATTTAGCTGCTTCCACCAACTCTCTGACCGGTTCTTCATACTCTATGTGGCCCCCAGACAAGGTGATGTACCTCACCGAGCCCGACCAACACATGGTCATGAACTATACCAAAGGCATGCTGACTGTCTGTGTATATGCTGACTCCCTGACCCCTGGCTAATGTCAGTGTTTCTGTCAGAGCTTATGGTGGTTCTGCCAATTCTGGATAACTCTCCACAAAAGTCCTCCAATAATTAAACAATCTAAAGTTTGCCTTACCCCTTCGCGATGTGAGGTGAATAGTTTTAAAATCATGATCTTTCGTTCCACTGGGATTATCCCTTCTGCCTTCCTGATTTGATCTCCCTGATATGATGTCCCAGGTACACCTCTACCTACCTTCCCAGTTGCACTCTTAATTTTAATTTTAATTTTAAGCACGGCTTGCCTGAACTGACACAACACTATGTTTAATATTTCGATATGTTCTTTCTCACCAACTGAGGTAATGAGGTGTTGGTAAGATTAAATAGACTAACTCCATCAGCCATACATCGGTGGGATATAATGGAATATTATAGGATCCCTGAGGTAACTGGATCCAGGTGTACTGTTTTCCTTCGACAGTAAACACCAGCTTATTCTGCCATTATGGACCAGAACGCATTCACAATATCAAGGGCTGAGACTATATCCTGTTGCGATTTCAATCCATTAAATACAGTGTCGTGGTTCGCAACTGTAGGATACTCTTTAATGGCGGATTTACTGAGGGAGATATAATCAATCGTGAGGTGGGATGAGCCGTCTGGATTCAGTGAATTAGTCTGGGATACTGTCGGTCTGACTATTTCCTGCTTCTCTCAATCTGTTACTGTCACAATTATTGCCTCCTCTGCCCCAGCTTTGATGGGATCCGGTTTGTGTGGAGGGAGAGAGCGCCCTCGATCTTTACAGGATCTACAGATAATAACCCACATTCCTGTTTGAGTTACTCACACCGCTGAGTGGGTCCTAGCTATAACTCCCCAGATTCCCTGACTGTTCCAGTCTCCCTGCAAGGTAACTACTGTGGAGATGTCGCCTCTCCTTTTCTTCCTGTCCCGGGCCTGGCCAGGTTGTTCCCATGTTACAGTTCGTGTCTCTACATCAATAGTTGCTCCTAACTGTTCTAAACTGGCAACTCCCAGAATGGTCCCTTCCTCAGTTTCACACACCCATATCTGAATATATTTTGCCATATCCATGATCTGCGTCGGGAGAAGTTTATTTCATCCAGCTTCCTCGATTCTCTCTCCAATGGCTTTCATTTTAGTGATTGAGGGGTGAGGGGCAAATCTGTATCGGTAACTGATATAAATGCTCCTGTAGTAATATTATGTTCTGCTTGTTCCCAAACACAGCATCAACGAATGTTCATGGGCTATGCATGTGCCAACGTGAATACAGGCCACACACAATGTGAACATCTATCTCCCTCTCTCTGCCTACGTTCCTTGGCTATGTGCCCTTTCCTGCTTCCCTTTTAACATTGTGGGTCTGATTACCCTCCCTGTACTGCAGCTATTCCTCTGTGTTTCTGAGTTTGCCTCAGCTCTCATGGCCCAATTCAGCATTTGGTTAGAATTATCTCCCACTGGGAGTCCCATGTTTATAATTACAGTTAAAGTCCCATGTCATCTTTTAAATACATCAAACCTATTTCATCACAGGTTGGGGTTTGGTAATCCTCCGTGGTCCTTACACACCTCAGGCTTCCTCTCTATATGATTCTTGATATTACCCTTGGGTCCCTGAGGCACCAAGGTTATTTTAGCCCATTCAGCCTGTCTCCTCCTCAGTGTGTCCCTGCAATATCTGTAAATGCCCGGAGCCACTGATCGGCTGTGCACCGGGGGGAACCGGCTCACACCTCCACCCTCTCATTGCAGGGACAGGTTCTGCTGTACACTTCAGGGCATCTTGGCCTGAGAGATCTTGGCTGACACCATCTTTGGTGAGACTGTGTACCTCAATTAATTCATCCATATTGTCTCAATAAGGCCCATTGATACCATTTCTCTATCAGGCTGGGTGTTCATTCACCAATACCTGTTGTTCAGCCAGGTAAACGGTTAAGGTTTATTTCTGTCAGTTCCCTTTTTTGCTCCCTACTGTCTGTCCAAGTTTGAGCTTTGATGCCCAGCGGTTCCATAGACACGGCCTTCTGGGCCTTACAGGGTGGTGGGTCATCCCACTCATTGCCGTCCCTCTGTCCATACGTGGGCGCTTTGTCATCTAACCTGTTCCAGTCAGTGTCACCATCCTCACTGCCTTCTGAGGAGAGCGGGGCATAAGGTACCTCCCCCACTGTCACTACCACCTGGCCCTTTGGCTTTCAGGCCTCACGTCTGAGAGCCACCACCTTCACTTGTTCCTGTTTTCCATAATAATGTAAGACATCCTGTCATTCCTGGAATAAAACAGAGCAAAATGTGAATTTGGTTTGACTTGAAACATTAATAATTTGACATTCACTTTACATATCTATAGAGGTGAAAATTCTACTGTGATTATTTAAGTGAATTTAAAGTGATCATACAGTGAAAATAACTCTTAACATCAACGGCAATGAATGAACTGAATAATATGTGATCATTTATACCAGTTCTTGCATTGAAAATTCGATTTTATTTTAATGCTTGTCACCCATTACACCATGTATTATTATTAGGGAATAAAGTATTGGAAGGATATCAGAGAAAATAAATAGACTTTAATTTTAGCTTCACTGCAATAATGAACCAAAACAATATTTTGAAATATGATTAAACTACATAACAAAGTTTTCAGTGTCATTATTGACATGAAAACTATTTTAGTTTGCAAGTTGTTTTGCTCTAAGAATAATTGGAAATGAATTGTGATTATGAATTGATCAGATAAAATATACTTTGAAGAGAATAATTAGATATATTTTTGGAGGAAATTAGGGAAGGAAATAAATATGTATACATTGATATTAATAGTTTTAAAATGTTTGGAGGTTGACTGGGATTATTTGATTGAGAGAGGCTGCATGATTATAAAGACTAATTCACCTTTCTCATTGCATTGTTGGTTTCACTGGAATTTGTTGTGGTCAAAGCTCTTGTTGTGTGCAATAATTAACCTGCGAACCCCTGATCAGGTTTCTTTTGTCTGTAAGTTAGTCTCTAAGTGCGCGACACACCTGCTTTTCTGAAGGGAAACAGAGACTCTTTTCAGAGACAGATCACACTGAGAATGGTTCCTACCACACACCATCAGCAGGGAAGGGTTTTTCTAACAAATTCCAATCTCTATCTATCAATCTGATGGTATCTGTGTTTGTCAGTTTGTGGAGGATTCAGTCCCTTTGTGCTGAGCTGTTTTTATACAAGCAGTTGGTTCGTTATGTCTTTGCCAAGAATGTTGTTTACTTTCCCCTTTTACTGTGATTCTGCAGGTTAGAATATTCTGTGAATCAATAATGTTCAGTAACTGAACATTGAATGATTTTGACTCTAATAGAGCAGTGGCCTTCTTTTTAGCTAATTATTCATTTTCCATTTCCTGGTTGTGTTGAATGTTACAGAAACAGACTCTGAGCAATGTTTCCATTCACTTGTGTTGGTGACACTGACAGCCACGTGGTCAGTCAGTTTCAGGCTGATGGATCAGTTTCTTTGTCCTATCAGATGGTGGTCACTTGCTCAGTTTCCGATGGCTCACCTCAGCATCAGTCCATCAGCTGCTGAAACCCTCCATCCAGCATTTGTTCCCTCTCACCATGACTACTCCAATACAGTCCCAGCTCGTCTCCCACCTTCTACCTCCAATACCTCATGATCACCTCAGATTCTGCTGTCTGTGTCCTTGCAGCAAGTTGTGTCAGACACCTACCTCAGTTTTAACCTGATCTACATCATGTTCAGAAAGATATTTTCAAAATTTGGTCCACTGCTTTTAAATCTACCCGTGACTTCAGCCTGTCCTCCCTGCGTAGTTCCTCACCTCCCTGAGGTATCTGCACTTATCCAATTCCAGCTGCATGTGAGTTTCTTGTTTTAATCTCCTCCCTGTTGGTGGCTTTAGTTTCAGTTGCCTTGAACCTAAACTTGGTAATTCTTTTCCCCCATTCCCTTCAACACTCCTTAATTCTAACTATTTGGTTTCCACCCTTTGTTGCTCGGTAACAGCCTTGTGGTATCATTGCTGAACTGTTAATGCAGAGACCCACCGAATATTCTGGGGTCCCTGATTCGAATCCCACCACGGCAGACATGGAACTTGAATTTAATAATCATCAATAGTTATGAGTCTATTGATGAAATTATTCTCGAATGTCAGGAAAAACGCATCTGGATCACTGATGTCCTTTACGGAAGGAAGCTGCCATCTTTACCTGGTCTGGCCTACATGTGACTCCTGATCCACAGCAATGTGGTTGACTCTTATATGCCCTCTGGGTAATAAATGCTGCCCACAGCCAGTGGCACCTACATCCCAGTAAATTAATTTTTAACAAAGATCTCATTCCTTGGATCATGTGAGAGAGAAGCAGAAGGTGACCATTCGGCCCCTCGAGCCTGCCCAACCATTCAATTAGACCAGGCCTGATCTGTTAGTGATTTGTGTTCCATCTTCCCCCAACGTCCCTTAACAAGGATCTATCAACTTGTGTCTTAAAAATACTCAGTGAGCCCACCTTCTGGGGCAGAGAGTTCCAAACTTGCACAGCCCTCTGATAGGAAACAAATATCATCATCGCTGTCCTGAAGGGGTGAACCCAATTTTAAAGCAGTTCCCTCTAGTTCAGGAATGACCCACAAGTGGAAACATCCTTTCCACATCCGCCTTATCCAACCATTCAGGATATTAGATACTTCAGTCATGTCACCCCTCATCTTCCAAACTCTCGCTGTCACAAACCGATCCTGTCCAACTGATTCACATTTTATTTCTGTCATGCCGGGTGTGAGTGGGGTTGAAATGTTGTGTTATGTTTATTATGCAGTGAATTTGTTGCTTCACTGTGTGGGGTCTAAGAGTCAACATGAGCCATACTAGCTGTCCTGTCTCACTGTATTACATATATCTTACATCACTGTCGTGTTTCCATCCCTCCCTACCTCATCTAACTAAAAAGAATGACAGAGATCGAGAAAAGTTGTTAGAAAATGTGTTGTTGCATAAAAGGTATTTGATCTGTTTGTAGAGATTGCATTGTAATTTTAGTAACCAGTTAATTAAAAGTTACTGACAAAATATTTTAAGAGGATCTACTGTTGATGGTGGAAATGCTGCTGGTTCATATAAGAGGGGGCTGGGGTGAATACTGTACTCGGTTATGATGAGAAAGTTGAGCAAGGCCAGATTCTTTTATCTTTTTTCAATAAGGGGCAGAGATTGCAGCTAGGACAGTGTGGAGCTGTTTTGATCTTGTAGACATTTTTAAAATATTTATTTGATGTGATGTGGGTGTCACTGGCTGGGCCCAGCATTTATTGCCGATCCCTAGTTGCCCTTGAGAAATTGGTGGTGAGCTGTCTTCTTGAGCCGCTGCAGTCTACCTGCTGTGGGTATATACCTTTAGGGTGGGGATTTCCAGGATTTTGACCCAGCGACAGTGAAGGAACATCTATATATTTCCAATTCAGGGTGATTAGTACCTTATAGGCGAACTTGAAGATAGTTGTCTTTCCATCTAGCTGCTGCCTTTGTCCTTCTAGATGGAAGTGGCCATGGGTTTGAAAGGTGCTGGTTAGTGAATTCCTGCAGTGCATCTTGTAGATAGTATATATTGCTGCTACGGAGCATCAGTGATGGTGGGGGATGGAGACCTGTGGATGCTGTGCCAATCAAGCGGGCTGCTTTGTTCCGGATGGAATCAAGTTTCTTGAGTGTTGTTAGGGCTGCACTAATCCAGGCAAGTGGTGAGTATTCCATCACACTCCTGACTTGTGTCTGGTAGCTGTTGGACAGGCTTTCAGGAGACAGCAGTTGAATTACTCTTGTAGCCACTGTGTTTATGTGGTGAGACCAATTCAGTTTCTGATCAATGATTATTCCCAGGATGTTGATAGTGGGTGTTCAGTGATGGCAACACCATCGAATGTCAAGGGATGGTGGTTAGATTATTTCTTATACGTGATGGTCATTGCCTGCATTTGTGTGGGATGTATGTTACTTGCCCCTTGTCATCCCATACCTGGATATTGTCCAGATCTTGTTGTACTTGGACTTGGACTGTTTCAGTACCTGCGGAGGTAATTAATTATTAACGTTCAATAACCATGAAATTATGCAAATTCCTTTTTCTATCAAATGTCATGGACTGTATCTTGTGGTCACTCTGATATTCACTTTGGTTATCTCCTTACTTTCTTCCTGATTCAGACACAAATGTTTGATCATCGATCAGGATAAAATTACATAAATTTCTCCTTCTTCAAAGTGCACTGATAGATTTTCAAAATCTAAGTGTTGCTAACATCTAATTATTGTTCAGTTCAGTAGGGGGTATAAATGTGTAATAATGGCTCAGTACATGAAGTAATGTGAAGATATGGCAGTGTACAAACTCACAATCATTGTGAATATCAATTTTTATTTTAACCATATCAACACAGTTGAATTGATTTAATTATATTTCACTTCAATGCTCACATTCATTGTATTTCTGATCACAATCAGAGTGGACTATTTCTTGTGACAAAATTATTTAAAATTCATGTCACTTTTTTATGGACACAAAATAGAATCAACACCCATTTGTTCTCTCCTTTATCAATCACAGTCAAGTTTGAATTGTACAATGCTAGCTTGATACAGCACGGAAACAGGCCATTCAGGCAGCCCGACCATATTCCCTCAACTAAACTAGCCCCATTTTCCTGTGTTTGTTCCATATCCCTCTGGACGTTTTCTATCCATGTAACTGTCCAAAAGTCTTTTAGATGTTATAATTGTACCAGCCACTACCTTTCCTCTCACAGGTCATTCCATATGAGCCAAACACACTTTGTGAAAAAAGTTGCCCCTCAGATCCCTTCTAAATCTTTCCCCCTTACCTTAAATATAATTTACACTGTAGAATCTTTATGACTGCAAGGTTATTAAAAGTTGAGAGGTATTTGGAAGCAGCATAATAACATTCATAGTTTAGTCAGTGACCGGAAGCAAATAACTTCAAGATATTGTGATCATTATAATGAATAACAGATACAAGTTGAGAAAATGTTGGATTGAAAAACAATTCAGTCGACACTTAGATATTTTCTAATCAAATCTAAGGTGCTTTGACACATCTCTGTTGAAGGTTGTAATTGAATCCATACCTCCTGGTCTTTCAGTACAGACATTACCAGAGCCCTACATAATGTTCCCGTGCAAGAAGGGCAGGACTATAATCACATACTTACTGTGGTGACTCACAGGGAAAACTGCTCAAATATTTATTGTAATAATCAGACTAGGATTGTATTAGACAATTCCAGTGTGTAATGGACCGATAAAAGGAATTAGTAATTTGTAAAAATGTTGGAACGAAGCGACAATGATCTTAAATAAATATAAATCTCATGATAATCAAGTAATTAAATATGTTTGAAGCAATTATTTATGTACTCATAATTAAACTGCTTTGTAATGCACATGACTTGGAAATAAAGCATTAGTCATTCAATGTGACTATTAAACGAAAGATAATTTCCCTCATTTTCACAAAATTATGATTTCTAAGAATTCAAGATTTATTGTAAAAGAATAGAGCAGACATTTGTTAATTCTGGTTTGTGTACACAAGAAACACGTGAAATTTATATAATGTTTAACATGAAAATACTTAGCTCTTATCGTAATAATCAGAAATATAGAAATGTTAGCATTGAAATGAAATACAATCAATACAAGAACGCAAAAAACTGTGGATACTGGAAACAAAAATAGCTGATAACAAATTTAAGAATGATGAGAAAACTCTTATTGCAATGTAATTGTGCAATATGTTTGAAAGAACTGAAATATTGATGTGAAAACTAGTTAGCCATCTCTTAATTGATAAGACTGATTAATAATCCTTTAATTAACACGAGAATTCAAATGAAAGAGAATGGGATAGTTACTATGAGTGTTGGGTGAGAAAACTTTGCTGGATTGCAGGTGTGTTGACCTGAAACGAGTGTAAATATTTCATCATGATACTGACACTAAGAAATAATAGATTCAACTCTCATAATGATGTGATAATTGAAATTACAATTAAAGAATAATTAATGTTAGAACTCAACACTTAAAATGATTCAATATTTTCAAAGCAGTTTGTACTGGATATTCATTAAGATCAGTCAACTGAGAATTAAAATATTGGGTTAATTTCAAAACAAAAATCACACCTTCAGAGATTATTCATCAGAATAGTTTTGTCATTGAAAGAAACCTCATTTATTTAAGAATTATGCATTTTCCTCATTTTCTGTCTTTTTCCCACAGGGATCTGCACTGGAACCCTTCTGATGCGGGACAAATATATGTAAGTGACATGGATTAAAATCTAATTTGGTGAGTTAATAAATTGGCAGACGATACAAAGTTCAGTGCAGTTGTGGATAATGTAGAGGGTTGTCAAAGACTGCAGCAAGAAAAAAGATAAATTGCAGATATGGGCAGATAAATTAAAGGCAAAGTTTAATCCATACAACTGTGAGGTATTTCACTTTGGGAGCTCAAATATTAAGGAGAAGTCGGTAATGGCAGGATCCTGAACAGCTTTGTTGTTCGAAGGGATCTTGGCGTTCAAGACCATGGCTCCCTGAAAGTGACCATGCAAGTAGATACGGTGGTAAGGAAGGCAAATGGCATACTTGCCTTTATTGGTCAGGGAACTGGTTACAAGAGTCAGGATGGCATGTTGCAACTTTATAAGACTTTGGTTAAGGCATACTTAAAGTATTGTATTCACTTCTGTTCGCCACATTATAGGACGGGTAAGGAGGCTTTGGAGAGGGTACGGAGGGCGTTTACCAGGATGCTGCCTGGATTTGGAGACGTGCAAAAACTCAGGTTGCTTTTTTGTGGAGTGGCGGAAGATGGAGGAAGAATTGATGTAAGTCTATACAATCAGGAGATACATAAATAGGGTTGACAGTCAGAATGTTTTTCCCAAATCTGCAATTTATTATCTTCAGGTCATTAATAAATGTATGTATCACATTACATTGTCTCTAAATTTTAGATTTGAGGACACTGTAGTTTTTCAAATTTAAAATATCTAAATAATGACATTCATTTTATTTAATCAAAATACCTTGATACTTCCACTTATCTCACTTTGTGTATAATGGCTTCAATGCATTTTGCTAAGCAATTCTACTAAACATAAAGATTTTGTTGACTTTGAATAGTATCTTTAGCACTCGCTTATCAATCTATTCCTAAACCAAAGAATCATAGAGTCATAGAATCCCTACTGTGTTGAAACAGGCTACTTTGCTCAACAAGTCCACACCGACCCTCCGAAGTGTAACCCACTGAGACACATTCCCTTGCTCTATTACTCGACATTTCCCCTGACTAATGCACCTAACCTAAACATTCATGAACACTATGGGAAATTTAGCATGGCCAACTCCCCTAACCTGCAGACCTGTATACTATCACAATGTTATTGAAATCAATGCTCACACAAACACTATTCATAAAGCCAGGCAATGGTCTCATGATTATTTAATTACTGTTCAGTGGAATAATCTGAGTAACTGTCTTATTGTCCCTAAGATCAATCACCACAGTAAGCATCTGATTATCATTCCCTCCAGTAAATACAATGAGTGTCTTCTGAAATTTCTGTTCAGTAATTATCCAAGATACGTATTGCTCACAGCAGTGTTTATTCTTCCATTACGAGTGGCCAAGGATTCTAACAGCCATTGATCTTGATCTTATTGTTACTGAGTGCAGTAACCACAGTAAACATTTGATTATAATTCTTGCCAATAAATACAAGAGCTATCCTCTTACTTTTCAGCCCAGCAATTACACATGATACTTGTTACTCAAAGTAGTATTTATTTTTATTACGATTGGCCAAGAGCACTAACAGCAAGACTTGTCGATAGTCCTGATTTGTTCATGTTTTCAAACAGGTTTTCAGTCTAATTATTTCAAAAAAAGAGTCATTTGACTTTGTTCAAATGTAGATGTAAACATTTTCGGATCATTTCCATTCAAAGTATTTATTTGCTTATTCGGATCAAACTTGAATTTGCTTCTGTAAATTCAATTTACTGTGTTTTCCATTCATGGAAGTACTCGTTAATTGGTCCTCATTTTCATCTTAAATCTGATGCAAATTTGAAATACTGATTACAGTGAAAATTATATGAATTGTGGGCGGCATGGTGGCACTGCTGTCTCACAGCGCCAGGGGCCCTGGTTCAATTTCCACCTCAGGCAACTGTCTGTGTGAAATTTGCACATTCTCCCCCGTGTCTGTGTGGGTTTCTTCCGGGTGCTCCG
This sequence comes from Chiloscyllium plagiosum, assembly GCF_037043375.1. Lineage (NCBI taxonomy): Eukaryota > Metazoa > Chordata > Chondrichthyes > Orectolobiformes > Hemiscylliidae > Chiloscyllium > Chiloscyllium plagiosum. The sequence goes on along the minus strand of NW_028270156.1, from coordinate 96,499,603 downwards.
GTTTCCTCCCGCAATCCGAAAAATGTACAGGTTAGGTGAATTGACCATACTAAATTGCCAGTAGTTTTAGGTGAAGGGGTAAATGTAAGGAAATGAGTATGGGTGGGTTGCTCTTCGTAGGGTCAGTGTGGACATGTTGGGCCAAAGGGCCTGTTACCACACTGTAAATAATCTAATCTAATCTAATCTAATCTATAAATGTGTGGTCTCTAAAAGAAAACCATGGAAGGCTAGATAGAATTCTTGAACAGCCTGTATATTTGAATGAAAAAACAATTCCTTCCTAAAAACAAAGTTAAAAAATCACACAAAACCAGGTTATAGTCCAACAGGTTTATTTGGAAGCGCTAGCTTTCGGAGTGCTGCTCCTTCAAGGAACTGATATAGGAGCAGCGCTCTGAAAGCTAGTTCTTCAAAATAAACCTGTTGGTTCATAACCTGGTGGTACTTGATTTTTTTTTAACTTTGTAGAGCCCAATCCAACACTGGCACCACCAAACATTCCAAAAACACTCCACGTATGTACCTTTTAACAATTCAACAATCCTGCAACAAGATTACAATTCTCAGTGTATCTATTTTAATAAATATCTAATCAATATCTAACAACTACTGGAAAACATAAATCATTTTATCTGTTAAAACGCAAAATTTAATTATCAATTCATTGTTATCACGGTATGTGAACTATATTTTCACTCTCCAGTGATGTGAAGTGACCGTTGGACATAAATTGTATGTTCTAAATTCACCAGATAAATCGGGACAAACACAAAATTAATCAAACTAAGTCAAACAGCAGCGAGAATCAATCAGTTCCAGGATGACCCAAATTTTCTTACACCTTGAATTCCAGCCAATGCCTGAGCATTATATACCTCTCTTGGAAATGTCAACAATGACGGGTTTTGCACCAACACATTGAATGCTTTGAATCCAGCTATTGACCACATGTAGACATTTGTCACAAAGCTATGATTCATTGGGCGGCACGGTGGCACAGTCGTTAGCACTGCTGTCTCACAGCGCCAGAGACCCGGGTTCAGTGCCCGCCTCAAGTGACTGACTGTGTGAAACTTGCACATTCGTCCCGTGTCTGCGTGGGTTTCCTCCGGGTGCTCCGTTTTCTTCGCACAATTGTTTCCTGATACACTTCCTCCACGTATGCCTTTCCTGTACAAAAGTTTTTTTTTCATTTCTTGGTGGGCGGACTCGAATCTCGACTCTACTGCTGCTTGCAAAATTGTTCCTTGTCAATGATTCCCTGCCCCTATTCTTCCAATTAGAGGTGTTCTGCTCAAATTCTTTAATGAACAGGCAATTTGTACTAATTTTCCAATGTAATGGCACTGTGCAACAATTCTCCCATTTACTGATACCCAACAATTCTCCCACTGCCTGACACCCTGACACCTGTCATGGAAATTTAATCGACTCTTATCAACTGCTATCAAGAGCAAAGGAAAGGCTTTATTTTTCAACATCTGCATGCAGGGCGGCCAACATACTTGGCAAAAGTGCCTTATGTAAGAGCTGTGAACAAAATTCACATATTCTTTTTATAC